>NC_090439.1:331031754-331631754 GCF_031143425.1 Pleurodeles waltl
TTAAAAAATGACTCCGATGCTATTGCGTCGGATTTATACTCCCGGGCAAAAATGACGCCCAGGAGTGGGCGGGACTAAAAAACACGTATTTGCGCCGGATTTTAGCGCCTGGGTCAGGGCAGGCGTTAAGGGACCTGTGGGCTCAGAATGAGCCCAGAGGTGCCCTCCCCTGCCCCCAGGGACACCCCCTGCCACCCTTGCCCACCCCAGGAGGACACCCAAGGATGGAGGGACCCAACCCAGGGAAGAAAAGGTAAGTTGTGGTAAGTATTTTTTTTTCATTTTTTTTGTGGCATAGGGGGGCCTGATTTGTGCCCCCCTACATGCCACTATGCCCAATGACAATGCCCAGGGGACAGAAGTCCCCTGGGTATGGCCATTGGGCAAGGGGGCATGACTCCTGTCTTTGCTAAGACAGGAGTCATGTTAATGGGGGTTGGGCGCCAAAAATAAATGGCGCAAATCTGGTTAAGACGTTTTTTTTGCCTCAGCCTGACTTGCCCCATTTTAGGACGCCCAAACGCCATTTTTCCCTACGCCGGCGCTGCCTGGTGTACGTGTTTTTTTTTCACGCACACCAGGCAGCGCCGGTCGGCTAACGCCGGCTAACGCCATTCAATAAATACGGCGCCCGCATGGCGCTTCAGAATGGCGTTAGCCGGCGCTAATTTTTTTGGCGCTAAACTGCGTTAGCGCAGTTTTGCGTCAAAAAGTATTAATATGGCCCCTAATATATTACATTTGAGGTTCTGAAAGAAACGAGTTGGCAACCTCCCTCTGATGAACAAGGAAAGCAGGCACTTATGTAGCCTGTGAATATTTATGGCTGCATTGTCCGGACCTGCTGCTGGATAAGACATCAACAGGGACTTGGGCGCGCCATCACAATAGACTAATTTACCTACTACCTCCACCAAGGGTTATGAGAAGAAGGGATCATTACAAACAGGATCTGTAAAACATACAAAGAAGAAATAACCAACATTGCCAGAGTTCCACGTCATTCAGACAGGAGTTCGGATACATCTCAGTGTGAGAGTGCAGATGACTTAATTCTACTCTCATTTGTCTGAAGTCATTGCTGTCTTTTCCACTTTCCTCGCCACAATCCTTACTCTGAATAGCTGATTCATCATCCAGAGACTTGCAGCTGCAATTCCCTTTCGGAGTAGACAACACTCTTCTTGTCTTCCGGTAAGTATTTTTTTAGCTTGTTTCAGAGAAGTCCTCTATATACTTATCTTCAGACATAAGTGTAGGCTCAGAGTAGCCTATGCCTGGAGTCTTGGGACCACAGGTGAGATAGGCATACTTCCGAGTTCATGGATAAGAGATAACGATCCTCCCATTGCTGTGCTCCTGACAGAGTGTGGCATGAATTGTTGCCAAACTCCCTTTCCTCACTCGTGACAGGTCCGGATTTAGTGACCCACAACCTGTTTCCCTAGAAGGTGAGCAACATTAGTTTAATTCCCCCACCTATTGGATATCACTTCTAAACAGTATCTGAGATACCGCCTAAAGGGTGCTTTGTGAGACCTGCCTTCCCCATATTCTCTCTTTCAGTTATTTTTCCATTGACCACTTGATACACACAGATCTCAAGTGCCACAGGCTTGATGTTGAGGCTCCCTTTCATAACCACCTATTGGGGTAATTTTTTTACCAGTCCTTCTTGACATTAGTGTCGCCATCTTTCAAGCAGTCATGCCTTGTTGTAGCCAGTTTATTGGGGCTGTAATTATGATTGATCATTCGCTTCAGATGCACAACACTGACATCTTTTTTGTTACGTATATACATCATTAGTTACATCTTTATTTTATTTTCTAGTGTTGCCTTCCCTATAATATGTTTTTTTAAGTATGAACGTTTAGTAGGCTGGTGGAAGAACATAATGAATATATCTCCTTATGAAAGAAGGAAGGTTAGACAAGCACTTAAGCTAGAGTCTATCAGTCAATCAATCAGGATTTATACAGCATGGCTATTCAGCCAATAGGGTATCCAGGCCCTTGCAGGTACCGGAGGCTTACTCTAACAGCCAGGACTTGAGGGGTATTTGGAATTCAGAATTGAGGTGATAGTACATAGGTGCATGGGAAGGTTGTTCTAGGTTTTTGCTGCGGTGTGAGAAAAGGAGTGTCCTCCACTTTTGCTTCAGTAGATGCGGGGAGTATAGGCAAGTGAAAGGGAGGCAAAGCGCATTCTTCTTGACTATTCCACTTCAATGACAGGCAAAGGTTTCTCCCAAGAACCCGTTTTATAAATCTTTTGAATCAAAAAGTCAGCCATGGCATCTTATTAATAGTATAATTCTTCAATGCTCTTTCCGTTTGACTGGTAATTTCTGTTGGCACAGTGGCATAATTCATTTTTGTCAGGCATATATTTATAGCATTATGCAAGGTTGTGGATGATTTCTTAAGTCCTCAATGCTTTTTGATAATAAGGAAGCCCATATTAATTGCTTTATTTCCAAGAGGTAATCCTTGGTTTCTACTAGTCTTTTCATATATCATTGTTCAGGTTTCATTTTAGTTGAATTTTGTGCATCAGTTTGCAAGCTTTCTGTAGTCTCTGAGAATGTATCTGGTCCATTTTATAGTTTCTCTGGCTCGGATGAAACTTTTAGGGAGTTCCGAGAGGTAAGGAGAGACAAACTAACACTTCAAATAAATTAACAGTGTAGCCCATTTAGTCACATTAAATCTCGGAGGCGGAAGTTCAAATTCAAACGTTTTAGTACAAATTCAAGGCCAGACTTATGTAAATGAGTCGCAGAAACATGACACATAAGTACAAAATCACCTGAGGTGAATTAAAGTGTTGAAAGTGTTGAAACAGATTAAAGTGCACCAGCATAAGGCGTACAGGTTCTTCTGTTGCAAAAATGCAAAAGATATGAAACAGCACTGGATACTCAGAGTCCCAATTTTGAACCACCTGTCTAATCATTTCAAAACCAACTCAATCTAATATTCTGATTAGGATATGGGGAAAACTCTCTCTCGCCCCCCTCCATCTCCCCAGAGTCCTCCCCACCCTCCCCCTCCCTCACCTGCCCCCCACACATTTCCACACCCACACTCCTACACACACATACAAACATGCATACCCACATCCACCCCCGCATGCACACATAAATACCCACACACCGCAACACACGCCAACATACTCTGCCGCACACATGCATTCACAACACACAACATACACACACTCTCACATTCAGGCATTCACGCACACATTCAACGCGACTCACACCCGCATGCACGCAATCATGAACAGACACCCCCCAACACAACACCCCCACACACACAACGCCCCCCATCCCCCTCTCCTGTCGGGGCACCCGACTTACCTGCGTGCAGGGGGTCCTCTGGCTGGAGACGGGATGTGGTGCTGCTGTCAGCAGCAGCGCCAGCCAGCTAAACACCGCCAGGCCGTATCATTGCTCATGACACGGTAGGTGGTGTTTTGATGGCGTGGCGCTGCTGCTGACAGCAGCACCACCTTACCGCTGTCCGCCGCCATGACCGTCGGCGGTATTCCGCCAGTCTTCTTACCTGAAAACGTATGAGTGGAATAATTATGAGTCATTAAAAGCATATGCTTCCGATGAATTAGCTAAATAGGATTTTCAGAGAAGCACTAGGTTACTGCATTTTCAAACTGTTAAATTCATGCATATTAGGAAAGTTTTTGTAGATAATGTTAAAAGATTTGCCTCAAATTATATAATTCCATAAAAGTTTAATTCTATTGTAGTGGAAAGTCTTATAAAAACCCAAGAGGAGAAGTGGGTTGGGGTTGATTGAAATTGACTTGTGCCTCCTCCAATGGAGTTAATGCACAAGGAATTCAGAAAGCGGTGAATGCTGCACAATTGAATTCCGTGGGTTCCCTTAATTTAACTTTCAGGTGCAACTACATTGAAAAGTGATGTTGGATTCACCATTGAATGACAAACCAATCCCTCATAACTGGTGAGTCTATTTGTTTGTAAGAATCAGAGATTTGAGGTGAGCCGGATGGTTTTAGGGATATGCATCTATAGTATCAGGGGTTAGCAAAACATGCCTGGTTTAAGGTGTTAATTTTCCTTGTTCAAGTTGGATGCAAGATTTACCTCTTAACATTCTTTCACCTCCTTTGGTTTATAGTTTGCAGTTTGTTTTTTTGCTGTTGTGAAATCCTGGAGTGGAGAGCCTTACCTGTTATACAGACTCCGTTAAAGTTAATACAAGCATCTAAGGCAGTAGATAATTTGTAATTTATCTCTCCAAAGGCCATTGTGGCTCATAGCATCCACTGCTGCTGCTGCTGGGTCTGCCAAATGCCAGTTACTGTGTTACCTACGTCCTATCATACTGATGCAAGTGTGAAATGTTTCACTATTCCACGCCACCTCAAGCTGTGAGGTTGATCTAGAGGCACCAGTTTCAAAATGTTTTGAAGTATATGCAGCTGTGAAACACTCTGCTGGACTTATAAACGACATACAGACCTACCATGTGGTGTACTATCATACTTGAGTGGCAGTGTTTAAAAGTAAGTGGAGGTCCAAGCATCATCACAAATTAAGCACTGCTCTAAGGATATTGCCTATGCAGTTCTTTTTAAGTAAGGGTGAAGCAGTTGGATGTTTTTTGCATTGGAGATGTGGTGCACTGCTGTGTATATGATGACCTTGAGCGGAGCAGTGGATTGGGGTGGCCTGCTAATATAGCATTGCCTCCACCAATTTCCTAAAGTCTGTGGAAGGGATAGGTGATCTTATTTTTCTCTCAAGGTGGGAGTTTGCCCATACCAACAAGTTCAATCATATTTAGGTTTTGGTAGATAGTGAAGTCCTGAGGTTTAGTGATAGTCCACAGTAATAGGGATATGCCAAGCAAGAAAATTACCTTCAGGCATTTTGAACTTTGAAAGGACAATTGTTGAAATACAGTAGTGAAAATTACAAGTAGAAAAATGTAAGAAATACAAACTTGCCATCAACTAAAATTATTATTCTTGTGCTCTCACTGGAATGATAACACAGAAAATAATGTTTGCAGTGTCAAATAAGTGTCAGTAGCTCACAACCTAATTGATCTTCATGGGGACCCTGGCGAACAACAAATGGTGGTGATATGCTTGCTCAGAGGGCTACTAGTGCTGACTCTAATTTAATTGTGAATAAAATAAGTTTTTTTTCCGTAAGGCTGAGGCTTAACAGGGTCAAGACTGATTTGCATATGGCTGGGTCCAAACTGGAGTCGCGTGCTGAGCAAAAAAATGATGGATTAAACCCTTGTCTTTGTGACTGGGAGTGAATGTTTGCATTGTTCAGCATTGCATCCATCATCTGTTGTTTTTGCATTTGTCACCTTAAGTGGGAAGGGTTTACCCTGACATAGGTCCAGTGCTCACTGCACCACTGGAATCAAACTAGCTTGGCATATGAAGGGTGATACCCTGATATTGGTCCTAGGATGCTTGTTTCTGGTCCAGGAAGAACTTGGCTTGGCAGTTTGGGCTGGACTGTTCCCATGGTGAACAGGGTCAAGACTTATTTCCATATGGCTGGATCCAAACTGGGGTGGTGAGCAAAAAAAGGATGGATTAAACTCAGTTCTTTGTTCCTGGGATGAATGTTTGCTTTGTTCAGCATTCCGTCCATCATCCTTTTATGTTGCTATAGTCTCCTTGAGTGGGAAGTGTATGCCCAGACTTGGGTCCTTTGCTCACTCCACCACTGAATTCAAGCTAGCCTGGCTGATGAAGTGTGATACCCTGAAACCAGTACTAGGATGCTTGTTTCCAGTCCAGGGAGGACCTGGCTTGGCAGTTCGGGCTGTAGTGTTCCCATGGGGAACAGGGTCAAGACTGATTTGCATATGGCTGGGTCCAAACCGTAGTGGCGTGGTGAGCAAACAAATGATGCATTAAATGCAGATCTTTGTGTCTGGGTGTAAATGTTTGCATTGTTCAGCATTCTATCCATCATCTGTTATTTTTTGCATTTGTTGCCCTAAGTGGAAGGGTATACCCAGATGTGGGTCCTGTGCTCACTGCGCCACTGAAGTCAAGCTAGTCTGGCTGATGAAAAGTAATACCATGAAACCAGTCCTAGGATGCTTGTTTCCAGTCCAAGGAGGACTTGGCTTGGCAGTTCGGGCTGGACTGTTCCCAAGGGGAACATTGTTAAGGCTGATTTGCATATGGGTGGGTCCAAACTGCAGAGGCGTGGTGAGCAAAAAAATGAGGGGTTAAACCCAGATCTTTGTGACTGGGTGTGAATGTTTGCATTGCTCAGCATTCTGTCCATCATCTTTTGTTTTTGAATTTGCCACCTTAAGTTGGAAGGGTATACACAGATATGGGTCCCGTGCTCACTGCACCACTCGATTCAAGCTAGCCTGGCTGATGAAAAGTAATACCATGAAACCAGTCCTAGGATGCTTGTTTCCAGTCCAGGGAGGACTTGGCTTGGCTGTTCAGGCTGGACTATTCCAATGGGGAACAGAGTCAAGACTGATTTGCAAATGTCTGTGTCCAAACTGGGGTGGCGTGGTGAGCAACAAAATGGTGGATTAAACCAGGATCTCTGGGCCTGGGGGTGAATGTTTGCATTGTTCAGCATTCCATCCATCATCTGTTGTTTTAGCACTTTTCTGAGGCTGTGCCCAGATTATGAGCACAGCCCCTCTGCTTTTGCTTATTTAGCTCATTTGCTTTCTGCTTATGAAGAGAGTAGAACCTGGAGTGATCACGGATAATCAGTTCTCTTGGGCCTCACATTGCCATGGTTTCTAAAGTTGCACTCTATACCCTTTAACATATTCCAAAGTGTTGTCCTCTCCATTCTGGTGAGAAGAGAAAATCGGTAGTGACATGCATTAAATTCCGGTGTACATGTTATTGTTGGAAAGTGGATTATTGGTAAGGGCAGGTAGGTACCTACACTTCACAATAGGCCACAATCCCCCAGTAGGTCCAGTCAGGGTCTCAATAAATTATTCCTTGCTCATCCCTTGGTAGCTTGGCCCACGAGCAGTTAGCTTAAGTTGTAAAACATTTACATATCAACAGAACAGTAAATAGGTAAAACACAAAGCAATAAAAATCCAACTCCAATTTATAAAAATAGGAAATATTTGTATCTTTAAAATGACACCAAAATGACAAAAAGCCAATGTAGGGAACCAGAGATATGATTTTTTAAAGATGAAAAGTAAAACTAGCGCTTAGAGGCAAATACTGCTCGAAGGGTTAAAAAAGGTTGTACTAGATAGGGACAAAGTTCAGCGTTCAGGCCACCCACAGCACTGTTATACTTACTTTCAGAAATGATTCTTGATTCAGGTAAGTGTCCCACAGCACCAGCCAAGGGTACAGAGGCTCCGGTTTGCCTCTTGGGGTCTGGGGCTACAACTCCCACAATGTTCCTCTTCAACTTATGGAGCTTTTTACAACAGTTGCTCCAAACTTCTTCAAATTTCTGGATCTTCTTCCAGGGGTCCTTGAAGTGCCCACAACTTGATCCAGGGTTCCAGAAGCTCTGAGTTTCTTCTTGGGATTTGGGACTACAACCTGCAGAATGCACCTGATCAGAAACATCAAATGGCCACTGGACGCTGATCAGCTGGGCTCTTCGTGCAAGACTTGATGCAGAGCACTCTGGTCAGCTCCTTTGTACCTGTAGCTTACAGGGAGTCCACTCCTGGAGTCGCAGAAGCAAGGCAAAGTACTTTTCTTGGTGAAGCCCAAAGTGTGCAGCTGGCACAGTCCTTGTGAGTGCCGCTCTTCAGGTGAAGGCCAGAGGTCCAACAGGATAGTCCTTCTTCTCCAGTATCTTCTTCCAGCAGGGATCTGAATTGTGGGGCAGCTCTGCCATATATATCCTTGTTCCTGAGCTGGGAATGGGGGCAGGTGCTCCTGTCTAATAGGGAGCAGGGTGATACCCTCTGGGGTGATCACTTTCTGTGAGGTGTAGCAAATATCAATTCCAGAAAGCAACATTCTCCAAAAATCCATCCATAACCAGATGCTTACTTTGTCTGAGCCCAGGCCACTTCACAACTCATCAAGGTAGCCTTGCTCAGGTTGTCAGAGGCTGATCAATCAGGAAAGAGCACTACAGGGCTAAATTTGGTAACTTTCAGAAAGAGTTCTAAAACTCTTTCTCTGTGCTGGTTATATTACATTTAATTTTATTATATTTCATTTGGTACCAAACTTAAAATATTTAGCTCATCTCTATTGGAAATAGGACTACAATGGGGAGAGCAAATCTGCCTGTTTTTTCTTCACTAGGGCTTACAAAACATCTTTTATAAAGTCCCTGCTTATATTGATACTGAACCCAACCCTTAGGGCACCGAGGGCAGACCTTAGGGGTGACCTATATTCAAATATAAGGTAATTGAGACTTTGGAAGTACTTTTAATTCCAAAGTCGAATTTGTGGTTAATTTTAATTTAAAGGCAGCAAGCAAGGCAGGCCTGCCTTTACAATGACACTGGACACCACAGCAGTGCTCCTCTAAGTGTACTAACTATACTGGGGTCCCTAAACCTACATGCCCTACCATGTACTAGGGACTTATATGTAGATTATCAGAGCCATTATAATTAGGCCTAATTTGCATATACCATTTTAAACTGAGCACTGGCCCAGGGACTGGTTAGCAGTGGTCAGGGCACAGTTAGAGTCAGAAAACACCAGTATCACTAAAAAAGGGGGAAAATGTGAGGGGACTTCTGCCATCAGCCCAATTTTCCCACAGTTGTATACATGCATGTGTGCGTGCACTTGAGCAGAGTCTATGATGTCACAATGGTTCAACTTGCTATTTGGATGTGGTAGCCACCCACAACCTCACTTTCTGCCCTCCTGTTGGAGTGCCATTCTCGGCATGCCATTCATTGGTCAAGTCTGCCTTGTACAAAACAGAGTGGTACAATATTACTGATGTTTTGATATCAATCTTTAACAATTATAGACCACCGAATATTGGCTACCCCTAAATCATCAAAGAAAATACAAATGGAATTAAGAATAGTTAATCTACACTTACCTAGGTATATTGAACTTGTCCATACAGTGGAAGCTGATATTCTGCAGCCAATAGTTTTGCATTGTGATTTAAACTGGACTCTGATGTTTACTGCAAACAAAATTAGTCCTTCCTCAGTGTTGTTTACCTCTATTTCCTCTTTTCTTAGTCTATCTTTTTCTCTATTGTTTTGTGTTTTTCTTGTCTTATGTCTGTTTTTAGTTGTCCTGTTGCAGTCCTTCATCTAATTTATTGACATATGTTTTCCTTTCTTGGTGCTGTTAAACTCCTGTCGAACCGAAGCGAATGCTCATTTCCAGAACCCACCATCACCGTGTATTTTCTCCTCATCTCATTACACCTTTTAGGCTGGCATAGTCAATTGTTCCTCTGTGTTTCAGATTGATGAATATCATTCCTCTTATTACTCCTGAAATTCACACTCTGCAAGTGATTGCTTCCACATGTCAAGGCAAGATTTGCAGTAGGGGACAGCTTCAACCACTATCTTCAGCCAGAGCTCCATCACAGATCTCAGTTCTGACTGGTCTCTTGGTTGTACTGTAAGGAGACCATTATCACCCTTTATGTCCTTAAGAATCACAGGAGTCCAGCTGGTCTCCATTTTGAGAAGCAATGATAATGCTTGAGTACAAGTAGGGAGAAACCCAAGCTTCAGTCCGTTCCTCAGAGAGAAACCGTAGCAGATTTCTCTTCTTTTGTTCTATTCCAAGTCCATGTGTGCTCTAAAGTCTCTGAGTTGGAAATCTTTCTGATATTAGCCACTATTTAGTGTTTTGTGTTTTTGGCTTCAACCTATCCTAAGAAGTATCACACATTACAGCTCAACCGTATTTTACAGTACTTTCTTCTGATTTTACAAACAGTTCCTGAAAAAATATTCTGAGGATTTTTCAATACAGCAGGACTTCAGGGCCACTACACATCTCCCTGCAGCCCTTTCATGATTATGGAAATGAGAATCTCTTTTTTCTTACTTGAGAGAGATAGCCACAATATACAAGCATTTCAGTTTTGCAAATGAAAACTTCATCTGGAACTGTTGCACAACTCTAGACTTTTACATAGCATTATAGCACTATGGTTTTGTCCTGTGGCACATAATTAAAGACTCCTTTGGTACCTTTTGCCAGATGTGTAGGTTCTATTACCTCTTTAACAGGTATATATCACAAAATGGGATTATAAGATCAGTTGTGTAAATTATACTCATCCTTAGTGAAGCAATGATTGTTGTCTAACCTGTTAATGTTTCCACCGTAGTAATCTAGGGCCATATGTACGAACATTTTTTCCCATAGACACAGAATGGGTAAAAACCTTTGATACATCTGGCCCCTAATGTCTAGTATATTATATTAAACACACAGGATGTGACCAGACTGTGCATACATAATATTACAATAAAAGAAATGTGGACCAAGAAGTACAAGAGGTCTGTGCTCTCCCAGTCTCTCCCATTCTCCGTCTCCTTTCTTGCAATAGTCGCGCATGTGTGAAGAAGTGGTGGATTTGCATCATTGCTGGAGGACCAGCAACAGCACCTTACAGATTAATGATAATTATCCCCTGGCTGCTAATATCAGGCACACGTTGAAGATAAAGGTACTGCTACCAGGGTTCATTTATGTTCATTTTTAACACCTGTACTTTTGTACACCCTCACATTCCTAAATAATTACAGGTAGATACCTTTTAATTAAATCTAGTAATTTCCAGCCAGAAATCCGTCAGCAGGACATCTACTCCCCGAGACCATTTGTTCTTCTCTGGGAGCAACTTAACACTTGGGCAGTCTAAGTATTGGTACTGTAATGGAGGGAGTCTGCCAGAGCCAGCCAGATGAGAGTCCAGGCTTCAAGCTGAGATGAACACATTTCTCACATAATATTTTGTGGCATATGTACCAAACATCCATGTACATTAATAAACATTTGTCAATTTAACAATTTTGCAAAGGTGTTTTTTCTAGGCCTGTACACCACAAAATAATTACTGCAGTCTTTTTGTTTCAAACAGTAATTTATTTCACCCCAAACAGTTATAGTGAACAGCAGACATTTCTCAGTAATATACACAAAATATATATTAATCATTGAAGAGTTTCCAGTTTACTAGCGGCTGAAACTGACAGGGCAGTTTCAGATAGAGAGGTGCCAGGATATGGACACCATAAAATGTGACCCAGAATAACAGGGCTAGATGAGCAAGTGAATAGTTCCTCAGGGTAAAGATGTAGGTGGCAGATGAATATTTGTTGTCATGCCCAGCATTTGCCAGCACTTCTCCTGATTAGCCAAGAATGGAGACTGTATCTTCTGGAAGGGTTCGGTCACACTGAGCCAGCTCAATATCCTAGAAAACCAATAAAGAGATTGATATGAGGGATACAGAACAATGTATCTGCAGTATTCAGGCAAAGTCCCACAATAGTTTGTCCTTAAAAGAAGAGATAGCAGCACTCCGGGACCCTACTGGCAATGGTTTGAAGATGGGCATAGGTAGTGGTACATCAATATGGTTTCTTTTCAAGAATGAAGGGCGGGAGAGGATTTGGAAGCTGCAGCCTGGTGGCCCTCTCATGCATGCTTTTCACAGTACATCAGGTTTCCTGCCTGGAAGTGTCCATGCATCTTCAGGTTCACATAGCAGGCTGGGTGCCAATAGTGGTCCTCCTGGATCCAAACCGCCTGGTTCATGATGCTGGTGCCGCACTTCTCGCATCTGTGCATGTTATGGACTGATGCCACAGATCTGCGGATATCGCTCGGTGCATTGGGTGATAGCCGGCTGGGGAGATAGAAAGCTGGATAGGAGTCAGTGTCCAGAGCAGCCTGCAGCAAGCGGAAAGAGCTAGACTGTCGTGGAGGAGCGCATGTCTTTTGGTTCTCCTGAATCATCTTGTACACTTCAAGGTCTTTTTCAAATCAATTCATCCTCTGGTCCAAATCAACACTGCTGCTATTGTTGTCCTAGGCTTTCCGGGAACATAGGACAACCGGGGTGTTATGGTTCAAGTACAAGGACTGATCGAGTCCCCAAACTCTCCCCTACTCTGGATGGGTCCTTGTGTCCCTGTGAAGTACGAGCTGACGCCCTCCTCCGCTTACTCTTTGTCCATCTCTCAGATTACTGCAGTCTTTTAATTGGGATAGTACTCTGAATCCAGTCATTATAGAGACATTCTAATTCCATATTTAGCATGCCTTCATTCGCATATTATACACCCAAGCCTCCTGGCTTCAAGGCACTATTTATATCTAAGTAAGTTGATGCTTTTCAATGTGTCAGAAAAGATTCCATATGACATATGCTGACTGCAGCCTTTCACTAAAGCAGTTCAGACCTGCAAGGGTGGTCCTGAAACCATCATAATAATGGCACATGTCCAGATGCAGCCCACATGTACCAATTAGAATTATAAGCTATTAACATGTAAAGAACAGCTCACACACAGTGGGATGTGTTAATCAACCTCCATTGCTTAGAGTCAAAAAAGCCTGTAAACTAAGTCCGATAAATTCCAAATATAAAGGGGGTGCATGCAGAAAAGCACATTTCCTGACAACAAGGGTCTAAAATGGGTAAAGTTTGAAAACTGCCTTGTGAGGAAATGGGCTAAGAAAAGATTGCTGTGGGAAACCCCTTCTATTGGGTCATAAACGAAACACTGTGGGACTCCCTGGGGAGGATACAAAGTGTTCCATAGGCCCTGGGAGATCCAAATCAAGCGCTCTCAAAAACTCTGTGCACCTCAGTATTTAATAATGCTTAAGCATTTTAGTGACTTCTAAAAAGATCCTCACCAACATCTATGCTCCTCACCCTTAACACCCATACAAATTTGTCTTAGGTCATGCATCATATAGAACTGGTGGAGGTAGAAAGGGATGGCATCACACAGTCTCTCCTTACATGCTCAGTAACAATTGGCGTGGTGAGTATTCAGCTTGTCATTCATCTAGCAGGGAGTTGGGCCAACTAGTTCAGCAATCTGAATTGTGATTGAATCTGTCTCCTGGGTGGCCCAAAGAGAACACATATGGCAGAGATCAGGTTTAATTTCACCCAAGAGTAGTAAAGGACACAAACAAAGAAAGTGTGCCCAAGCCAACCTGTAAATTGGCAGCAACAAACTCCCTACAGTGCTTCCATTGCAGTATCATGTGTAAAGAGAAGTGGACGGTACTGCTAGACAGTTAACAATCACTAGAAATAGGAGTGGTATATTTGGCACTATTAAAAATATCTAATAGGAAATATTTCACCGAAGCACAAGATATAACTTACAGGAATCAGTTGTCTTCAGGACACTGGAATCTTAGTGTTTTGAAATAGAGCTAGTTTGTGAGGACCTCTGACAATTTAGAACTAACAAAACACGGTGCCCTGATGTTATATGGGAGTATGGTCTGTGGACTAATGATCAATAAATAACATTTTAAAAATTTAAGTATCCAAGTGGTGGGTTAAATTTTGGTTTTATTTCAGAGTTGAGATTTAAGGCACATCTACTATATCTTTCTGTAATTGTTGCTGTGCTGCATTATTTGTGTTTTTGTGTGTACAATACTCACTGAGACTCACTGGGATACCTGTTTCTTTCTGCTGCTGTTTTTAAACCGACATAGCTATTTAGGGCACACTGCATATTAAAAATACCCTTTAATAAAATGCTAACCATGAGAAATGACATCTAGGGGAGATGAGTAATAGGATTCTCCAAGCTTCAAGGTATGGTGAGGTGCTAGAATAGATGGGAAAAGCCCTGTGTGGGTGTTGGACATTTGGCCTCTAGTTGGCAGAGGTATGATCCCTGTACAGGTAGCAACCACAATCCTAGTCAGATACACAGCCTAAATTAACCTGTGCTCACCCTCTGCTACCTTGGCACAGAGCAGTCAGGCTTAACTTAAGAGGCAATGTGTAAAGTATTTGTGCAACAAACTTAAAATACAGTAACTAAATGAGATCACCACAAAAAGGCTCCACATCAGTATAGAAAAAGTAAATATGTATCTGAGTAAAACATGATCACAATGACAAAAAATCAATAAGTAGAAGTCAAGATATGATTTTATTAAAGATTAAATGGGAAAATGGTGCTTAGAAGTCACTAGCGGTCAGAAGGTTATTTGAGGTCAAGAGGGACCAGCGTTAATCCAAAAATCTAGGCTGACCACAATGGAGGGTAGGCTGGATACAGAACTCACGCAGGATCTACTGATTTAAAGAGTACTTCTGATGGAGCAATGCGTCGAGGGCACAAAGTGCCAACATTTCTACTGCACTCAGGGCACTGCATTGTCATCAAGATCTTTAGAATTGAGAGTGGTGTGTCATCATCGTGCAAAGCAGAGCATCATCGTGGAGCCGTGAAGTCTGTGAATCTGCTGTTGTTGGGCAGCTTCTCCTTCACCGGTGAGTAACGATATGCCAAATTGACTCCAGCACTCGGGAGATGCATTGATTTTTGGAAGTTTTAACTGAAGAACTCACTTCTGAGTCCTGGGAGTGCAGAGGGGCACCTCAGGCAAGGTTAGGATTCAGAGATGGCAGGGTCTAGCAGCACCAGGAGAGTTGCAAGCACTCTTTGATTTCCCTGAGAGTGCAGACGAACAAAGGGCAAGCCAGCATGCTCTTGGAGACACTGGTTCAGGTCCAGTCCTTGTCCTCTGCAGGGCAGACATCAGAAGGCATCATGGCAGCTCAGCAATGCATGCAGAGAAGCACTTACTTGGAATAGTCAATCCAGCCCAAGTGGAAATCCCTATAGCACAGTCTTTACTCCAGCAGAGTTCTTCCCACGTCTAGTAGTTATTTCATTTTAGGGCTTCACAGATGCAGTACTTCTACAAACAATTGCCTTTGATGTGGGTGCGGACTTCAAAGCATATCTCTGAAGTCCCCCTTTCAGCCCAGCCCTGGCTCTAGATTATCAGTGGAAGGTATTCAGCCCTTTGTGTGAGTCTCAGGCCACTGCCCTTTGAAGTGTAAGCAGGAGCCCTTCCCATCCTCTCTAGCCTGGAAGCCCCATCAGTATGCAGATGAATGCAGATGCAGTTGGGTATCCTTGGTTGTGGGTCTCTGAAGGGAATACACAAACGTAGCTTTTACTCAGTCCAGACCTGACGTTTATTGGAGACAAGCTGGCAGACACACAGAGCAGTAAGAGCAGAAAAATGCCCACTTTCTAAAAGTGGCATTTCTAAAACAGTAATAATAAATTTGACTTTACCAGTAAAGAGGATGTATCATTACTATTCCAATGATATGAAACAGGAAGCAGCTACTCTTTTCTGATCACAAATTACAGCTGAAAAGTTTATTAAGGAATACCCAATGCTGTCCTATGAGAGGAGCAGGCCTTACAGTAATGAAAAATTACTTTGGTCAGCAGGACATGTAAAACATAAAAGTACATGTCATACCTTTTACTTACATAGAACCTTGCCCTATGGGCTACCTAGCGCCTACCTTAGGGGTGACTTATTTGTCAGAAAAGGGGAGTTTAATGTTTGACAATAAGTTTTAGATGCCAACTCGAAGTGGCAGTGAAACCACACTCAGAGGCTCTTCAGTGGCAACCCTGAAACAGGTTTACTGGGCTACTTAAGTGGATAGCACGATCAGTGCTTCAGGCCCAATAGTAGCATTCAAAGTACATGCCCTGTGTATAGGGTATACCATTTTAAAAGGGGCTTACAAGTAAATTAAATATGCCAATTTTGGATTCGACAATAATACCATGTTTAGGGGAGAAGCGCATGCCCTTTCTGGGCTTTTCAGGGACCCCATTTGAGTGGCTCTCTGACTTCCTGAAGGACAGGACCTATCAAGTCCTAGATCAATCTTTTTTTCTAAACCTCTGCCACTCAGTTGTGGGGTGTCGCAGGGCTCCTCTCTGAGCCCTATTCCTTTTAACATTTATATGTCCCCCCTGGCAAGAATTATTGAGCCACATGGACTATCTCTAGTATCGTATGCAGATGATACTCAGTTGGTCTCCTCCTTCTCTGCTAAGAATACCCAAGAAAAGGCTACCTTATATTCCTGTCACTCAGATATCGCCAGATGGATATTAGAGAACAAGCTTAAGCTCAATGATGAGAAAATGGAAGTTATGATCGTCAGGAATTCTTCCTTACTTAGGTCCCCATCCTTAGCAGTGAACTTGCCTAAGGATCTACTTCCGCCTGAAGATTCCATAAAAAGCTTGTGCTTTTGGCTAGACCCGCACCTTACAATGGAATGCCATTCTAAGAAACTAGCAGATACCTGTTTTGTTTTTCTAAGAACCCTTAGGAAAATCTTTAAATTGCCTCCATTTTCAGCCAAAAGACTTCTTACTCAGGCTCTGATACTTTCACGTCTCGATTATGGGAATGTACTGCTCCTGAGCTCCCCTTCGACATTCATCTGCCACTCCAGCCTCGGCTTCCCTGCATTGGCATCCGATTGAACAATGCATTACTTTTAAAGCTATGTGTTTTATTCACCGAGCCCTTCGAAACAAGGATCCAGTCGAATGATTACTGCCAATACCCCCAGGAGAATACTCAGATCTTCTTCAGATTTTTTAATTAACTCCTTTCATGCTAAGAAAGTTAGATGGGGGGTAGATCCTTCGACCTGTAGAGCAGCTAAGATCTGGAACTCCTTCCCCTCCCCTTGGAACTTTGTCATGACATGTCAGAATCTTCTTTTTGTAGAAAATTTAAAACTGTATTGTTCCCTGTTTGGGTCTGTTTCTCTTACCTGGTGATCCTCGTCAGCGCTGGGAGGCCTTCGGGTAGCCATGCGCTCCACAAATCCTCAAAACTAAACTAAACTTTAGCACTGGTTAGTAGCTGCAACGTACTCCGAGTCCTAAGTCCAACAAAAAGACACAACTGAAAACAAGAGGTGAAAGGCAAAAACGTGGGGTAAGATACCCAGTGTAACACGTGTCTCCCACAGCTGAAACTGGCGAGAACTATCCCACCTCTAGGGAGTTCTCTAGGGAGTTCTCACCACTAAGACAGAAAAACTTTGCTAGAACTGGTATGGTCTACCCCAGATATGTGCTCCACCCTGAAGCCCATACCCTGTAAGGATATGGACCACCTCAAAAGTTTTGGATTTTCACTCCTCATTTGCATGAGCCACCTGTTGTGCCTGTTGTCAGTCAAAATCAGGAAGTTGGTGACAAACATGTATGGCCTCATCTTCTTCAGGACACAAACCACAGCAAACACTTCTCTCCCAATAGTACTCCACCTCTATTCCCAGTGAAGTAACTTCCTGGAGATGAAGGCTACAGGTTGGTTCAGGTCTTCCTTATTTAGCTGTGATAAAACTACCCCAGTGGCAAACTCTGAGGCATCTATTTGAATGTAGCAGGCTGTGCACATGGCTTGCTTCAAGGAGTTCAATGCTTTTTGGCATGCCTCCATCCAAATCACATTGTTGGTCTGAGTCTTAGAAGTCAGTTCAAGGGGGCAAAAATGGTACCATCTCCCTTGACAAACTACCTATAGTACCCAGTGATGCCCCAATAATTCTGTGACCTTGGTTTGGGGTTTGGGGTTCTTCCAGGCCATGAATCTTGGCCTGGAGCGTCTGCACCTTACCCCCACCATCAGGTATCCCACGAACACCAGCAACCCCTGCCCTATCTGGCACCTGTTTGGCCTTGATAGTTAGGACTGCCTGTTACAGGGCCTGAAGCACTTTCTGGAGGTGAAAGAGGTGGTCCTCTCAGCTGCTAGTGAAGACAGCTATGTAATCCATATAGGAAGCTGAGAAGGCCTCCAACCCTGCGAAGACCTAGTTCACCAACCTCTGGAAGGTGGCAGGAGCATTATTCAATCCGAAGGGCATCACTGTAAACTAATAGTGACCTTCTGGGTTGGAGAAGGCTGACCTCTCCTTGTCTCCTTCCTTTAGGACAATATGCCAGTACCCTGATGTGAAATCAAAGATACATAAGCCCCTTACTGGCCAATCAGCTCATCCATCCAGGGGATGGAATAAGCATCAGTCTTGGTTACAGAATTTAGCCCTCTATAATCCACACAGAACCTCAATTCAGGTGTGGTGCCCAGGGGGCAGCTTTTGGGATTAGAACTATAGGACTGGACCTGGGGCTCTTGGAGGGTTCTATCACCCCCTAACTCTGGCATCCTAGAGACTTTCCTCTTGATACTGGCCCTCACCTTACCCGCCATCCTATAAGACTTATTCTTGACAGGAAGGTTGTCCACTGTGTCCACATCATGGGTACACACACAGGTGAGTGATCCTAGGAATAAGGAAGAAAAGAAAGGAGTACTGTTTCATCACTTCGCAACAATCCTTCTACTATTCAGTTATCAGATCGGGGGAAAGGATTACTCGTTCCACTGATCCATCTTTCTGCTTGGAGGCTAGGAGGTAATTGAGATGCTCATTCTCCTCCTCCTCCTCCTCCTCAGCTTCATCTGTCACCAGCAGCATGGTGACCACAGACCTCTCAAAGTGTGATTTGAGGCGATTGATGTGAAGCACCCCATGGAGTTGCCTGGGGGACTTGAGGTCCACCATATAAGTGGCTTTACCCATCTTTTCAATCTCCTAATAGGGCCCAGGCTTGCGGTCCTGGAGGGCCCCAGGTTCCACTGGTTCCATCACCCATACTTTTTGCCCATCCTGGAATTCCATGGTGGTAGGATTATGGTCATACCACTCTTTCATCACAGCCTGGCTGCTTTTATATTGTCAGAAGCTTGCTTCTACAACTTAGCCATTTAGTTTCAGAAAGCCGGCTTGCAGCTCCCTACATCCTGGGGAACTTTTTTTGGTGCTTGCCCTTAACCCTCCCTAACCAAGCCAAGAGGTCCTCTAAGAGCGTGCCTGTAAAGAAGCTGAAAGAGACTGAAGCCCAATTCCCTCTGCAGTTCCTCCCCTTCCTATGGGGAAGCAACAAACAAAACAAGAGGATATCCCACTTTTTCATCAGGCCCTCAAATAGACTTCTGACCATGCCTTTTAGGGTTTTGTTGAACCTTTCAACAAGTCCATAGGTTTGGGGGCGGTAAGGTGTGGAGAGCTTGAAAATTGATCTATACACTTTCCTCATGGCCTGCATGTATTCAGTTATGAAGTTGGTGCCCCTGTCAGACACCACTTCCTTGGGAAAACTCACCCAGATAACAATCCCCACTAGGGCCCTTGCCACTACAGGTGCTGTGGTGGTCCTCGGAGAGATGACCTGTGTATACCATGAGGCATGATCCACAGAACAAGGATAAGCTTGTGACCAGAAGTGGTCTGTTGATGCCCATCCTTTCAAAGGGTTGCTAATGACATGTAGTGATTGCAGTGGATCCTTTAGCTTTTCCCTTCTTCCCTTTGTCCTGGCAGCTCACACAGGTCCTGCTGAACATGTCTGAGGAAGTCCTGATCTTAGGCCAGTAAAAGTGGGGACAAGCCTCGCAAAGGCCTTGTCTTGACCCAAGTGTCCTGCTAGGGTGATCTTGTGAGACAGCTTTAGTAGGGAGGCCCTGTACCATTGGGAGACCACAATGGCGTTTGTTGTCCCATACACAGGAACCCTAGGCTCACTGTAAAGGAGGCTGACCTCACAGTAAATCTGATAGCTTCCAGAGACATCACCGGCTGCTTTGGCCTGTTTCCTCATGCTTCAAAGGCTGGGCACTCCCTTTGTGCCCTACAGAGCTCCTCCTTGGTGGGTCCTCCTTTCACATGCCAATCAGCAGGTGTAGGCAGGTCACTAAGGGGAGCAGTGCCTCCTCGTTGGACTCCAGGGCAGCCATCTCACTCAGGGTACACCCAGGAAATGGTTCCCAAGCACTCTGTCTTTCGTCTTTTTAGCAGTGGGATGGGCCATTTTACCAGGCTCCAGCCCCTCTTGATTCACCTCATAGGCAGCCATGGACCTCGTGGTAGCACAGATCAAATTAGGTAACCCCAACATCTCAACACGAGCCTTGAGTTCAACTTCCTTCCGGATGGAGGACTCAAGGTCCACAGGCATGGCAGGGCTCTGCACAACCTTTAAAATTCCTGAAACCCCCCCCTCAAATGGAACAGGGGCCACTGGATAGTGACCTGCCCTGTTTGTCAGCCACAGCAATTTGGTGGAATGTATTGGGAATCACCTGCTTTGGGGTCACCAGATGACTCCTTGCCATAGTCATACTGGCACCTGTGTCCCTCAGAGCCTCAACACCTTGCCCATTGAGAGTGATCCAGTGCCTATACTTGGTAGTATTTGATAGTACATGGATCTTAGGAACATCTCACTGTCACCCAGGGACAAAAGGGTAACCCCACTAAACTCCCCCTGCTAACTAGGACAAATTCCTCGCCTAGCACTATGCTGGCATGTTTTACCTCCAGTGGGTAGAAGCACTCTTTTCAGACACTTGGAGTCCCCCTTGTAGTGTCCATACTATCAGCACTAATAGCACTTGGGAGTTTTGGGTTGCGGATCTTTCCCAGGGTAGTTTTGCTTCTGGTAGCCAGATTGAGAATGAGAACCAGATCCATTCCCATGTGAGTTGTTTTGCGGGCCTTTAGAGAATGCCTTCTTTTTACCCCCCCTTCTTTCTTATGTCCCCCCTAGATGCCTTCTTGGACACTTTGGTGCTGACCCAGATGTCCGCCTCAGAAAGCAGCTTGTAGTCAGTCAGCTTGCTATCCACCAGGTGTTGGTGCAGATCTGGAAAACATTTATCAAGCATGTACTCCTTCAAAAACAAGTTGTACGGCCCTTCTAAATTCACCCTCAGTGCCGTGCCAACATAGTCCAAGAAATCCACCCATGTTTGTGTAGAAAGTCTGTGATTAGTCCTGAACCATTGCCTATACTTCTCAGGTGTCAACCAAACTTACTAACTAAAATGGTTTTCATGACATTGTAGTTGGTCCGGTCATCCACCTCTAGGGTAAGGAGTATGTCCCTCCCTAACATGGGTATGTACCACCAAAGACTACCACCCAGAACTCCTTTGGGACCCTGCACACTTTTAAAGCCACTTCATAGGCTGCCAACCATTTATCTATGTTATTCCTCACACTGTAACTGGGCACCATGGGGTAGATTTAAGAGCCCCTTGCTCCACTTTAGCAGCGCATTAGCATCATTTTTTTATGTTAAGGCACACTAAGGCGGTCTTTTCCCTGCATGATATTTACAAAGTGGTGCAATGCATGGAATGCGCCCCTTTGCAACCCTTTGAGACACATTATTCATGCGCCATGCACAATGTATGCAAAGGGGACGCAAGGAGGCCCGCAAAAATGGTAAACAAAATCTACAAGTTTTCAGTGCACCATTTTTGGCATAATTGTTTATGCCCGCTGAAAGTAGGCGTGAAAAGGATGCACCCATTGTAATGAATGGGCCTCCTTGCACTTTGCACCACTAGCATCAAAATTGTTGGTGCTAGTTGAGGAATGCGCCACAATAGTGTCAAAAATGTCAATGCTATTGTTCCTAAAACCACCATGGTGTGCCGTATTATAAATACGGTGCACACATGCTGGTGTAAGAGGAGCGCAAGAGAGCGCAAGAAAAGTGGCACTGCTTTAGATGCAGCGCCACCTTTCTTAAATTCGGTCCCATATTTTTCTGGATGTGGTAGCTGGACTCACATGGAGACACTGTAGGTATGCTGCCACAATTTTTGCTGTTGCTGGACCTGTCATGTAGGGCTCTTATGTTTAGCTCTCTCAGGCTCAACTCCTGAGCAAACCATTTTCTTCTCCTCCATAGCCAACCTTTTTGCTTCCATCTCCTTCTCCAATTTGAGCTTAGCCAGCTCCAATTTTAATTTCCTCTCATCCCTCCTGTCTTCCAGCTCATCTGGGACAGTCATTTGGATGTCATTCTGCACCTTGCCCTGGAAGGGGCCCTCTTTTTTGGGAGTAAGTTGCTGTCCTCTTCTGCAGACAGCAGCCCAAGGCTTTCTCCTACACCTTGTCCATATCATCCTCAACATCCAGCTTTTCCTCAGCCTCATTCTCCTTTGAGGTCTCAAACAATGCAGCATGGGCTTCTCAATAGTCTCCCAGTGCCTTTTGCAGCTCCACCTTCTTGGTGTTTTTTTTTTTTTTTTTACAGGAAGCCCAAAATCTTTGCAGAAATCTTTGAGCTGGACCACAGTGTAACCCTCACATCTGGCTAGCTCAAACACTATTCTTGCAGGTGCAGATGCAGAACATCCAAACAGAGACATGATTTAGAGTAAAAATCAAAAATGCCATTAACGGAGAATTGAAAAATTAAAAATGTCAATTGAAGAAAGAAGGAAAACTAAAAAATTGCCAATGGGGATCAGAGGCAACTGACTCAAATAGATGGGAGGAGTAGTAGAGTACACTGAATTACTATATCTGATTGCAAAAACGCAAGTCCTATCCTCACCGCGGATCAACAATATTTGAAATTGGGTCTCTAGTTGGCAGAGGTATGCACCCTGTCCAAGTAGGGACCACAATCCAAGTCAGGGTAAGTCAGATAAATTAACCATAAATTCACCTGTGCTCAACCTCTGGTAGCTTGGCACAGAGCAGTCAGGCTTAACTTAAGAGGCAATGTGTAAAGTATTTTTGCAACACACCTAAAATACAGTAACTCAATGAAAACACAACAGAAAGATGACACACCTGTCTAGAAAAGAGAGAATATTTATCTAAGTAAAACAAGGCCAAAGCGACAAAAAAACAATAAGCAGAAGTCGAGATATCATTTTTTAAAGATAGAATGTGAAAACAGTGCTTAAAAGTAACTAGCAGTCAAAAGGTTACTTGGGGTCATGAGGGACGAGTGCAAATCTAAAAATCCAGGCCAGGTCTGATGGAGGGTAGGCCGGCTACAGAACTCACTCTGAGTCCACTGAAACAGTACCTTGGATGAGCCAGTGCATCAATGGCAAGGGCACAATACATCGACATTTCTACAGCACTCGGGACACTGTGTCATCGTGGGGATCCATTGAAGTGAATGTGATGTGTTTTTGTCAAGCAGAGCAGAGTGTTATCATCAGGCCATGCAGTCTGTGAATCCACTGTCATTGGGCAACTGCTGCGTTGCCGGGGAGGAGTGATGTGCCAATTTCTCTTTGCACTTGGGGTGATGCATCGACTTTTGCAGGCTTTAGCTTCAGAATCCACTTCTGAGGCCCAGGACTAGAGAGGGGCGCCTCAGGCAAGAGTAGGACTCACAGATGGCAGAGTCCAGCAGCACCAGGCTAGTTGCAAGCTGTCTTTTATGTCCCTGAGCATGTAGAAGAACAGGGGGCAAGCCAGCAAGCCCTTGGAGACATTCTGGTTCAGCAAGATGGGTGCAGCCCTTTTTCTCCGCAGGACAGAGATCAGCAGACAGCAGGGCAGCTCAGCAATGCAGAGAAGAAGTTCCTAGGAACAGTCAGTCTGCGCAGAGTAGAAATCTATAAAGCACAGCCGCCTTTACTCCAGCAGAGTCCTTCCCAAGTCCAGGAGCGATCTTATTTCAGAGGGTCAGAGACCCTGTACTTATACCCAAAAGTGCCTTTGATGTGGGGGATGACTTCAAAGAATATCCATGAAGTGCACACATATCTATTTCAGCCCAACCCTGGCTCCTGACTATAAGTGGTGGTGTTCAGTCCTTTGTGTGGGGCTCAGGCCACTACCCTTTGAAGTGTAAGTGTGAGCCTTTTCTATCCTCCTTACCCAGGAAGACCCCTTAGTATGCAGGTGAACGCAGATGAAGTTGAGTATCCTGTGTTGTGGTTGTCAGGAGGAAATGCACAAATGTAGCTGTCACTCAGCCCAGACCTGACATGTATTGGAGACAGGCTGTCAGGAACATAGAGCAGCGAGAGCAGAGCAATACCCACTTTCTAAAAGTAAACAAAAACAAATGGAGGGAATGCAGAACCAATAAAACATTCACCCCCAGTCACAGATATGGGTTTAATCCATCAATTATTTTGCTCACCACGCCACTCTAGTTTGGACCCAGCCATATGCAAATCAGTCTTGACCCTGTTCCCCTTGGGAACAGTCCAGTCCAAACTGCCAGGCAAGGTCTTCCCTGGACCGGAACTAAGCAACCAGGGACCAATTTCAGAGTACCACCCTTCATCCGCCAGGCTCCCGTGCTCGCTACGCCACCAGATTGAAGCGAGCCTGGCTGATGAGAGGTGATACCCCAAAACTGGTCCCAGGATTGTTGTTTCTGGTCCAGGGATGGTCTGGCCTAGCAGTTTGGGTGGGACTGTTCTCATGGGGAGGAGGGTCAAGGCTGATTTGCATATGTCTGAGTCCAAACTGGAATGGCATGGCAAGCAAAAAAACTGATGGATTAAAGCCAGATCTGTTACTGATTTTGAATGTTTGATATGTTCCACATTCCGTCCATCATCTGTTGTTTTTACTTTACAAAACTGGCATTTGTAAAATAGTAATAATAAATCTGACTGTACCAGTAAACGTGATGTATCATTACCATTCCAATGATAAGAAACAAGAAGCAAATACTTCTTTCTGATCAGAAATTACAGCTAAAAAGTCTATGGGAGGAGCAGTCCTCATAGTAATGAAAAACAACTTTGGGAGTTTTTCATCACTTGGACATGTAAAACTTAAAACTACATGTCTTGCCTTTTACTTACATTACACCCCATCATATGGGCTACATAGGGCCTCCCTTAGGGGTTACCTACATGTCAGAAAAAGGGAGTTTAATGCTTGGCAAGAGGTTTTAAATGCAAAGTCGAAGTGGCATTGAAAGTGCACTGCAGTGGCAGGCCAGAGACATGTTTGCTGAGCTACTTAAGTGGGTGGCACAATCAGTGCTTCAGGCCCACTACTAGTGTTTAATTTACAGGCCCTGGGCATAGGGGATACCACTTTACAAGAGGCTTATAAGTAAATTAAATATGCCAGTTGTGGATACACCAATGATTTTATGTTCTGGGTAAAAGCACATGCACTTTAGCACTGGGAGCAGTGGTAAAGTGCTCAGAGTTCTAAGACCAACAAAAAGATACAGCTGAAAACAGGAGGTGAAAGAGCAAAAAGCCTTGGGTACGACCACCTCAACGATGCCAGGTCCAACATTGAGGCCCTAACTCCTCAAGCTCACTCAGTCAACAAGTTGCTTAAAGAGGTGCAGTAAAAATTGAGGAACATACTGACCACATTTTGCTATCAACTCAACAAGTGTTATCCAAAGAGATAGGTCGGAGAGAAGAGGACCAATACTTTCACGTCCACAATCTATTGACCTTGCAGCATGATCTGCAATTGTGTTGGGGCCAAAAGTAAAGCTATGTCAAAAAGATATTAACAGACAGTGTTCTTAGTGATGAGGCAACTGATGCTGAATGCTCACTGTTTGCAAGAGCAGAGCTGTTGTATTTGTGTAAGTTTGAAAAATCACAATGTTGTGTTGGGCACTAGAGGTAACCCATCTTCACAAAAGGCAGAATTTACCAAGCATTCCCCTGGCTCTGAGAAACAGAGGATTAGGGAGTATTGTGAGGGAAATGATTATGTGTATAGAAGAAGGAAAGCTATAATATCTTTGTCAATTTAATATATGCTGCTAAAGCATGGACCTCACCCAATCTTTAGTGATTGTGGGCTGGGTTGAAAGACTTGTATCTAGATACATTTACTTAGCTAGTACAACCACCCTCACCAAGATGAATACTAATAACTATGCTACGGTGAAGAAGATGTTGGAGGTGCTGCAACCTGCGTACTTTGCCCAAATCTAAGATCAATGATAATACATAATTCAGGAATGGTGCTGGTAATATAAAGGGAGCTGCAATACACATGAGGTTCAAGCCAATCACCAGACCTAATGCCTTCCAGTGAAGTTTCTCCTCTCCTACAGTTCAAGTGGATTGACTAATGGCTCCCAAAGCAATACATATGCTTATCCTGGAATATAGTTGGGTGCAGCAGTGGCTGTAAAGATTATAAAGACTAATGATAGACGTTTTGAATGATTTTAAAATCTGCCTTTTTAAAGACAAATGGTTACTAGTAGAGTTTGTATATAAGAAATCAGACTGTCCTATTATAGAGAAAGAGAGACTACTGCCATCCTGTGAATCTTGACTGAGATCCCACCCAGCCGATGACAAGAGAAATCTTCAGAGGCAAGAAGGCTTCAGATTCTCAAAAACAATATGCCAATATGAAAAGGACAAGCCAAAAGTTATAACATATCTGTCCCCACAAAATGTCGTGCCTGCAAAACTTTCTGGAATATAATCATGTTAGGGCTGTAGAACCGTCAAATAGAATGAAATGAAGAGCATGAAGAAAGTTAATATTACAGCCTGCGGGGCAATACAATGGCTGTATGATCACTCCGGTATTGACCAAAATCTACAGGTCATCTTATAGTTCAATAGGGGAATGAAGTTAAAGAATTCAAATATTAGTCTATTATTTGATGTCACCTTCACAATAATGGACGGTGAGTATAAGCTTGTCCTACCTCCCGTTTCCTCTTCCCGGTCCTGTTTGGTCTGACTTCTCTTGCAAATTGTTATAAGTCCTTCTCTTCTGATGCTTTTTACAGCTACTTCCCCGTGGTGTGACAGATGTTTTATGCCAGTTTTGTCCCCCATCGCATTATGGTATCACAGAAGTGTGACAATGTCAAGGCTCACAATTTTAGCAAAGCAACTGCTACATGAACTATTAATCATAACGCTAAATTCTCCTACTGCCTTGCTTTAGTTGCATATGTAGGCAGTTCATTACCTTTATCATATTTACTTTTTGACTTTCAGTATTTTTCAAGATCTGAACATATCAGTCTTTTGACCACTTGAAAGTTCCACCTAAAGTCCTTTTATATTTCCCTGACACACTTTTATTATTTATTTTACAGAATCTATCTTATTGCATCTATTACTTACAGACATTTGTGGTATATTTACTTAATATAGTCTCATTAACATAGTTTCATTGGTCACACACTGAATTCTCAGAATTTTATTACATTTTATTCTTCTAAAAATTCTCCTATTATTCAAATGGTGTCATACAGTTTTTGAGTGCTTATGATTTCCTTTTGTATACAGTGTTCTAGGTAATTCAAATTACTATTTATCATCTCAGTTCTTTGCATGCCTCTTTTTAGGTCTCGTCTAAGGCATTGTATGCACTGTCTCTTGCAAGACATATTTTCTTACAGTGGGCTTAGAGGCGCCCCATCCTTACCATTGGTTAGCTTCATTGTCACTGAGTTTTACAGCTAGCAAAAACAGGCAAGGCAAAATTCTGGTAATACACCATGCAAAAGGTGGTCATTTTCTGCACCCCATTCTGTTTTTGCACACTTGCTTGCAGCTCTGACTCATATCTATGGAAAAGCCAATTGATGGCCATTATTGCCCAAAGGTGCATGTATTAATACTTAAAAACAATAGTGAGTCCCCTGAATCTATTGAGGTGACCTTTATGTTTATGAATTAATGGTAAAGTAAGCACAAAAGTCCATGCATTTGGTAACATATGTCAAAGTCCTGCTGTGCAAGTGTTGCATTACCCCATAGGTGCACCACTACTTTATTCCCAGCTAGTTAATATGCAGCCATGTACCATGTCATCTGTTTTAAATCCACCTGTGGTGGAAAGTATTTCAACCTTTAATATAACTGTGAACGTACATAAAACATCAGTTTACCATGAAAATGTTATAAAACATCAAAATACATAGGGGCAAATATTGCATTGCTCTTGTGTCACGCATGGTGTCACAAAGGCAATGCAATACATAAGTTAGATTTACCAACCTTGCGTGGCTCTGTGTTGCTTCATAGATCTGTAGTGATGCAAGACAGCGCAAGCCCTCAGAAGTCATTCCATGGGTGGAGCGTAGGTGTTCCCATGCATCCACCCATGGATTTTGGCACATTCCCAAATTTACCAACACTGCTGGTAACCCGGGGAACACATCAAAATGCTACGCCTTCATAGAGGAGGTGCAACAAAGGGAAATATCTTCATTTCTCCTCATTCCTTCCTCTTTGTAAGTGTCCTGCATTCTGCAACACACTTAAAATAAAGAAAAACACCTCAGAGAATTGTTTTTGTGGAGGAGGTTGTCCCTTCCAGCACAAAACAATCCTGCCTGTAGCACAGAGACTTTTGCATCATGGCGCAAGGGTGCCTGCATTGGCGCCAGACAGCAGATTGTGTGCCAGCACAGGCGGAGAGCAGGAATGCATGACATATTGATAGATACGGTGAATACCTGCTTCTGCCTTTCACGCAGTGCATTGCAGCGCTAAATAGCGCAGCACGTTGTCTTGCTGAGTTGCGTGAACGAATAATAAATCTGACCAACAGTTTTTAACATAAATCAATTCACATGCATTTGGCTATCTGGGTATTTTCTCTAGTGATTGTTATGTCGATACACGTACTCATAAATTAGGAGTGGCGACATAGCTTGGGGTTTACAATGAAGGATGGATCTAAGGTAAACACATTGCACTATTTGTTTTCAAGAAGGACACTGAACTGCTTTGAGCGCTTGCGAGAAATGATGCCCTCATTCCACCTTCATTCTCATTCATAAGGGATGCTTCGAGACTACAAACTCTTTACGAAAAGTCTTGTAATCTACGTCTCAAAGCCCTTTCCAAACAATTCCACTGATGTAACATTGACATGATTAAGCTTAGAACCGACTACATAAACTCTGCATTCCGCACTTGAATGAGAAAGCGAGAGGTAGAGAGGATGGGAGTGAGAGAGAGAGACACAGAGGCTAAGAGAAAATAGGAGCGAACAAGAAAAAAGAGAGGAGTGTAATTGTGAACGAAAGAGAGAAAGGGAGAATGAACGAGGCGGACAAATTAGGTTAGAGAAAGAGGGAGAGTATTATTGAGACAGAGAGAAAAGAAACTCGAACTAGCAAAAGGAATGAGTTAGTGAGAGTGCGACAGAGAGAGGGAAAAGGTGATCGAGCGAGCAAGTGGGAGGGAGAGAGGAGGGATACCGAGGAGTGAGAGAAAGCCAGATAGAGAAAGGTGAAAGCAATTCGTAGTATTTTTTAGCATCTGAAATGGTACCTGTTTATATATCTCCCAGAGTATTTATGATCGTACATGTAAGAGACCACATAACTACTGAAGGTAGGAAAACAGATAAAATCCAGGTGTCTCGAGTAATAATGTGCTTTGGTATTGTATAATTTGCCAATAGCTCAGTTCTGCACTACCTGATTTAGTGAAAGTTTTATGGAGATACTACATTTCATTTTAGTATACATGATAGTCGCATTCCTCGATGCTAAGATGCAAGACAAACAGAAATCAATATTCTCCAACCAGCGTCTGAATTTTGTCAACTTCCAATTATTATCTTGCTTGTGGGGAAGATCAGAAAATAATTGAGGTGCTGGTCTTGATGTCACGGAATGGACAGACAATTCCAATTGTGAAGAGATATAATTCCAGATATACTGCGCTTAACCTGGCTACATTTGATGAACGCCCTTTCTGTGTCTGGCTGCAGAAGTCAAATTCATTTTCTGGACGGTATATCTGCCCAAAGGAAAACAAGCCCTACAGTTTTTAGTGCAATAGATATTGTATGGGTGAAAAGAGATTTTATGCTCCTTTATTCTTTATAAAAGAGGTTCTTGAATGGTCAATATTTGGATAGTTTCAAGAGAGCCGCAAACTGAATGAGTTTAAATGAGTGTTTAAAGACCCAGTAGCAGTAGAGGAGCTTTTTAATTTGTCACTATAGAAAACGCGTGGGCAAATCCAATGGGTCTTTATTGGTTGCCACCCTTTTGCTTTGCCAATGCAGGTTTTCATTTTGTTGGAGAAGCTACTGTGCCCTTGCTGCCATTGCCACAAAAAAAGTGAAAAATACAATAGTAATAAAATACATTTATTATCATTTTATTTTTCCGTTTCTCCAGCTGAGCTGTATTTGGGGGCTGGGCCACTGCTGCTGAGTGGCAGCAGGGGAGTGATGCTCACTCCACAGTTCACATTGTGCATGTCATTTTGGTCAGACATCTTACCACAGCTAGCCTGACATGCTCAGTGTAAACCTCTCCACTCAGCTGTCTAAGACAGCTGAGTGGAGAGGAGGCACAGGCTTTCGGTGACTGCTGGAGGGTTGAGGTAGCCCCCACCAGCCAATCGTGGTGCTGCTCTCATGCTGCTAACATTATCAGCAGCATGAGAGTAGCATCTAGATTGGTGTGAATCATTCAATTGTGCACTCAGAGTACAGAGGGACGAGGACCAGAGGGGGTGAGCCAAGGGGGTGAGTCCATTTGTATTTTAAATTTTGCACATGCAGCTGGTGTCCTAAATATTTTGTTGGTTGCCCCACCAAATGTTTAGGGTACCAGTCGCTACTCAGTGAAGTTAAACAATGACTGAAGCTTGCTAATTCTGTGACCTATGCTGTAGCGGGTGGGGGAAAAATGTAAATGACACCGTAACAGACCAATGGATGGCAAGGGCTGTCGGAAAGCCCATAGATTATGGATGTAATTATATTACAATCATAAAGTCTTAGATAACACCGGGCCTAATTAAGCTTTTGTAGCAAAACATATAATTGAGTATTTTTATAATAGTTGTTTATTTTCTCTGATTTTAAAATATGGAATTTGATTTGGTTATGAATAACTGTACATACATGGTTTTCTGTAGTCTGGTAGATGTAGTTTGGTTGTCTGCAATGTGAGACCTGTGCGGTTGGGTAGAAATATTAGAGTCTTAAGTCCAGATGTACAAAGCCCTTTTGTGGCCACAATCCCTGAGATTTGCAAAATGACAGCGTTTGTGACCACAGAAGGGCTTTTCTCAATTTACAAAATCCTTTTATGAGTAACAAGATTCTTTTTATTTGTAAAAAGGCTTTTGCCTTCCTTTCTTAATTGCAAATAGGAGGGATTGTGAAAGGGACTCCACCCTCCTATTTCCAACACAAATGTATCCAAGGTTTTTAATTGCATCTGTAGTCACAAACTATTAATAAGTTACTGAATGCATAGTGGGGCTAGTAACTGTTTTACATTTTCCAGCCATGTTGACAGCCTCAGAGGGTGCAGGCAATGGTCAGGAGGATTACTGGATTGCTGCCTAGCTCCTCCTGATGACTTCACAAACTGAAAATGCTATATATATGCCAACAGTTCCACTTGATTCCGGGTGTGCCCACCAAACGAGGCTGGTGCTGACCAAACCGTTGTGGCACCCGTTTATAATACAAAATAAATCTTTCAGCTCTTTTTTAAGCTGTAACAAAGAATCACACCCTACATGTCTGCATCTCTATATTGATTCTTTATTCGGCTACGCGTTTCAACCCCAAAGGGTCTTCATCATGGCCTGATAGAAAAATTGTGCTCAATCCCCCATCAACATAAATACACCAGTTTCATAAAAATAGAAAAAATACTCATAAGAAAATAAATATATATACATTACCTCCCAATCTCCTAAACTCATCAAATATATATATATGTGTGAGTGTATGTGTGTGTGTGTGTAGATATATATATATATATATATATATATATATAGATATATATATATATATATATTGACTTCAACAGGTCCAAAGAGGCGCGCTCATCTCATGTCGGTGCCTGCAGCAGGGAGGGACCTACTCCCATCAATAATCTTCACACCAAGTTGACAATTAAGTCAAGGATGCGGCACTCACAGGATTGAATCAGACTTCTTTTATTACATCACAGGACCCCAAACAAACTGACACCAACGCGTTTCGACCTTCCCGGTCTTGATCACGGTACCTTTGTTTTCATATATATATATATATATATATATATATATATATATATATATATATAGATATAGATATAGAAAGATATAGATATAGATAGATATATAAATATAGATAGATAGATAGATAGATAGATAGATAGATAGATAGATAGATAGATATACATACACATATATGAAAAACAAAGGTTCCAGGGATGTTATAGTTAGGAAATACAATTAAAAAACACCATAGTAATTCACTTAAGAAGCCAAAGGTTACAGGGACGTTATAGTTAGGATCACAATTCAAATGTACAAAAGCATAGAAATTCACCTATTATTATTATAGTATTAGTTATCTCAAGTAACTATCACTCATGCCCTAATGTAACTGTAACTCGCACTCCTGCCATGCACGTATTTTTCATCAAAACATTCTCGCAAATATTACATTGATATCATCAATGGTGTTAACAAAGATGTCATGAGTGCTGTAATTTGTGGGGTAATTAGCAGTGCATGGTGAGGGTGTGAGTTGTAGTTACCTTAGGTCATTAGTTATAGTTACTTGAAAGAACTCTAACAATAACAGGAGAATTAAAATGTGAGCCTAACTATAAAGTCCCTGTAACCTTTTGTTTTTAAGTGAATTTCTATGCTTATTTAATTCTATTTCCTAGATATAGTGTCCCCGTCACTTTAGATTTTTTCAATGAACTTCCAGGATTTTTTAACATTAAGTAATTTTCATTACCTTACGGTAATCCAACCACTGCCGAGCATGGCCCTCGGCTGTGCGTGGTGGTGGTTGGCCACAGGGCAAGGCCTGTAGCCAGGCCTTGCGGGCAGCCCCCTATAACTACCCTGCCCCTAACCATCCAACCCCACGCTACACACAGTCTCTGGCCATGCACAGTGGGAGTTGGCTGCAGGGGCGCATGCCCACCCGGCTCATCTCAGCCTAAGGGACCTCATCCCCAGGGCCCGGCCTTAATATATTTTTGGGGGAGGTATGCCATGTGGCCCTCCTCCTCAGGCCATTTTTGGCCCCAGGGAGCCCGGGGTCCAGACTGAAGTAAATTTTTTGAGGGGGAGGATGGCCGTATGGCTCCCATCCTCAGGCTGATCTCAGCCCTGGGGATCCTTCCCCAGGACCCAGTCTTAACATTAAATTTTTTTGGGGGGGAGGGGGCCATGCAGCTTCACTCCCCAGGCCAATCTCAGCCCCAGGGACCCCCTCCCCGGAGCCTGTCCTATAGATTTTATTTTTTTTGTGGGGGATGGGGGCCCCCCTCCCAAAGTGGATCTCGCCCTGTGGAAACCATCCCTTAGGGCCCAGTCATGTCATCTGGGAGCCCACTTGGGTGGCACCCCCAGGACATAGCAGGAGCTGGCCCTGGGAATGGTGATCACCAGGGCCATCTATGGCTCCTAGAGTGGGGCTGCGTGGCCCCCTCCATCCTATTTAGCCCGGGATGGTGGTAGTTCCAGGAGATGTGGGGGCCTACATGGCCCCCTCACAATCTTACTCACTTAGCCCCAGAGAGGCAGCGGTCCTTGGGGTTGTGGTGGGCTGTGCATTCTTAATGTACTTAGCCCCGGGGATGTGGCAGTTCCCGAGGTTGCGGGGGGTTCTTTACGGCCCCTGCATTTATTTAGACTTTCTCTCTGGGGAGGTGGTGGTCTCCAGGGCTTCAGGGGGGGGTCTGGGCAGCTCCCCATGTTTAAAGAGACATTCAGCCAGGGAGGTGGTAGTCCCTGGAGCTGCGTGGGGGTCCGGACGGCCCCCTGCATTTAATTAAATATTAGCCCCAGGGAGGTGGTGGTCCCTGGAGCTGCCAGCTGGCCGGGCGACCCCCTGCATTTAATTAAACACTCGCTTCAGGTAGGTGGTGGTCCTTGGGACTGGCGGGAGCAGGTGGCCCTGGCATTTAATAAGACATTCGCCCCAAGCAGCTGTGGGTCCCCAGGGCTGCTTCACCACGGGCTTCACTGAAACAAGCAAACAAACATGTAAGCCTGTGCTTGGTTTTTTTGGGGAGGAATTTTCAGCAGCTCTGCGAATCCACTGTGTCTCCCACCAAAACGTTTTTAAAAAAAATGCTTTTTTGCTCTGGGGGGACCAGAGCACCAGAGCTAAGTGGTCAGGGTGTCCCTACCCTAGCTCCTTTTCTTTTTTAAAATCTTCTCAGGGACTCATCTGAAGCCGAGACCCAATATGGCTGCCAACACTTTCTGGTTGAAGTTTTGGCAGCCAGTCATATCTCAGCACCGGATTGGGAGGATTTGTGGAGCCTTCACATCCATATGTATGTAAACTACTTAATGGATTTACACCAAATAACAAAAAGGGCACTTTCTGGACCAAGAGCTACCTTTCTGCCAAATTTGGTGTAATTCCGTCCAGTGGTTCGGGCTCCATACCTATTCAAAATCCCTATGGAAAATGGATTTAGGACCCCTCCCTTTTTTCTCAGCCCCCTCTGCTGACGGAACATCCCAAAACTTTCCAGACAGATACTAAATCATGCACCATATTTCTGTTCACGATTTCATAAAACTGCACCAAAGTAAAACAAACAAAAAAATATTCTATAGAAATTTGGTCCTAACTATAACGAGGTAATATGAACTACTGCCAGTCGCCAGTAGGTAGTTATATTTAGAACCTAGGGCCATATTTACACTTTTTGACGCAAAACTGCGCTATCGCAGTTTTGCGCCAAAAAGATTAGCGCCGGCTAACGCCATTCTGAAGCGCCATGCGGGCACCGTATTTATTGAATGGCGTTAGCCGGCGCTAGCAGACCGGCGCTGCCTGGTGTGCGTGGAAAAAAACCACGTACACCAGGCAGCGCCGGCGTTGGGGAAAATGGCGTTAGGGCGTCTTAAAATGGGGCAAGTCAGGTTGAGGCAAAAAAATCGCCTCCACCCGATTTGCGCCATTTTTAACGACGCCCAGACGCCATTTACATCACTCCTGTCTTAGTAAAGACAGGAGTCATGCCCCCTTGCCCAATGGCCATGCCCAGGGGACTTATGTCCCCTGGGCATGGTCATTGGGCATTGTGGCATGTAGGGGGGCACAAATCAGGCCCCCCTATGCCAAAAAAATAAATGAAATAAAAAAAAATTATACTTACCTGAACTTACCTGAATGTCCTTGGGATGGGTCCCTCCATCCTTGGGTGTCCTCCTGGGGTGGGCAAGGGTGGCAGGGGGGGTCCCTGGGGGCATGGGAGGGCAGCTGTGGGCTCATTTTGAGCCCACAGGTCCCTTAACGCCTGCCCTGACCCAGGCGTTAAAAAGAGGCGCAAATGCGGGGTTTTTTGCCCCGCCCACTCCCGGGCGTGATTTTTGGCCGGGAGTATAAATACGACGCATTTGTGTCGCAGTCATTTTTTTAGACGGGAACGCCTACCTTGCATCTCATTAACGCAAGGAAGGCGTTCACGCAAAAAAATGACGCTCATTCCTCATACTTTGGCGCTAGACGCGTCTAACGCCAAAGTATAAATATGGCGTTAGTTTTACGCCGAATTTGCGTCGAAAAAAACGACTCAAATTCGGCGCAAAGGGAGTATAAATATGCCCCCTAGTTTCCATTAAAATAACACCTTTGACGAATCTTCACAAAGTTTTCTAAAAAAAGTGTGTCAGAGAATCATGTTGTGAATGGCATGTTTCGGGGTGATCCATCAAGCTGGTGCTGAAAAAAAGTGTGGGGGGGTTAAAAAAAGGTGCATTTCCTATGTCAATTCCCATAATGATTTTGAACACAACTACAGCCTGAACTGCTGGTTGGAATTACACTAAATGTGGCAGAAAGGTAGCTCTTGGTACAGGAAGAAACCTTTTTGGTCTTTGGTGTAAATCTGTTTAGTAGTTCTTGAAATATTAAAAGAAAACCAAATTTGTATTTCTGGAGGCGTGAAGGCTTTTCAAATACTCCTGATTGCATGAGGATGTCTGACTGGTTGCTAACGCCTCAACCAGGAAGTGTTGGCAGCCATTTTGAGACTCAAGTTCAGTGTCTAAAAAAAAGAGGCAAGGTACTCTAACCCTACCCCTTTAGCCTTTGTGCAGAGGTCCTCATGGGATCCCCCCAGCTTTAAAAGTATTTTTTTTAATCACAGTGAAAATTGCGGCAAGTCCATGAAATTCGTAGTTTTTTTGTTTTTTTTTTAAACAAGCAGGGTCTCCCACACTTCCTTTCTTTTTTGCCTCCCTGTGGCAAATATTTATAAATTAATGCAGGGGGGCCTGTGTGCCCTCCTCTTGCAGCCCCATGGACGGCCACCTCCCTGGGCACCTAAAACTATGTATGTGGGTGGGCTTGATGAGCACACCAGCACCCTGGGAACTGCCACCTCCCCAGTGCAAAACATCCTAAATTAATGCAGGGGCCACGGGGCCCCACACAGCCCTTGGGACTGCCACTACCTGGAGCAAAACATGTTCTATTAATCTGGGGGGCATTCAATATAAGGGGGCACACTGCCCCCCACAGTCCCAGGACACACCACCTTCCTGGGTCTGAAATAAATTAATGTAGGACTCCATCACAGAACCCCAGCTCTAGGGACCACCATCTCCCAAGGGCTAAGTACTTCAAAAGGAGGTGGGCCATGCGGCCTCTCTTGTGGAGCCATTTATGGCTCCCAGGGACCGCCACCCCCCAAGGCCAGCTCCTCCTACCTCCGGAGTTGCCCACCCTAAGGAGTTAGCTGCTTGCTGGGAGCTGACAGGTCCCACCAAGCAAAAGCAAACATAACTCGGCCCTCTGCACATGAGAGAGTTGTCAAACATGTGTCTGCAAGTGGGAGCTGTCAAACATGCGATCAGAGAAACAAATGGAATCATTGCTCCTGCAAGCAGGTAGCTGCTATTTATAACAGCTCCCTGCTTGTGGGAGCAGTACCGGCTCCTGCAGGCTGTGGGCAGCCGACCAGGACCCCAGGGGCATTCAGACTTGCCCTGCGTTCCTGTCACTCTATTTCTCATCAATCACATAATGGGATGCAAGAGGGAGATTGTTATTGTAATGGTCTCTAAATACAATAATCAAAGTGTCATACTGGCAAGACGTTAGGTTGAAACTATTAGTAATCTTTTTAAAACAAACAAAAAAAACAGTCACTTCTGGCCTACTGGTAAAGCTATTGGACTATCACACAGTAGATTGTAGGTTCAAACCCTGGTATCTCATGTTGGATGTCTGTTTATTTACTTGTTCTTTGACTGCTAAACATTCCTAATGAGGAAACATTTACGCCTTTGTGCCCTCAAAATCTTTGGTTTGAATGGCATATGTCTTTCTGGAAACTGCATAACAAAGGAACAACTGTGGCCTAGACGTTACAGTCTCAGGGCCTCACCATGAAGGTTGAGGGTTCCAGTATAAGTGTGTCAGTTCTCACGCTATTGGTTTTCAAAATAAAATATGTAAGATATGTATGGAAATGTAATCACACTCTTTTTACTTGACAGATGCATTTTTCTTTGCAATTTGTCCTACAATATCTCATTCTAAGTGTAGCATTCATCAAAGTGTAGAAAATCTCTCTGGGTGATAATAGGGGGTTGGCTGCAGCCATCCAGAGCGGCAAACCCACACCACGCACGACCAAAGGCCTTTTCCCGAAACATGGTAACATTGGCTTATCAATAATTGGCAAATCTATTTTACATATAAATCCCTAGTAAAGTGCACTATATGTGCCCAGGGTGGCATGTAAATTAAATGCTACTAGTGGACCTGCAGCACTGATTGTGCCACCCACTTAAGTAGCCCTTTAAACGTTTCAGGCCTGCCACTGCAGAGCCCGCATTTGCAGTTTCACTGCGATGTCGACTTGGCCCATAAAACCCCTTGACAAGCCTTAAACTCCCCCTTTATTATTAGACATAAGACATCACTAAGTAGGCCGAAGGTAGCCCATAGGGCAGGGTGCTGTGTAAGTAAAAGGCAGGACATATGGTTTTTAGTTTTACATGTCCTGGTAGTGAAAAACACCCAAATTCGTTTTTTACTACTGTGAAGCCTACCCCTCTCATAGGATAAAATTGGGAAATCCTTAATACATTTAGTAAGTGTAATTCCTGATTGGAAGGAGGTAGAGCTCTCATGTTTAGTACCTATAGAATTATAATGATAAATCTTGTTTTATGGTAAAGTCGAATTTATGCTTACAATTTTAAAAATGCCACTTTTAGAAAGTTGGCATTTTTTAACTCCTAGTCCTGTGTGGCAGCTGGGCTGTGTACATTCCCTCTAGACAGCTACACACAGTGGAGATTAGGTGTGACTTGATCGGCCTTAATAGGCCATTAACAGGCATGATGGGGGGGAGGGGGGGGCAGAGCTTAGCATTGCCTCAATTGCACCTGAAAAGGTTTGTCCATTCTACACACAATAGGGATTAACTACCCTGCAATGTCACTCCAGCCAGCTTGGAGCCAGGACAGAGGAGGCAGGGCATCAGTGCACTTCAAAGGTGTGCCTCTATAAGCTTTTTCTACCTTCCAGAATCAGGGCACCAAAGTATAAATGCTGGCCTCAGACACCACCACTCAGTACACTTCTGGTCCTGTGGATACTCTGCCAGGAATGACTGCTGTGCTGCTGAAAGGACTGCCACACTGCTGGGCTGCTACTTTGCTGGATTCCTGCTTTGCTGTGCTGATCTGTGCTTGCTGTCCTCCTGCCCGGGAGTGAGAAGGACTGAACCTGCATCTCTACAAACCAGAGCCCACAGTGACTCCAAGAGCCAGCTGTCTGACCTCCTGTTTTCTGAAGTCTCAGGGATGCAAAAGACTTCCAAATACCCGGCTCCAGAACTCTGTCGTCTGTGAGTCAGCCCTGCCAAGTGATACCACCTCAGTCCTGGACCTTTAGAAGTTGACCTATGTTGCTCGACCCTCTGTGGTCCTCACCGGAACCACCCCAAGGCTTCACAAAGCAACTCTGCGCAGACCGCACACCAGGGTTTAAGGTACTGTGGGGCATATTTATACTCCGTTTGCGCCAAATTTGCATCGTTTTTTTCGACGCAAATTCGGCGCAAAACTAACGCCATATTTATACTTTGGCGTTAGACGCGTCTAGCGCCAAAGTATGAGGAAAGAGCGTCATTTTTTTGCGTGAACGCCTTCCTTGCGTTAATGAGATGCAAGGTAGGCGTTCCCGTCCAAAAAAATGACTGCGACACAAATGCGTCGTATTTATACTCCCGAGCAAAAATCACGCCCGGGAGTGGGCGGGGCAAAAAACCCCGCATTTGCGCCTCTTTTTAACGCCTGGGTCAGGGCAGGCGTTAAGGGACCTGTGGGCTCAAAATGAGCCCACAGCTGCCCTCCCATGCCCCCAGGGACCCCCCCTGCCACCCTTGCCCACCCCAGGAGGACACCCAAGGATGGAGGGACCCATCCCAGGGACATTCAGGTAAGTTCAGGTAAGTATAATGTTTTTTTTTTTTTTTTTGGCATAGGGGGGCCTGATTTGTGCCCCCCTACATGCCTCAATGCCCAATGACCATGCCCAGGGGACATAGGTCCCCTGGGCATGGCCATTGGGCAAGGGGGCATGACTCCTGTCTTTACTAAGACAGGAGTCATGTAAATGGGGTCTGGGCGTCGTTAAAAATGGCGCAAATCGGGTGGAGGTGATTTTTTTGCGTCAACCTGACTTGCCCCATTTTAAGACGCCCTAACGCCATTTCCCCCAACGCCGGCGCTGCCTGGTGTACGTGTTTTTTTACCACGCACACCAGGCAGCGCCGGTCTGCTAGCGCCGGCTAACGCCATTCAATAAATACGGCGCCTGCATGGCGCTTCAGAATGGCGTTAGCCGGCGCTAAACTTTTTGACGCTAAACTGCGTTAGCGCAGTTTAGCGTCAAAAAGTATAAATACGGGCCTGTGTTCTGCTGGTCTACGTGTGTCCCTGTATCTTGCCCATGCTTTATCGTGGCCAACCTGAACTCTCGTCTTTGTCCCGGTCGGGCACGATCAGATAACCACAGTTGGAGCTTTGCACTTCATGGTGCTACTTTCACCTAAATCATTAAAATTGCATCTCTTAGGACCTACCTATTGTATTAGTGTCATTTTGTTTTCTTTTACTCCAGTAGATATTCTCTATTTTTCTAAACTGGGGTGAAGGCTTTTTGTGGTGTTTTCATTGTTTTGCTGTAATTTAAGCATTGCACAAATACTTTACACATTGAATCTTAAGTTAAGCCTGACTGCTTTGTGCCAAGCTACCAGAGGGTGAGCACAAGTTAACTTATGTTGCATATCTGTCTTAGCCTGACTAGCAATGCGGTCCCTGCTTAGACAGGGTGCATACCTCTGCCAACTAGAGGCCAAATTTCTAACACCATCTCTGTGCACTGACTCTTAATGAGAAGCAAATGCCCAAATTGGAAAATTGTTTTCAATTCCACCTAATCTGTGTCTTTACTTTCTGTGTTTAAAAAATGTACTTCCATGTTCGCCACCACCTTTTCCAACACTCCTCTAAGCAGTGTCCCCCTAGTAACATCCTTTTGAAACAAAAGCAGCTATAAAATCACAAAGTATAAACTGTGGCTAACTCAGAAATGGAATGAAAACTGCCTATGTGAACACAATCCACTGAATGCTTATTTTAATAAATATTAATGAGTCCGCTAGACCTTGCCAGGTCTTGGTGTGACTGTGTGTGTATGCTTAAATACATATACCAAATAAATCTTTATCAAGCCCACATTCTATTGCTTCAAGAAACAAAATCTGTTACCTCACTCATGCTTTTGTTTGCGCCATAGAAGAGATAACAAAATGCTTATTCAGGAGAACGTATTATATTTGTATTGTGATTACCATGCACAAAAAGCAGTATGATCATATCAAAAAGACCTATCTGTAGCAGAAACAATGGCATCAAATTGTCTTTGAATTCCCGATGAAAAAGATATAAAGCTTTCACTTTATTATGTGAAGTGAGGGCATGCAGCTGTATTAGGATAACTAATTTTGTTTTTGTTGTCAGCAACACGTTCTTCTCCTTTTAAAAGAAAGCAACCATATGCTGTTAAAGCCGTAGACGTGTTTTCTTGTTCCACAGAATACAGTTTGAAAACTTGGGCCCGGTAATGGAGTATGCAGAGGTGCTCGAATGGCGCTGAGAGAGGGATCATTTCCTGCTTGGAGTACCAGGGGGATGGGAAAGGCACCTTTGCTGCTGGCCTGACATCACACACATGATGGTAACTTGTATCCCGGACTGTTCTCTTGACAATCACACCCTTCAAGACACACGTTTTACACACTGGCAAGGAAGCAGCTAATTGAAACTTTGATAGTGCCATCCCTTAACCTCACAAATGACATGGAGTTCCCTCTCAGAGTCAACCACTCTTTTAGTTTAGCTGTCATATATCATACTTAAATGCTATGTATGCGCTTCCTCTCATTAACCTCGACTCACCCCTGTAATAACATATTTAGCATTTAGAAGCATGGGAAATGGGGCCTACAATACGACCAGCTTGTTTTTTAAAAAAAATTCCGCAATGGAATTTGCACAAAAATGTAAAAATAATAAATTTTTTGGCCAAGGCGGGGTCCCTTTAGTAACTCAACAAAAACACTAGTGGGTCAGGGTATTCCTCCCTTGCCCCCTCTTCTCTTTTTATTTCCGTTCTTATGGATCTGTTGGATCCATAGAGAATCTGCATCCCTAGATACACAAATTTGTTTTTTCTTTCATAACTTGAAAACTACTGAATGGAGTTACACCAAATCACAAAAGAGACTCTTTTTGGAATGACAGCAAGCTTTCTGTCAGATCCGGTGTAGCGGTTCGTACTGTAGACAGGTCTAAAATCTCTATCGAAAATTGCATGGGGAAAATGTATTTTGGGCCCCCCTTTTTCTCAGCCTCGGCTGGAAAATCACCACGGAACTTTCATTACAGCAACTGAACTCAGGTACGTACCAGTTTTGAAAATTTCATATTTCGTTAGGATTCATCAAACTGTGCCAAAGTTAATTGGCAAAACAAAAATTGCTTTCCTATAGAAACTAGGTCTTAACGATAAGTACTGTGACTGGTGATTTCCATTATGTATTTATATATATATATATATCTATACATATTGGGTTAATTGGTGAAGCCCTTCATTTTTTTGCCCCAATTTTTAGCTGACAATGGTGTTTTCTGACTGTGCCTTGGGCACTGCTAACCAGTCCCAGGGCCAGTGCTCTGTTTAAAATGGTACATGCACATTAAGCCTAACTATAAACCTACCTATAAATCCCTAGTACATGGTAGGACATGTAGGTTTAGGGACCCCAGTATTGTTAGTGCACCCATAGGTGCACTGCTGTGGTGTTCAGTGTCATTGTGAAGGCAGGCCTGTCTTTTTGGCTTCTTTTAAGTTAAATTCACCCCAAATTTGACTTTGGAATTAAAGGAACTTCCAAAGTCTCAAGCTACCTTATTTTTGCATATGTCACCCCTAAGGTCTTCCCTAGATGCCCTAATGGTTGGGTGCAGTGTAAATTAAAGCACAAGGGGAAAACAGCCAAATCCATTTTCCCCATTGTATTCGATGGATGCCATAGGCTAACATTGGAAGACTTTATTTTAAAATAATAAAGTCTTATTTCTGACAGGGAGGAGCTAAATATATCAGATTTTTTTTAAAATCAAATTAAACGGTATAATAAATTCAACAATTTGCCAGGGTTGAATTTATTATAATTATCACAGAGAAAACTTTTTAGAAGTCTTTCTGAAAGTTACCAAATTCAGCCCAGTCGTGCCCTGTTCTGATTGGTCAGCCTCTAGCAGCTTGAGCCAAGCTACCTTACTGAAAGGCCTGGGCTGAGACAAAAGGAAACATCTGATGGGAGGAGAACTGCTACAGCAGATGGCAGAGCAGGATGGGTGAAGAATAGCCAAACTAATCAAACAATGGAAATCTACATAGGACAGAAACTGGACCTCTCCCATTTCCTGGTCCCCCAGACAGATGGGAGCCCCTGTGATTGGATCAGGAGGGGGGCTGAAAAGGGTGTGCTAGGGAGACTTAGCCACACCAGTGGGTGGACTCAGCCAGATCTAACCTCAAGGAGGATCATGTCATGCAAGAAAAGCCCAGCTGACTAGCGTCCAGTGGCCATTTGATGATTCTGTCCAGGTGCATTCTGGGAATTGTAGTCCCAACTCCCAAGGAGCAACGCAGAGATTCTGAAACCTTGGATCAAGTTTGCGGACACTTCAAGGACCCAAAAAGGACCTCTGGAAGAAGATCCAAACGTTTGGAGAAGTTTGGAGCAAATGTTGTAAAAAGCTTCATAAGTTGAAGAGCTGCATTGTGGGAGCTCTAGTCCCATACCCCAAGTGGAAAATCAGAGCCTCTGAACCCTTGGCTGGTGTTGTAGACTGATTTCCTGAAACAAGAATGACTTTTGAAAGTAAGTGTAACAGTATTACATTGTGGGTGGCCTGAACTGTGGAATTTGTCCCTGTCCAGTGCAACCTTTTTTTTCAACCCTTTAAGTGCTATTTGCTTCTAAGCACTAGTTTTACTTTTAATTTTAAAAAATTCACATCTCTGGTTCCATGCATTGTTTTATTTTTAAAGATAAACAGAATTCCTATTTTTATAAATTGGTGTCAGGCTTTTATTATGTGTTGTGTTTTTACTTATTTACTGTTTAATTGATATTAAATGCTTTACACATCTGTCTTCTAAGTTAAACCTAAGTGCTTGTGGGCCAAGCTACCAAGGGTTGAGCAAGGAATAATTTGCTGAGACCATGACTTGACCTAGTGGGGGGTTGTGGTCTATTGCTAAGTATACATGCACACCTGCTCTGGCCCCTTAAGTTTGTGGAGGGAAGCCCAAGACAGCCACCTCTATTTTGTGAGCCTCAGCATCTTCCCTGTGTCCTAATACAGCCCAGTGTTCAAGGATTGCTAAAAGACCTAGGTAAGGAGCCCCAGACTTTTCTGGGTAAATAGTATTATTTGTTCAAAAAGTGTTTTTTTTCAGCTACCCGTGCCTGTTTTACTGTAGACTCTCTGTGTTTCATGCAGCTTGACCTTTTAAAGTGGTGTTTTTTGTTGTTGTTTTTTTTCCATGACTGTGAGAATTACCTTTCTAGTTTGTGGCACATGACTTTAAAACCCCCCTCCCCTCTTTTCTAAGAAAAAAAGGCTACATACATCTTGCAGAGTGTGTTTAGGAGACTGTTTAATCTGTTTCAGTGATTTAAATTGTGTGTGGAAACTGTCTGCTTCCCCTGTTTTTTGCCTTAAAAAGCCACATTTCAGAGTGTGCGACAAGCAATTTTCCAGTGTTTGTTTTTAAACAATCTCTCCCTTACCTGGAAAGAAGACTCTGCTAGCTTGGACGTGCGGATTCAGCCTGTCTGTACCAAGGAGATTCTGAACAGAGCAGCAGCTGCCTCCTCTCTAGCCACAGGGACTGGACTTCAGTTAACTTGCTCCTTATAGAAGTTCCTATCGGTTGTTGCATATGTTGTTGTGATAGGTTTTTGAAGGGTGGTCTTTCCATTGGTTGCTGGTTCCAGGGCTGGGGCTGTGATTGGTGGATAGGGCTGAGATTCTTATTGGTAGCTGGTTCTAGGGCTGTGATTGGTGGATAGGGCTGAGAATCTGATTGGTTGCTGGTTCTAGGGCTGTGATTGGTGGAGAGGGCTGAGAATCTGATTGGTTGCTGGTTCTAGGGCTGTGATTGGTGGATAGGGCAGAGAATCTGATTTGTAGCTGATTCTAGGGCTGTGATTGGTGGACAGGGCTGAGAATCTGATTGGTTGCTGGTTCTAGGGCTGTGATTAGTGGATAGGGTTGAGATTCTGATTGGTTGCTGGTTCTGGGGCTGGGGCTGTGATTGGTGATCAGGATTAGGGATATGAATGGTGATTAGGGCTGGGTCTCCCATTATTTGTCTGAATCAGGGTTACAAAACTTATTGGTTAGGGTTAGGACCAGGTTCCTATTGGCCAGTAGGGCTATTTAAGCGTAGGACTCAGGGCGTCTCAGCCCGGGTGTCAAGGCCAAGGGCGGAGAGGACAAGGGCAGTTGCCTGTTTGGGCCTATTTGGGACAGGTAGGGACTGGGGCCTAGGGCCAGAAATGCTGCCCAATTCTCAAATGACCAGGAATGATTTCAGTCCCTACACATCGGTCAACATGCAAACACATTATCTGCAAAGATATCCAACTCATGCATCAAAAACTGACTGCAGACAGATTGCAATGTCCCATCACCCAACACAATACCCATTATACAACACAGATACACATATCCTCCACAACTACATCAGTCAAACACCTGCATTCTCACAACAAACACTACTCTGTCCACTCCCTCTAACACAACCTGCCATCAACCATACAACACAAAACCACACCATACACTTCTCTCAGCCTTCCAGATACATACTCCCTGTTCATAATAACCAACAAGACTATCCTATGTTTGCTCCACACAGACCACCTTTCATCATAACAATGCCCAAACCCAGCCTTCCAACACACAATCTACAAACACCCTTCCTCTCTCTTCACCAATTACCCACAACCATACAATCCTCACACTTCACTCCACCACATATATTACCTCTTCCAGTCATCACAACTAACACTGACTCCCCTGACACACATCCATCCCCTCTTACACACATCATACATTTATCACCAAAACACATCAATACCCCCTCTAAAACTCTAATTCCACTCACCAGCACTAACTCACATACAAATCCCTCACCAAAAACAACTACATCAATATCCCCTCTCACTATTCCACAAAAACAATACAGACCACACACATACATCAGCACATCAAATCAACACAAACTTTCATTATACTTATTGTCACACCCACTCCCACCCTCAGGACTACACAAAGAATACAAGTCCCGTTCTATCTTTACCCCTACTTTCTCACTCTTTACAAACACTTACCACAAGCACCCCAACCCAGCAACTTTCATTCACTCGCCTCTCCTCCATTGCACAATTCAGAGCCTTACATCATGATCCACATGCTACTCCACCACTCCTAACCCATATTCCATCCACACTAAACAGAAGCAAACAAAATAAACAACATGCCACTCTTAACAACCTTGCATCCCCTTGTCTATTACATAATAAGACTACCCTACAAAAAACAGTACACTCTTCATGTCTCTCTCAGCCACCAAGTCCACCACCCATACACACAGACCCAACAAAATGCCTCCTTAACCTGCTGGAAGAGGAACACTATATTGAAAAGCAAGACTATTGTGAGCCTCACACAGTTATCACAACTAACAACACACCTGCTTCAAGCTCATAATATACTGCTTACCCTTCTCCTAAACAAAACAACACTACCACTAACACAGCTTTTCTAAGCTGCCAGCTCATAAATGCTCGATTACTCTAAAAAAACAAGCACCACATCTACGACCTGCTCACAGACACACAACCTGATTTACTATTCATAACAGAATCTTGGTTGGGAGATGACATGGCCCCAGTGTTGCACGAAGCCCTTCTTCCAGGCTATCAAACCATCACACAAACCCGTACAGAGGAGGTGGACTAGCTATTATATTCAAACAGGCAATAAACCTCAGTAAAACAGACAACATTTCCATATAAGGTTGTGAAGCCCTCCTCACCTGATGCCACCCTACTCCAACTGCCTCCTGAAACTTTCTCCTCCTTTACAGACCTCCACTTAACAACTCAACATTCCCAGATACTTTTCTAGATACAGTCTCAAACCTTTTTACACTATACTCCAACCTATGCATTCTTGGGGATCTAAACATTTGGATCTAAACAATATGCCCCATCCAAAAGCTATCAACACTGGCCTAGTCACATTAAACCTACATCAGATTATACACAATCCCACACACATCGCTGGACACATCCTAGATGTCATTTTGCTAAGCCTGAACTAGTTACCATTCATAGCATAACACCAATTACATGGTCAGACCACCATGTGATAACGTTCCGACATAAAACACCACAAATCAACACACACCACAACTACTTACATACATGCACCTCTCGACCATGGAGCAAACTCAGTTTTGATGACTTAGAAACACAACTAATAGCCAACACAGATCTAGATACAATTAATTCTGTTCCAAAACTTTATGAGTGGCTACAGGAAGCTTTTGATATCATAATACCACTCAGAAAAACTAAACATGACAAAAGAAAACCAACACCTTGGGGAAACACAGAACTTAAAAAGACAAAGCAACAAATCAGAAAGTTGCAGCGGATCTGGCTCAAAACAAACAACAGTCAAGACAAACTGCAGCTACACAAACTTCACAGAATATACAAATCATCAATCAAAAAAAACAAAGAAAAGGTACTACTCAGACAGAATTCAAAATGCTAAATCTATAACCAAGGAATTTTATAAAATTCTCAATGAATTTCGAAAACCTACATGCATGGAAGGAAGTCATCCCGCTACTCAAGATTTCATAAACAAACTGGCAACTCATTACATAACCAAGGCAGACACTTTGGATTCCTATTTAAAACAGAAGAAAAACATCAGCACCAACCCCTTTCCTAAAATGCCCTCTGAGAATAAACCAACCCAGCCTCTACAGTTCTTCTAACAAATATCCCAAGGTGAATTTATGGATTTGGTCAAAGCAAGCAGGCCTTCCAGTTGCCCTTCTGACCCTTGTCCACAACAAATCTTCAGGAACATTCTTTTATCTACTTCTGCTGCCACACCTGTAAGAAGAATCATCAACAACTCTTTAACTACAGGAACATTTTCTGTAGACCTGAAAAAGGCATACATACGACCGTTATTAAAGAAAACAAACCTAGACCCGCAGGACCCCAACAACTACAGACCAATCACAAATGGACTTTTCCTGGGCAAGCTAATAGAAAGAGCAGCATTCGCCCAGATGTCACAATCCATTGAAGACAATTTTATACTTTCAGACTTCCAAACTGGATTCCGCCCAGGATGAGGCACCGAATCGGCAATCATAGCATTCTGGGATGATCTTAAAAACACAGTCGACCACAATGGAGTTGCTGCACTACTTCTCTTGGACCTCTTGGCTGCCTTTGATATGGTTGACCATGACACCCTAATTCAAAGACTCTATGAAGCCAGCATACAAGGGACTGCTCTCGACTGGATTACTTCCTATCTTCAAAAAAGATCTAATATCATCTACTTGCCTCCCTTCTCGTCCAAACCCTTCCTTACAAAGGCAGGGGTCCCCCAAGGATCAATCATCTCACCTTTGCTTTTCAACATCTACATGATATCATTACCAGAACTGATCAATGATTTTCATCTCACATGATACAACTATGCAGATAACACACAAACACTACTTAAATTAGAATGCCCCAAAAACACTAAAAACTCATAAATCTTCAGTTGCCTCAGAGCCGTTGATCAGTGGATGACCTGAAGCCATCTCAAACTAAATACCTCCAAAACAGAAATACCCATATGTGGTGACTGGAAAAGTTACGACCCACTGTGTGTCTGGCCTAACGATCTCAGACCACCTCCTCAATTATCCAAGGAAGTTAAAAACCTTGGAATCACCATGGACTCCAAGTTAACTATGAATGCCCAAGTGGACAAATTAGCACGAACAAGCTTCATCACCTTGAAGACTCTACGACGCATCTTTTCCCACCTCGGATTTCCACACAAGGTGCAAGCTACTAATTTGCTTGTATTATCCAAACTGGACTATGCCAATGGCCTCTACCATGGATCATCTCTATCTATTATGAAAAAACTACAACGTATTCAGAACTCCGCAGCCAGGCTACTATTACATGTAAAGCCACAAGCCCACATCTCCCCTGCCTTGAGAGATCTACACTGGTTACCCGTTGCCAGAAGATTCACTTTCAGGCTGCTTTGTATTACCCACAAAGCTATACATGGAACAGGACCGCTTTTCATCAGAAACAAAATAACCAAATACATTCAACAAAGAAACCTCCGCTCAAGGTTGGCACCCCGCCTTAGAACACCACCGTACAAGAAAAAGACTGTAGCGGTACATCCTTCTCCATTCAAGCAGCCAAACTATAGAATTCATTACCCCCAACTATAAAAGCCACAGATAACCTTCTTGTCTTCAGAAAACTACTCAAGAGTTGGCTATTTTCTTCATAACCACGATATTCAAACAACTATGGACTGCATATGCCTATGTTGATAAATATTTTTTATGATTTGTGTATATTTCTAGTTATATATAGTTCTTTAGAAAATATGTATCGGTACTATGTCATAACAATAAACCACACACACACTCTTTAAACCTGTTTAACTAAGTATATTTACCCATGGTTTTAAATATGTATTGTATGTACATATATGTGTGCATATGTGTGTGTATTCATGTGTGTGTATATATATATATATATATATATATATATATATATATATATATATGTGTGTATGTATGTGTGTATGTTGTTCTGTGCTTGGCATGTTCATGGGTCATTGCATGGCTCCTGGGTGGGTTGTTATACTAGATATCTATGAATCCCTGCTCTCATCTTATATCACACTTATCTACCCATCATCATATGTCATGTCTCTACCAATCTATCCTCCATTTCCTCTCTGACTCATCCCAAATCCATTCTACTACTTTAATCTCCTAAATAACTCTGCCTAAGCGCTTCCCTCCGCTTTCACATCTAACTCACCAAACCTCACTTTACTACCATGACCTCCCAAAGAAACCTACTAAATTCGCCCTCATTTATCTCTCCCTGCTACTATGATCTCCCTAACTCCTTCCACAGATTCTTCCCTCCTCCATCCTCCTTTACTCATCCCAAGCCTAAATCCTATTACCAAATACTCCCAATTAACACTTCTGGATTCTTTCCTCCCCCACCCCTCCATTACTCCAGTCAATCTAACTAATAAACTCTCATTTCCGCGGCTCAAATTAACTCATAATAATACTAAAACTGTACTTCTATTTCCCGATACTAATCCATCACTAATTCTTGTTGGGTTCCGGAGTAGCGTGCTACTCGCCAAAAAACACTTTGACGCCTTGTCAGGGGTAGTAAGCACTATATAAATACTATTACAATACAATACAATACCTGCCCTTAACAATAATCCATATATATGTATATATATATAAATATATATATATATATATATATATATATATATATATATATATATATATATATATATTTATATATATATATCTGTGTGTGTGTGTATTGGAAAGTGGAATATTGGTAGGGGCAGGTAAGTACCTACACTTAGCAATAGGCCATCAACCTCCACTTAGGTCCAGTTAGGTCTCAATAAATTAAACCCAGCTCAAACCTTGGTTCCTTGGCAACGAGCGACAAGGCTTAACTTTGGAGACTAGTGTGCAAAGCATTTAAAATTCACAAAACAGTAAATAAGTAGAAAACATAATGCAAAACAAATCAAACACCAATTTATAAAAATAGATTATATTTTTATCTTTAAAATGACACCAAAACAAATAAATTCGGATAAGGGTAACCGGAGATATCAATTTCTAAAGAATTAGTGTTTTTTAGCACCTAGAAACATAAAGCGCCAATCTGGTCTTCTGGTCGCTCCTCCACCGGGGCAAAGTCAAAGTTTAAGATGGAGCCCTGCTCATTTACAGCAAGCGGGAGGCCACGGTCAAAAGCTTACCTTCAGATTTATTTGTTTTCTTGAAGACTTTCTTCAGCTAGCCAAAGTTGCCAGTCTCATCGACCTTCCTGGAGCCCTTCCTCGGATACGCGTCACAGGAGACCTCGGTGAAGATTTCTACATTCAGTCTTTTTTTCTGATGAAAATCCTTTGACTAAAGCCAAACCTGAATCTTGATCCGACATCCCTGGAGCCCTCTTCGGATACACTGGTAGCAGGTCCTGGTCAATGTTCTCAGTTCAGACTTAGTCACTGTTTCAGAGATTTTCTTCTGCGGGACGAACCTGCAAGTCAGGCCCAGTTGCAGGTGAGGCAAGCCACCACGAGTTGGCGCGCCAGGTTGGTCCCTCTATGGAGCTTTTTCCCAAAGGTTTTCCAGTCTTCTCCACACTTCTAGATCTTCTTCCAGAAGGTCTTTTAAGGTCTTTTAGGAGTCCACAGCTCACCCCAAGGTTCCAGAAGCTCTGAGTTGCTCCTTGAGGGTGCGCACTACAACTCCCAGAATGCAACTGGCTCAAACTCCGAAACGGCCACTGGACAGTGGTCAGCTGGTCAGTTTCTTCAGGGTCTGAGACAGGGGATTCTGGTTGGCCAATTTTCAGCTGTAGGACACAGGGAGTCCCTCCTTGAACCAGTTGAAGCCAGACAAAGTCCTTCTTGTGGTGAAGCGCAAGTGTGCAGCTGTGCAGTCCTTCAGATTGCAGTGTCCAGGTGCAGGTCAGGGGTCCAGCAGGGCAGTCCTTCTTCTTCTGATGTTCTTCCTTGTAGGGATCGGGTAGGGATCTGAAGTGTGGGTGCAGCTCTACCACATTTATCCTTGATGCTGGGTAAAAAACAGGGGGATCCTGGGTGTCCAATCAAAAGCAGGGTTCTTTCCCCTGTGATGACCATTTCCTGGGAAGTGTGGCAAAAATCAATCCCATGGAGAGCCATTCTTCAAAAATCCAACATGGCTGAAAATGATTTTTGGAAGTTAGAGCTGGCTGAGCCCACCCACTAGTGTGGCTAAAAATCCTAAACACACCCCTCTCCTCCCCTCTCCTAATCTAATCACGAGGGCACCTAATTGTCTGTAGTTGCAGGATGTGAGGGAGGTGCTGGGTCACTCCATATGTACAACATGTACTATCAAAAGGAGCAGCCAATCACTTGATTCCCTTGTGTTCTACTGAAACCTGCCAAAGTGCTCTAAAGAATAACTAGAGCACTAACAGTCTTACTTACGATGAAAGTGCAGCGCACCTGAAGTCAACTTGATTGAATCAAACTGGTAAAACTTAAAATATTTAATTTAGAAAGGAACGAAATGAGGGGGTTCATTTTGGGAACATGGTGGCCGCGGACTCAGAACCCACTAGTTAGGCTTACTAAGGATGACGGAGGAATCACAACAGGATCGCAAGCATGATCTTTTGTCTTTTTTTCCTTTTCACTTACCAGATCGGTAACACCCAGGTTTTGTCAGCGAGACCGGATCCTCGGGGTTTGCGTCTGTTCCCAATATGTCCACCTCTTAACAGCTCCAAACTCTACTAGCCGTTATAGCACAGAGTTAAAGAATGGCCAAGTGGGGGATGGGTTTTAGGTTGGGAACAGCGGGGAAGGAGACCTGTGAAAGCAAGAGTTAAGAACACAATAGCAAGGTCATTCACATTAATCTTCATGAACTTTGTTTTAACTATTCATGCTCTAATAACATGAGAGATCAAGAACTTTTCAATAACATGACCTTTTTATAATCATACACTCTGAACATTGAACTTTCTAAAGTTAATCCTTAGAATAGCAATTACATCACAACGAGAGTCAATGAGTACATTAGTTCCCAAATAATTAACTGCTATGGGTTTCATGAATTATACTGTGGAATAGGCAAACTGACTAAACTTGTTTTGTCTAGAAAGATCACACTCTGTTTGATCTAGGTTTAAAGATTCAATTGCCAAGAAATTATTGCGCACCTTATTGCCACACTGCGCATCAAGACTCAAGTACCTGGAATGATCTTGTGCTCTGCTGATCTGAACTGCAAGGATTAATTGCCAAAAATGAATCGCACACACTGTTGCCGATTCAACCATCAAGATTCAAATGCCTTGAAATGATCGCAAACTCTGCCAATCTGAACTGCAAGGGTTAATTGCCAAGAATGAATTGCGCACACTGTTGCCGATTCAACCATCAAGATTTAAATGCCTTGAAATGATCGCACACTCTGCCGATCCGAACTGCAAGGGTTAATTGCCAAGAATGAATCGCGCACTCTGTTGCCGATTCAACCATCAATATTCAAATGCCTTGAAATGATCGCGCTCTCTGCCGATCCGAACTGCAAGGGTTAATTGCCAAGAATGAATCGCGCACAGTGTTGCTGATTCAACCATCAAGATTCAAATGCATTGAAATGATTGCGCACTCTGCCGATCTGAACTGCAAGGGTTAATTGCCAAGAATGAATCGAGATCACTGTTGCAGATTCAACCATCAAAATTCAAATGCCTTGAAATGATCGGCACTCTGCCGATCCGAACTGCAAGGGTTAAGTGCCAAGAGTAAATCGCACATGTGGTAAATCACAAAGCCAAAAACTCAAATGTTTCTAGAAAACGGAGTTGAGGTCTATCCCGAACTCCGCCTTACCGCCCTGCTTGAAGATCAGCAAGATAATGAGGAAAGGGCCAGGGAATGTCCAAATAGGCCTCCGGAACAGTAGCCCTGGAAAATACTGCTGCTCTGCACCGGGACCTTTGAATAGTGAGCACGTGGAGCTGGGCTGGGTTCCTTAAATAGACCCAAGCCCCACCCACCTGTCACACCAAGCCACACCCAGCCAGGCTGCAGGAAAGGCTTGAAAATGAACATTACATTGCAAATAGTATTAAAGACATTTCAAGATAAATACCTGCAATGCAAAAAGTTAAAATACAATATCAGCACACAATCCATGAATTATTACATTGCATAAGGTTTGTCATTTTGCATTATGTTGCCCGTAGAGCGCGCACTGTCCTGGTGTTGACAGGTTTGATGAATGATCTGGTCTTAGTTAGATGAAAGAGATGTGCCCAAGATTCTGCAAGGTGTTGCTGGTGGGCTAGAGCCTTGGGGAAGAGCGCTCCAAGGGATTAACAGGGAGCAGTGTCCTGCAGCTCGGGTGTGCTTCCGGGGAGGGGGAGCACAATCAGAACCAGTTGGCGGACAAGTGGAGAGTGTAGTGAGCAGGAGCTCCCCTGGTGTAAATCTATGGGGGTCATTCTGACCTTGGCGGTCTTTTCGCAAGACTGCCGAGATACCGCCTCGGTGAAGACCGCCGACCGCGGGGGTATGCCGCTGTGCGCATTCCGACCGCTGGGAGCGTTCCGCCGGAAAACCGCCAGCAGCCACACTGGCGGTCGGCGGGAAAGTGGAGACTGGTCAACCTCCACCGCCACGCCAGCAGAACACCGCCCACAGAATTACGACCCACATTTCTGTGTGGCGGTCTTCTGTTGGCGGTCTTCTGTTGGCGGTCACCTCCCCATGGCTCCTGTCGCCTCCCGGAGGACCAACGCACAAGGTAAGTTGATCGTCCGTGAGGGGAGGGGGTGGGGGGGTGTTGTGTGATGTGTGCATGCATGGGGGTGTGCGTGTGAGTGTGTAGAGGGGGTGTGTGAGTGCGTGCATGCAGGCGGGGAGTGCTGCTGTGCCTATGGGCAATGTGTGTAGTTCGGCGGGTGCGCATGTCGGCATGTATGTGTGCGGGTGTGTGTCCCCGTTGTGTATGTGTGTGTGTAGGGGGTGTGTATATGTGCATGTTGGGGGTGTGTGCATGTCGGGGTGCGTGTATGTGCATGTCGGGGTGGGGGTGGGGAGGGGGTTCGTACCACCTCTGGGGGGTGGCAGGGGGGTGGAGGGTGTGGGGGGAGGACTCGGGGGGGCAGTGGGGGGTGGGGGAGACCCCTATCAGTGCCAGGGAAGGAATTCCCTGACCCCGATAGTGCCTACCGCCATGGTTTGCATGGCGGTTCCCGACCGCCAGAAACCGCGGCGGTAAGCAGGGTCATGATACCGTTGGCGGTCTTGGGTCGACCGCCGGACCGGAGTGCGCAGACTCCAGCCCGTCGGTCATGACCGCCGTGGCTGTCGGAGTGGGGAAGTGGCGGTCGATCGCGGCGGTGACCGCCGCGGTCAGAATGCCATTTTTTTGACCGCCGGTCTGTTCGCGGTCCGACCGCCGCCTCTCCGCCGACCGCCAAGGTCAGAATGAGGGCCTATGTCTCTAAGGAGGCAGACTGGGAAAATTCTTGCGAAGTGGGCTTTCTTCTCTACCGGGACCTCACAGAAGGTAAGAAGAGCTGGTTTCAATTATGTTGAGGCAAAGGGGAGCGAGAAAGGGATGGGGACCAGTTATGTTTTGAGATATAGGAGGGAAAGGGAAGAACCCCTGAGGAATAGTAGCTTGGGAAAATATCATCTGTGCTTATTGGAGGTGTGTGTTTAGGGCCAGAAAAGGAGGCGGCCCTGCAGGAGCAGAGAAGTTACTGATGAAATTTATAATTAACTATGTACTGATGTTGATGAACTAATGTGTGATTTTTCTGATAAATGCTAACAAAAACGGGTGACCTTTGTAAATGGCCACCATAATCCATTTTGTTTTCTACTTAGCCTAACTTTAGCAGCTTAGAATGCAATTGTTTTTCAGTACTCAATGCTTGCTCCAAATGAGTGTGTTTAATAGTTTATAGAAGTGTAAACAGCTATCCCTAGTGGAATTTTGTGTTATGCCTTACAAGGTCAGATTTATTATGTCATTGTTAGATTTTGACTGTCCTATTGCTTAGAAAAATGTCACTAATGTGTGGTTTTTCCTTGAGGATGGAAGTAGATGCAACATTGTTAGAAGTTTCTTCCTGAACATGAAGTTTTGATGAGATGGAACAATGGATCCACAGACGAGATGGAAGAGAAGAAGAAATTGTTACAAATTGTGTTTAGTTAAGGATGTCGTCAATGAAACTTTGGTGAATTAAAACAGACACTCATTATGACATTGGCGGTAAATCCCACTTACCGCCACGCTGACTGCCGCCAACTTACCACCGCGGCGGCGGATACCCATTCACCATATTATGACACACACTCACCAATCCATCACTATTCAGCCACAGACACAAATCCACCACACCAAAGGTCAGTGATAAAGTGTCTGTATCAAAACCCACACCGTTACGCCAACTGAACTACGCCTACCACATTATGACCCACAAATCACCACGGCAGACATTCAACAGCGGTAAACCATTGGAAGTACACACCGCCGCACTCAAAATTGACACACACAAACAAAACAAAACCACATTGGACAATTTAAACAACACACACCTGACACCCACATACACACCACACCCACATACCCAGACCACTATAAAACACCCACCCACATTACCCACAACCCTCTAACATTACAAACAATTGCCACCAGACAGAAAGCAACACCACAGAAACAACCAAAGCCACACACTACTCACACCCGTACACTACTCGCGCACCCCACAACAGACATACCAACACTTTACCCAACACACCCTCACCTACACACCTCACACAACACCAATGGCACCATAAAGACACCGCCGCTTCACAGAGGAGGAGCTGAAGGTCATGGTGGAGAAAATCATCAGGGTAGAACCACAGCTATTTGGAGCACAGGTGCAGCAGATATTGATAGCTAGGAAGATGGAGGTATGGCGGAGAATTGTGGACAGGGTCAACGCCGTGGGACAGCACCCAAGAACTAGGGATGACATCAGAAAGAAGTGAAATGACCTACGGGGGAAGGTACATTCCATTGTAGCAAGACACCAGCTCACTGTACAGAGGACTGGAGGTGGATTCCCACCTCTCCCCCACAACTAACAACATGGGAGGAGGAAGTCTTGGCAATCCTACATCCTTAGGGCCTGGCTGGAGTAGGAGGAGGACTGGACTCTGGTAAGTCAACTCTCCACTATTACCACCCCCCTACCTGCATGCCATCACATACCCCCTTCCTCACCCTCACCCTCACTCCCATCACTCCACCACTTCCCACATACCCCACCATCACATCTCACTTATCCCAATGCCAAGCCCTGCATGCTCTACTCACAGCCCTGCCTGGACACTCAGGACTAAAACATGCACACTATAGAGAACTAATCATTCCACCATACACCAACGTACAGAAGTGAAAGATGCCAGGGCAAATACAACCAAAGAGGGCAAGCCACGGATGCACAATATGTCAGCCACAGAAACCATAACACATCATTTACATCCGCACAGGTACCCCAGCCAATGTCAGCTGAGAGGAGGTGCTAGCAATATCCTGTCCCCCAACAGAAGAGGCCCACAGTGATGACAGCAACTATGGTCTTATGGATCTTGATGACCAACCTGGCCCACCAGGGACCTCTGGAGAGCCGGTTAACCAGGCCCAGTCACACACCACCACAGAGCCTCCCCCTTCAGGAAATATCACCACAGCACCGACCCAGCGTACCCACACCTTTGTCCCCAGGACACGTCAATCAGCAGTGTGTCCACCTCTACAGGGAGCCCAGGGCACACCTCTCCCCCAAGACAATCAGGGACCTGGGGTCAGTGGCAGTGGGCACACGATTCAGGGGACAGAGGCACAGGACAACAAGGAAACTGGGAGGAGTGCTGTGCACCAGGTGAGAACAGGCCCAGGGAACAGACTCTCCAGGAGGCACTTGCAGAGATCATGGGAGCATATCAACATTCCCAAGACACAATGCACTAGTTCCTGGACAATGTGCGGGAGAACAGGTGGCTGCAGGAGGGACAGTACCAGGGGATCAGGGAGTACTTGCAGGCCATTAACAAAACCCTGATCTCCATAGCAGGGGTGCTGGCAGACATGTCCAATATTATGAGGGAGGCGGTCACACAACAGGGAACCCCTGCCACTAGCCAGACATCTAAACAGCCTTCCACCTCCACTGCCGCTAGTGGCCAGGAGGCCCCGTCACAGGACTCATAGGCCACCAGCACCCTTCTACCTACAGAAGGAGAACCACCCCCCCCAAACGTTCCCGGGGATCCAGACAGAAGCCAGAGACACTTGCCAAGACCCCCTCTCTATGTCACCCTTGTGTCCCACTCAGTCACCTTTTCCACCTTGAACTGCCATTGCTCCCCTTCTTATGTCCCCTTGGACAATTCACCTGTGTTACAAACAGACTGGAATAACACCCTGGACTTTCCTCCATCATCACCCATCCCATTGCACCTGCATCTCTATATTTTAGCACTTCAATAAACACCCTTGGAAAAAAAAGAAGTATGGACAATGTCACATTTTTCAAGCATGTATTTTTTGAAACAGGTACAAACATTGCAATTCAACTGTACAGAAAATGAGCATAGATTAATGACCTGTAGCTGGCTGCAGTGATCACACCAGGAGCATATGTGAGGTCACCAATATCTGCAAAATGAATTTGCAAAGGGTACAGTAAGTGGGCATAGAAGTGTGACAAAACAACATGCCAGTGCCACAGAAATTGAAACTAATTTCATAGAAAAGTGAAGTAACACTGTCTTACCTGTGTGCCATTGGAAGTATTGCCTGATCACTGATGTTCTGTTGTCCTTATCCTCTTCCTCTGCCTCCTCATTCTCACTGTCCACAGGGTCCACTGCTGCCACACGGGCATCTCCAGCCTCCTCCTCCTGCAGAAAAGGCACATGGCGTCTGACGGCAAGGTTGTGCAACATGCCGCATGCCACTACTATCTGGCAGACCTTCTTGGGTGAGTAGCACAGGGATCCACCTGTCAGATGCAGGCATCTGAACCTGGCCTTCAGGAGGCCAAAGGTTCTTTCTATTAACCTTCTAGTTCACCCATGTGCTTCATTATAACGTTCTTCTGCCCTTGTTCTGGCATTCCTCACAGGAGTCAGCAGCCATGATAGGTTGGGGTAACCAGAGTCACCTACAAATTTTGAGGGACAACATTTAGTCACACGCTATCCCGTATGGCCCACATTATACCAACACCCCAATATCTACTGGGTGGGAACCAGGGCTCACCTTTTAGCCACACCCTGTGCCTCTGTAGTTGGCCCATCACATTTGAGATGCTGCTGTTCCTCTGGACAAAGGCATCATGCACCAACCCAGGATACTTAGCATTGATGTGAGAGATGTACTGGTCCACCAAGTACACCATCTGTTCATTCATAGAGTGGAAACTCTTCCAATTTCTGAACACCTGTTCCTTCTGACGGGGGACAAATGCAATATGTGTACCATCAATGGCCCCTGTTATGTTTGGGATATGTCCCATTTTATAAAACTCGGTCTTCACTGTGGCTAAATCTTCAACCTGGGGAAATACAATGTAGCTGCACATGTGTTTAATCAGAGGAGACAACACTCTTGTTAGCACTATTGAGAACATTGGCTGTCACATTCCTGCTGCCAAGCCCACTGTCACTTGGAAAGAACCAGTTGCCAGGAAATGGAGCACTGATAGAACTTGTACAAGAGGGGGGATCCCAGTGGGGTAGCGGATAGCAGACATCAGGTCAGGCTCCAGTTGAACACACAGCTCTGTGATTGTGGCCTGGTCAAGTGTATAGGTGAGAATAATGTGCCTGTCCTTCATTGTTGCCAAGTCCACCAGGGGTCTGTACATGGGGGTATGTCTCCATCTCCTATTCATCCGCAGCGGTAGCAAAACATTGATGAGCCGGTCAAAAACGGAACAATGGGGCTACAACAGAACTTTGCATTCTGTTAACTTGTAATGGGTCAGTGTGATTTGTACAGTATGTCCTAATTTCACCAGTGATGCAGCAATTATCCAGGGCTTGCCCCCCCCACCCTGAAATGGCATCCGCCTGTCCTGTGTGGAGGGACAGGTGGAAATGAGGTAATTCCGCTGACGATGTGTGCCGTTGCGGGAGGCGGTCGGGAACCACCATGCAATTCCTCATTGGTTAACATTGGGCCCTATGGGGTACAGTAGCCAATGCTGATGTACGCCGGCGGTGACGGTGTGCACCGCTGCGGACGTGACCACCATTTTCTATCTGCTCCCTCACTTGCTACCTGATCTTCAAGAGGAGAGGACCTACTCTGCATGTGCTGCTGTGACCTGTGTCTGGAGCCTACCATGGCCCGTGTGACTGGGGAAAAGGCCCCAGCCTTCACTTCGGCAGAGTTGGAGAGACTGGTAGATGGGGTCCTACCCCAGTACGGACTGCTGTATGGGCCGCTAGACCAACAGGTGAGTACACTGTGGGCATGAGCCATGTGGCATGAATGCATGGAGTGATGTGCGTGAAGGTCTCGTGTAATGTCGCCTGGGCGGCATATTGGTTGTGTGCTGGGCCACGTGTGTGTAAATGGTGTTGTGAAGGGGTATGGTGGTTCATAAGTGTAACATGCAGGACTGTTTGACTAATTCCATTTTCCTGTGTGAATTGCCTCTGCAGGTCAGTACCCATAAAAAGAAGGGTATATGGCGTGCCATCACCAAGGACCTGGGGGTCTATGGCAGGTGGAGCACCCACTATCGGAAACGGTGTGAGGACCTGAGACGCTGGGCATGGAAGACGGCGGAGGCCCAGCTGGGTATGGCCTCCCAATGAGGAAGGGATGCCTGTCGAAACCTGACCTCCCTGATGGCATGCATACCGGCAGTGGCCTGTCCTGAGCTGGATGGGCGCTTGAGGGAATCACAGCAGCCACAAAGGAGTGAGTACACCACCCATCATTACAACTGACGCATGGTAGGGTGGTATCTGGGTGGCGGATGTGTGTCAGAGGGTGCCCCTAGTCCAGGCCTGACACTGCAGCATAGGTCCCCTGGGGGCTAGGGTTCGGAAAGGATAATCTTGCTACCTAGATAGTAGGCATCTACAACTGGTCAGGGCTGGGTAGGTCCCAGGTGTGCTGCATTTGGCGGTGTGCGCCCCTCCCAAGGCCTTGGCTGCTACCTATTTCTCTGCCAGTGCTATGGCATATTGAGTAGGGCTGTCCACTGTGTATGAGGGTGCTGTGTAGACCAACGGTGGTGTTGGTGCAGCCACTTGACCAATTGTATCCTTTGTCTCTCCCCCCTTTTTGTTTTGTCATCCTGTCTTTATGTGCATTAGCATCATCTGGCGGAGGAGCTGAGGCAACGGCAATGGAGGGAGCTGCATCTCACAGGACCCAGGAGACAGAGTCCACCAACGCTTAAGGCACCAGTGGGACAGAGGGCGAGGAGTGCACCATGGCGGAGACTGGAGGGACAGTTCTGACACAGATACCTCCTCCGATGGAAGCTCCCTGGTGGTGGCGGACACCTCTGTGACCACCCCAGCTACAGGTACCACCTGCACTCCCTGTACCAGCACTGCCCTCCCAGCAGCCCCTCATCAAGTTGCCCGTGCCCGCTCACCCAGGAGGGTGGGCATCTCCTTCACCCCAGGCACCTCAGGCCCTTCCCCAGTGAGCCCTGCTCCCCTGAGTGAGGAGGCTATTGATCTCCTAAGATCCATCTCTGTAGGGCAGTCAACCATTGTGAATTCCATCCAGGGGCTGGCAGCCCAGATGCAACAGACTAATGCATTCCTGGAGGGCATTCACACTGGATTAGCGGCCCAACAGAGATCGATCCAGGCTCTGGCCTCCTCTCTGATGGCAGCCATTGTCCCTGTTTCTACCCTCCCCCTCCAACTTCCTCTTCCCAGTCCTATTCTCCTCAACTCCAACCCATCCCAAGCACACAGCCAGACGAGCATGCACCCAAGACAACACTTCATCCCACAGGCACTCACACAAACACCATCAAGATGCAGACACACCAACATCCACTATTTCCACTGTCTCCCCCTCCGCCTCCTCCTCCTCCACCTACCTCCTAGTTCCGTCTATACTCACACCTGCATGCACCACATCATCATCCACTACCAGCATCATCACACCAAGCAGGACACGCATCTCACTGGCAAACACCTCCAGAACAGCCATGCACACGCCCCCTGTGTCCTCTCCCACTGTGTCAGTCCCCCCCAAGGTACACAAACGCAAGGACTCAGACACCCAACAGCCATCTACCTCACAACAGCATCCAGCCCATGCACCTGCACCCAAAATCAGCAGATAGACACCTCCAACAACCACTCCCTCTTCCTCCACTCCCATTCCTTCTCCCTCTTTCCACCCCAATGTCCCTAAAAAACTGTTCCTATCCAATATTGACCTCTTCCCTACCCCGTCCTTCATGTATGGCCAGGATAGGGAGAACCTAGCCAAGCACCTCAGCCACCCAGTCCACGGGACCTGTCGTCACCACACCCACTTGTGGTGGAAAAGGATCCAGGTCCACATGTCCTGCAGGTGAAGGAGCCTGCACCAGGCAGCCTTAAGACAAAGGAGCCTGCCCCAGCTGCCAGAAAGACCAAGGAACCTGCCCCAGCAGTTGCTAAGAAGGTGAAGAAGCCTGCCCCAGATGCCAGAAAGACCAAGGACCCTGCCCCAGCAGCTGCTAAGAAGGTAAAGGAGCCTGCCTCAGCTGCCAAGAAGAGCAAGGAGCCTGCACCAGCAGGCAGGAAGAGCAAGGGGCCTGGGGCAGGAACTGCGACTGAGCCCCCACCACCAACCATAGGTTTTCAGCCATCCGAGGTTGCAGAGGATGGGCAGGAGCCTCCCCTCACCAGCAGCACCACCTCCACCTCCAGTGGGCATTCGTCTAAGGTTGCAGGGGATGGGCAGGAGCCTCCCCCCACCAGCAGCAGCACCACCACTGAGCAGCCGTCACCGCCGGGGGACGGTATGTAATCCTGCCTCTGTGGCCTGCTGTTCAGCCTTCCCACTGCAAATCCAGTGGGTATGACACCCAACCGAGAGACTGTGATCTTGCACTCCCCAGGATCAAGAACAAAGGGCACGAGGCCCCCTCTAGAACCAGTGGGTAAGACACCCACATTGCCAAGACTACCCAGGATCAGGAACACAGGGCACGAGGCCCCCTACAGAACCAGTGGGTAAGATACCCACATCGCCAAGACTACCCAGGATCAAGTACACAGGGTACGAGGCCCCCTCTAGAACCAGTGTGTATGGCTCCCACATCGCCAAGACTACCCAGGATCAAGAACACAGGGCACAAGGCCCCCTCCAGAACCAGTGGGTATGACACCCACATCGCCAAGACTACCCAGGATCAAGAACACAGGGCACGAGGCCCCCTCCAGAACCAGTGGGTAAGACACCCACTTGAGAGACTGTGGAGTTGCACTACCCAAGACCAGGCACAGGGCATGGAGCTTCCTCCAGAACCAGTGGTGTTGTTCCATCTCCCGGCTGAGGTGCCCCCTGTCCCCCGTCCCCCTGAGGTGCCTGCCTATTTACCAACTGATGCCCCTGCAGTTGGACTTTTGACCTGTGGCCATTTGACCTACGTACATTGTGGACTGGGCTGTGTCCCTTTTTGTGTACATATGTATATATCTATTATCTTGCCTAAGTTATTTATCTTGATTTGTTGCTCTCATTACATTCCCTTTTTCAAAATCGATTTGTCCTTGCATTATTCATCCAAGTTACGGAGTAACAATGTTTTTGTGATGCAGCTGATTGTGTGTATGGTGGGGGTGTGTGTGGTGAGTGTGTGTGTCACTGTCGTTTTCCTCCCTCCCTCCCTTGTGTGATAGGCGTCTGTACTCACCGTCGCCATCTTCACTGGCGTTGATGTTCGTGGTGGAGCAGCACATAGAAGATCACGGGGAAGACATGCAGCTCGGGCTCCATGGCAGTGTGGGTGTTCACTGTGTCTCCAATGGTGAGTACTTGCAGTGTTTCTGCCAGGCTTTTGATGTCGTTGGTACTGCCCCAGGAAAGGTGGTGGTTTCCTGTTTCTTAATACGGTGGGGGAACATTGACTTCTGCCTGGCTGTAGGCAGCTACCGCCGTGGTGGCTGTTGTTTCCGCCCTGGCAGTCGGTGTGGTACATTGGCTGTCTATCGGAGATCTTTCCTCCATGGTCATAATTTGGTATTAATTACGGTGGTATTACTGCCACTTTAACACCAACCACAAGGGTTGTAATGAGGGGCTTAGTGTTTTATGAATGTGTAACTTTTAGTTTTCTAACAGTAGTTTTATTGGTTGAATGTATAACACTCCATGTCCTGACCAATCATGAATTTTGTGAGAGTTAATTTAACGTTCCGTTGTCTATTCTTTGGGTCGGATTATGGGAGACTTTCCAGATATATTTTCAGATTCAGATTAATGAGGGAGTTTTGTAGTCATGTAGACTTGGGGGATTTACAGATCGTTTCTACTGATGGTGTTCCCTTGCTGAAGTGATTCCTGTTGTTATCTATTGAACCTTATGGGTAACGTATATTGTAAATTTTTATGTGTCTTTTGTTTTACAGGTACCAGCTACAACTTGTTAATTAATTGCTGCATAATAATAATATTTTTTTTATATAACCCGAGTTAGTATGTTTTCTAAATTTGAGTTTCTCAAACCTTTACATGAAGCCCAACATGTTAATGCTAATTAGTGGTTAGTGAGGGAGTTTGTCTTTATATGCTCATGGTTTGTGTTGATGTTCTTTGATTTGTTGCTTGAATGTATATTATCTCACTGACATATGTTGGTGCTATTAAGTTGTGCCATAACTCTTGAGTTAATTTGTTTATTTGCTTTGATTAAACTCTGATATATAAGACGTTCTAACCAGCCATTCTTGATTCTTTATATGTATCATTTGTATTTGAGAATTATTTTCGTGACTTTAGCACTGTTAATATAGAAAAATGAATTTACAAACCTTCTTAATAAACTGGTGTGGTCATTGCAGTGTAATCAGATTGTCAATTTTCTTGTTCTTGTTTATTGTGATGATTATGACATATACTATTGACATCCCCTCTGGTCTATGTCGTGTCGGTCCATCGGCTTAAGGCGCGGAATCCACTATTTGATCTGAGATAATAGCTAGGATTTCTTCACGAGCACTCAAAACACAACAAAAAAAAAAACAACAATAGATAAAAAGAAGCGGAACATATTGGTAAATACAGAGAGTAGACCAAAGATTACCCCTTCTTTGTGCTCTTTTTCAAAAGAATATTTTACCTCTATCAAACATGTCAGTTTTCCCAGACATTTCTGTGGAGGGTAGGTTAGTACCCACATGTACAAAGAAGTTTCAAGTCTTGAGTCAGGTTTTTCCAGAGCAAGAGAGCAATGGGGCATTGAGAGAAAAGTCCAAAAAGCAATTAATACTAGATATAGGTAACCAGAGCTCGGACACAGAGAACAGTGTTAGTATAGAGACATTATTACGGGTACTTATGACAGAGATAAAGCAGAAATTTGCAATTTCAGAGAAGAACCAGGAGAGAAATCAGGGGGCTTGTGAAAATTTGGAGGTAAAAATGGGTGAACTTTCAGAGAAAATATGTAAGATTGAGACCGCCATTGAAGCATTAAGTAAAGAGATTGACATCAAGCAAGGGGAGATCCAAGCACTAAAATGTAATTAAAGAGAATTACATGACAAATTAGAGGTAATGGAAAAATAACACAAGGAGGAAGAGAAGGAGGAGATTTAAAAGGATTTGTGGTGGATCTGATAAAGGGACATATTCCATCACCAGCTTTGATGGATCTGGAAGCAGACATTCAAAGGATCCACCAAGACCCCTTTCAAAGAAACTCAAAAAGGAAAAAAACGCAGAAGATACTGGTTAATTTCAAGACTTACGCCATAAAAAAGCAGATCCTCTCGGAAGCTTTAAGAGTCAACTGTTTTAAGAAGAGTGAGATATCCTTTCGGAGTGAAATAAGATCGGCAATGGGAATTACGGAAATCTATTCAGGAACTTAGATCCTTTGCCGTGGTTGTCAGCTTGAAATTCCCACGACCCTCAAGATTATTTGGAATAATAAAATGTATAATATGAGGGATCCCGAGAGGTTCCGAACTTAATTCAGCAAATGAAAGGGAGTTGTGCGTGGAGATGGAGCCTGAGGGTATCAGTGATACCCAATCAAACAAGAGGTAGACGGTTCCCAGGGAGGTCTAGAGGGAGGGTGAAGGATGGGTCACATTTGGTTAGGTTTAGGGGAAAGGGCTGTTGCACGTGGTGGGGCGCATGTGGGTTAAAAAGAAAAAAAAATCATAACATACCAGACAAAGGTAATGAGGATAGGGGATAAAGGGTTGGCGTGACAAATAAATTGAGGTTAAGGGTCCTGTCGTGGAATGTTAACGGACTTAGGGTGCCGAGCAGGTGGAGGAAAATACTAGAATATTTAAAACACTTGGATTACAATGTTATAGTATTGCAGGAAATACATTTACGTCAACAGGAGTGGAGTGAGATATTAAAACATCCGAAGTGGATTAGTCAGTTTGCATGCACAAACTAAAGATTTAATGTAAAAGGCATTGCTATTTTTTTGAAGACCTCGGCATTAATCAGGGTAAAGAATTATATTGCAGATCCGAGTGGTAGGTGGCTGGTAATAAATACTAAATTACATAGGGTAAGATATACGCTAGAGGAATACTATGGGCCAAACATTGAGAACTTAACCCCGCTCCAAGAATTGCATGGGCAATTAATGAAGGCAGAGGTGGCAGATTACCCGGTGATAGGAGGGGACTTTAATATTCTACTGGACCCTGTTTGAGATAAATCTACATTAAGACCAGCAGTTGGATTGGCTAAGATGAAGGAGGGTGTCCACTGCCTGATATGGGATTTGGGCCTAATAGATATTTGGAGGCAGAGATCAGGACAAGAGAAGGGTTACACATGTCACAATAAAAAGTACGGGCATTACTCTAGAATAGATTTCTGGGTCACAAAGTAAAAGAGGTGGCACACTTACCAGAACACCTCTCCGACCAACCAACAGTAGAACTGAAGGTAGAGTTAGAAGGAGGGACAGGTCAGGGAATGTAGACAGTAGATAGGTCGCTATTTAATGATACAGTGATAATTAGTCAGCTTAAAGAAGATACATGAGAGTTAGAGTTTTATCAGGTGAATGAAGGGTCCACCCCTATTAATGTGGCCTGGGACACTTGCAAAGCCCATATCAGGGGTAGGATAATAAGTGGTGCAGCCTTTGCTAAGAAGGTTTATGAGTCCAGAGTAAAGACTTTAGACGACAGGGTAGGAGCATGTCAAAGAGAACTTGAATCTTGTCATGATCAGGCACAGGTTAACTGAATAAATTAACTTAGAGAGGCAAAAGAAGAAATGTCTGACTACTTGGAGGCTTGTGTGAAAAAGAGATAGGAGGCAAATAAGTTAGGCCCTTATGAATATGGACGCTGAGGCACCCGTCGCCTTAGAGTAAAGTGTCAGTAATAAAAATGTTCGTATGCAAGTGTATTTTCCCATATGCATAATTACTCACCTATTTGACTAATAAGAATACAAAACTATACACAACAAACATATCAAGTAACCTTGAATCTTATATTTTAAATATCTAATTAATGTCCATACTACATTCAACAAAATTCCTTTCACAAACTAAACTGAGTTGAAGTCCAATTTCATCAGTCCATCTCCTAAACTGAATACATGAGGGTTGTTCCATGTGTTACCACAGTCCATTGAGTTTAAACTTCGATTGATGCCATTGCTCCTCAAGGTTATTTAAAGTTCAAGTAGAAGTCTAAAATAAATCAACAAGTCCCAGTTCTTAAAACGACTCCTCAGCCAAACACGTGTTTCGTCATTTGACTTCCTCAGGGCTGGAATTTAGTCGCGCCTCATATTTTGAAATTCTGGAAACCATGAGCCATTCAAAGGAAAACACAAACTTTTAATATAATATTGTTAAGTAAATTAGCCAATCCATAGTGTCTTAGTGTCATCATGAAAGTTCATCTCCAATAGGAACTACGTGAATAAGTGTGCTAAGTGACTCAGAAAATTCTGAGAGTGTTTTTTTCCTGATATTAACATGCGTCCAATCCATGACTTACCCTAATACATGCACTCAAAATCACCACATTGTGTATTAGGAAGAAAACAAAACAGAATATGCATGCGCTCCAAATGTCTTGAAGTATAGGAAAGAGGAATGGGGAGCATAGTAAAAGGACAGAGAGTTAGAGTTGACCCTCACATGAAATTACACCTCTATTTGTTATCACAACACCAATAAATGAGCAGAGCCGTGCACCATAAGTACCTGATATGACCCCGGGAATAAGAGCCCGTTCTGCAATTAACTCACAGTAATCCAGTACACTGTCTAAGTGAAGTTACTAATCAGTAACTCTTCCACTGTCACCATAACTCTATGGCTGTCGTCTTGAATCTGCTAATTTGTTCATTTCCAGAAAATGTTCTGTAACAAAAAACTTATTTAGGAATTATCTAAACACTTACAAGTATTATCACCATCCTTATTTTGTGCTAAATCCACAAATCTTGTTCGTAGCTACACAGACTGAGTCAATAACAACATCAGGCTTCATCAAATGCGGACATAGCTCATCCGATATCTTCCCCGAAAAGTTTTAGCTCTTATCTCATTCTCCAAAAGAGACAAAAAAGTGCTGATTACATCTCAAAAGCGTGCCTCTCAAATTAATTACAAAGCGCGAACAACCACCGTGTTCTCCCTTTCCCTAATTCGCTAGTCTGCCTCATATCACCGCGTTAACTCGGAAAATACTCCGAGCAGTCCAAATATATTAATTATAATTGCCGCTTACCTCAGAAACTCCACAAACGTGGGAAGTCTTTCAATATATGCCGGTGTCCTTCCTCTCACCGCCAAACATTTCAATAACTGCCAAGATCGGCGTTACCTTCCTCCATTAATGGAGGCAACACCTCCATTGAAATAGTGAAAGGACTAATCACCTAATATTCCACTAAAAATAGACAACGGACTACAGCCATTACAATGCCCATTCACTCCATTCCCATAATAACGATACGACCTATGATGAAAATCCTCCTTCTTTCAAAGTAAATAATAGCGCTCTCCCCTTCCTACCAGGCAGATAAACATAAACATATTTCTCAGTTAACTGTAACCTCACAATTCCCAAGTATAGTACAGTGTGTATAAACACTCAGATGTTCAACTAAAATGCTCAACAGATATAGTCCCGCCCACCCATTGGTAGTGAGACAACAAACCATTATTACCTGAAACTGTGAAAATTAGTTCATTTAAAATTTAAAATTATATACAGTCAAAGGAGAAAAAAAAATGTGCGAGAAAAGGAAAATATTAAAATCCGTTGTGTCATGTCACCACGTAGAAAGTTTCAAATACTGTCCACCAAAGTAAAAAGGAAATGTCACAATAATTCACAATTCATAATACATTTTTAAGCAGAATCATTCAAAGAAACATTACCACACAAGCTATGTATTTAGAAAGTTTCAAGTTGTGTCCAACAACGTGAAAACAGTCTTTCAATCTTTTCACCCCAAGATGTCTCAATGACTCCCAGTTCGAAATTAATTCAAAACAAAACATGCCATTAGAGCATCATCACATGAACTGTATCCCAGGCAAGTCATCCCACAATCAAATGCCCTATTTACAACACTATTACTTAAAAGGAATGTAAACAATCCGCCCTCCTTCCAAGTAGTACATTCAGTCACCTAAGAAATATTCTAATTCCCTATCTGTGTTCAATCCGTCTTCTACTGCCCTTAATCTCATTATCCACATTGCTTCCCTTCTACGTAATGTTAATTCCCTATTTCCACCTCTCACGTCTTTAGATACCTGTTCGCAACCGAAGAAAGTAAATCTAAAACTTGCATTCTGTGATTCACAAGTGGTCATATGCACTACCAAAGGGTATCTACTATCTTTCTGAGCCAGTGCTTTAGCATGCTCACCAATCCTTACTTTAAGGGGTCGGATTGTGCTCCCAACATAGTATTTTTTACATTTACATACTAAAATGTACACTACGAAAGAAGTATTACAGTTCATGCTGGATCTAATGGGAAATGTTTCACCCAATGCATTAGAGAATTCAGGCCCATTTGCATAATCCACATTCCCCACATTTGTAAAATCCTATCCTCCATGCCCACAACCAATTAACCTTAGAAGCAGTTCTAGGGAAACTCAGGCTAATGATCTCTTTCAATGTTCTCCCCCTCCGAAACGTGAAAATAGGTTTACTCGTTACAAATTCCTTCAAGAGTTCATCACGAAGTAAGATATGCCAATGTTTGGTAATGTATTTTTTCAAAATCCCTATACTACCTGTAAAGTCTGTAACCAGTCTTACTTTCTCGTCCTTATGCAATGGTACTTTTTTGGTCTTTGGTGTTAATGTCATTTGTCTTGGGACATGCTTTATTCTATTCTGTGCTTTGGTAATAATGGTGTCACTATATCCTCTCCTTCTAAAGCGGTTGCCCATTTCCTCAATGCAGTTCTCAAAGTACCTATCATTACTGCAGTTCCTACGAGCCCTAACCATCTCTCCGTAAGGGATTGATTCAATTTGATATTTCGGGTGTGCACTTGCCGCATGTAGTACTGCATTGCAAGCAGTAGATTTTCTGAACAATTTACTCTCAATATGGCTATTTTCAATGTATAATACCACATCCAGAAATTCTATGCTGGTCGAACTGTATTTACACGTAAAGTTGACATTCATGTCATTAGTGTTCAAATCATCAATAAAGTCTAGTAATTGGTTGGCACCTCCTGTCCATAGCATAATACAATTTTCAATATAACGACCCCAATAGAGGATATGAGTATGCCACTGGGCAGCTCCTGGACCCCAGACCCACCTTTCCTCGTACCGGCCCATAAAGAGTCCTGCATACAAGGGGGGAAATCTGGAGCCCATAGCCACCCCTTGTCTTTGTCTAAACCAATCCTGCTCAAAAATAAAATAGTTGTTTTCAAGAATCAGAGAAATCCTTTCCAATACCATCCTGGTATGTTGCCACCTATTCACAGGTTGCTTGTTCAAAAACCACTCAGTGGCTTTCAGACCCACATCATGTTGGATACATGTATAAAGAGAGACCACGTCAAGAGTAACCAATAACATACCTTCTTCTCAATCAACATCATTAAGAATGCTTAAAATATGCATTGTGTCCTTAATGTACGATGGTAGTTTTTGTACTATAGGTTTCAAGAATATATCCACAGATGCAGACAGTTTCTCAGTTGGTCCACCTATACCCGAGATAATAGGTCTACCCGTGGGAAGGGTAAATCTTTATGAATTTTAGGCAGCGTGTAAAAGCAAGGGAATCTAGATTTTATTACCTTTAAATACAGAAATTCATCCCTGTTCAGCAAATCAGATTGATACCACATCTCTAGTTTTTCATTGATAATACTACTGAATTTCAAAATCGGATTATGGTCCAACTTTTCATAACAGTGGGAATCACCCAGGTGTGACCGAATCTCCTGGGCATAGTCCATTCTATTCATCAGAACAACATTACCTCCTTTATCTGCCTGTTTTATCACAATCAGATTGTTTACCCTCAATTCTTCAAGTGCCTTCCATTCCCCTTGTTTCAAATTACTAGTTGTCTTGGAAGATCTATGTTTAGATTTATGCAGATCCAGATCCCTACACACCAAATCGAAAAAGGTATCTAAATTCCTATTATCCAATGTTTTAGGAATCCATTTAGACTTACACTTCAGACCACTCATACCACCCCCAATACAGGTAATATCTAGATCTTCTATTACCTGCTCAAAAATAATTGGAACTTCTTCCTGTTCCGAAATAGACAATAGCATGGCTGTATCAAATACTTCCTGTATCGAGGGTATATTCTCAACATTGGGAACCAAAATATCCTTAAACTTCGTTGCAGTAGGGTTTAACTTAAAATATTTCTTAAGTTTCAGCCGTCTGATAAACTTAAAGAGATCTACTTTTGCTCTGCAAATATCACCCTTACTGGTTGGACAAAAGCTTAATCCTTTTTCCAATAATGCTGTACCATCTGCTGTTAATAACACATTTGATAAATTCACCACATTTATATCCTCCCTACCACCGTTCAAGTTTTCCTGTCTCTGGATCTGGTTGTCACTCCCATCCTTTCTGTTGTTCCTCCTTTTTCTCCTACCTTTTCTGGTCCTCCTAAATTTCCCCTTCTCTTGTTCATATCTCGTTGTCCTTGTCTCATCCTCAGGATTTCCTGTAAAAAAACGGTTCTATTGTCAGATCTAGCCTGTACAGAGGTGCCCGCTATTCCCTCTGTTTCACTTTCACTGGATATTCTTACACTCGCTGTTGTAGAGTCTGATGATAGTGAGGTTTGAGAACCCTGTCTAGGGGGAGGGTAATTCACCAGGTGATCATATTTCCTGGTGAATGTAAAAATTCTACCTGACTGATAATCCTTCTCATCTCTCTTAAACTTCTGAGTTTTCCTTTGCATGATCTCCTCTTGATGTACCAATAATATTTGTTCCAAAATTTTATTGTTTTTCTCAGTAGCTTCTGGTAAATTTAGATCCTTAATCTCCCCTTCCAAAATGTCGATTGCCTATTGAAGTTCAATTACCTTCCTTTCTGAATTAGTTATAAGGATTTCCATTAGCCTTAATGAACTAGCTGTTAACTCTGTATCCCATAAGTCAAGTAAGTCAGTATCTAGATCATCGTAAGTAGGAAATATCTGTGACCTTAGGCCTCTTGGGATCCTGTTTAACTTTAAATATTGTTTCAATGTAACACCATCCCACCATTTTGAGAGTTAATTTTTCTTTAATCTTTCTAGCTTTATAAATTTCATCCTGAGTCCCTCATTCTGAGGACGACTCGAAAATGAGATTGTATTCCCTTTCTCGAGATTTCCAAACAGTTCCTCTGCAATCCTTTTCTATCCATCATATAACCACTCTCCTTGTGCTACCCCCCTCTATGCCAAATAATTTGTACGCTAGATAGGTGCACCAAGGAAATTTCTCAGCGTAATTCAAAATTATCCAAATTATATGCAACGGTGCACTACTATGGGGAACACACCCTAACCCCAATCACTGATTGAAACCAATCAGCCTACCTATATGCACGCTGAGGCACCCATCGCCCTAGAGTAACATGTCAGTAATAAAATATTTCGTATGCAAGTGTATTTTCCCATATGCATAATTACTCACCTATTTGACTAATAAGAATACAAAACTATACACAACAAGCATATCAAGTAACCTTGAATCTTATATTTTAAATATCTAATTAATGTCCATACTACATTCAACAAAATTCCTTTCACAAACTAAACTGAGTTGAAGTCCAATTTCATTAGTCCATCTCCCTATGTATAAACTGAATACCTGAGGGTTGTTCCATGTGTTTACCACAGTCCATTGATTTTAAACTTCGATTGATGCCATTGCTCCTCAAGGTTATTTAAAGTTCAAGTAGAAGTCCAAAATAAATCAACAAGTCCCAGTTCTTAAAACGACTCCTCAGCCAACAAGTGTTTCGTCATTTGACTTCCTCCGGGCTGGAATTTAGTCGCGCCTCATATTTTGAAATTCTGGAGACCATGAGCCATTCAAAGGAAAACACAAACTTTTAATATAATATTGTTAAGTAAATTAGCCAATCCATAGTGTCTTAGTGTCATCATGAAATTAATCTCCAATAGGAACAACGTGAATAAGTGTGCTAAGTGACTCAGAAAATTCTGAGAGTGTTTTGTTCCTGATATTAACATCCGTACAATCCATTACTTACCCTAATAGATGCACTAAAAATCACCACGTTGTGTATTAGGAAGAAAACAAAACAGAATATGCATGCGCTCCAAATGTCTTAAAGTATAGGAAAGAGGAATGGGGAGCATAGTAAAAGGACAGAGAGTTAGAGTTGACCCTCACATGAAATTACACCTCAATTTGTTGTCACAACACCAATAAATGAGCAGAGCCATGCACCATAAGTACTTGATATGACCCCGGGAATAAGAGCCCGGTCTGCAATTAACTCACAGTAATCACTGTCTAAGTGAAGTTACTAATCAGTAACTCTTCCACTGTCACCATAAGTCTATGGATGTCATCTTGAATCTGCTCATTTGTTCATTTCCAGAAAATGTTCTGTAACAAAAAACTTATTTAGGAATTATCTAAACACTTTCAAGTATTATCACCATCCTTATTTTGTGCTAAATCCACAAATCTTGTTCGTAGCTATGAATATGGGGAGGGATGTGGAGGATGATTGCCTTGTTAGGGTAGAAAGGACAAAGAATGTGATTACAGAAATAATTATAAAGGAAAAATAGTAGTGTTGCTTAGATGATCAAATTATAGAGCAGGCTTTCTTGAATTTATTTTAATCTTTATATTCAGATGAGACCTCAATTTAAGAAGAACAGACAGCTAGCTGACTCCAAGAAATAAACCTTCCCATCTTACAATTCAAGCAACGATAGGGCTTAAACCAAGTGATAAGCTCAGAGGAAATAATGAAGGAGCTGAAAAGGGTGAAAGCCCCAGGATCAGATTCCCTACCAAGTGAGCTAAACAGAGAATTAAGAGAGGAGCCAACACCGGTCATGACTAAGTTTCTGAACACCATATATAAGGGTACTAGTGCCCAACCAATTTCCTGGGATGACGCTGTAACTAACATACCTTTAAAACCAGGGAAAGACCCTGTAATGGGTTCTTTATCCCGAAACAAATGAAAGGGATATTGGAATAAGGTGACAGGCGCAGAAGGTGAGGGTTTAGTTAATTTATTTGTGCTTCGGTTTTATGGGTGTCGCCTTTTATCCTATGTTCCTGGTTCGCAAGGATAAAGCATCTGTAGTCCAAAAGAAAATTAACAAAGTTCCCCTTTTTCTTTTCTTTCAGGGTTATGAATGATAGTCCAGAAGTGGCCGGGTCCAGCTTTGGGAAGGTCTCCGATCTTCCTCTACGTCAGTGGGCCAGACTCTCCAAAACAAAAATAGAAGAAGGACAAAAAAACAGGTAAGTGGGATATATATTGCAAGGATATAAGGTTAGTAGGGCGGTGGGGGGGATAGGCATAAGTGAAGGGAGGTGAGGATACAACAGCTCTCTAGTTTGTGGTTCTATTTATAGGTGCTCTCAGGCATTCCTTTCTGTCTAGAAGTCTTCTGGCTGTCGGTACCTTGGTGCGGTTAGGTTTATTTTTAGGATTTTCTGCTAGATGGTCTCCCCTTCCTTGCAGGATCTCCCTCTCTTTCCCTTGTCCCCCCCTTTTCCCAACAGCCACCCTCTCGTAATACCCCAGCTGTGGTACGAACGTACCTGAGTTGGCCACGCCCCTCCGGGGACGCGGCCGGCGCTTTCGCAGTCTCCCGGCTTCTCAGTGACGGGGGCGGGAGGGCCCCTGAGGCTTTCCTTCTCCTTCCGATCCTCTGCTCCTTCGACGATTTCCTTCCTCTCGGTCTCCGGCGTCCGAGCGTCCTTTTCTCCTGGTCGCGTTCGGCGAGAGACTTCTTCCGTCTTCCTTTCTCCGTTTCCTCTTGGTCCGTCTTTTCTTTCAGTTTCCGCCCAGACGCCGAAGGCGTCTGACGTCATAGGGGGGCGTCTCCCTCGAGTGTGTTGGGGGCCGTCAATCGCGGCCGTCGTGGTATTTTGTATATCGGCATCCGGAACCGTCCGGTTACACATCCCCTCCCTTGAATGGGGCTGTTCGAGCCCCAAAGGTCCCGGGAACCGGGATAAATAGTCAGCTTGTCCCATAAGATCACCAGGGAGATGGCAAACCTGGAAGGAGAAAGGTTGAAGCTCCATAAACCATCTCAATATGCGACTGTTAGTATCTTTATATCTTGAGAGCCAGGTGAGGGGGGCGTGATCCGTATATAATAGAAAGGACCTTCCTAGGAGGTAGTATTGGAGGCTTTCAATCGCCCACTTGATGGCGAGACATTCTCGCTCTATAATGGGATATTTTTGCTCCCTGGGAAAAAGTTTACGACTAATAAAGACCACGGGGTGACTAATGTCTCTCTCATCTTTCTGGAAAAGTACGGCCCCCAGGCCCACGTCTGAGGCATCCGTTTGGAGGTGAAAGGGGACAGTAAAGTCAGGACATTTTAAAATTGGTTGGGTAGTGAGATATCTTTGTAGGGTATGGTAACTACGGGATTGTACTGGGTTTAAATTCGTGATATTTTTGGGCTGACCTTTCCTCAAGAGATCGGTTAGGGGAGCGGCCACAGTGGAATAATGGGGTATAAATCTTCGATAATACCCTACCAAGCCTAAGAATGACCGGACCTCCTTTTTCGTTGTGGGTGTCTCTACGCGTAGGATGGCTTCAACTTTATTCATTTGTGGTTTGAGTATACCTTTCCCTATATGATATCCTAGATACGAGATCTCATTGAATGCCAACCGGCTTTTGGAGGCGTTGGCTGTTAATCCAGCCCCTCGCAATGCTGTAAAGATGTTGTTTAAATGTGTCAAGTGGTCTTCCCAAGTCTCGCTGTGGATAACGATATCATCCAGATACGCGGCAGCGTACCTGGTGTGAGGTCGTAGAATGGTATCGATGAGACGCTGGAAGGTGGCGGGTGCCCCATGTAACCCGAAAGGGAGAACATTAAAATGATATAGTCCCGAAGGAGTAGAGAAGGCCGTTTTCTCTTTATCTTCTGGCGTCAAAGGAATCTGCCAGTAGCCTTTTGTCAAGTCGAGTGTAGACATGTACTTAGCTTTTCCTAACTTCTCTAATAGTTCGTCCACCCGTGGAAGAGGATATGTGTCAAACTGGGATATAGAATTGACTTGTCTAAAGTCAATACAGAAACGAATAGACCCATCTGGTTTTGGTACTAATACCACCGGTGAACACCAGGGACTCTGGGAAGGCTCTATAATACCTAGGTCTAACATCTTTTCTATTTCGTTTTCTACCAGGATCTTTCTAGCTTCAGGGATACGATATGGTCGTAACCGTATGACCTTGCCAGGTGGGGTTATGATTTGATGGTGTACTAACTTGGTACGGCCTGGTATCACGGAGAATACATGGGCCTGATCATGGAGGAGCTGGGTTAACTGCCCCCTCTGTTGGATTGAGATTTCGCTGTTTATGGGAGGCACCTCGTTTCCGCTAGGATGTTCAGTGGGACACCACCCTATCTCCAGTTCCTTAACGGTGTTAACTAGGCAACCCCTGGTTGGTTCTCCCTGTGGCTCTTCCCACTTTTTTAATAGATTAACATGAAAGATCTGTGACCGGTTGGAATTGTCTGTGAGCTGGACCTTATAAGTCACTGGGGTTACTACCCCTATCACTTTATAGGGTCCCTGCCACTTTGCCAGCAGCTTGTTGTCTGAACTGGGGAGAAGCACTAATACCCTATCACCTAGGGAAAAGGTCCTTAGTTGGGTATTCCTGTCGTAATATCTTTTCTGCTTTTCTTGGGCCTTCTCCATATGTTCCCTTACGTTCTCCCACACATTTTGGATGTTGGATTTTAACTCCTGGGTATATTCTAAGAGGGATTTTTCTCCATCCTCCTCTTCCCATAACTCTGCAGCCATGTCTAGCAAGGTCCTGGGTTGTCGTCCGAACAATAATTCAAATGGACTATGACCCGTGGAGGCTTGCTCATGGGTCCTGATAGCGTATAACACTAATGGGAGTTTTCTATCCCAGTCCTTACCTGTCTCTGAAATAGATTTCTTTAACAGAGTTTTCAGAGTACGGTTATACCTTTCCACCAAACCATCCGTTTGAGGATGATAAACCGCTGTCCGCAACTGTTTGATCCCCAGAAGCTGACATATTTGTGACATCAAGGTGGACATGAACTGGGTACCTTGGTCTGTTAAGATTTCTCGGGGAAAGCCTATTCGGGAGAAGAACCCTATCATGGCATGGGCTACGCTCTTGGAGTTAATAGTGCTGAGTGGGATGGCTTCTGGGTATCTAGTGGCATAATCTACCAATACTAGTATGTAACGGTATCCCCTAGAAGAAGGTAGGAGAGGGCCTACAATGTCCATTCCTATTCTTGAAAAGGGGATGTCTATTATGGGAAGCGGTTGCAGGGGAGCCCTTCCTTTGGGACCAGGATCAACCATTTGACATTTAGGACATTGTTGACAGAACCTCCTAATTTGTGAAAAGACCCCCGGCCAGTAGAATTTCCTCAACAGATACTCCTCTGTTTTCTCTCTTCCATAGTGACCCCCCCCCGGCTGGCTATGGGCTAGGTGTAGGACTTGTGGTCTATAAGGTTCGGGAACTAATAGCTGTTTCTTTTCTTCCTGGTTATTACCAGTGACACGGTATAAGAGGTTTTTAATTATGGTGAAAGAAGGGCTTTTGTCTTGGGGTTTCCGGGGTCGTGCACTTTTCCAGGCATGGACCAAACTCGGGTCTTCTCTCTGACAACTACGGAATGGGGGAAGGTCAGTAAGGGTAAGGACCTTTGTAATTACCCGATTTGGACTCATGTTTCCTTGGGCGTAGACTTTTCTATTTTCTCTTTTTTCCTTTCGGGAGGGTCTGTATCTAACCACCGGTGGCGTTATAGTTGTACTAGAAAAGGGAGCTCTTTTCCACCATACACTCATGTCCTCAGATTCTTTTGTACTGTCAAGAAGCTCCGAAAAGTCAGGGAAGTCGGTTCCTATGATAGCTTCTTCGACTAACAGTTCTACCACCCCCATCCTTATGGGGACTTCTTTTCCATCCCAGGACAGGGTCGTCCAGATTAGGGGGTATTCTCTCGTATCTCCATGAATACAACATATGGATACTGTAAGTCCGGGAGTAAAGGTTTTCTTTTCCAGTAAATCAGCACGTATCACAGACTGACTGCAACCTGAGTCGATAAGTGCCACTGTGATTCTGCCATTGATAACAAGTCTCTTCCTGTATCGGGTCTCCTTTCCCCCTGTATAGAAGACTCTCCCCCTAGTGACTCCTATTTCCATCGGTTCTGACTTTTCCGTTTTCAGCGGGCAAACCCGGGCGATATGTCCCCACTCTCCACAGCTAAAACACTGTGGTTGTTGGGTATAGGGTCTCTCTAGTCCTCGTATTTTCCCCGGATCCTCGGTTGGTTTTCGTCCTAGGGATGGGGAGGGTCCGGGGTTCTGTCGGATGGGGTTAAGGGTTGGCCGTACGGGAGGGATTTTGAACTCGAGGGAGCGGTGAAAGGCGCAGGCTAATTCAATAGTGGTGTTTGTATCTGGACTTGGGTGTTGCTTAATCCAATTACGGGTATTGGCAGGTAGGGCATCTAGATACTGTTCTAAGAGAATAATCTCAATGATATCCTCCCTATTTGTCCCGATGGGACCTAGCCATTTGAGTCCCAAGTCCTTAATCCGGAAATACAGGGCCCGGGGATTCTCGGAGGGCCCCCATTTGGCTTTCCTAAACCGGACCCGGTAGTGTTCTGTATCAAACCCCACTCGCTCCAGGATACTCTTCTTAATATCCTGATAGGGTGTCGTTCCGCCTGGGTTTACAGCTTGATAAGCCGCTTGGAGAGTTCCTGTTAATAACGGGGCGACATATTGGCCCCATCTATCCTGGGGCCAGGTGGCGGAAGTAGCAACCCGCTCGAAATTGGTGAAAAAGGCATCCGGGTCTTCGCCCTCCTGGTATCGCTGCAGGGCGGAACTGGGAACGTTCGGATGTACCCGGGTGGCGGCAATAGTGTCCGTGAGGTTTTTGATTGCAGTCTCATGGACCAACTGATTGTTGGCCATGATAGTGGCCTGACTTTTAAGAGCGCTTTGTAGGGCCTCCCTTTCCACTTTAGCCTCCTTTTGCTGCTCTTCCCACACTACTTGCAGATGTCTCTGCCCTGCGGCTAGCTGCTGCATCATCTCTGATAGGGTAGGTGTACCCTCCATCGTCTTAGGTTACCTGTCGTTGTTCCAATATCCCCCTTCTGACACCACTGTAATGGGTTCTTTATCCCGAAACAAATGAAAGGGATATTGGAATAAGGTGACAGGCGCAGAAGGTGAGGGTTTAGTTAATTTATTTGTGCTTCGGTTTTATGGGTGTCGCCTTTTATCCTATGTTCCTGGTTCGCAAGGATAAAGCATCTGTAGTCCAAAAGAAAATTAACAAAGTTCCCCTTTTTCTTTTCTTTCAGGGTTATGAATGATAGTCCAGAAGTGGCCGGGTCCAGCTTTGGGAAGGTCTCCGATCTTCCTCTACGTCAGTGGGCCAGGCTCTCCAAAACAAAAATAGAAGAAGGACAAAAAAACAGGTAAGTGGGATATATATTGCAAGGATATAAGGTTAGTAGGGCGGTGGGGGGGATAGGCATAAGTGAAGGGAGGTGAGGATACAACAGCTCTCTAGTTTGTGGTTCTATTTATAGGTGCTCTCAGGCATTCCTTTCTGTCTAGAAGTCTTCTGGCTGTCGGTACCTTGGTGCGGTTAGGTTTATTTTTAGGATTTTCTGCTAGATGGTCTCCCCTTCCTTGCAGGATCTCCCTCTCTTTCCCTTGTCCCCCCCTTTTCCCAACAGCCACCCTCTCGTAATACCCCAGCTGTGGTACGAACGTACCTGAGTTGGCCACGCCCCTCCGGGGACGCGGCCGGCGCTTTCGCAGTCTCCCGGCTTCTCAGTGACGGGGGCGGGAGGGCCCCTGAGGCTTTCCTTCTCCTTCCGATCCTCTGCTCCTTCGACGATTTCCTTCCTCTCGGTCTCCGGCGTCCGTCCGTCCTTTTCTCCTGGTCGCGTTCGGCGAGAGCCTTCTTCCGTCTTCCTTTCTCCGTTTCCTCTTGGTCCGTCTTTTCTTTCAGTTTCCGCCCAGACGCCGAAGGCGTCTGACGTCATAGGGGGGCGTCTCCCTCGAGTGTGTTGGGGGCCGTCAATCGCGGCCGTCGTGGTATTTTGTATATCGGCATCCGGAACCGTCCGGTTACAGACCCTAAAGCCTGTGAGTCATATAGGCCTATATCCTTGTTAAATAGCGATTATAAAATTGGTACGCAGGTTTTGGCTACAAGCCTTGAGAAAGTGTTGAGGGTTTGGATACATGAGGACCAAAAAGGGTTTATGAAAGGGAAACAGTTGCAGGAGCTGACGCATAATCTAATAACAGCTACAGATGTAACAACGGAAGGAAAACTACCTTTAACCACAATGGCTTTTGACGCTGCGATAGCTTTTGATAGAATAAGGTGGACTTTCTTATATACAATAATCAACCATTGCTGGCAGGGGAATACATTTTTTAATGCAGTCCAGGTAATTTATAATCAACCAGTGGCTGGGGTTTTGATTTATGGTAACCTTACGGATAAAATTCAAATACAGAGAGGAACATCGCAGGGTTGCCCTTTATCACCTTTTCTCCTTAAATTATATATCGAGCCCCTGGCAGTCCAGTTGAGGGAGGAACAACAAATTAGCCCATTTAAGAACAGGGACTTGGAGAAGAAGGTGGCATTTTACGCAGATGACCTGATGATGTTCACACAGAACAGCAGAAATGCCTTTCCGGTGATAAAAAAGATTATGATGAATTTCGGAAACTTATACAGGTACCAAATAAATCAGCAGAAAACAGAATTGATGTCTTGGAACACCAAATCTTGTTGCCTAATAGAGATAAATGAATTCAGATATCTAGGGGTGCAAGTAGACAAGGATATAAATCAGATGGCACAAATTAATTTTAGTAAACTGGTAGTAGAAACAAAGAGGCTCTTGAACTCCTGGGCCGGTCTTTCACTCTCATTTATTGGAAGGTGTAACATAGTTAAAATGATGATAGTACCAAAAGTTTACATTTAGTTTTTTTCGTCATACCACTTGACTTTAAAACACACTTGTTAAACAAGCTTCAAGCAGAAATAAATAGTTTTGTTATGGGCTCACAGAGAGGTGCGTATTGCCTGGAAAAAACTATGCAAGAAAAAGGTTGAGGGAGGAATTGCGTTACAAGTTTCAAGTGCACCATTGGCCCTTTCGAGTAAAAAATGCTAGGTTATTGTTACAAACAAATTTCCAGCAGATTTCCTCCCTATACAGTGTGTTAACTGAAAACCAGGAGGAAGAAGTTGCACACTTTTTATTTAAATTCGGTCACCCCAAATATTTTAAGATTAGGCTTAAGACAAATAGTGGCGTGTAAAATATGGATACAAGTTAGGAGGACTTTAAAAATCCCATATTACAGCTATTTGCTCTAATGTGGTATTCTCCAGGCACACCAGAGTGTTTACAAAATGCTTTAGCACTTCCCTTGCAAAATGTTGGGGTAACAATGGAGGGGCAATTGCAAAACGAGGAGCACTGGCAATGTGGGATGAAGTTGATTGACTTACGGGAAAGAGGATATCGAAGTTTAAATATTATCAACTAGCCAGCTGGATAGGAACGCAAAGAGACTTCGGAACTTGAGAAGTTGAAAGAGAAAAGAAAATACTGGGGCCAATTTTACAGAAGAAATAAGTATCTAAATGTTATTGGATGTTGGTGCAGGGGGAAGATAGGTTGTTAATACTGCCAGAGGAGAAGTGGAAGTCGGGCCTACTGAGTTGGAGCTAATGAATATCTGGCAAGTATCTGTGTCTACACTGTGTCAAGGGGTCAAATCAGTCTTGTTAAGGAGAAATCACTTGTTTATAGTTCATAGGGCATACTGGTCTCTGAAGAGGCTGATGAAGCGAAGAGGACTTAGGAGAAGGTGCTGTCTGAAATGTGGTCTAGAAGAAGTTGATGATGTCCATCTATTCTGGCAGTGTCCAAAGGTCAAAATTCTTCTGGCAAGAAGTGGGTAAGATTTTATCAGCCACACTCAAGAGAGAGATTAAGGTAAGCCAGACTTTAGTCATATTTGCCATCCTGAAGGGGGAAGGGCCCAGCACTAAATTGGAGAAGTACCAATCACAGTTAATTTGTATCCTGGTGTTGGTTGCATGCAGGGAAATCGGTATGAAATGGTTTCCACCTAAGGCACCAAAGGCGTTAGATTGGGTCAGGTCTGCTAGGAGGATTTGTAGACTGGACTGTATTGACGGGACACAGAAAGAATGAGGATGGGACAGTTCTCAAAAATATTTGCTGGAATACAGGTTGAAAGACAAAACAACATGGAGAGGAGTACAGAGTGGTACTCTGGAAACCTCAATATGTTGAAGGAGGCCTAATGGCAGGAGGGGACCCTGAAAGGGGAAAATGCCCCGGCTCTAACAATAATGTCTAGGTGCCTTGTCACTTATGAGGACTAAAAGGGGGTTCATTTTGTCATAGAAATTATGGGTAATGCTGTAGAAACCAAAATTAGGACACGTTTTAACTGAGTTCTGAAATATGTTCCTCTTCTATTTTATAAAAACATTCTGACATGTAGACTGAAGCATGCACAGTCTGAATTTCTGTAAAAAGTGTGGGACATTGAACTGCTATCTTGATGGAATCAAAGTGGAAAACTGAAAGCATTTTCTACTGAGGATACTGCAGTAAATGAGGAGAATAGGGAACTTCATAACAAAGGAGTCTCCCAAGATGGCCACCAGGGTAAAAAAAAATGCTGCACAAATGTCGCCTAAATGTAGCGTAGGTATAGCCCAATGACGGAAGTGTGAAAAGCACTTAGGGGCATATTTATACTCTGCTTGCACCGGATTTGCGTCATTTTTTAATGCAAATCCAGCACAAAACTAAGACCATATTTATACTTTGACACCCGACCCCGCGAACGTCAAAATTTCGCAGTGTGCGTCATTTTCTGGATGCGTGAAACCGTTTTGCTTTAATGACATGCAAGGTAGGCGTTCCCGTCCGAAAAATGACTTAAACACCCATGTGCCACATTTATCACAGCATTAGACGCTACGGGTATGACAAACACATATCCTGACTGATGTACCACAATGAATGGCATCAGATGGTTATCCACATTTACAACACATGCATACAAGCACATTATGCAAAACACGTCTTGTGAAGTTCACACAGAGGCACAACAACAGTTGAAATAGTAAATTCACAGACATATACACACAGGCCATGAGTGAATGTAGCAAGTTGCGTAGCCTTGCTATCCTCTATTGGTGCACCACCTGCTCAAACTAGGGAATGCCAATTTTTATTCCAAATGTTTGGGTTGCGTCAGTCAAGAGTGGTTATCTGGCACAACAACATGAGTATTATGGTCCACAGTAGTGTTGTCTGCCACATGTGCCCAAACACTGGAACACACACAGCAAGCCCTAACAGTATAGCTCTGTATAGTTACAGCTTTCATGTACGTTTAAAATGAGAAAAATGACACAAACACAGGTAAAGACAGGTATTTTGACGCAAATGCGTGAGAAATTACGCATATGTGTCAAATTATGCCACATATGTGTTGAAAAATGACGTTCACAGCCATTATACATCCATTGGTTCCTAGTGGTAACTCCAACACTGCACCCTATGAAATTGGTTATCCATTAAAAAGATATTGATCTTTGAATGCAGGGGAATTTTTAAGCATTTGCGTCAAAATATTTTGCCGCAAGGCCTGTAAGCATCATTAAAATTTCACGCATCATAATAAAAATGCACCGCATTTGAGGAAGTGATGTAATAGGATATCCTGTGGACAGAAATGGTACAGTGGGTGTACTTTCACTTTCACTTTGCAGTCTGTGATTCTTCTAGACTGTGTGGCTGTGCTGAGAGTTTTGTCTGTCCAAATTGTGCTTTTGTCTCCTGTGTGCCATTCCATTTGTTGTATTTGTAATTCTCTCAGTTAATCAGTGTAAGTGTGTTTTTGTCATTTTGTGAGTCTGATTTTGTCTTTGTACTGTTGAAAGTGTGTAGTGGGTATTGTTAGCTGGGGTATTGGGCTGTTTGTGGGTTATTTAAGTTTCATTTTCCTCCCTCCTTTCCCTGTATTTTCCTCTTTACCCTTTCCGATCCCTATTATTTCTGTCATGTTGGGAAGGCAACGTCTGGGGAGAATGGGTGAGGAGGAGCTGGGGGCATTCATTTGGCTGGTGTGTCACTTCCTCCCCCTGATTTTAGAGGCTGGTGGCAGGTTGATTCAGGGGTATCACACGGAGGCGAGGAGGCTCAGGTGGTCCAAGGTGCTGTACCATCTGAAGAGAATATTCAACACACAGTGCAACGATCACCAACTCAAGCATTGCTGGGCTGACCTTGTTGCCAGAGAGCAAGACCTGCTGGACCACCTGGGTGCGGTGATTGGTGGCCCTGTTGGTGAGTAGACAATTCAGACTAATGTGCACAGTTAAATGCTCTGTAGTGACAGTAGCAGATTTGTTGACATGCTGCATGCAATGTTCATGGGCATGTGGAATGCAAGTCAAATATACAGTGGCCCTGATTTGTACAATATTTGCTACACATTACCGTCATTTGTTAACGCAAAAGCTGCACAAAATTACAAAACACAACTTGATCTTGTCAAATAGTGCTGCTTTGACATCAATAGATGAAGGTAATGTGGCTCAAACTTATGTTTTATTCATGTGAGTGTAGCAGGAGTGAGATGTATTTCACATGCTAAAGCAAAGGATGAATGTAGTCCCCAATTATTTGGAATACATGTCTGAACTGTATTCATGGCCAAACGTACAAGGTTATTCCTAACCTCTTGGTAATATCTTAGGTTGATACTTTGACTTGGTCTGTACAGCATTTAAATTAGAAATGGATGCCAAAGTAATGCACACAGGATAATACCTAAATGTTTGGTGCTACTTTCCATAGCTGTAGCGTAAAACATGAAGCATATGCTACAAATTGAAGAACAAAAAAATCTGTCCCTCTGTTCATTGTTCCTGTGTGTTTTAATGTGCCTTGGGCACAATTGCTGGAACAGAGCTGATGCATTTGCCATCTGTGTCACTTAATAGCCATGCAGTTCTCATAAGTTAATGGGTCAGCATGGTATACCTGAACTTGGTGAATGCATGGTCACAAATTATTACTTGCATGATGTTGGGCAAGGGACCCCTGACCGCTTCCATCATATATATAAAGTGACAAAATTGTTTGCTAGTTTACGTTTAGTACACCCCTGCAGATCTAGTGCAGCATATGTATAATAGTTAACTTCCCAGTATGAAGGCTATCACAGACATGGGTGTATGCTAAGATCAGCAGACCAGTATTCCTGTCACTGCTGCCATTTCCAAGGTGAATACAAATTGAGACCTACCAGATCAAGATTGCCACAGTAGGACATTTGCTAAACCTTGTTTCAATTAGGGGACAGTGTCAGTTTGTTGTATACCCGCAGATCACCCAACATGGCAAATGTAAGATGATGAATGTGGCTAACTGTGATTTACAATACCCGATATAGATACACAGGGAAATGAGTAGCACATTTCAGGTGCAATGACTACACCTGTACCCATGCATTCTGTAACGGATGATCAAAATAGACACTGTCAGCATATATTTCTTTGTTGTTTTGATTTAAATAAATGGCCAGTCCATGTTTAGCGTAAGATTGTCATCAAGTAACACACAGGATCCCTGCCATCATGGTGTCATAGGGGGCATATCCGGCTCTTGGTACACTGTCAATGTGGCATATGTAACCTACAGACAACACAGGCACACATAATGGACCATAGAAAGCATAATGAATTACGAGCTAAACTCAACCCACATGAGCATCACACAGTAACAGATTGTCTCTTGATGCCCCAACCACAATACCTGTGTGACTGGTATTGCAGTGCACCAGGAATGTGGCTTTGCATGTCTCTCTTAACAACAAATGAAGAAATGTAATACCCTCTATAAATGAATGTGCACCCAATTGAGTAATCAGGTTTGTCATCACATGATTGTTAGGGCCACTGCATGTGTGCATATGTCTGTGTATCACTCACTGGAGTGACAGTGTCAATACATGTTTGCAGTGGTATGTCTGTTGGTGTGTCTACATGCCTGAGGTGCTGGTCTATCATATATAATGTCACACACAGTGAGTTTTTGTTCCAAGTGTTGGACAGTGCACAGACATTGAGCAAATTCCACCCTTCCATGCTTTACAGGTGGACCAGCCCCCTACACAATTGGAGAAGTGGCTCGATTTGCGGACCCAGACATATCCAGTAAGTGTTGATATGTTAGTTCTGTGTTGTGTTTGCAGCTGTTGTGTGATTGACTCCTTTGTGTCAGACACATAGCAAGGTTTGATGTGCTGGCACATGATCTGATATGTGACTTGACTGGAGATTGCTTTGTTTTTCCATATTTGAGTTGGGCAATCAGTGGCATAGAGTCATATTTTGGGAATTTAGTACTGCGCTGTAGCCATGGGCAGGTGAACAGGATTATGTTTGTTTCTCCATTTATTCTAATGAAAATTTTGGAGGTAGCTATTTTCATGATTTAGTCAGCAAGTCAAACCCTGATTCACACAGAGCAGTGATGCAGCAGTCTTACCCACAGACTTGAGCCTCCCTGTTAACTAATGAACATGTAGGACTGTATGTTTGACTTCCTAGCAGCATCTAGCTCCACGTGTTGTGCTACGTTTATGTGGCACTTGAGTAGAATGTCTTAGGTGTGCATGGAGCTCAAGCCCAGATGGGTGCTTGCATCTATGTGCTTGTTTTTGGAAAGGTATTAGTGATAGCAAATGATGTGGACAATTGTCCGCAATTAGGAACATAAATGTGGATGTGATTGTCCAATGTTTGTGTCTATCCTAGTTGGAAGCCCTACTTACCTGTGGTAGACTGTCTAAACCCATAGACATCTGTCCACAACTTCCTGGCTGTCCTTGATGTTTGAAAGTATGTGTTGCATGTCCATCACTCCCTGAGGCACAGTGTTAGGGTTATGAGATATGTGTACCTAGGTGTGAGGATCCCAGTGTAGAAGATAGACATGTAATTCCAACATTCATTTGTTCCGACCTAGGATACCCCCTCATGATTAGCAACTGCATACCATCCTGACAATTCCATTTACAAATCACAGATCTTGTGGCCCTTGATTGTCATCCAGAAGATAGTCATTAGTTGACCTGTCACATGTGGACTACTTGCAGCATTTGTTATGTGACTAATGGCAGAACAATGATGCATAGATCATTTAAGTAGGCACGCACCTTTTTGAGCATTGCTGTGCTATTAGATAGGAGATGTGTAGGCTGCTTGGGCATGTGCTTCCTCATGGACAATTTATGATCTGTACTGTGATTTGGGCTGTTTAAGCTAATTTTGAGGAAGCGTTTGAATATCATCAGTAGATGTATCACACAATGATGTGACTAATGTTTGGCTTTCTCTTTTTTTACAGCGGCCAATATGGATGCCAATCAGTTCGAGAATTCCAGAGGAGGGCGATGCGTTACCACCACATTCTGGATGTGGAGTCTGGGTTCCGCAACATGGCACGGCGTTATCGCCATGAGAGAGCCGCAAGGGTCTGGGGGGCATTTGCCCAAGGGGGCCCACCCGTGTCCACAACAGCCGCCACCACTCCAAACCAAGTGGCACAAAGGATGAAAGCCACCGTTGCTGGTCCCTCTACATCATCTGCTCCTGGACCACTGACAGCAGCTCCTGCACCTCCTGTTCCAAGCATGGCACCAGCACACCCATCCACTAGTGGCACACAGACTACCCCTGCTGCAGTCATTGACAATGCGGAATTTATGAACATGCGACGTGACATGCAACAGATGTTGCGCAAGATGGACAGGCTGCAGCAGGAGGTGTACCGCAATAGCAAGAGACTGCATGGGATAAAGAAGAACCTGCGGAGGGCAAACTTGTAACTGTTGGAACCTCAGCCATGATTCCCTCCCCTTCCTCCTCTTTCCTGGTTCTTATATTTAGTGGGTTTAGGGGGCTTAGTGTTAGGTAAGAGTAGGCTGTTAGTTTAGTTAGTATAAGTGGGTTAGGGGGTGAAGGGGATTATATTTTTACATTTTTTTTTGTGGGTTGGTGGGTGGGCGATGATGTTGGGGTTTTTGTGTATAAAAATAATATGTATATAAAAAAATCCAAAAAATATATTTGTTTGGGATAAGATAGTAGGTGTTTAGGTTAGTATATGTTGTCCTACATGTGTCCCGTCATATAAAGGCGGTAGAGGGTTGATATTTAGGGTGTTTAGTTAAATGTGATAAGTAAGTTTAGATTAGGGTAGTTAGGGCCAGTTGTGGGTAATGTGTAGTTAGGATAGGTTAGGTTAGTTAAGGTGTTTCCCCTAGTTTTAGTATCTGTTTTTTACTGCTAAATAAATATCTAGGTACTCCTTTACAGTATGTGTCATATGCTTGGGGATCAGGGCCTTGGCATGGATGAACAGTGTCAATTTAGTATTGGCATTTGTGTTCCATCCTGCATCCAAATCCCATTATTGACATGGTTATTCCCACTTCCAATTGAGCTGTCACATTGGCAGCTACACCAAAACTACTTCTCTATGCATCTGCTATCCATTGCACCCACCACTCAAGGTTACTACGGTTCACAATGTGTTGTTAAGTTTGGATGTGTGTTTTCAATCTGTCATCATTTGAGGCCTGATTTGGAATCTTGGGCACTGTGGTACGTCTGCCTGCAGCCTGATGTTCATGTGAACCCTGATAAGGTGAGTGATGTTATAATCTTATGTAGTATAGTATACATAACTCACACCTCTCATTTCTTACATTGGGTTACTTATTTGTCCATACACTTGGACACATCAATTCCTGCTGTATGGTGTGTGTGTGATAAAAGTTTATAGTCAAATGTCACATACATAAAGATTGTCTAGAAGGAAAATTTGTAAACATTGATTTTCTGCTTAAACATCCCTTGAAGCAGACTTTTTTTTGTCCAACACAGCATTATGCTGTTGTGCTGTAGTGCAATATTTATGTAGTCCAGGATTGTGAGTCCATTAGTGTGAGGCCTTCTATTGTGATACTACACAGGTACAATGAGACATGTCATTGAACATGGTAAGATGAAGTGTCATACATTGCAGAGGAACATGAATTGCCAATGAGGTAGTGAGAGACAATCACAGAGCATAGTGTCAAGGTAAACAGTGGGCTGGAGAACACTGCATGTGAACAGATGTTGTAAGACTGGCATGTTAACAAGCACAGGACCTAGGATATAAGTGCCCATTTGGCATGGGCTTGTGCTACTGGGTACTCTTACGGGTGAAGGTGATCTGTTCCACATCTTCATTTTCTGATGTGTGTGTCGTCTCCTCTGCCCTTGGTGGTGGTGGGTTTGAGGGGGCAACACACACTTCAGTGCTTAAAGACGTGGAGTCAGAATTCCCAGTAGCTTCCAACTGTGGGGCTATAAAGGGCAGTACTGCAGCAAGGAGGAGCTGCTGGTTCTTACGTATAGCAGCTACATCACTGTGGTAGGCAGCCAGGTCAGACCTGAGGGGGTCATTATTGCATTAGTGCACGCAGTGAAAGGTTTGGTGTGCGAGGTGTTGTGGCAACTCCCTTACTGCTGTGCTGATTTCCTTCACACTTGGTTGAAGTTCTTGCAGGATAGATGTTCGCCCTTGCATGGTTGCTGCCAGTTCTGCAGATGACATCATGCACGAACGCACCCCCTCAAGGCTGGCTGCCATATTTTGCATCTCCACCGCACCTCCTTGGCCAGCTCCTGCTGTACTCCAACTGCAGTCCTCTCAAAGCTGGTGTCAGTGTCGTCAGAGTCCTCAGCTGGGTTGGAGCTGGCAGGTCGTTCAATTGGGGTGGTGGGTGGGTCCTCTGTGATGGCTGCTACTTCTGTGCTCCTCCTTGTGACTGAAGATGAGGTCTGGAGGGTTCCAAGGACATCTTGGAGGGTATGCTGGCTAATGTTTGTCAGCTGGTCATCCATGGCATCTGGGAATTCCAGGAAAGGCATATCCCCAGGAAAGTCTTTGTCCTCTGCAATGAAATTTTGTACAATTAGTGTGTCTGTGTTGTGGCATATGTAATGTGAGTTTCCTGACATCCTATTAGTTGCACATTGTGATCTTGGTTCCTGTTCATTGTTCCTGTCATTAATATTAGCATTCTCCCAGGCCTATGCCCCACATGTAGTGTAGGCAGTTTGGGGAATTGTCTGCGTCACATCCTCTAGGTGTTGGTTCTGTCCAAATTGTATGTTGCCACCTTCTTGTCTTATTCAATCCTCTGTCTATTTTCATTATCATGGTGTGGCCTTGCACTGGCTGTGGGTATTCTGATGGCACTTGCACCACACTTAACAATCTGGAGCTGACCAAGTCTCACATATTTCACATCCACCTATATGTTGCTGAGACTTAGCATATACTATGCATAGCACTGGCATGGCACGATACAAGTGTCAATATTGGTAGTGTTTTCTGCTGATGTTGGGGAATGTGTGCTAAATTGAATTGCACTGATGGTCCTAGCATTGTTCCATTTCCTCTTATGACTGTGCGGGTGTGTTTCATTAGCTGGAAACATATGTCTTCCCCCTCAGTGCTGTTGTCTTAGCACTATAACACTTGAGATGTTGCATGGTGGCATTGCAGCTATTGTGACCCAGGCACAGGGTAGACCCTGACATGTGCAGCATGGGTATGACATTACTGCTGTGTACCTCATAATGTTAATAACAATACCTGATGTTTGTAGCGCCTATGGACATGGGCATTTGACAGGATTTGAAAATTTTTATTCCTTGCAGGGGATTGATAATGTTGTCATCCTGAACCCTCTAATTTGGGTGTGTTTGATCCATGGGCACGTAACTGCCATTGGCTACTTGATCTGCACCCACAGCAGAGGTGGTAGTGACAACTGTTGTCAGTGTTAAGTACCACTTGCGGATATGGTATGAGACTGAAAATAGAGCCCTAGTTCATGTAGCGACAATACCAGCTGTTTTGTGACAGCAGGACAGTTTTACGTTGTACCCTACCCTCCTGGACTGGTTTTGTTTTTCCAACATCCTTGGCATGGCAGAATACCCCGATGGAAAGGTTGTTGGTGTAATGTTGTGCTGTGCCCCAGGTTTGCCCTGCACTGCCCATTCCCCTGTGACGTGCTCCTTTGCCCTTTCCACTACCTGATTATCATGGCTTACATGCATTGTGTAGTAGGTATGCCCCCCTGCTTGCAGTTAACAATTAGGCTTTTTAGTTCCCCAAGACACTTACCCTGCATGTGTGTTGTTTCCTGGTAGTCTGCACTGTCCTGTCCTTGAATCCCTGTGACGATTTCCTCTGGGATGACGGCGGCCACCATCTCCTCCATGTGGTCCAGGGCCTCCTGCGGTACTATGGGGTCGCAAAGACCCACCTTATGAATATTAATGAGGTGGGTCGCATTTTGCGACCCCATAGCGAGTCCATGCACTCACAGGGACAGCAGACCTCCATTTTCTGTGACTGCTTTTTTAATAAAGCAGTTTTTTTTTCCTTTTTGCAGCCCGTTTTTCTTAAAGGAAAACGAGTTGCAAAAAGAAAAACTTCCGAAACCATTTGGTTTTGTTTTTTTCAGAGTAGGCAGTGGTCCATAGGACCACTGCCTGCTCTGAAAAAACATTTTTTTCGTCATTCACAAAGGGGAAGGGGTCCCATGGGGGACCCCTTCCGTTTTGCGAATGAGTTACCACCCACTTCAAGTGGGTGGTAACTGCGAGTTGGTTTGCGACCGCATTCGTAGTCACAAAGCAACTCAGCATGGCGATGCGGTCGCAAATAGGAAGGGAACACCCCTTCCTATTTGCGAGTCGCATCCTCAAATTGCGAGTCAGTACCGACTCGCAATTTGAGGTTGTGCATCGCGTTCGGCTGCAGTTTTTCGCAGTTTGCGACATGCAAAAGGCTTCCTACATCTGGCCCTAAATCCTCTAATGAGAGCATGCTTAAAAATTGAATAAATTCCTCATTAAGGTGTCAGCTTCTGAGAGACATAATCATTGATAAAGGCATGTTGCTGAAACGCATTCGTTAGTGCATAAATTATGAATTATACCTCATGAGTGCTCCATGACGTTCATTGGATGTTGTGCGTGTTTAATGTGAGTCCACCTTCATGACTTATGGAGGCACTTGCCTGGAGTTCGACACGGAACAAGAGGTGTATATGTATTTGGTGAACACCTGAAACCACTCACCTGTGATCAAGGCTCTTTAGACGAAACGCGCCAGGTCTGCATGGGTGCTGCTGTTTGTATTTTGAATGAAGCTTGAAAGGGACCTGGAACTGGGCCTCAGCACTTCGTTTTCAGTTTGATTGTTCAATATTACATGGGATCCTCCGCCGTTGAAGCTGAGGCCACCCTGCAGGGCTGAGGGTTCCTGACGGAGGTTGCAGATGGAATTTAATATACGCAGTGGCTTGACCCCCTTGCCTCCGTATCGGCTTTGGCATTTACCCTATAATATGCTAAGGAGGTGAGAACGTGATGAAAGGGAGGGATGTTACCTCTCCTTTTAGCAGTTTTCAGACTTTCATGTGCTTTAAGTTCATGGATGAAAGCAGCCCCAATAAAGTGATGTTTTCAGAAAAGCAGATAAACTTTGTTGTAAATCAGGTGGCTATCTTATGATGAACTAGATGAATGATATTACAGCATGATTAAGAATAAATATTGAACTGAATTATGAGAACATTTACAGTGCACTATGAGAAATGTATGCTTGGAATGGCAAGTCACGTGGTACAGCACTTCATTTTCGTTTTGGTTGATTTATATATTGTAGGAAAGGACCATCTTGCCTGGCATGTTACCCCCATATTTCACTGTATATATGTTGTTTTAGTTGTATGTGTCACTGGGACCCTGCCAGCCAGGGCCCCCATGCTCATAAGTGTGCCCTGTATGTGTTACCTATGTTATGACTAACTGTCTCACTGAGGCTCTGCTATCCAGAATCTCAGTGGTTATGCTCTTTCATTTCTTTCCAAATTGTCACTAACAGGCTAGTGACCAATTTCACCAATTTACATTGGCATACTGGAGCACCCTTATAATTCCCTAGTATATGGTACTGAGGTACCCAGGGTATTTGGGTTCCAGGAGATCCCTATGGGCTGCAGCATTTCTTGTGCCACCCATAGGGAGATCTGACAATTCTTACACAGGCCTGCCAGTGCAGCCTGAGTGAAATAACGTCCACGTTATTTCACAGCCATTTACCACTGCACTTAAGTAACTTATAAGTCACCTATATGTCTAACCTTTACCTGGTAAAGGTTGAGTGCTAAGTTACTTAGTGTGTGGGCACCCTGGCACTAGCCAAGGTGCTCCCACATTGTTCAGGGCAAATTCCCCGGACTTTGTGAGTGTGGGGACACCATTACACGCGTGCACTATACATATGTCACGACATATGTATAGCGTCACAATGGTAACTCCGAACATGGCCATGTAACATGTCTAAGATCATGGAATTGTCACCCCAATGCCATTCTGGCATTGGGGAGACAATTCCATGATCCCCGAGTCTCTAGCTCAGACCCGGGTACTGCCAAACTACCTTTCCCGGGGTTTCACTGCAGCTGCTGCTGCTGCCAACCCCTCAGACAGGTTTCTGCCCTCCTGGGGTCCAGCCAGGCTTGGCCCAGGAAGGCAGAACAAAGGACTTCCTCAGTGTTGGAAAATGGGTTATTGGTAGGGCAGGTAGGTACCTACACCTAGCAACAAGCCACTAACCTCCACCTAGGTACAGTTAGGTCTCAGTAAATTAATCCCAGCTCAACCCTTGGTAGCTTGGCAACGAGCGTCAAGGCTTAACTTAGGAGACAAAGTGTAAAGCATTCAAATATCACAAAACAGTAATTAAATAAAACACAGAAAACAGTTTAAAAATCCAAAACCAATTTATAACAATAGTTTATATTTTTATCTTTAAAATGACACCAAAACGAATAAAATCGGATAAAGGGAACCGGAGATATGAATTTTTAAAGAATTATTACTTTTCTAGCGCTTAGAAACAAAAAGCGCCAATCGGGTCATCTGGTTGCACCTCGACCGGGGCAAAGTCAAACTTTCAGCCCGACCGCGATGGAGCCCTGCTCGGATACAGGTCGCGGGAGGCCTCGGTTAAAAAGTTACCTTCTGACTTAGCCTTTATTTTGAAGTTTTTCTTCACCGGGACGAACCTGCCAGTTGAATCCGACCTCCTGGAGCCCTTGTCTGGATACGCGATGTGGGTTTCCTCGGTGGAGACTTTTACCTTCGGACTTAGTCGTTTTTTCGAGATGAAAATCCTTCGACCGGCGTAAACCTGGATCTTGATCCGACGTCCATGGAGCCCTTCTCGGATACGATGGCTGAGAGGTCCCGGTCAACTTTTTACGTTCGGACTTAGTCTCTTTTTTGGATGTTTTTCTTTACCGGGACGAACCACGAAGTCAGGCCGGGTCGCGGTTGAGGGAAGCCGGCTAGAATTTCCACGGCGGGTCGGTCCCTCTCTGGAGCTTTTTTCCAAAAATTCTCAAATCTTTTCCAAACTTCTGGGGCTTCACCCAGATGTTCTTTTAAGGTTCTTTTGGGGTCCACAGCTCACCCCAAGGGTCCAGAAGTTCTGTGATGGTCCTTGGGGGGTGCGGACTTCAACTCCCAGAATGCACCTGGCGCAAACTCCTTTTTGGCCACTGGACAGTGGTCAGCTGGTCGCTTTCTTCAGGAGTTGGTGCAGGGGACTCTGGTTAGCAATTTTTCACCTGCAGCAAACAGGGAGTCCCTCCTTGAACCAGTTGAAGCCAGGCAAAGTCCTTCTTGTGGTGAAGCCCAAGTGTGCAGCTGGTGCAGTCCTTCTGAGTGCAGGTTCCAGGTGCAGGCCAGGGGTCCAGCAGGGCAGTCCTTCTTCTCCTTAAGTTCTTTCTTCTTGAAATTTGGTGGGGATCTGAGGCGTGGGTGCAGGTCTGCCAGTTTTATCCTTGCTCCTGGGTGAAAAGCAGGGGGGCCCTGGTTCTCCAATCAGGGACAGGGTCGTCCCCCTGTGATGACCACTTCCTGGGAAGTGTGGCAAAAATCCATCCCAGAAGGCAACAGTCTCTAAAAATCCAACATGGATGAATCTGATTTTTGGAGGTTACATCTGGCTGAGCCCACCCACTGGTGTGGCTAAAAATCATAAACACACCCCTCTCCTGCCCTCTCCTAATCTAATCAAGGGGGCACCTAATTGTCTGGGGTTGCAGGATGTGGGGGTGTTGCTGGGTGCTCCAAATGTCCTTCTCTGCCTTTGAAGACCAGTTTGGCAGCCCTCCCCCTTCCTGCCTCACCATCTGCTGAGGGGAGATTCTCTCCCCCAAGCACATTCCTTTGTGTGAAGCCTGGCCACTTCACACCTCATCAAGGCAGCCTGGCAGAAGCTGCTGCAGGCTGGCCAATCAGAGCACAGCAGCAAAAACAATGCAGAGCTGAAATTGGCAACTTTTTAGGTAAAGTCTAAACTTTTTACCTGGACAAGTTATATTAAATCCCACAACTGGAAGTTGTGGGATTTATTACAACAATCAATTTGATACCAAATTCTTGGTATGTAACATTTAAGGAGACTTTAAAATTTAAAATAAAGTCTGCCCATTCTAGCCTATGAAGGCCATTTACTTCAATGAGGGAAAAACGAATTTGGCTGTTTTTACCTCACCAGGGCTTATAAATCTATTTTATAAAGTCCCTGCTTATAGTTACATGGCACCCAGCCCTAGGGGCACATAGGGCACACCTTAGGGGTGACTTATATGTAAAAATAAGGTAGTTTAAGACTTTGGAAGTACCTTTAATTCCAAAGTCGAATTTGCATATAACTTTAATTTAAAAGCAGCCAGCAAGGCAGGCCTGCCTTTAAAATGACACTGGGCACCTCAGCAGTGCACCTAGGTGTGCACCACCTATGCTGTGGTCCCTAAACCTACATGCCCTACCATATACTAGGGACTTATAGGTAGGTTGACTTAGCCAATTATAATTAGCCTAATTTGCATATCCATTTTACACAGAGCACAGGCCCTGGGACTGGTTAGCAGTACCCAGGGCACCATCAGAGTCAGGAAAACACCAGCATAAAGTGGAAAATGGGGGCAAAAAGTTAGGGGGCCTCTGCAATCAGCCCTGTTTTCCCACACTCAGAGAGAGGGTGTTACACCCTCTCCCTTTAGAAAAAGGTGTCAGGGCTGGGGAGGAGTAGCCCATCTCTGCATAAGCCAGTCTACACCGGTTCAGGGATCCCCCAGCCCTGCTCTGGCGCGAAACTGGACAAAGGAAAGGGGAGTGACCACTCCCCTGACCTGCACCTCCCCTAGGAGGTGCCCAGAGCTCCTCCAGTGTGCTCGAGGCCTCTGCCATATTCGAAACAGACGTGCTGCTGGTACACTGGACTGCTCTGAGTGGCCAGTGCCAGCAGGTGACGTCAGAGACTCCTTCTGATAGGCTCCTTCAGGTGTTGCTAGCCTATCCTCTCTCCTAGGTAGCCAAACCTCCTTTTCTGGCTATTTAGGGTCTCTGCTTTGGGGAATTCTTTAGATAACGAATGCAAGAGCTCATCAGAGTTCCTCTGCATCTCTCTCTTCACCTTCTGCCAAGGAATCGACTGCTAACCGCGCTGGAAGCCTGCAAAACTGCAACAAAGTAGCACAGACGACTACTGCGACCTTGTAACGCTGATCATGCCGCCTTCTTGACTGTTTTCCTGGTGGTGCATGCTGTGAGGGTAGTCTGCCTCCTCTCTGCACTAGAAGCTCCGAAGAAATCTCCCGTGGGTCGACGGAATCTTCCCCCTGCAACTGCAGGCACCAAAGAACTGCATCACCGGTCCTCTGGGTCTCCTCTCAGCACGTCGAGCGAGGTCCCTTGAGCTCAGCAACTCTGTTCAAGTGACTCCCACAGTCCAGTGACTCTTCAGTCCAAGTTTGGTGGAGGTAAGTCCTTGCCTCCCCACGCTAGACTGCATTGCTTGGAACCATGTGTTTTGCAGCTACTCCGGCTCCTGTGCACTCTTCCTGGATTTCCTTTGTGCACAGCCAAGCCTGGGTCCCCGGCACTCTAACCTGCAGTGCACGACCTCCTGAGTTGTTCTCCGGCATCGTGGGACCCTCTTTTGTGACTTCGGGTGAGCTCTGGTTCACTCCACTTTGTAGTGCCTGTTCTGGCACTTCTGCGGGTGCTGCTTGCTTCTGAGAGGGCTCCTTGTCTTGCTGGGTGCCCCCTCTGTCCCCTCACGCAATTGGCGACATCCTGGTCCCTCCTGGGCCACAGCAGCATCCAAAAACCCCAACCGCGACCATTGCAGCTAGCAAGGCTTGTTTGTGGTCTTTCTGCACGGAAACACCTCTGCACGACTCTTCACGACGTGGGACATCCATCCTCCAAAGAGGAAGTTTCTAGCCCTTGTCGTTCTTGCAGAATCCACAGCTTCTACCATCTGGTGGCAGCTTCTTTGCACCCACAGCTGGCATTTCCTGGGCATCTGCCGACTCCCGACTTGATCGTGACTTTTGGACTTGGTCCCCTTGTTCCACAGGTACTCTCGTCAGGAAATCCATCGTTGTTGCATTGCTGGTGTTGGTCTTCCTTGCAGAATTCCCCTATCACGACTTCTGTGCTCTTTGGGGAACTTAGGTGCACTTTGCACCCACTTTTCAGGGTCTTGGGGTGGGCTATTTTTCTAACCCTCACTGTTTTCTTACAGTCCCTGCGACCCTCTACAAGGTCACATAGGTTTGGGGTCCATTCGTGGTTCGCATTCCATTTCTAGTGTATATGGTTTGTGTTGCCCCTATCCCTATGTGCCCCCATTGCATTCTATTGTGACTATACATTGTTTGCACTGTTTTCTATTGCTATTACTGCATATTTTGGTATTGTGTACATATATCTTGTGTATATTTGCTATCCTCATACTGAGGGTACTCACTGAGATACTTTGGCATATTGTCATAAAAATAAAGTACCTTTATTTTTAGTATATCTGTGTATTGTGTTTTCTTATGATATTGTGCATATGACACTAGTGGTACTGTAGGAGCTTCACTCGTCTCCTAGTTCAGCCTAAGCTGCTCTGCTAAGCTACCTTTTCTATTGGCCTAAGCTGCTAGACACCCCTCTACACTAATAAGGGATACCTGGGCCTGGTGCAAGGTGTAAGCACCCCTTGGTACCCACTACAAGCAGGTCCAGCCTCCTACATATATATATATATATATATATATATATATATATATATATATATATATATATATAGAGAGAGAGAGAGAGAGAGAGAGAGATACATATATATAGATATATACTACTGCCGGTTGCCAGTGGGTAGTTATAGTTATGTGTTTCCATAGAGAAAGCATATATATATATATATATATATATATATATATATATATATATATATATATATATATATATATATATATATATATATATATATATAAAGCTTGCAAATGTGCTGTGAATATGCAAACTTATGAGACATTAGAGGGAAGGTGGTGTCCAATCACAGAGAGAATCTCTTGTGAAATTAATTATTTCATTTATATCAGTGCGTCTGTCAGAAGAAATATGTGAAGAGCAGATTCTTGCAACATCTCAGAGCAATTAAAAATCAAGATAGAGCCTACCCATTAGCAAAACATTTTTGGGATGTCCATGATGGTGATTGCAGAACTTTGAATTTTTATGAAATTAAACAAATAAAGCTTGGTCCCAGGATGGGAGACAGAACATTGTAACTAAGAAGAATAGAATCTAGAATTATTTTAATATTGGTCTCAGAGACGACAGGGGGACACAGTTTGGATGAAGAACTACATGTGCACTTATGGATGATGAAATGATGGTATCAATATGCAATTAGGGGAAATTAGATGTAAACACTTTGAGTGTGAATATTCCCACTTGAAAGATATGTTCCATGCATATATTTGTTACAACCTATTAGTCATGTAGGGTGTCCGCATAACAATGGTGACAGCGAACCACATTTATAAGAAGGAATAATCTATTGTGACTCTAGAGCTTGCAGCAATTTGTTTATATAGATGGTGCACTAACTATTATATATGTTTGTTCACACAATGGTGTCATTGATGAGTTCGACTTCTGTGAATTCTATCTATTGCTGGTCTTGGAGGGAAAATATGTGGAATATTTTTATATAATAGGATGATTATGTACTGAGATGAAATTGATACACACAGCACTTTATCTGCCTTATGCACTTTATATAATATGAGAATAATGATACATGTTGATACCATCTATTGCTACTCTTGGAGGAAAAACATGTGCCACATCCTTATATAATAGAGAATAGAGAGGAAATTAAAATACACAGCATTTTTTATATGTTATATGCACTTTATAGAATATGAGGTTATTGCTATTTAATATGCTATATAACCATTATACCAGGCTCTTTGTAAATTGAAGGCACAATATGAGAAGTATTCAGCTCAGTGGCATGTGACAAAAGAACACTTCTTCAGATTCTGTCCTTTTTAAACGAGTCCGATGCACTTTACAAATATTGCAGTTTCAACAGCACATGCCACTTTATTGTATGGAATATTTGTATAGATCATTTGGGATCTATTGATAGCATATGAGATCATAGGGGGATAGAAGTGCTTATGTACACTCATATGAGTTAATGTATTTTACATATACTGCTGTTTGCACAGCACGTCACTTTACTGATGGAATATTGACATAGATCATTGGAGATCGGTTTACGATATATGAGACCATAAGGGGGTGAATGTGTATTTGTTTGCAAATATTTTTTCAAAATTACGACTCATATATCTATGATACTCCTTTTTTAATTAAATACATAGTACTGTTTTCATCAATTGATAATTAGTAAGGACAGCATGTCTGACTATGTTGTAATTCGATTATTTTAGATCATGAATATGAATATGCACATATAGGGGGTCATTCTGACCTCGGCGGTAAAAGGCTCCTACCGCCGGTCAGAAGACCGCCATTCTACCGCCGCGGCCGCGGAAACCCGCCACGGTCATTCTGACCAACAACTGCCAAGCCGCCAAAAACCCGACATCCACGGAAGGCCGCCTCATCAGCGGGCAGCGATAAACTGGAGATGACCAAACCTCCACCGCCACGCCAACACAAACACACCCATGCCATTACGACCCACCAATAAACGCGGCGGTCTTTCAGCCGCGGTATTCCATTGGCGGTACACACCGCCGCGGTCAAAATACACACCCAGGCTCCAAAACCCAGCCACATTGGACAATCTGAAATACACACACCTGATACACATACAAACACCACCCCCACACATCCAAGCAACTATAAAACACACACCCACATCACCCACAAACCCCCACTAGTTGGAAATCGGAGAGAAGGTGAGAGAGAGCGAGGGAGAGAGAGAGAGAGAACAGCAATCAAAAAGCCCAACACACACAGGAACCCAACATCATCAACCACACCACATCTACGCACACATCACCACACACCACCACTCACATCACCGCAAACACCACCCCACACCTCATCCACACCACCCCATGGCACCCCAAAGACACCCCAGGTTTTCGGACCAAGAACTCCGGGTCATGGTGGAGGAAATCATAAGGGTAGAGCCCCAGCTCTTCGGCACACAGGTGCAACACACCACAATAGCCAGGAAGGCGGAGCTATGGCAGAGGATTGTCGACAGGGTCAACGCTGTGGGACAGCATCCCTGAAACCGGGAAGACATCAGAAAGCGCTGGAACGACCTACGGGGGAAGGTACGGTCAATGGTCTCCAGACACAACATCGCTGTGCAGAGGACTGGCGGCGGACCACCACCCACCCCTCCCGAATTCACAGCATGGGAGCAAGAGGTCTTCAACATCCTGCATCCTGTGGGCCTCGCTGGAGTAGGCGGAGGAATGGACTCTGGTAAGTCTAGTCTCAACTACTCCCCCCCCCAACCACCAGCATGCCAACCCACACCCCCACCCTCAACCCCTACCCCCCAGCACACAGCCTCCCTGCCAATGTCTCACCAGCACAACCCACCCAACCCAAAACCAAACCCTGAATGCCAACACAAACCATGGACATCCATCACCTATGCATGACCACTGCACATACCCATCCCCCCCCACAAACCACCCTCACAACTCCTGCCACAAGGGGATGCCAGCACTGGGGGACAAGGGCACCCACAAATCGCACACCATGGAACACACAGAAGCAATAACCATACTCTTTCACCCCTGCAGGGCCCGAACGCCAACACACCGGCCAGGAGGGTCCAGATATGTCCATCCCACCCCCAGAACAGGCCCGCAGTGAGGACAGCAGCTCTGTCGACCTGGAACCTGATGACCAGCCCGGACCATCGGGGACCTCTGGACAGTCGGTTCCCCACACACAGACACAGGCCACAGCAGACCTAACGCCCTCTGGGAATATCAGCACCGCTCCCACCCAGCGGGCCCATGCCTCTGTCTCCAGGACAGGTCAATCAGCGGTGTGTCCGCCACTACAGGGCACCCAGGCTGACCCAACACCCCAACAACAACAGGGACCTGGGGGCAGTGGTAGCGGGCACACCGTCCAGGGGACAGAGGCCCGGGGAAACAGGGCAACTGGGAGGGCTGCAGTGCGACAGGGGGGGGAGGACAGGCCCAGGGAACCGACTCTCCAAGAGGCCCTCACCACCATCATTGGAGCATACCACCGCTCCCAGGAGACGATGGCGATGGTAATGGCCAGGTTCCAGGAGATCCAGGCACAGCAGGAGGAACGGTACATGGGGTACAGAGAGGAGCTCAGGAACATCGTCCAGGCCCTGAACCTAATAGTCACCACATTGCGGGACCATGTGGCACCCCAAAGGGCCCCTGTCACCAGCCCGGACCAGGAACAGCCTACCACCTCCGCCGGCGCTAGTGGACAGGAGGCCCCCACACAACGACGGGCCACCAGAACCCCACCTCCTGCTGAAGATCAACCACCCCGCAAGAGGAGCCTGAGATCACAAAGGAAGACAGAGTAGGATGCCAAGACCCCCGCCAGCCTAAGATCCCCCCGGATGTCATTCCACTGTCCCACATCGTCACCCTGTCCAACCTTGAACTGCCCCTGCTCCATCCTTCCACAGACATATGGACAATCCACCTGTGCGACCGAGAACTGGACTCTGCCATGGACATCACTCCACCCCCACCCATCACCGTTTTACTATCATGGACCTATATGTAGCACTTTAAATAAATCACTTATTGCACATAAAACACTCAGGAGTCTGCTTGTATTCTTAACAAATGTATTATGCATAACGGGTCAAAAATGTGCAGTTACTTTGTGATGACAATATACCAATGTCAATTTGCTTTACTCCATTGCCGAACAAACCAGAAGTCACGCAGTGGGTCATACAGCTCTGAAAAGCCAAGGGAAAGTCACAATTCAGTTGAAAGGAACTGGGGGGAAACACAGAAAGTAGAGATGCAGGAGGCCAGAAGTAAATGTAAAATGACGTGGGGGATTCTTACCTGGGTGCTACTGAAAATACTGTTGTATGACCGTGTCCCTGTTGTCCGTGTCGTCCCCGTCGTCTTCCTCCTCTTCACTCTCCACAGTCTCCACAGCTGCTACGACACCACCATCTGGACCATCCTCCTGCAGAAAAGGCACCTGGCGTCGCAATGCAAGATTGTGAAGCATAAATCAAGCCACGATGATCTGGCACACCTTCTTTGGTGAGTACATGAGGGATCCCCCTGTCATATGCAGGCACCTAAACTTGGCCTTCAGGAGGCCGAAGGTCCTTTCTATGATCCTCCTAGATCGCCCATGGGCCTCATTGTACCGTTCCTCTGCCCTGGTCCGGGGATTCCTCACTGGGGTCAGTAGCCACGGCAGGTTGGGGTAACCAGAGTCACCAATTAGCCACACACGGTGTCTCTGTAGCTGTTCCATCACATAGGGGATGCTGCTATTTCGCATAACATACGCGTCATGCACTGACCCAGGGAACTTGGCATTTACATGGGAGATGTACTGGTCAGCCAAACAGACCACCTGGACATTCATAGAATGGTAACTTTTCCTGTTTCTGTACACCTGCTCATCGTCTTTTGGGGGTACTAAGGCCACATGGGTCCCATAAATGGCACCAATGATGTTGGGGATATGTCCAAGGGCATAGAAGTCAGCCTTCACAGTGGACAAATCACCCTCCTCAGGGAAAATTATGTAGCTCCGCATGTATTTCGTCAGGGCAGACAACACTCTGGACAAAATCTTAGAAAACATAGGCTGAGACATCACTGATGACATGGCCACTGTTGTCTGAAAAGACCCACTTGCCAAGAAATGGAGGACTGACAGAACCTGCACCAGAGGGGGAATTCCTGTGGGTTGGCGGATGGGGGACATCAGTGCTGGCTCCAGCTGGGCACACAGTTTATGTATAGTGGCTCGGTCAAGTCGGTATCGAAGTATTATATGACGTTCCTCCATTGTTGACAGGTCCACCAGCAGTCGGTACACGGGAGGATTCATCCTTCTCCTCGCAAGTCCCAGCGGACGGTGCCTAGGAAGGACAACATGGAGCACAGAGTCAAACAACCCACAGGTACGTAACTACAGCTTGCACAGTACACGATTCTCAATGCATTGAATGGCTTGTATGAGTGGCAATGCAAGGCCTAGGCCTGTGTGACGCAGTAGTAATTAAGCCCTGTGGTCCCTTGTAATGGCGGCTGCGTGACCTGAGAAGTGTGACAATGGGATGTGAGGTTAATGCGCTGGCGTGACACACCGTGGCGGTAGGCGGTCGAAGACCGCGGTGCAAAGCCGCATTGGTTAACATCGAACCCTATGGGTTTCACGGGCCAATGACTAGCTGCGCCGGCGGTCGTGGAACGCACCGCGGCGGTACGCGCCGCCGCGGGCGTGACCGCCATTTTCTATCTGATTAATCACTCGAGACCTGATCATCCACAGGAGAGGACCTATACTGCAAGTGCTGCTGTGACCTCGGTCTGGGAGATACAATGGCTGCTGCGACTGGGGAAAGGGCCCCTGCCTTCATGACAGAAGAGTTGGAGAAACTTGTGGATGGGGTCCTGCCCCAGTATGCGCGACTCTACGGTCCTCCAGACCAACAGGTAAGTACACTGTGTGCACGTTGAATGGGCTATGCCTGGGTTGTGTATGGTGGATGTAAGATGGTGGGGTGTGGAGCGAATGAGGAGTGCAAGGCACGACAGATGAGAGCATGAGCCACATGGCAAGGTTGGGGAGGGGGGGCCAATCGCATCTATCATGGTGAAAATTTATGATATTTCAATTTCCACCCTGTACATGTCAAATAGGTCAGCGCCCATCAGAAGATCGACATTTGGCGTGCCATCGCCAAGGAAGTCCGGAACCTGGGGGTCCACAACAGACGGGGCACCCACTGCCGCAAGAGGTGGGAGGACATCCGCCGCGGGACCAGGAAGACCGCCGAGTCACTGCTGGGGATGGCCTCCCAACCTAGGAGGGGTGCCAGTCGTACCCTGACCCCCTTGATGTCCCGGATCCTGGCGGTGGCCTACCCCGATTTGGATGGGCGCGTGATGACATCACAGCAGACACAAGGGGGTGAGTACCAGCACATTCAGCTATCTTTACACGCAGTGGAGGCGTCTGGGTGGGGGAGGAGGGCTGTGGGTGACATTAGGCCAGGGCGCTTTCTGTAGTGTAGTCCCCTCCTTTAGGCATGGCCCTATGCCCCCGCCCCCAACCTCTGTACGGTGCCAGGTACAGCTAGCCATGGTCCTGCATCACCCATGTGCGCGTTTGTTGTCCCTAGACCTGTTGGCCCAGTCACAAGTACTCAGTAGTGTACCCCGATTGCGCGGCTTAGTGCATGAGGCTCCTGTGTCTGTCCTCTCCGCCAACGGTGTTGACAATGCATGTACTCAACCTTTTATTATGTCTCCCCCCACCCTTTTTCTTTATCTTCTTGTGCATGTGTGCTTCAGCATCATCAGGCGGAGGAGACTTGGCACCGGAGCACGAGGGAGCTGCGACTCACAAGGCCCCGGTGGGCCATGGCACAGACACCGAGGCCACCAGTGATACGGAGGGCGAGGGGAGCTTCACAACGGGGAGCCGTGGTGAAACCAGCGACACCGACACGTCCTCGGAAGGGAGCTCCCTAGCGGTGGTGGCAACATCCGTGCCCCCCGCCTCTACAGGTACAGCCGCCACCCAGCGCACCAGCTCCGCCCTCCCAGCAGCCCCTCAGCCTACGCTCCGTGCCCGCTCGCCCAAGCAGGCGGGCGTCTCCTTCGCCCCAGGCACCTCAGGCCCTGACACTGTTACCCCTGCTGCCCTCAGTGAGGAGGTCATTGACCTCCTGAGGACCATCATTGTTGGGCAGACTACCCTTTTGAATGCCATCCAGGGGGTGGAGAGGGAGGTGCATCGTAGCATTCATTCGGGTCAGGCTGCCCATCAATGATCGTTCAATTCTCTGGCCTCAGCACTGACGGCAGCCATTGTCCCTGTTTCCAGCCTCCCTCTTCTAACTGCCTCCACCCTGTCTCTGTCTCCTGTTCCTCTGCCTATCCCATCCACACCATCAGACCAGCCTGCACACACCTCAACACCCAAGGGCAGCTCTTCCAGACATAAGCACCACAGATCACACAAACATTCACCCAAGCAACACCCAGATGCAGACATGCCAACAGCCACTACCACCTCTGTGTCACCCACCTCCTCGTCTCCCTCCTCCCTCCCTGTGACGTCGCCATTCACACCTGCATGCACACCACCAACAGCCAGTACACCCATCACCAGCACACCCTCCAGTACGGTCCGCACACGTGCAGTCACCACCCCCACTGCCATTTACACGTCCCCTGTGTCCTCTCCTACTGTGTCTGTCACCCCCTCTTCCAAGACACACAAACGCAGGCAGCCACCCACCCAACAGCCAACCACCTCACGACAGCCTCCAGTCCATGCACTTTCACCCAAGGACAGCACACCTGACTCTCCTACAACCACCTCCTCTTCCTCCACTCCCATAACCACTGCACCTACCTTTTACCTTGGTCCCAAAAAGTGTTACCTCTCCAATCTTGACCTCTTTCCCTCACCTGACCCACCCCCTCCATCTGCTAAGAGTCCCAAGAGCACCTCAGCCACCACCAGCCCGGGTCACGTGTCAGCGTAGTCCATGGATTTTGGAGTCCCCCCTTTGCCAGCAGTGAGACATCGGTCAGCAGCAAGGGGACAGCCAGCCCCCCCCCTGGAAAGAGGACCCGGAAAGTGAGGGGCCGCCGCGGGAGGAGTGCCACGGCTGCCCCCAAGGACCAAAGTTCGGACACTTCACCTGCCACAACATCCAGGGGAGGCAAGGCCCAGAGAGCCGCAGCGAAGGAGGGCAAGGGCAGCAGGGCGGAGAAGTCAGGCAGCAGGAGCGCGGACCAGGAGGGCCCCACATGCCCCATCCCGGGTGTGAGGGAGGACACCCAAGGGCTCAGGACACCGTCACCGAAGGGTCCAGCAACTGCACGGTCGGAGGGCGACTGAGCAGGGAGTCCTGCCCAGGTCAGACTCCCTGGAATTACAGGACAAACACCGCTGAAGAGGGCCCGCCGTCCTGAAAGGCACTGCAGAAGAGGGCCCCGCCGACCTGAAAGGCACCGCTGAAGAGGGCCCCGCCATCCTGAAAGGCACTGCTGAAGAGGGCCCCGCCGTCCTGAAAGGCACCGCTGAAGAGGGCCCCGCCGTCCTGAAAGGCACCGCTGAAGAGGGCCCCGCCGTCCTGAAAGGCACCGCTGAAGAGGGCCCCGCCGTCCTGAAAGGCACCAAGCAGGACACGCATCTCACTGGCAAACACCTCCAGAACAGCCATGCACACGCCCCCTGTGTCCTCTCCCACTGTGTCAGTCCCCCCCAAGGTACACAAACGCAAGGACTCAGACACCCAACAGCCATCTACCTCACAACAGCATCCAGCCCATGCACCTGCACCCAAAATCAGCAGATAGACACCTCCAACAACCACTCCCTCTTCCTCCACTCCCATTCCTTCTCCCTCTTTCCACCCCAATGTCCCTAAAAAACTGTTCCTATCCAATATTGACCTCTTCCCTACCCCCGTCCTTCATGTATGGCCAGGATAGGGAGAACCTAGCCAAGCACCTCAGCCACCCAGTCCACGGGACCTGTCGTCACCACACCCACTTGTGGTGGAAAAGGATCCAGGTCCACATGTCCTGCAGGTGAAGGAGCCTGCACCAGGCAGCCTTAAGACAAAGGAGCCTGCCCCAGCTGCCAGAAAGACCAAGGAACCTGCCCCAGCAGCTGCTAAGAAGGTGAAGAAGCCTGCCCCAGATGCCAGAAAGACCAAGGACCCTGCCCCAGCAGCTGCTAAGAAGGTAAAGGAGCCTGCCTCAGCTGCCAGGAAGAGCAAGGAGCCTGCACCAGCAGGCAGGAAGAGCAAGGGGCCTGGGGCAGGAACTGCGACTGAGCCCCCACCACCAACCATAGGTTTTCAGCCATCCGAGGTTGCAGAGGATGGGCAGGAGCCTCCCCTCACCAGCAGCACCACCTCCACCTCCAGTGGGCATTCGTCTAAGGTTGCAGGGGATGGGCAGGAGCCTCCCCCCACCAGCAGCAGCACCACCACTGAGCAGCCGTCACCGCCGGGGGACGGTATGTAATCCTGCCTCTGTGGCCTGCTGTTCAGCCTTCCCCCTGCAAATCCAGTGGGTATGACACCCAACCGAGAGACTGTGATCTTGCACTCCCCAGCATCAAGAACAAAGGGCACGAGGCCCCCTCCAGAACCAGTGGGTAAGACACCCACATTGCCAAGACTACCCAGGATCAGGAACACAGGGCACGAGGCCCCCTACAGAACCAGTGGGTAAGATACCCACATCGCCAAGACTACCCAGGATCAAGTACACAGGGTACGAGGCCCCCTCTAGAACCAGTGTGTATGGCTCCCACATCGCCAAGACTACCCAGGATCAAGAACACAGGGCACAAGGCCCCCTCCAGAACCAGTGGGTATGACACCCACATCGCCAAGACTACCCAGGATCAAGAACACAGGGCACGAGGCCCCCTCCAGAACCAGTGGGTAAGACACCCACTTGAGAGACTGTGGAGTTGCACTACCCAAGACCAGGCACAGGGCATGGAGCTTCCTCCAGAACCAGTGGTGTTGTTCCATCTCCCGGCTGAGGTGCCCCCTGTCCCCCGTCCCCCTGAGGTGCCTGCCTATTTACCATCTGATGCCCCTGCAGTTGGACTTTTGACCTGTGGCCATTTGACCTACGTACATTGTGGACTGGGCTGTGTCCCTTTTTGTGTACATATGTATATATCTATTATCTTGCCTAAGTTATTTATCTTGATTTGTTGCTCTCATTACATTCCCTTTTTCAAAATCGATTTGTCCTTGCATTATTCATCCAAGTTACGGAGTAACAATGTTTTTGTGATGCAGCTGATTGTGTGTATGGTGGGGGTGTGTGTGGTGAGTGTGTGTGTCACTGTCGTTTTCCTCCCTCCCTCCCTTGTGTGATAGGCGTCTGTACTCACCGTCGCCATCTTCACTGGCGTTGATGTTCGTGGTGGAGCAGCACATAGAAGATCACGGGGAAGACATGCAGCTCGGGCTCCATGGCAGTGTGGGTGTTCACTGTGTCTCCAATGGTGAGTACTTGCAGTGTTTCTGCCAGGCTTTTGATGTCGTTGGTACTGCCCCAGGAAAGGTGGTGGTTTCCTGTTTCTTAATACGGTGGGGGAACATTGACTTCTGCCTGGCTGTAGGCAGCTACCGCCGTGGTGGCTGTTGTTTCCGCCCTGGCAGTCGGTGTGGTACATTGGCTGTCTATCGGAGATCTTTCCTCCATGGTCATAATTTGGTATTAATTACGGTGGTATTACTGCCACTTTAACACCAACCACAAGGGTTGTAATGAGGGGCTTAGTGTTTTATGAATGTGTAACTTTTAGTTTTCTAACAGTAGTTTTATTGGTTGAATGTATAACACTCCATGTCCTGACCAATCATGAATTTTGTGAGAGTTAATTTAACGTTCCGTTGTCTATTCTTTGGGTCGGATTATGGGAGACTTTCCAGATATATTTTCAGATTCAGATTAATGAGGGAGTTTTGTAGTCATGTAGACTTGGGGGATTTACAGATCGTTTCTACTGATGGTGTCCCCTTGCTGAAGTGATTCCTGTTGTTATCTATTGAACCTTATGGGTAACGTATATTGTAAATGTTTATGTGTCTTTTGTTTTACAGGTACCAGCTACAACTTGTTAATTAATTGCTGCATAATAATAATATTTTTTTTATATAACCCGAGTTAGTATGTTTTCTAAATTTGAGTTTCTCAAACCTTTACATGAAGCCCAACATGTTAATGCTAATTAGTGGTTAGTGAGGGAGTTTGTCTTTATATGCTCATGGTTTGTGTTGATGTTCTTTGATTTGTTGCTTGAATGTATATTATCTCACTGACATATGTTGGTGCTATTAAGTTGTGCCATAACTCTTGAGTTAATTTGTTTATTTGCTTTGATTAAACTCTGATATATAAGACGTTCTAACCAGCCATTCTTGATTCTTTATATGTATCATTTGTATTTGAGAATTATTTTCGTGACTTTAGCACTGTTAATATAGAAAAATGAATTTACAAACCTTCTTAATAAACTGGTGTGGTCATTGCAGTGTAATCAGATTGTCAATTTTCTTGTTCTTGTTTATTGTGATGATTATGACATATACTATTGACATCCCCTCTGGTCTATGTCGTGTCGGTCCATCGGCTTAAGGCGCGGAATCCACTATTTGATCTGAGATAATAGCTAGGATTTCTTCACGAGCACTCAAAACACAACAAAAAAAAAAACAACAATAGATAAAAAGAAGCGGAACATATTGGTAAATACAGAGAGTAGACCAAAGATTACCCCTTCTTTGTGCTCTTTTTCAAAAGAATATTTTACCTCTATCAAACATGTCAGTTTTCCCAGACATTTCTGTGGAGGGTAGGTTAGTACCCACATGTACAAAGAAGTTTCAAGTCTTGAGTCAGGTTTTTCCAGAGCAAGAGAGCAATGGGGCATTGAGAGAAAAGTCCAAAAAGCAATTAATACTAGATATAGGTAACCAGAGCTCGGACACAGAGAACAGTGTTAGTATAGAGACATTATTACGGGTACTTATGACAGAGATAAAGCAGAAATTTGCAATTTCAGAGAAGAACCAGGAGAGAAATCAGGGGGCTTGTGAAAATTTGGAGGTAAAAATGGGTGAACTTTCAGAGAAAATATGTAAGATTGAGACCGCCATTGAAGCATTAAGTAAAGAGATTGACATCAAGCAAGGGGAGATCCAAGCACTAAGATGTAATTAAAGAGAATTACATGACAAATTAGAGGTAATGGAAAAATAACACAAGGAGGAAGAGAAGGAGGAGATTTAAAAGGATTTGTGGTGGATCTGATAAAGGGACATATTCCATCACCAGCTTTGATGGATCTGGAAGCAGACATTCAAAGGATCCACCAAGACCCCTTTAAAAGAAACTCAAAAAGGAAAAAAACGCAGAAGATACTGGTTAATTTCAAGACTTACGCCATAAAAAAGCAGATCCTCTCGGAAGCTTTAAGAGTCAACTGTTTTAAGAAGAGTGAGATATCCTTTCGGAGTGAAATAAGATCGGCAATGGGAATTACGAAAATCTATTCAGGAACTTAGATCCTTTGCCGTGGTTGTCAGCTTGAAATTCCCACGACCCTCAAGATCATTTGGAATAATAAAATGTATAATATGAGGGATCCCGAGAGGTTCCGAACTTAATTCAGCAAATGAAAGGGAGTTGTGCGTGGAGATGGAGCCTGAGGGTATCAGTGATACCCAATCAAACAAGAGGTAGACGGTTCCCAGGGAGGTCTAGAGGGAGGGTGAAGGATGGGTCACATTTGGTTAGGTTTAGGGGAAAGGGCTGTTGCACGTGGTGGGGCGCATGTGGGTTAAAAAGAAAAAAAAATCATAACATACCAGACAAAGGTAATGAGGATAGGGGATAAAGGGTTGGCGTGACAAATAAATTGAGGTTAAGGGTCCTGTCGTGGAATGTTAACGGACTTAGGGTGCCGAGCAGGTGGAGGAAAATACTAGAATATTTAAAACACTTGGATTACAATGTTATAGTATTGCAGGAAATACATTTACGTCAACAGGAGTGGAGTGAGATATTAAAACATCCGAAGTGGATTAGTCAGTTTGCATGCACAAACTAAAGATTTAATGTAAAAGGCATTGCTATTTTTTTGAAGACCTCGGCATTAATCAGGGTAAAGAATTATATTGCAGATCTGAGTGGTAGGTGGCTGGTAATAAATACTAAATTACATAGGGTAAGATATACGCTAGAGGAATACTATGGGCCAAACATTGAGAACTTAACCCCGCTCCAAGAATTGCATGGGCAATTAATGAAGGCAGAGGTGGCAGATTACCCGGTGATAGGAGGGGACTTTAATATTCTACTGGACCCTGTTTGAGATAAATCTACATTAAGACCAGCAGTTGGATTGGCTAAGATGAAGGAGGGTGTCCACTGCCTGATATGGGATTTGGGCCTAATAGATATTTGGAGGCAGAGATCAGGACAAGAGAAGGGTTACACATGTCACAATAAAAAGTACGGGCATTACTCTAGAATAGATTTCTGGGTCACAAAGTAAAAGAGGTGGCACACTTACCAGAACACCTCTCCGACCAACCAACAGTAGAACTGAAGGTAGAGTTAGAAGGAGGGACAGGTCAGGGAATGTAGACAGTAGATAGGTCGCTATTTAATGATACAGTGATAATTAGTCAGCTTAAAGAAGATACATGAGAGTTAGAGTTTTATCAGGTGAATGAAGGGTCCACCCCTATTAATGTGGCCTGGGATACTTGCAAAGCCCATATCAGGGGTAGGATAATAAGTGGTGCAGCCTTTGCTAAGAAGGTTTATGAGTCCAGAGTAAAGACTTTAGACGACAGGGTAGGAGCATGTCAAAGAGAACTTGAATCTTGTCATGATCAGGCACAGGTTAACTGAATAAATTAACTTAGAGAGGCAAAAGAAGAAATGTCTGACTACTTGGAGGCTTGTGTGAAAAAGAGATAGGAGGCAAATAAGTTAGGCCCTTATGAATATGGACGCTGAGGCACCCGTCGCCTTAGAGTAAAGTGTCAGTAATAAAAATGTTCGTATGCAAGTGTATTTTCCCATATGCATAATTACTCACCTATTTGACTAATAAGAATACAAAACTATACACAACAAACATATCAAGTAACCTTGAATCTTATATTTTAAATATCTAATTAATGTCCATACTACATTCAACAAAATTCCTTTCACAAACTAAACTGAGTTGAAGTCCAATTTCATCAGTCCATCTCCTAAACTGAATACATGAGGGTTGTTCCATGTGTTACCACAGTCCATTGAGTTTAAACTTCGATTGATGCCATTGCTCCTCAAGGTTATTTAAAGTTCAAGTAGAAGTCTAAAATAAATCAACAAGTCCCAGTTCTTAAAACGACTCCTCAGCCAAACACGTGTTTCGTCATTTGACTTCCTCAGGGCTGGAATTTAGTCGCGCCTCATATTTTGAAATTCTGGAAACCATGAGCCATTCAAAGGAAAACACAAACTTTTAATATAATATTGTTAAGTAAATTAGCCAATCCATAGTGTCTTAGTGTCATCATGAAAGTTCATCTCCAATAGGAACTACGTGAATAAGTGTGCTAAGTGACTCAGAAAATTCTGAGAGTGTTTTTTTCCTCATATTAACATGCGTCCAATCCATGACTTACCCTAATACATGCACTCAAAATCACCACATTGTGTATTAGGAAGAAAACAAAACAGAATATGCATGCGCTCCAAATGTCTTGAAGTATAGGAAAGAGGAATGGGGAGCATAGTAAAAGGACAGAGAGTTAGAGTTGACCCTCACATGAAATTACACCTCTATTTGTTATCACAACACCAATAAATGAGCAGAGCCGTGCACCATAAGTACCTGATATGACCCCGGGAATAAGAGCCCGTTCTGCAATTAACTCACAGTAATCCAGTACACTGTCTAAGTGAAGTTACTAATCAGTAACTCTTCCACTGTCACCATAACTCTATGGCTGTCGTCTTGAATCTGCTAATTTGTTCATTTCCAGAAAATGTTCTGTAACAAAAAACTTATTTAGGAATTATCTAAACACTTACAAGTATTATCACCATCCTTATTTTGTGCTAAATCCACAAATCTTGTTCGTAGCTACACAGACTGAGTCAATAACAACATCAGGCTTCATCAAATGCGGACATAGCTCATCCGATATCTTCCCCGAAAAGTTTTAGCTCTTATCTCATTCTCCAAAAGAGACAAAAAAGTGCTGATTACATCTCAAAAGCGTGCCTCTCAAATTAATTACAAAGCGCGAACAACCACCGTGTTCTCCCTTTCCCTAATTCGCTAGTCTGCCTCATATCACCGCGTTAACTCGGAAAATACTCCGAGCAGTCCAAATATATTAATTATAATTACCGCTTACCTCAGAAACTCCACAAACGTGGGAAGTCTTTCAATATATGCCGGTGTCCTTCCTCTCACCGCCAAACATTTCAATAACTGCCAAGATCGGCGTTACCTTCCTCCATTAATGGAGGCAACACCTCCATCGAAATAGTGAAAGGACTAATCACCTAATATTCCACTAAAAATAGACAACGGACTACAGCCATTACAATGCCCATTCACTCCATTCCCATAATAACGATACGACCTATGATGAAAATCCTCCTTCTTTCAAAGTAAATAATAGCGCTCTCCCCTTCCTACCAGGCAGATAAACATAAACATATTTCTCATTTAACTGTAACCTCACAATTCCCAAGTATAGTACAGTGTGTATAAACACTCAGATGTTCAACTAAAATGCTCAACAGATATAGTCCCGCCCACCCATTGGTATTGAGACAACAAACCATTATTACCTGAAACTGTGAAAATTAGTTCATTTAAAATTTAAAATTATATACAGTCAAAGGAGAAAAAAAAATGTGCGAGAAAAGGAAAATATTAAAATCCGTTGTGTCATGTCACCACGTAGAAAGTTTCAAATACTGTCCACCAAAGTAAAAAGGAAATGTCACAATAATTCACAATTCATAATACATTTTTAAGCAGAATCATTCAAAGAAACATTACCACACAAGCTATGTATTTAGAAAGTTTCAAGTTGTGTCCAACAACGTGAAAACAGTCTTTCAATCTTTTCACCCCAAGATGTCTCAATGACTCCCAGTTCGAAATTAATTCAAAACAAAACATGCCATTAGAGCATCATCACATGATGCTCTAATGGCATGTCATCCCACAATCAAATGCCCTATTTACAACACTATTACTTAAAAGGAATGTAAACAATCCGCCCTCCTTCCAAGTAGTACATTCAGTCACCTAAGAAATATTCTAATTCCCTATCTGTGTTCAATCCGTCTTCTACTGCCCTTAATCTCATTATCCACATTGCTTCCCTTCTACGTAATGTTAATTCCCTATTTCCACCTCTCACATCTTTAGATACCTGTTCGCAACCGAAGAAAGTAAATCTAAAACTTGCATTCTGTGATTCACAAGTGGTCATATGCACTACCAAAGGGTATCTAATATCTTTCTGAGCCAGTGCTTTAGCATGCTCACCAATCCTTACTTTAAGAGGTCGGATTGTGCTCCCAACATAGTATTTTTTACATTTACATACTAAAATGTACACTACGAAAGAAGTATTACAGTTCATGCTGGATCTAATGGGAAATGTTTCACCCAATGCATTAGAGAATTCAGGCCCATTTGCATAATCTACATTCCCCACATTTGTAAAATCCTATCCTCCATGCCCACAACCAATTAACCTTAGAAGCAGTTCTAGGGAAACTCAGGCTAATGATCTCTTTCAATGTTCTCCCCCTCCGAAACGTGAAAATAGGTTTACTCGTTACAAATTCCTTCAAGAGTTCATCACGAAGTAAGATATGCCAATGTTTGGTAATGTATTTTTTCAAAATCCCTATACTACCTGTAAAGTCTGTAACCAGTCTTACTTTCTCGTCCTTATGCAATGGTACTTTTTTGGTCTTTGGTGTTAATGTCATTTGTCTTGGGACATGCTTTATTCTATTCTGTGCTTTGGTAATAATGGTGTCACTATATCCTCTCCTTCTAAAGCGGTTGCCCATTTCCTCAATGCAGTTCTCAAAGTACCTATCATTACTGCAGTTCCTACGAGCCCTAACCATCTCTCCGTAAGGGATTGATTCAATTTGATATTTCGGGTGTGCACTTGCCGCATGTAGTACTGCATTGCAAGCAGTAGATTTTCTGAACAATTTACTCTCAATATGGCTATTTTCAATGTATAATACCACATCCAGAAATTCTATGCTGGTCGAACTGTATTTACACGTAAAGTTGACATTCATGTCATTAGTGTTCAAATCATCAATAAAGTCTAGTAATTGGTTGGCACCTCCTGTCCATAGCATAATACAATTTTCAATATAACGACCCCAATAGTGGATATGAGTATGCCACTGGGCAGCTCCTGGACCCCAGACCCACCTTTCCTCGTACCGGCCCATAAAGAGTCCTGCATACAAGGGGGGAAATCTGGAGCCCATAGCCACCCCTTGTCTTTGTCTAAACCAATCCTGCTCAAAAATAAAATAGTTGTTTTCAAGAATCAGAGAAATCCTTTCCAATACCATCCTGGTATGTTGCCACCTATTCACAGGTTGCTTGTTCAAAAACCACTCAGTGGCTTTCAGACCCACATCATGTTGGATACATGTATAAAGAGAGACCACGTCAAGAGTAACCAATAACATACCTTCTTCCCACTCAACATCATTAAGAATGCTTAAAATATGCATTGTGTCCTTAATGTACGATGGTAGTTTTTGTACTATAGGTTTCAAGAATATATCCACAGATGCAGACAGTTTCTCAGTTGGTCCACCTATACCCGAGATAATAGGTCTACCCGTGGGAAGGGTAAATCTTTATGAATTTTAGGCAGCGTGTAAAAGCAAGGGAATCTAGATTTTATTACCTTTAAATACAGAAATTCATCCCTGTTCAGCAAATCAGATTGATACCACATCTCTAGTTTTTCATTGATAATACTACTGAATTTCAAAATCGGATTATGGTCCAACTTTTCATAACAGTGGGAATCACCCAGGTGTGACCGAATCTCCTGGGCATAGTCCATTCTATTCATCAGAACAACATTACCTCCTTTATCTGCCTGTTTTATCACAATCAGATTGTTTACCCTCAATTCTTCAAGTGCCTTCCATTCCCCTTGTTTCAAATTACTAGTTGTCTTGGAAGATCTATGTTTAGATTTATGCAGATCCAGATCCCTACACACCAAATCGAAAAAGGTATCTAAATTCCTATTATCCAATGTTTTAGGAATCCATTTAGACTTACACTTCAGACCACTCATACCACCCCCAATACAGGTAATATCTAGATCTTCTATTACCTGCTCAAAAATAATTGGAACTTCTTCCTGTTCCGAAATAGACAATAGCATGGCTGTATCAAATACTTCCTGTATCGAGGGTATATTCTCAACATTGGGAACCAAAATATCCTTAAACTTCGTTGCAGTAGGGTTTAACTTAAAATATTTCTTAAGTTTCAGCCGTCTGATAAACTTAAAGAGATCTACTTTTGCTCTGCAAATTTCACCCTTACTGGTTGGACAAAAGCTTAATCCTTTTTCCAATAATGCTGTACCATCTGCTGTTAATAACACATTTGATAAATTCACCACATTTATATCCTCCCTACCACCGTTCAAGTTTTCCTGTCTCTGGATCTGGTTGTCACTCCCATCCTTTCTGTTGCTCCTCCTTTTTCTCCTACCTTTTCTGGTCCTCCTAAATTTCCCCTTCTCTTGTTCATATCTCGTTGTCCTTGTCTCATCCTCAGGATTTCCCGTAAAAAAACGGTTCTATTGTCAGATCTAGCCTGTACAGAGGTGCCCGCTATTCCCTCTGTTTCACTTTCACTGGATATTCTTACACTCGCTGTTGTAGAGTCTGATGATAGTGAGGTTTGAGAACCCTGTCTAGGGGGAGGGTAATTCACCAGGTGATCATATTTCCTGGTGAATGTAAAAATTCTACCTGACTGATAATCCTTCTCATCTCTCTTAAACTTCTGAGTTTTCCTTTGCATGATCTCCTCTTGATGTACCAATAATATTTGTTCCAAAATTTTATTGTTTTTCTCAGTAGCTTCTGGTAAATTTAGATCCTTAATCTCCCCTTCCAAAATGTCGATTGCCTATTGAAGTTCAATTACCTTCCTTTCTGAATTAGTTATAAGGATTTCCATTAGCCTTAATGAACTAGCTGTTAACTCTGTATCCCATAAGTCAAGTAAGTCAGTATCTAGATCATCGTAAGTAGGAAATATCTGTGACCTTAGGCCTCTTGGGATCCTGTTTAACTTTAAATATTGTTTCAATGTAACACCATCCCACCATTTTGAGAGTTAATTTTTCTTTAATCTTTCTAGCTTTATAAATTTCATCCTGAGTCCCTCATTCTGAGGACGACTCGAAAATGAGATTGTATTCCCTTTCTCGAGATTTCCAAACAGTTCCTCTGCAATCCTTTTCCTATCCATCATATAACCACTCTCCTTGTGCTACCCCCCTCTATGCCAAATAATTTGTACGCTAGATAGGTGCACCAAGGAAATTTCTCAGCGTAATTCAAAATTATCCAAATTATATGCAACGGTGCACTACTATGGGGAACACACCCTAACCCCAATCACTGATTGAAACCAATCAGCCTACCTATATGCACGCTGAGGCACCCATCGCCCTAGAGTAACATGTCAGTAATAAAATATTTCGTATGCAAGTGTATTTTCCCATATGCATAATTACTCACCTATTTGACTAATAAGAATACAAAACTATACACAACAAGCATATCAAGTAACCTTGAATCTTATATTTTAAATATCTAATTAATGTCCATACTACATTCAACAAAATTCCTTTCACAAACTAAACTGAGTTGAAGTCCAATTTCATTAGTCCATCTCCCTATGTATAAACTGAATACCTGAGGGTTGTTCCATGTGTTTACCACAGTCCATTGATTTTAAACTTCGATTGATGCCATTGCTCCTCAAGGTTATTTAAAGTTCAAGTAGAAGTCCAAAATAAATCAACAAGTCCCAGTTCTTAAAACGACTCCTCAGCCAACAAGTGTTTCGTCATTTGACTTCCTCCGGGCTGGAATTTAGTCGCGCCTCATATTTTGAAATTCTGGAGACCATGAGCCATTCAAAGGAAAACACAAACTTTTAATATAATATTGTTAAGTAAATTAGCCAATCCATAGTGTCTTAGTGTCATCATGAAATTAATCTCCAATAGGAACAACGTGAATAAGTGTGCTAAGTGACTCAGAAAATTCTGAGAGTGTTTTGTTCCTGATATTAACATCCGTACAATCCATTACTTACCCTAATAGATGCACTAAAAATCACCACGTTGTGTATTAGGAAGAAAACAAAACAGAATATGCATGCGCTCCAAATGTCTTAAAGTATAGGAAAGAGGAATGGGGAGCATAGTAAAAGGACAGAGAGTTAGAGTTGACCCTCACATGAAATTACACCTCAATTTGTTGTCACAACACCAATAAATGAGCAGAGCCATGCACCATAAGTACTTGATATGACCCCGGGAATAAGAGCCCGGTCTGCAATTAACTCACAGTAATCACTGTCTAAGTGAAGTTACTAATCAGTAACTCTTCCACTGTCACCATAAGTCTATGGATGTCATCTTGAATCTGCTCATTTGTTCATTTCCAGAAAATGTTCTGTAACAAAAAACTTATTTAGGAATTATCTAAACACTTTCAAGTATTATCACCATCCTTATTTTGTGCTAAATCCACAAATCTTGTTCGTAGCTATGAATATGGGGAGGGATGTGGAGGATGATTGCCTTGTTAGGGTAGAAAGGACAAAGAATGTGATTACAGAAATAATTATAAAGGAAAAATAGTAGTGTTGCTTAGATGATCAAATTATAGAGCAGGCTTTCTTGAATTTATTTTAATCTTTATATTCAGATGAGACCTCAATTTAAGAAGAACAGACAGCTAGCTGACTCCAAGAAATAAACCTTCCCATCTTACAATTCAAGCAACGATAGGGCTTAAACCAAGTGATAAGCTCAGAGGAAATAATGAAGGAGCTGAAAAGGGTGAAAGCCCCAGGATCAGATTCCCTACCAAGTGAGCTAAACAGAGAATTAAGAGAGGAGCCAACACCGGTCATGACTAAGTTTCTGAACACCATATATAAGGGTACTAGTGCCCAACCAATTTCCTGGGATGACGCTGTAACTAACATACCTTTAAAACCAGGGAAAGACCCTAAAGCCTGTGAGTCATATAGGCCTATATCCTTGTTAAATAGCGATTATAAAATTGGTACGCAGGTTTTGGCTACAAGCCTTGAGAAAGTGTTGAGGGTTTGGATACATGAGGACCAAAAAGGGTTTATGAAAGGGAAACAGTTGCAGGAGCTGACGCATAATCTAATAACAGCTACAGATGTAACAACGGAAGGAAAACTACCTTTAACCACAATGGCTTTTGACGCTGCGATAGCTTTTGATAGAATAAGGTGGACTTTCTTATATACAATAATCAACCATTGCTGGCAGGGGAATACATTTTTTAATGCAGTCCAGGTAATTTATAATCAACCAGTGGCTGGGGTTTTGATTTATGGTAACCTTACGGATAAAATTCAAATACAGAGAGGAACATCGCAGGGTTGCCCTTTATCACCTTTTCTCCTTAAATTATATATCGAGCCCCTGGCAGTCCAGTTGAGGGAGGAACAACAAATTAGCCCATTTAAGAACAGGGACTTGGAGAAGAAGGTGGCATTTTACGCAGATGACCTGATGATGTTCACACAGAACAGCAGAAATGCCTTTCCGGTGATAAAAAAGATTATGATGAATTTCGGAAACTTATACAGGTACCAAATAAATCAGCAGAAAACAGAATTGATGTCTTGGAACACCAAATCTTGTTGCCTAATAGAGATAAATGAATTCAGATATCTAGGGGTGCAAGTAGATAAGGATATAAATCAGATGGCACAAATTAATTTTAGTAAACTGGTAGTAGAAACAAAGAGGCTCTTGAACTCCTGGGCCGGTCTTTCACTCTCATTTATTGGAAGGTGTAACATAGTTAAAATGATGATAGTACCAAAAGTTTACATTTAGTTTTTTTCGTCATACCACTTGACTTTAAAACACACTTGTTAAACAAGCTTCAAGCAGAAATAAATAGTTTTGTTATGGGCTCACAGAGAGGTGCGTATTGCCTGGAAAAAACTATGCAAGAAAAAGGTTGAGGGAGGAATTGCGTTACAAGTTTCAAGTGCACCATTGGCCCTTTCGAGTAAAAAATGCTAGGTTATTGTTACAAACAAATTTCCAGCAGATTTCCTCCCTATACAGTGTGCTAACTGAAAACCAGGAGGAAGAAGTTGCACACTTTTTATTTAAATTCGGTCACCCCAAATATTTTAAGATTAGGCTTAAGACAAATAGTGGCGTGTAAAATATGGATACAAGTTAGGAGGACTTTAAAAATCCCATATTACAGCTATTTGCTCTAATGTGGTATTCTCCAGGCACACCAGAGTGTTTACAAAATGCTTTAGCACTTCCCTTGCAAAATGTTGGGGTAACAATGGAGGGGCAATTGCAAAACGAGGAGCACTGGCAATGTGGGATGAAGTTGATTGACTTACGGGAAAGAGGATATCGAAGTTTAAATATTATCAACTAGCCAGCTGGATAGGAACGCAAAGAGACTTCGGAACTTGAGAAGTTGAAAGAGAAAAGAAAATACTGGGGCCAATTTTACAGAAGAAATAAGTATCTAAATGTTATTGGATGTTGGTGCAGGGGGAAGATAGGTTGTTAATACTGCCAGAGGAGAAGTGGAAGTCGGGCCTACTGAGTTGGAGCTAATGAATATCTGGCAAGTATCTGTGTCTACACTGTGTCAAGGGGTCAAATCAGTCTTGTTAAGGAGAAATCACTTGTTTATAGTTCATAGGGCATACTGGTCTCTGAAGAGGCTGATGAAGCGAAGAGGACTTAGGAGAAGGTGCTGTCTGAAATGTGGTCTAGAAGAAGTTGATGATGTCCATCTATTCTGGCAGTGTCCAAAGGTCAAAATTCTTCTGGCAAGAAGTGGGTAAGATTTTATCAGCCACACTCAAGAGAGAGATTAAGGTAAGCCAGACTTTAGTCATATTTGCCATCCTGAAGGGGGAAGGGCCCAGCACTAAATTGGAGAAGTACCAATCACAGTTAATTTGTATCCTGGTGTTGGTTGCATGCAGGGAAATCGGTATGAAATGGTTTCCACCTAAGGCACCAAAGGCGTTAGATTGGGTCAGGTCTGCTAGGAGGATTTGTAGACTGGACTGTATTGACGGGACACAGAAAGAATGAGGATGGGACAGTTCTCAAAAATATTTGCTGGAATACAGGTTGAAAGACAAAACAACATGGAGAGGAGTACAGAGTGGTACTCTGGAAACCTCAATATGTTGAAGGAGGCCTAATGGCAGGAGGGGACCCTGAAAGGGGAAAATGCCCCGGCTCTAACAATAATGTCTAGGTGCCTTGTCACTTATGAGGACTAAAAGGGGGTTCATTTTGTCATAGAAATTATGGGTAATGCTGTAGAAACCAAAATTAGGACACGTTTTAACTGAGTTCTGAAATATGTTCCTCTTCTATTTTATAAAAACATTCTGACATGTAGACTGAAGCATGCACAGTCTGAATTTCTGTAAAAAGTGTGGGACATTGAACTGCTATCTTGATGGAATCAAAGTGGAAAACTGAAAGCATTTTCTACTGAGGATACTGCAGTAAATGAGGAGAATAGGGAACTTCATAACAAAGGAGTCTCCCAAGATGGCCACCAGGGTAAAAAAAAATGCTGCACAAATGTCGCCTAAATGTAGCGTAGGTATAGCCCAATGACGGAAGTGTGAAAAGCACTTAGGGGCATATTTATACTCTGCTTGCACCGGATTTGCGTCATTTTTTAATGCAAATCCAGCACAAAACTAAGACCATATTTATACTTTGACACCCGACCCCGCGAACGTCAAAATTTCGCAGTGTGCGTCATTTTCTGGATGCGTGAAACCGTTTTGCTTTAATGACATGCAAGGTAGGCGTTCCCGTCCGAAAAATGACTTAAACACCCATGTGCCACATTTATCACAGCATTAGACGCTACGGGTATGACAAACACATATCCTGACTGATGTACCACAATGAATGGCATCAGATGGTTATCCACATTTACAACACATGCATACAAGCACATTATGCAAAACACGTCTTGTGAAGTTCACACAGAGGCACAACAACAGTTGAAATAGTAAATTCACAGACATATACACACAGGCCATGAGTGAATGTAGCAAGTTGCGTAGCCTTGCTATCCTCTATTGGTGCACCACCTGCTCAAACTAGGGAATGCCACTTTTTATTCCAAATGTTTGGGTTGCTGTTGCGTCAGTCAAGAGTGGTTATCCGGCACAACAACAGGAGTATTATGGTCCACAGTAGTGTGGTCTGCCACATGTGCCCAAACACTGGAACACACACAGCAAGCCCTAACAGTATAGCTCTGTATAGTTACAGCTTTCATGTACGTTTAAAATGAGAAAAATGACACAAACACAGGTAAAGACAGGTATTTTGACGCAAATGCGTGAGAAATGACGCATATGTGTCAAATTATGCCACATATGTGTTGAAAAATGACGTTCACAGCCATTATACATCCATTGGTTCCTAGTGGTAACTCCAACACTGCACCCCATGAAATTGGTTATCCATTAAAAAGATATTGATCTTTGAATGCAGGGGAATTTTTAAGCATTTGCGTCAAAATATTTTGCCGCAAGGCCTGTAAGCATCATTAAAATTTCACGCATCATAATAAAAATGCACCGCATTTGAGGAAGTGATGTAATAGGATATCCTGTGGACAGAAATGGTACAGTGGGTGTACTTTCACTTTCACTTTGCAGTCTGTGATTCTTCTAGACTGTGTGGCTGTGCTGAGAGTTTTGTCTGTCCAAATTGTGCTTTTGTCTCCTGTGTGCCATTCCATTTGTTGTATTTGTAATTCTCTCAGTTAATCAGTGTAAGTGTGTTTTTGTCATTTTGTGAGTCTGATTTTGTCTTTGTACTGTTGAAAGTGTGTAGTGGGTATTGTTAGCTGGGGTATTGGGCTGTTTGTGGGTTATTTAAGTTTCATTTTCCTCCCTCCTTTCCCTGTATTTTCCTCTTTACCCTTTCCGATCCCTATTATTTCTGTCATGTTGGGAAGGCCACGTCTGGGGAGAATGGGTGAGGAGGAGCTGGGGGCATTCATTTGGCTGGTGTGTCACTTCCTCCCCCTGATTTTAGAGGCTGGTGGCAGGTTGATTCAGGGGTATCACACGGAGGCGAGGAGGCTCAGGTGGTCCAAGGTGCTGTACCATCTGAAGAGAATATTCAACACACAGTGCAACGATCACCAACTCAAGCATTGCTGGGCTGACCTTGTTGCCAGAGAGCAAGACCTGCTGGACCACCTGGGTGCGGTGATTGGTGGCCCTGTTGGTGAGTAGACAATTCAGACTAATGTGCACAGTTAAATGCTCTGTAGTGACAGTAGCAGATTTGTTGACATGCTGCATGCAATGTTCATGGGCATGTGGAATGCAAGTCAAATATACAGTGGCCCTGATTTGTACAATATTTGCTACACATTACCGTCATTTGTTAATGCAAAAGCTGCACAAAATTACAAAACACAACTTGATCTTGTCAAATAGTGCTGCTTTGACATCAATAGATGAAGGTAATGTGGCTCAAACTTATGTTTTATTCATGGTCTGTGAGTGTAGCAGGAGTGAGATGTATTTCACATGCTAAAGCAAAGGATGAATGTAGTCCCCAATTATTTGGAATACATGTCTGAACTGTATTCATGGCCAAACGTACAAGGTTATTCCTAACCTCTTGGTAATATCTTAGGTTGATACTTTGACTTGGTCTGTACAGCATTTAAATTAGAAATGGATGCCAAAGTAATGCACACAGGATAATACCTAAATGTTTGGTGCTACTTTCCATAGCTGTAGCGTAAAACATGAAGCATATGCTACAAATTGAAGAACAAAAAAATCTGTCCCTCTGTTCATTGTTCCTGTGTGTTTTAATTTGCCTTGGGCACAATTGCTGGAACAGAGCTGATGCATTTGCCATCTGTGTCACTTAATAGCCATGCAGTTCTCATAAGTTAATGGGTCAGCATGGTATACCTGAACTTGGTGAATGCATGGTCACAAATTATTACTTGCATGATGTTGGGCAAGGGACCCCTGACCGCTTCCATCATATATATAAAGTGACAAAATTGTTTGCTAGTTTACGTTTAGTACACCCCTGCAGATCTAGTGCAGCATATGTACAATAGTTAACTTCCCAGTATGAAGGCTATCACAGACATGGGTGTATGCTAAGATCAGCAGACCAGTATTCCTGTCACTGCTGCCATTCCCAAGGTGAATACAAATTGAGACCTACCAGATCAAGATTGCCACAGTAGGACATTTGCTAAACCTTGTTTCAATTAGGGGACAGTGTCAGTTTGTTGTATACCCGCAGATCACCCAACATGGCAAATGTAAGATGATGAATGTGGCTAACTGTGATTTACAATACCCGATATAGATACACAGGGAAATGAGTAGCACATTTCAGGTGCAATGACTACACCTGTACCCATGCATTCTGTAACGGATGATCAAAATAGACACTGTCAGCATATATTTCTTTGTTGTTTTGATTTAAATAAATGGCCAGTCCATGTTTAGCGTAAGATTGTCATCAAGTAACACACAGGATCCCTGCCATCATGGTGTCATAGGGGGCATATCCGGCTCTTGGTACACTGTCAATGTGGCATATGTAACCTACAGACAACACAGGCACACATAATGGACCATAGAAAGCATAATGAATCACGAGCTAAACTCAACCCACATGAGCATCACACAGTAACAGATTGTCTCTTGATGCACAAGCCACAATACCTGTGTGACTGGTATTGCAGTGCACCAGGAATGTGGCTTTGCATGTCTCTCTTAACAACAAATGAAGAAATGTAATACCCTCTATAAATGAATGTGCACCCAATTGAGTAATCAGGTTTGTCATCACATGATTGTTAGGGCCACTGCATCTGTGCATATGTCTGTGTATCACTCACTGGAGTGACAGTGTCAATACATGTTTGCAGTGGTATGTCTGTTGGTGTGTCTACATGCCTGAGGTGCTGGTCTATCATATATAATGTCACACACAGTGAGTTTTTGTTCCAAGTGTTGGACAGTGCACAGACATTGAGCAAATTCCACCCTTCCATGCTTTACAGGTGGACCAGCCCCCTACACAATTGGAGAAGTGGCTCGATTTGCGGACCCAGACATATCCAGTAAGTGTTGATATGTTAGTTCTGTGTTGTGTTTGCAGCTGTTGTGTGATTGACTCCTTTGTGTCAGACACATAGCAAGGTTTGATGTGCTGGCACATGATCTGATATGTGACTTGACTGGAGATTGCTTTGTTTTTCCATATTTGAGTTGGGCAATCAGTGGCATAGAGTCATATTTTGGGAATTTAGTACTGCGCTGTAGCCATGGGCAGGTGAACAGGATTATGTTTGTTTCTCCATTTATTCTAATGAAAATTTTGGAGGTAGCTATTTTCATGATTTAGTCAGCAAGTCAAACCCTGATTCACACAGAGCAGTGATGCAGCAGTCTTACCCACAGACTTGAGCCTCCCTGTTAACTAATGAACATGTAGGACTGTATGTTTGACTTCCTAGCAGCATCTAGCTCCACGTGTTGTGCTACGTTTATGTGGCACTTGAGTAGAATGTCTTAGGTGTGCATGGAGCTCAAGCCCAGATGGGTGCTTGCATCTATGTGCTTGTTTTTGGAAAGGTATTAGTGATAGCAAATGATGTGGACAATTGTCCGCAATTAGGAACATAAATGTGGATGTGATTGTCCAATGTTTGTGTCTATCCTAGTTGGAAGCCCTACTTACCTGTGGTAGACTGTCTAAACCCATAGACATCTGTCCACAACTTCCTGGCTGTCCTTGATGTTTGAAAGTATGTGTTGCATGTCCATCACTCCCTGAGGCACAGTGTTAGGGTTATGAGATATGTGTACCTAGGTGTGAGGATCCCAGTGTAGAAGATAGACATGTAATTCCAACATTCATTTGTTCCGACCTAGGATACCCCCTCATGATTAGCAACTGCATACCATCCTGACAATTCCATTTACAAATCACAGATCTTGTGGCCCTTGATTGTCATCCAGAAGATAGTCATTAGTTGACCTGTCACATGTGGACTACTTGCAGCATTTGTTATGTGACTAATGGCAGAACAATGATGCATAGATCATTTAAGTAGGCACGCACCTTTTTGAGCATTGCTGTGCTATTAGATAGGAGATGTGTAGGCTGCTTGGGCATGTGCTTCCTCATGGACAATCTATGATCTGTACTGTGATTTGGGCTGTTTAAGCTAATTTTGAGGAAGCGTTTGAATATCATCAGTAGATGTATCACACAATGATGTGACTAATGTTTGGCTTTCTCTTTTTTTACAGCGGCCAATATGGATGCCAATCAGTTCGAGAATTCCAGAGGAGGGCGATGCGTTACCACCACATTCTGGATGTGGAGTCTGGGTTCCGCAACATGGCACGGCGTTATCGCCATGAGAGAGCCGCAAGGGTCTGGGGGGCATTTGCCCAAGGGGGCCCACCCGTGTCCACAACAGCCGCCACCACTCCAAACCAAGTGGCACAAAGGATGAAAGCCACCGTTGCTGGTCCCTCTACATCATCTGCTCCTGGACCACTGACAGCAGCTCCTGCACCTCCTGTTCCAAGCATGGCACCAGCACACCCATCCACTAGTGGCACACAGACTACCCCTGCTGCAGTCATTGACAATGCGGAATTTATGAACATGCGACGTGACATGCAACAGATGTTGCGCAAGATGGACAGGCTGCAGCAGGAGGTGTACCGCAATAGCAAGAGACTGCATGGGATAAAGAAGAACCTGCGGAGGGCAAACTTGTAACTGTTGGAACCTCAGCCATGATTCCCTCCCCTTCCTCCTCTTTCCTGGTTCTTATATTTAGTGGGTTTAGGGGGCTTAGTGTTAGGTAAGAGTAGGCTGTTAGTTTAGTTAGTATAAGTGGGTTAGGGGGTGAAGGGGATTATATTTTTACATTTTTTTTTGTGGGTTGGTGGGTGGGCGATGATGTTGGGGTTTTTGTGTATAAAAATAATATGTATATAAAAAAATCCTAAAAATATATTTGTTTGGGATAAGATAGTAGGTGTTTAGGTTAGTATATGTTGTCCTACATGTGTCCCGTCATATAAAGGGGGTAGAGGGTTGATATTTAGGGTGTTTAGTTAAATGTGATAAGTAAGTTTAGATTAGGGTAGTTAGGGCCAGTTGTGGGTAATGTGTAGTTAGGATAGGTTAGGTTAGTTAAGGTGTTTCCCCTAGTTTTAGTATCTGTTTTTTACTGCTAAATAAATATCTAGGTACTCCTTTACAGTATGTGTCATATGCTTGGGGATCAGGGCCTTGGCATGGATGAACAGTGTCAATTTAGTATTGGCATTTGTGTTCCATCCTGCATCCAAATCCCATTATTGACATGGTTATTCCCACTTCCAATTGAGCTGTCACATTGGCAGCTACACCAAAACTACTTCTCTATGCATCTGCTATCCATTGCACCCACCACTCAAGGTTACTACGGTTCACAATGTGTTGTTAAGTTTGGATGTGTGTTTTCAATCTGTCATCATTTGAGGCCTGATTTGGAATCTTGGGCACTGTGGTACGTCTGCCTGCAGCCTGATGTTCATGTGAACCCTGATAAGGTGAGTGATGTTATAATCTTATGTAGTATAGTATACATAACTCACACCTCTCATTTCTTACATTGGGTTACTTATTTGTCCATACACTTGGACACATCAATTCCTGCTGTATGGTGTGTGTGTGATAAAAGTTTATAGTCAAATGTCACATACATAAAGATTGTCTAGAAGGAAAATTTGTAAACATTGATTTTCTGCTTAAACATCCCTTGAAGCAGACTTTTTTTTGTCCAACACAGCATTATGCTGTTGTGCTGTAGTGCAATATTTATGTAGTCCAGGATTGTGAGTCCATTAGTGTGAGGCCTTCTATTGTGATACTACACAGGTACAATGAGACATGTCATTGAACATGGTAAGATGAAGTGTCATACATTGCAGAGGAACATGAATTGCCAATGAGGTAGTGAGAGACAATCACAGAGCATAGTGTCAAGGTAAACAGTGGGCTGGAGAACACTGCATGTAAACAGATGTTGTAAGACTGGCATGTTAACAAGCACAGGACCTAGGATATAAGTGCCCATTTGGCATGGGCTTGTGCTACTGGGTACTCTTACGGGTGAAGGTGATCTGTTCCACATCTTCATTTTCTGATGTGTGTGTCGTCTCCTCTGCCCTTGGTGGTGGTGGGTTTGAGGGGGCAACACACACTTCAGTGCTTAAAGACGTGGAGTCAGAAATCCCAGTAGCTTCCAACTGTGGGGCTATAAAGGGCAGTACTGCAGCAAGGAGGAGCTGCTGGTTCTTACGTATAGCAGCTACATCACTGTGGTAGGCAGCCAGGTCAGACCTGAGGGGGTCATTATTGCATTAGTGCACGCAGTGAAAGGTTTGGTGTGCGAGGTGTTGTGGCAACTCCCTTACTGCTGTGCTGATTTCCTTCACACTTGGTTGAAGTTCTTGCAGGATAGATGTTCGCCCTTGCATGGTTGCTGCCAGTTCTGCAGATGACATCATGCACGAACGCACCCCCTCAAGGCTGGCTGCCATATTTTGCATCTCCACCGCACCTCCTTGGCCAGCTCCTGCTGTACTCCAACTGCAGTCCTCTCAAAGCTGGTGTCAGTGTCGTCAGAGTCCTCAGCTGGGTTGGAGCTGGCAGGTCGTTCAATTGGGGTGGTGGGTGGGTCCTCTGTGATGGCTGCTACTTCTGTGCTCCTCCTTGTGACTGAAGATGAGGTCTGGAGGGTTCCAAGGACATCTTGGAGGGTATGCTGGCTAATGTTTGTCAGCTGGTCATCCATGGCATCTGGGAATTCCAGGAAAGGCATATCCCCAGGAAAGTCTTTGTCCTCTGCAATGAAATTTTGTACAATTAGTGTGTCTGTGTTGTGGCATATGTAATGTGAGTTTCCTGACATCCTATTAGTTGCACATTGTGATCTTGGTTCCTGTTCATTGTTCCTTTCATTAATATTAGCATTCTCCCAGGCCTATGCCCCACATGTAGTGTAGGCAGTTTGGGGAATTGTCTGCGTCACATCCTCTAGGTGTTGGTTCTGTCCAAATTGTATGTTGCCACCTTCTTGTCTTATTCAATCCTCTGTCTATTTTCATTATCATGGTGTGGCCTTGCACTGGCTGTGGGTATTCTGATGGCACTTGCACCACACTTAACAATCTGGAGCTGACCAAGTCTCACATATTTCACATCCACCTATATGTTGCTGAGACTTAGCATATACTATGCATAGCACTGGCATGGCACGATACAAGTGTCAATATTGGTAGTGTTTTCTGCTGATGTTGGGGAATGTGTGCTAAATTGAATTGCACTGATGGTCCTAGCATTGTTCCATTTCCTCTTATGACTGTGCGGGTGTGTTTCATTAGCTGGAAACATATGTCTTCCCCCTCAATGCTGTTGTCTTAGCACTATAACACTTGAGATGTTGCATGGTGGCATTGCAGCTATTGTGACCCAGGCACAGGGTAGACCCTGACATGTGCAGCATGGGTATGACATTACTGCTGTGTACCTCATAATGTTAATAACAATACCTGATGTTTGTAGCGCCTATGGACATGGGCATTTGACAGGATTTGAACATTTTTATTCCTTGCAGGGGATTGATAATGTTGTCATCCTGAACCCTCTAATTTGGGTGTGTTTGATCCATGGGCACGTAACTGCCATTGGCTACTTGATCTGCACCCACAGCAGAGGTGGTAGTGACAACTGTTGTCAGTGTTAAGTACCACTTGCGGATATGGTATGAGACTGAAAATAGAGCCCTAGTTCATGTAGCGACAATACCAGCTGTTTTGTGACAGCAGGACAGTTTTACGTTGTACCCTACCCTCCTGGACTGGTTTTGTTTTTCCAACATCCTTGGCATGGCAGAATACCCCGATGGAAAGGTTGTTGGTGTAATGTTGTGCTGTGCCCCAGGTTTGCCCTGCACTGCCCATTCCCCTGTGACGTGCTCCTTTGCCCTTTCCACTACCTGATTATCATGGCTTACATGCATTGTGTAGTAGGTATGCCCCCCTGCTTGCAGTTAACAATTAGGCTTTTTAGTTCCCCAAGACACTTACCCTGCATGTGTGTTGTTTCCTGGTAGTCTGCACTGTCCTGTCCTTGAATCCCTGTGACGATTTCCTCTGGGATGACGGCGGCCACCATCTCCTCCATGTGGTCCAGGGCCTCCTGCGGTACTATGGGGTCGCAAAGACCCACCTTATGAATATTAATGAGGTGGGTCGCATTTTGCATGCACTCACAGGGACAGCAGACCTCCATTTTCTGTGACTGCTTTTTTAATAAAGCAGTTTTTTTTTCCTTTTTGCAGCCCGTTTTTCTTAAAGGAAAACGAGTTGCAAAAAGAAAAACTTCCGAAACCATTTGGTTTTGTTTTTTTCAGAGTAGGCAGTGGTCCATAGGACCACTGCCTGCTCTGAAAAAACATTTTTTTCGTCATTCACAAAGGGGAAGGGGTCCCATGAGGACCCCTTCCCTTTTGCGAATGAGTTACTTCAAGTGGGTGGTAACTGCGAGTTGGTTTGCGACCGCATTCGTAGTCACAAAGCAACTCAGCATGGCGATGCGGTCGCAAATAGGAAGGGAACACCCCTTCCTATTTGCGAGTCGCATCCTCAAATTGCGAGTCAGTACCGACTCGCAATTTGAGGTTGTGCATCGCGTTCGGCTGCAGTTTTTCGCAGTTTGCGACATGCAAAAGGCTTCCTACATCTGGCCCTAAATCCTCTAATGAGAGCATGCTTAAAAATGGAATAAATTCCTCATTAAGGTGTCAGCTTCTGAGAGACATAATCATTGATAAAGGCATGTTGCTGAAACGCATTCGTTAGTGCATAAATTATGAATTATACCTCATGAGTGCTCCATGCCGTTCATTGGATGTTGTGCGTGTTTAATGTGAGTCCACCTTCATGACTTATGGAGGCACTTGCCTGGAGTTCGACACGGAACAAGAGGTGTATATGTATTTGGTGAACACCTGAAACCACTCACCTGTGATCAAGGCTCTTTAGACGAAACGCGCCAGGTCTGCATGGGTGCTGCTGTTTGTATTTTGAATGAAGCTTGAAAGGGACCTGGAACTGGGCCTCAGCACTTCGTTTTCAGTTTGATTGTTCAATATTACATGGGATCCTCCGCCGTTGAAGCTGAGGCCACCCTGCAGGGCTGAGGGTTCCTGACGGAGGTTGCAGATGGAATTTAATATACGCAGTGGCTTGACCCCCTTGCCTCCGTATCGGCTTTGGCATTTACCCTATAATATGCTAAGGAGGTGAGAACGTGATGAAAGGGAGGGATGTTACCTCTCCTTTTAGCAGTTTTCAGACTTTCATGTGCTTTAAGTTCATGGATGAAAGCAGCCCCAATAAAGTGATGTTTTCAGAAAAGCAGATAAACTTTGTTGTAAATCAGGTGGCTATCTTATGATGAACTAGATGAATGATATTACAGCATGATTAAGAATAAATATTGAACTGAATTATGAGAACATTTACAGTGCACTATGAGAAATGTATGCTTGGAATGGCAAGTCACGTGGTACAGCACTTCATTTTCGTTTTGGTTGATTTATATATTGTAGGAAAGGACCATCTTGCCTGGCATGTTACCCCCATATTTCACTGTATATATGTTGTTTTAGTTGTATGTGTCACTGGGACCCTGCCAGCCAGGGCCCCCATGCTCATAACTGTGCCCTGTATGTGTTACCTATGTTATGACTAACTGTCTCACTGAGGCTCTGCTATCCAGAATCTCAGTGGTTATGCTCTTTCATTTCTTTCCAAATTGTCACTAACAGGCTAGTGACCAATTTCACCAATTTACATTGGCATACTGGAGCACCCTTATAATTCCCTAGTATATGGTACTGAGGTACCCAGGGTATTTGGGTTCCAGGAGATCCCCATGGGCTGCAGCATTTCTTGTGCCACCCATAGGGAGATCTGACAATTCTTACACAGGCCTGCCAGTGCAGCCTGAGTGAAATAACGTCCACGTTATTTCACAGCCATTTACCACTGCACTTAAGTAACTTATAAGTCACCTATATGTCTAACCTTTACCTGGTAAAGGTTGAGTGCTAAGTTACTTAGTGTGTGGGCACCCTGGCACTAGCCAAGGTGCTCCCACATTGTTCAGGGCAAATTCCCCGGACTTTGTGAGTGTGGGGACACCATTACACGCGTGCACTATACATATGTCACGACATATGTATAGCGTCACAATGGTAACTCCGAACATGGCCATGTAACATGTCTAAGATCATGGAATTGTCACCCCAATGCCATTCTGGCATTGGGGAGACAATTCCATGATCCCCGAGTCTCTAGCTCAGACCCGGGTACTGCCAAACTACCTTTCCCGGGGTTTCACTGCAGCTGCTGCTGCTGCCAACCCCTCAGACAGGTTTCTGCCCTCCTGGGGTCCAGCCAGGCTTGGCCCAGGAAGGCAGAACAAAGGACTTCCTCAGTGTTGGAAAATGGGTTATTGGTAGGGCAGGTAGGTACCTACACCTAGCAACAAGCCACTAACATCCACCTAGGTACAGTTAGGTCTCAGTAAATTAATCCCAGCTCAACCCTTGGTAGCTTGGCAACGAGCGTCAAGGCTTAACTTAGGAGACAAAGTGTAAAGCATTCAAATATCACAAAACAGTAATTAAATAAAACACAGGAAACAGTTTAAAAATCCAAAACCAATTTATATCAATAGTTTATATTTTTATCTTTAAAATGACACCAAAACGAATAAAATCGGATAAAGGGAACCGGAGATATGAATTTTTAAAGAATTATTACTTTTCTAGTGCTTAGAAACAAAAAGCGCCAATCGGGTCATCTGGTTGCACCTCGACCGGGGCAAAGTCAAACTTTCAGCCCGACCGCGATGGAGCCCTGCTCGGCTACAGGTCGCGGGAGGCCTCGGTTAAAAAGTTACCTTCTGACTTAGCCTTTATTTTGAAGTTTTTCTTCACCGGGACGAACCTGCCAGTTGAATCCGACCTCCTGGAGCCCTTGTCTGGATACGCGATGTGGGTTTCCTCGGTGGAGACTTTTACCTTCGGACTTAGTCGTTTTTTCGAGATGAAAATCCTTCGACCGGCGTAAACCTGGATCTTGATCCGACGTCCATGGAGCCCTTCTCGGATACGATGGCTGGAAGGTCCCGGTCAACTTTTTACGTTCGGACTTAGTCTCTTTTTTGGATGTTTTTCTTTACCGGGACGAACCACGAAGTCAGGCCGGGTCGCGGTTGTGGGAAGCCGGCTAGAATTTCCGCGGCGGGTCGGTCCCTCTCTGGAGCTTTTTTCCAAAAATTCTCAAATCTTTTCCAAACTTCTGGGGCTTCACCCAGATGTTCTTTTAAGGTTCTTTTGGGGTCCACAGCTCACCCCAAGGGTCCAGAAGTTCTGTGATGGTCCTTGGGGGGTGCGGACTTCAACTCCCAGAATGCACCTGGCGCAAACTCCTTTTTGGCCACTGGACAGTGGTCAGCTGGTCGCTTTCTTCAGGAGTTGGTGCAGGGGACTCTGGTTAGCAATTTTTCACCTGTAGCAAACAGGGAGTCCCTCCTTGAACCAGTTGAAGCCAGGCAAAGTCCTTCTTGTGGTGAAGCCCAAGTGTGCAGCTGGTGCAGTCCTTCTGAGTGCAGGTTCCAGGTGCAGGCCAGGGGTCCAGCAGGGCAGTCCTTCTTCTCCTTAAGTTCTTTCTTCTTGAAATTTGGTGGGGATCTGAGGCGTGGGTGCAGGTCTGCCAGTTTTATCCTTGCTCCTGGGTGAAAAGCAGGGGGGCCCTGGTTCTCCAATCAGGGACAGGGTCGTCCCCCTGTGATGACCACTTCCTGGGAAGTGTGGCAAAAATCCATCCCAGAAGGCAACAGTCTCTAAAAATCCAACATGGATGAATCTGATTTTTGGAGGTTACATCTGGCTGAGCCCACCCACTGGTGTGGCTAAAAATCATAAACACACCCCTCTCCTGCCCTCTCCTAATCTAATCAAGGGGGCACCTAATTGTCTGGGGTTGCAGGATGTGGGGGTGTTGCTGGGTGCTCCAAATGTCCTTCTCTGCCTTTGAAGACCAGTTTGGCAGCCCTCCCCATTCCTGCCTCACCATCTGCTGAGGGGAGATTCTCTCCCCCAAGCACATTCCTTTGTGTGAAGCCTGGCCACTTCACACCTCATCAAGGCAGCCTGGCAGAAGCTGCTGCAGGCTGGCCAATCAGAGCACAGCAGCAAAAACAATGCAGAGCTGAAATTGGCAACTTTTTAGGTAAAGTCTAAACTTTTTACCTGGACAAGTTATATTAAATCCCACAACTGGAAGTTGTGGGATTTATTACAACAATCAATTTGATACCAAATTCTTGGTATGTAACATTTAAGGAGACTTTAAAATTTAAAATAAAGTCTGCCCATTCTAGCCTATGAAGGCCATTTACTTCAATGAGGGAAAAACGAATTTGGCTGTTTTTACCTCACCAGGGCTTATAAATCTATTTTTATAAAGTCCCTGCTTATAGTTACATGGCACCCAGCCCTAGGGGCACATAGGGCACACCTTAGGGGTGACTTATATGTAAAAATAAGGTAGTTTAAGACTTTGGAAGTACCTTTAATTCCAAAGTCGAATTTGCATATAACTTTAATTTAAAAGCAGCCAGCAAGGCAGGCCTGCCTTTAAAATGACACTGGGCACCTCAGCAGTGCACCTAGGTGTGCACCACCTATGCTGTGGTCCCTAAACCTACATGCCCTACCATATACTAGGGACTTATAGGTAGGTTGACTTAGCCAATTATAATTAGCCTAATTTGCATATCCATTTTACACAGAGCACAGGCCCTGGGACTGGTTAGCAGTACCCAGGGCACCATCAGAGTCAGGAAAACACCAGCATAAAGTGGAAAATGGGGGCAAAAAGTTAGGGGGCCTCTGCAATCAGCCCTGTTTTCCCACACTCAGAGAGAGGGTGTTACACCCTCTCCCTTTAGAAAAAGGTGTCAGGGCTGGGGAGGAGTAGCCCATCTCTGCATAAGCCAGTCTACACCGGTTCAGGGATCCCCCAGCCCTGCTCTGGCGCGAAACTGGACAAAGGAAAGGGGAGTGACCACTCCCCTGACCTGCACCTCCCCTGGGAGGTGCCCAGAGCTCCTCCAGTGTGCTCGAGGCCTCTGCCATCTTCGAAACAGAGGTGCTGCTGGTACACTGGACTGCTCTGAGTGGCCAGTGCCAGCAGGTGACGTCAGAGACTCCTTCTGATAGGCTCCTTCAGGTGTTGCTAGCCTATCCTCTCTCCTAGGTAGCCAAACCTCCTTTTCTGGCTATTTAGGGTCTCTGCTTTGGGGAATTCTTTAGATAACGAATGCAAGAGCTCATCAGAGTTCCTCTGCATCTCTCTCTTCACCTTCTGCCAAGGAATCGACTGCTGACCGCGCTGGAAGCCTGCAAAACTGCAACAAAGTAGCACAGACGACTACTGCGACCTTGTAACGCTGATCATGCCGCCTTCTTGACTGTTTTCCTGGTGGTGCATGCTGTGAGGGTAGTCTGCCTCCTCTCTGCACTAGAAGCTCCGAAGAAATCTCCCGTGGGTCGACGGAATCTTCCCCCTGCAACCGCAGGCACCAAAGAACTGCATCACCGGTCCTCTGGGTCTCCTCTCAGCACATCGAGCGAGGTCCCTTGAACTCAGCAACTCTGTTCAAGTGACTCCCACAGTCCAGTGACTCTTCAGTCCAAGTTTGGTGGAGGTAAGTCCTTGCCTCCCCACGCTAGACTGCATTGCTTGGAACCGTGTGTTTTGCATCTACTCCGGCTCCTGTGCACTCTTCCTGGATTTCCTTTGTGCACAGCCAAGCCTGGGTCCCCGGCACTCTAACCTGCAGTGCACGACCTCCTGAGTTGTTCTCCGGCATCGTGGGACCCTCTTTTGTGACTTCGGGTGAGCTCTGGTTCACTCCACTTTGTAGTGCCTGTTCTGGCACTTCTGCGGGTGCTGCTTGCTTCTGAGAGGGCTCCTTGTCTTGCTGGGTGCCCCTCTGTCCCCTCACGCAATTGGCGACATCCTGGTCCCTCCTGGGCCACAGCAGCATCAAAAAACCCCAACCGCGACCCTTGCAGCTAGCAAGGCTTGTTTGTGGTCTTTCTGCACGGAAACACCTCTGCACGACTCTTCACGACGTGGGACATCCATCCTCCAAAGGGAAAGTTTCTAGCCCTTGTCGTTCTTGCAGAATCCACAGCTTCTACCATCTGGTGGCAGCTTCTTTGCACCCACAGCTGGCATTTCCTGGGCATCTGCCGACTCCCGACTTGATCGTGACTTTTGGACTTGGTCCCCTTGTTCCACAGGTACTCTCGTCAGGAAATCCATCGTTGTTGCATTGCTGGTGTTGGTCTTCCTTGCAGAATTCCCCTATCACGACTTCTGTGCTCTTTGGGGAACTTAGGTGCACTTTGCACCCACTTTTCAGGGTCTTGGGGTGGGCTATTTTTCTAACCCTCACTGTTTTCTTACAGTCCCTGCGACCCTCTACAAGGTCACATAGGTTTGGGGTCCATTCGTGGTTCGCATTCCATTTCTAGTGTATATGGTTTGTGTTGCCCCTATCCCTATGTGCCCCCATTGCATTCTATTGTGACTATACATTGTTTGCACTGTTTTCTATTGCTATTACTGCATATTTTGGTATTGTGTACATATATCTTGTGTATATTTGCTATCCTCATACTGAGGGTACTCACTGAGATACTTTGGCATATTGTCATAAAAATAAAGTACCTTTATTTTTAGTATATCTGTGTATTGTGTTTTCTTATGATATTGTGCATATGACACTAGTGGTACTGTAGGAGCTTCACTCGTCTCCTAGTTCAGCCTAAGCTGCTCTGCTAAGCTACCTTTTCTATTGGCCTAAGCTGCTAGACACCCCTCTACACTAATAAGGGATACCTGGGCCTGGTGCAAGGTGTAAGCACCCCTTGGTACCCACTACAAGCAGGTCCAGCCTCCTACATATATATATATATATATATATATATATATATATATATATATATATATTTATAGAGAGAGAGAGAGAGAGATACATATATATAGATATATACTACTGCCGGTTGCCAGTGGGTAGTTATAGTTATGTGTTTCCATAGAGAAAGCATATATATATATATATATATATATATATATATATATATATATATATATATGTATATATATATATATATATATATATATATACAAATGTGCTGTGAATATGCAAACTTATGAGACATTAGAGGGAAGGTGGTGTCCAATCACAGAGAGAATCTCTTGTGAAATTAATTATTTCATTTATATCAGTGCGTCTGTCAGAAGAAATATGTGAAGAGCAGATTCTTGCAACATCTCAGAGCAATTAAAAATCAAGATAGAGCCTACCCATTAGCAAAACATTTTTGGGATGTCCATGATGGTGATTGCAGAACTTTGAATTTTTATGAAATTAAACAAATAAAGCTTGGTCCCAGGATGGGAGACAGAACATTGTAACTAAGAAGAATAGAATCTAGAATTATTTTAATATTGGTCTCAGAGACGACAGGGGGACACAGTTTGGATGAAGAACTACATGTGCACTTATGGATGATGAAATGATGGTATCAATATGCAATTAGGGGAAATTAGATGTAAACACTTTGAGTGTGAATATTCCCACTTGAAAGATATGTTCCATGCATATATTTGTTACAACCTATTAGTCATGTAGGGTGTCCGCATAACAATGGTGACAGCGAACCACATTTATAAGAAGGAATAATCTATTGTGACTCTAGAGCTTGCAGCAATTTGTTTATATAGATGGTGCACTAACTATTATATATGTTTGTTCACACAATGGTGTCATTGATGAGTTCGACTTCTGTGAATTCTATCTATTGCTGGTCTTGGAGGGAAAATATGTGGAATATTTTTATATAATAGGATGATTATGTACTGAGATGAAATTGATACACACAGCACTTTATCTGCCTTATGCACTTTATATAATATGAGAATAATGATACATGTTGATACCATCTATTGCTACTCTTGGAGGAAAAACATGTGCCACATCCTTATATAATAGAGAATAGAGAGGAAATTAAAATACACAGCATTTTTTATATGTTATATGCACTTTATAGAATATGAGGTTATTGCTATTTAATATGCTATATAACCATTATACCAGGCTCTTTGTAAATTGAAGGCACAATATGAGAAGTATTCAGCTCAGTGGCATGTGACAAAAGAACACTTCTTCAGATTCTGTCCTTTTTAAACGAGTCCGATGCACTTTACAAATATTGCAGTTTCAACAGCACATGCCACTTTATTGTATGGAATATTTGTATAGATCATTTGGGATCTATTGATAGCATATGAGATCATAGGGGGATAGAAGTGCTTATGTACACTCATATGAGTTAATGTATTTTACATATACTGCTGTTTGCACAGCACGTCACTTTACTGATGGAATATTGACATAGATCATTGGAGATCGGTTTACGATATATGAGACCATAAGGGGGTGAATGTGTATTTGTTTGCAAATATTTTTACAAAATTACGACTCATATATCTATGATACTCCTTTTTTAATTAAATACATAGTACTGTTTTCATCAATTGATAATTAGTAAGGACAGCATGTCTGACTATGTTGTAATTCGATTATTTTAGATCATGAATATGAATATGCACATATAGGGGGTCATTCTGACCTCGGCGGTAAAAGGCTCCTACCGCCGGTCAGAAGACCGCCATTCTACCGCCGCGGCCGCGGAAACCCGCCACGGTCATTCTGACCAACAACTGCCAAGCCGCCAAAAACCCGACATCCACGGAAGGCCGCCTCATCAGCGGGCAGCGATAAACTGGAGATGACCAAACCTCCACCGCCACGCCAACACAAACACACCCATGCCATTACGACCCACCAATCCACGCGGCGGTCTTTCAGCCGCGGTATTCCATTGGCGGTACACACCGCCGCGGTCAAAATACACACCCAGGCTCCAAAACCCAGCCACATTGGACAATCTGAAATACACACACCTGATACACATACAAACACCACCCCCACACATCCAAGCAACTATAAAACACACACCCACATCACCCACAAACCCCCACTAGTTGGAAATCGGAGAGAAGGTGAGAGAGCGCGAGGGAGAGAGAGAGAGAGAACAGCAATCAAAAAGCCCAACACACACAGGAACCCAACATCATCAACCACACCACATCTACGCACACATCACCACACACCACCACTCACATCACCGCAAACACCACCCCACACCTCATCCACACCACCCCATGGCACCCCAAAGACACCCCAGGTTTTCGGACCAAGAACTCCGGGTCATGGTGGAGGAAATCATAAGGGTAGAGCCCCAGCTCTTCGGCACACAGGTGCAACACACCACAATAGCCAGGAAGGCGGAGCTATGGCAGAGGATTGTCGACAGGGTCAACGCTGTGGGACAGCATCCCTGAAACCGGGAAGACATCAGAAAGCGCTGGAACGACCTACGGGGGAAGGTACGGTCAATGGTCTCCAGACACAACATCGCTGTGCAGAGGACTGGCGGCGGACCACCACCCACCCCTCCCGAATTCACAGCATGGGAGCAAGAGGTCTTCAACATCCTGCATCCTGTGGGCCTCGCTGGAGTAGGCGGAGGAATGGACTCTGGTAAGTCTAGTCTCAACTACTCCCCCCCCCAACCACCAGCATGCCAACCCACACCCCCACCCTCAACCCCTACCCCCCAGCACACAGCCTCCCTGCCAATGTCTCACCAGCACAACCCACCCAACCCAAAACCAAACCCTGAATGCCAACACAAACCATGGACACCCATCACCTATGCATGACCACTGCACATACCCATCCCCCCCCACAAACCACCCTCACAACTCCTGCCACAAGGGGATGCCAGCACTGGGGGACAAGGGCACCCACAAATCGCACACCATGGAACACACAGAAGCAATAACCATACTCTTTCACCCCTGCAGGGCCCGAACGCCAACACACCGGCCAGGAGGGTCCAGATATGTCCATCCCACCCCCAGAACAGGCCCGCAGTGAGGACAGCAGCTCTGTCGACCTAGAACCTGATGACCAGCCCGGACCATCGGGGACCTCTGGACAGTCGGTTCCCCACACACAGACACAGGCCACAGCAGACCTAACGCCCTCTGGGAATATCAGCACCGCTCCCACCCAGCGGGCCCATGCCTCTGTCTCCAGGACAGGTCAATCAGCGGTGTGTCCGCCACTACAGGGCACCCAGGCTGACCCAACACCCCAACAACAACAGGGACCTGGGGGCAGTGGTAGCGGGCACACCGTCCAGGGGACAGAGGCCCGGGGAAACAGGGCAACTGGGAGGGCTGCAGTGCGACAGGGGGGGGGAGGACAGGCCCAGGGAACCGACTCTCCAAGAGGCCCTCACCACCATCATTGGAGCATACCACCGCTCCCAGGAGACGATGGCGATGGTAATGGCCAGGTTCCAGGAGATCCAGGCACAGCAGGAGGAACAGTACATGGGGTACAGAGAGGAGCTCAGGAACATCGTCCAGGCCCTGAACCTAATAGTCACCACATTGCGGGACCATGTGGCACCCCAAAGGGCCCCTGTCACCAGCCCGGACCAGGAACAGCCTACCACCTCCGCCGGCGCTAGTGGACAGGAGGCCCCCACACAACGACGGGCCACCAGAACCCCACCTCCTGCTGAAGATCAACAACCCCGCAAGAGGAGCCTGAGATCACAAAGGAAGACAGAGTAGGATGCCAAGACCCCCGCCAGCCTAAGATCCCCCCGGATGTCATTCCACTGTCCCACATCGTCACCCTGTCCAACCTTGAACTGCCCCTGCTCCATCCTTCCACAGACATATGGACAATGCACCTGTGCGACCGAGAACTGGACTCTGCCATGGACATCACTCCACCCCCACCCATCACCGTTTTACTATCATGGACCTATATGTAGCACTTTAAATAAATCACTTATTGCACATAAAACACTCAGGAGTCTGCTTGTATTCTTAACAAATGTATTATGCATAACGGGTCAAAAATGTGCAGTTACTTTGTGATGACAATATACCAATGTCAATTTGCTTTACTCCATTGCCGAACAAACCAGAAGTCACGCAGTGGGTCATACAGCTCTGAAAAGCCAAGGGAAAGTCACAATTCAGTTGAAAGGAACTGGGGGGAAACACAGAAAGTAGAGATGCAGGAGGCCAGAAGTAAATGTAAAATGACGTGGGGGATTCTTACCTGGGTGCTACTGAAAATACTGTTGTATGACCGTGTCCCTGTTGTCCGTGTCGTCCCCGTCGTCTTCCTCCTCTTCACTCTCCACAGTCTCCACAGCTGCTACGACACCACCATCTGGACCATCCTCCTGCAGAAAAGGCACCTGGCGTCGCAATGCAAGATTGTGAAGCATACATCAAGCCACGATGATCTGGCACACCTTCTTTGGTGAGTACATGAGGGATCCCCCTGTCATATGCAGGCACCTAAACTTGGCCTTCAGGAGGCCGAAGGTCCTTTCTATGATCCTCCTAGATCGCCCATGGGCCTCATTGTACCGTTCCTCTGCCCTGGTCCGGGGATTCCTCACTGGGGTCAGTAGCCACGGCAGGTTGGGGTAACCAGAGTCACCAATTAGCCACACACTGTGTCTCTGTAGCTGTTCCATCACATAGGGGATGCTGCTATTTCGCATAACATACGCGTCATGCACTGACCCAGGGAACTTGGCATTTACATGGGAGATGTACTGGTCAGCCAAACAGACCACCTGGACATTCATAGAATGGTAACTTTTCCTGTTTCTGTACACCTGCTCATCGTCTTTTGGGGGTACTAAGGCCACATGGGTCCCATAAATGGCACCAATGATGTTGGGGATATGTCCAAGGGCATAGAAGTCAGCCTTCACAGTGGCCAAATCACCCTCCTCAGGGAAAATTATGTAGCTCCGCATGTATTTCGTCAGGGCAGACAACACTCTGGACAAAATCTTAGAAAACATAGGCTGAGACATCACTGATGACATGGCCACTGTTGTCTGAAAAGACCCACTTGCCAAGAAATGGAGGACTGACAGAACCTGCACCAGAGGGGGAATTCCTGTGGGTTGGCGGATGGGGGACATCAGTGCTGGCTCCAGCTGGGCACACAGTTTATGTATAGTGGCTCGGTCAAGTCGGTATCGAAGTATTATATGACGTTCCTCCATTGTTGACAGGTCCACCAGCAGTCGGTACACGGGAGGATTCATCCTTCTCCTCGCAAGTCCCAGCGGACGGTGCCTAGGAAGGACAACATGGAGCACAGAGTCAAACAACCCACAGGTACGTAACTACAGCTTGCACAGTACACGATTCTCAATGCATTGAATGGCTTGTATGAGTGGCAATGCAAGGCCTAGGCCTGTGTGACGCAGTAGTAATTAAGCCCTGTGGTCCCTTGTAATGGCGGCTGCGTGACCTGAGAAGTGTGACAATGGGATGTGAGGTTAATGCGCTGGCGTGACACACCATGGCGGTAGGCGGTCGAAGACCGCGGTGCAAAGCCGCATTGGTTAACATCGAACCCTATGGGTTTCACGGGCCAATGACTAGCTGCGCTGGCGGTCGTGGAACGCACCGCGGCGGTACGCGCCGCCGCGGGCGTGACCGCCATTTTCTATCTGATTAATCACTCGAGACCTGATCATCCACAGGAGAGGACCTATACTGCAAGTGCTGCTGTGACCTCGGTCTGGGAGATACAATGGCTGCTGCGACTGGGGAAAGGGCCCCTGCCTTCATGACAGAAGAGTTGGAGAAACTTGTGGATGGGGTCCTGCCCCAGTATGCGCGACTCTACGGTCCTCCAGACCAACAGGTAAGTACACTGTGTGCACGTTGAATGGGCTATGCCTGGGTTGTGTATGGTGGATGTAAGATGGTGGGGTGTGGAGCGAATGAGGAGTGCAAGGCACGACAGATGAGAGCATGATCCACATGGCAAGGTTGGGGAGGGGGGGCCAATCGCATCTATCATGGTGAAAATTTATGATATTTCAATTTCCACCCTGTACATGTCAAATAGGTCAGCGCCCATCAGAAGATCGACATTTGGCGTGCCATCGCCAAGGAAGTCCGGAACCTGGGGGTCCACAACAGACGGGGCACCCACTGCCGCAAGAGGTGGGAGGACATCCGCCGCGGGGCCAGGAAGACCGCCGAGTCACTGCTGGGGATGGCCTCCCAACCTAGGAGGGGTGCCAGTCGTACCCTGACCCCCTTGATGTCCCGGATCCTGGCGGTGGCCTACCCCGATTTGGATGGGCGCGTGATGACATCACAGCAGACACAAGGGGGTGAGTACCAGCACATTCAGCTATCTTTACACGCAGTGGAGGCGTCTGGGTGGGGGAGGAGGGCTGTGGGTGACATTAGGCCAGGGCGCTTTCTGTAGTGTAGTCCCCTCCTTTAGGCATGGCCCTATGCCCCCGCCCCCAACCTCTGTACGGTGCCAGGTACAGCTAGCCATGGTCCTGCATCACCCATGTGCGCGTTTGTTGTCCCTAGACCTGTTGGCCCAGTCACAAGTACTCAGTAGTGTACCCCGATTGCGCGGCTTAGTGCATGAGGCTCCTGTGTCTGTCCTCTCCGCCAACGGTGTTGACAATGCATGTACTCAACCTTTTATTATGTCTCCCCCCACCCTTTTTCTTTATCTTCTTGTGCATGTGTGCTTCAGCATCATCAGGCGGAGGAGACTTGGCACCGGAGCACGAGGGAGCTGCGACTCACAAGGCCCCGGTGGGCCATGGCACAGACACCGAGGCCACCAGTGATACGGAGGGCGAGGGGAGCTTCACAACGGGGAGCCGTGGTGAAACCAGCGACACCGACACGTCCTCGGAAGGGAGCTCCCTAGCGGTGGTGGCAACATCCGTGCCCCCGCCTCTACAGGTACAGCCGCCACCCAGCGCACCAGCTCCGCCCTCCCAGCAGCCCCTCAGCCTACGCTCCGTGCCCGCTCGCCCAAGCAGGCGGGCGTCTTCTTCGCCCCAGGCACCTCAGGCCCTGACACTGTTACCCCTGCTGCCCTCAGTGAGGAGGTCATTGACCTCCTGAGGACCATCATTGTTGGGCAGACTACCCTTTTGAATGCCATCCAGGGGGTGGAGAGGGAGGTGCATCGTAGCATTCATTCGGGTCAGGCTGCCCATCAACGATCGTTCAATTCTCTGGCCTCAGCACTGACGGCAGCCATTGTCCCTGTTTCCAGCCTCCCTCTTCTAACTGCCTCCACCCTGTCTCTGTCTCCTGTTCCTCTGCCTATCCCATCCACACCATCAGACCAGCCTGCACACACCTCAACACCCAAGGGCAGCTCTTCCAGACATAAGCACCACAGATCACACAAACATTCACCCAAGCAACACCCAGATGCAGACATGCCAACAGCCACTACCACCTCTGTGTCACCCACCTCCTCGTCTCCCTCCTCCCTCCCTGTGACGTCGCCATTCACACCTGCATGCACACCACCAACAGCCAGTACACCCATCACCAGCACACCCTCCAGTACGGTCCGCACACGTGCAGTCACCACCCCCACTGCCGTTTACACGTCCCCTGTGTCCTCTCCTACTGTGTCTGTCACCCCCTCTTCCAAGACACACAAACGCAGGCAGCCACCCACCCAACAGCCAACCACCTCACGACAGCCTCCAGTCCATGCACTTTCACCCAAGGACAGCACACCTGACTCTCCTACAACCACCTCCTCTTCCTCCACTCCCATAACCACTGCACCTACCTTTTACCTTGGTCCCAAAAAGTGTTACCTCTCCAATCTTGACCTCTTTCCCTCACCTGACCCACCCCCTCCATCTGCTAATAGTCCCAAGAGCACCTCAGCCACCACCAGCCCGGGTCACGTGTCATCGTAGTCCATGGATTTTGGAGTCCCCCCTTTGCCAGCAGTGAGACATCGGTCAGCAGCAAGGGGACAGCCAGCCCCCCCCCTGGAAAGAGGACCCGGAAAGTGAGGGGCCGCCGCGGGAGGAGTGCCACGGCTGCCCCCAAGGACCAAAGTTCGGACACTTCACCTGCCACAACATCCAGGGGAGGCAAGGCCCAGAGAGCCACAGCGAAGGAGGGCAAGGGCAGCAGGGCGGAGAAGTCAGGCAGCAGGAGCGCGGACCAGGAGGGCCCCACATGCCCCATCCCGGGTGTGAGGGAGGACACCCAAGGGCTCAGGACACCGTCACCGAAGGGTCCAGCAACTGCACGGTCGGAAGGCGACTGAGCAGGGAGTCCTGCCCAGGTCAGACTCCCTGGAATTACAGGACAAACACCGCTGAAGAGGGCCCGCCGTCCTGAAAGGCAGTGCAGAAGAGGGCCCCGCCGTCCTGAAAGGCACCGCTGAAGAGGGCCCGCCATCCTGAAAGGCACTGCTGAAGAGGGCCCGCCGTCCTGAAAGGCACCGCTGAAGAGGGCCCCGCCGTCCTGAAAGGCACCGCTGAAGAGGGCCCCGCCGTCCTGAAAGGCACCGCTGAAGAGGGCCCCGCCGTCCTGAAAGGCACCGCTGGAGAGGGCCCCGCCGTGCAGGAAGGCACCGCTGAAGAGGGCCCCGCTGTGCAGGAAGGCACCGCTGAAGAGGACCCCGCCGTGCAGGAAGGCACCGCTGAAGAGTGCCCCACCGTCCTGAAAGGCACCGCTGAAGAGGGCCCCGCCGTCCTGAAAGGCACCGCTGAAGAGGGCCCCGCCGTGCAGGAAGGCACCGCTGAAGAGGGCCCCGCCGTCTCAAGCACCGCTCCGCTGGGCTCCACCGTCTCAAGCACCGCTCCGCTGGCCCCGCCGTCTCAAGCACCGCTCCGCTGGGCCCTTCCTGTCAAGCACCACTCCGCTGGGCCCTTCCTGTCAAGCACCGCTCCGCTGGGCCCCGCCGTCTCAAGCACCGCTCCGCTGGGCCCTTCCTGTCAAGCACCGCTCCGCTGGGCCCCGCCGTCTCAAGCACCGCTCCGCTGGGCCCTTCCTGTCAAGCACCACTCCGCTGGGCCCTTCATCTCAAGCACTGCTCCGCTGGGCCCCGCCGTCTCAAGCACCGCTCCGCTGGGCCCTTCATCTCAGGCACCGCTCTGCTGGGCCCCGCCGTCTCAAGCACCGCTCCGCTGGGCCCTTCATCTCAGGCACCGCTCCGCTGGGCCCTTCCTGTCAAGCACCGCTCCGCTGGGCCCCGCCGTCTCAAGCACCGCTCCGCTGGGCCCTTCCTGTCAAGCACCGCTCCGCTGGGCCCCGCCGTCTCAAGCACCGCTCCGCTGGGCCCTTCATCTCAGCCACCGCTCCGCTGGGCCCCGCCGTCTCAAGCACCGCTCCGCTGGGCCCTTCCTATCAAGCACCACTCCGCTGGGCCCCGCCGTCTCAAGCACCGCTCCGCTGGGCCCTTCCTGTCAAGCACCGCTCCGCTGGGCCCCGCCGTCTCAAGCACCGCTCTGCTGGGCCCTTCATCTCAGGCACCGCTCCGCTGGGCCCCGCCGTCTCAAGCACCGCTCCGCTGGGCCCTTCCTGTCAAGCACCGCTCCGCTGGGCCCCGCCGTCTCAAGCACCGCTCCGCTGGGCCCCGCCGTCTCATGCACCGCTGGGCCAATGACTGTGCCGGTTCTGTGTCGTGCTAATGTTCACGCTGCACTCGGCCCACCCTGCCTCCTCCATTGCCTGTGGAGACTGTTATCCACTTGATGGACTGTGACTTTGCACTCCCCAGGATATGACAGTGGGCAAGCCACCCACTGTAGAGACTTGAGAGACTGTGGCTTTGCACTACCCAGGATTGGACGGTGGGCATGGTGGCCCCTTCTTGGATCTGGCGTCGTGGACTCATGTGGCTGTGGTGCCCCCCCTTCCCTTCCCCCTGAGGTGCCTGTAGTTTTGTCATCTGATGCCCCTGCAGTGTTCTCTCCAACGGACTCAGGTCTCCTGTGTGGGCTTTGCCCATGTGTTGATACACTTCGGCCCACGGACATTTGCAATTTCTGTGACTGTGCGGGACTTTCTGCCTCTATTTCTCGGTCACGCAATGTTTACATTAGATAATTTTTCCATCATTTTCCTATTTTGCCATGTCTTCAATTAACCTATTTTGTACATAAATGTTGTTTCTCACTTGAATCATATCTTTTCGTTATTCCGGGGGGTTTGGGTGGGGTAACTTTGACTTGGTGCTCTGCATTGGTGTGTAGATAGTTGGGGGGTGGGAGTGATGCGTATGTGTGTGCCCGTAACCCTTCCTCCTCCCCCCCTCCCCTGTGTCGTAGGTGCGGTACTCACCGTTGTCGTCTGCACCGGAGTTCGTACTCGTGGTAGATTAGCAGGTAGACGAGAGCGGGTAGGATGTGTAATTCGGGCTCCATGCTGTCCTCGTGGAGTGTATAGAGGTGAGCGTTTTCCCGTTCGTAGTCTGTTTCCGCCGTGTTTTTATCGGCGGGGCTCCTGCCCCGGATGAGGTGGCGGATTGGTGAGTTGTGATAGGGTGGGCGGTACTTTGTCTGCCACCTGCCTGTTGGCGGTGACCGCCGCGCTGTTTGTCTGTCCCACCGTGGCGGTCGGAGTGGTAATGTGGCGGGCTGTGTTGGCGGTTCCCGCCAGGGTCAGAATTCCATTTTTGGAACCGCCAGCCTGTTGGCGGGTTGGCCGCCGCTTTATCACCGACCGCCAGGGTCAGAATGCCCCCCATAACCTCTTTGAAACTTGATATGTACAGAAACAAAATGTATTTGGGCAAAAAAAATGTAATTGGGCAATTGAAGTGGATATCCTTGACTGTTTTGATTAGAACAATCAAATATGTTCGACCATTTCGTTCCACATGTATGATTTAGAAATGATCACACCATATGATTAACAACCAATAATTGAAACAGGATGGTGTATATTAACAAGGTATGTGGAACTATTGGAATGTGCATTTCTCTATTTGTCACACTCCAAGATGGCGGAGCCGATATTTTGAACATGGTAGCTTGAGGAAGTTGTTTATTATTTGGGGAGTGTCCGGTAGAAGGCGTTTGCCAAAACACGTTGACCCTCGGTTTTGTTCAGGGGTAGCACATATATTAACAATAAAAATAGACTAATAGAAGAAACGTTTTTCAGTGGCTGTTTTCCCGTTACACAATGGATGCTGTGGACTCAAGCTGGGGATGCAGCTGAGCGATGAGTGGAATCTCATCAACTTGAAGGAGTTGTATATATATATATATACTTAAATGTTTACCAGTAACCAGTAGGTAGTTATAGTTAGGACCATGTTTCCATGGAAAAAGCATTTTTGGACTTGCACACATTTATATATACATATTTATTACCTACTGGCGACTGCCAGTAGGTATTTATAGTTAGTACCATGTTTCACTAGAAAATACTTTTTTTGATTTGCCTATATCTTTAGCGCCATTTGATGAATCTTCACAAAATGTTCCAAAAAAAGTGTTGCATTGATTCTTGCTTGGCACAGACATTTTCTTAGTGATCCGTCAAGCGGTGGCCAAGAATAAGGGGTTGAAAAAAGTTGCATTTCCTACATTAATTCCCAAAGTACTTTTAGACACGTCTAAAATTCGCCCCTTATGGTAACTATAACTCGTGCCTTCACCATGCACAGATAATTACTCCACATATTAGATCATTGATAATATCTTGAATGGCATCTTTGATATTATGACTGCAAACTTTGTAATAAAATTATGGATAAGAAAACAGTGCATGGCAAGGGCACGAGTTATTTTTACCTTAGGGGGCAAGTTATAATTACTTGAAATTACTTTAACTATAACTGTTAAATTTCAATGGTTTTATACGAGTAGATTCAGAATCTCACTATAGCCACAATATATATATATTGTGAGAAAACTGAGCTGATTGCCTAACTTTTTGCCCCTATTTTTCACTTTCTGCTGGTGTTTTCCTGAATCTGACGGTGCCCTTAGTACTGCTAACCAGTCCCAGGGCCAGTGCTCTGTGTAAAATGGATTATGCAAACTAGGCTAATTTTAATTGGCCCTATCAACCCATCTATAGGTCCCTAATCTATGGTAGGGCATGTAGGTTTAGCGACCCCAAGATTGGCAGTGCACCCATAGAGTTTGGTGCAGTGTAACTATAAGCAGGGACTTTATAAAATATGTTTTATAAACCTTCATGAGACAAAAATAGCTACATTTGTTTCCCCCCATTGTAGTGAATGGGGGCTCCATAGGCTAACATCGGGAGACTTTATTTTAAAACAATAAAGTCTTGTCTTCCATAGAAAGGAGCAGAATATTGCATGTTTATAATCCAATTAAATGTTATAATAAATCCAGCAACTTGCTACTGTTGAATTTAAAATAACTTGCACCTAGAAATAGTTTTAGAACTCTTCCTAAAAGTGACTAGTTTCAGCTCTGTAGTTCCCCTCTCTGATTGGGCAGCCTGGCCAGACTGCCTAGATGAGGTGTGAAGTGGCCTGGGCTGACACAAAGGAAGCATCTGGTGGGATGAGATCTGCCTCAGCAGATGGTGAAACAAGATAGGGAAGAGCAGCCAAACTGGTCTTTAAAGTAGGGAAGGACATTTGGATAGCAACTTTACCTCCCTCATTTCCTGCAAACCCAGACAGACTGGTGCTCTCTGATTAGAGTAGGAGAGGGCTGAAAAGGGGTGTGCCAAAGGAAACGTAGCCACATCAGTGGGTGGGCTCAGCCAGACCTAACCTTTGAGATTGAATGTTTGCCATCTTGGATTTTTTTAGAATGTTGCTCCCTGGGATTGCCTTTTTCCACATTTCCCAGGAAGTGGTCACTCAAGAGGGTGGTGGCCTGCACATGATTGGACAGAGCCCCCCCGCCTTCCATCCCCAGGTGCAAGGATAAAACTGGCAGAACTGCACCCCACCTCAGATAATTACAAGGAACAAGGCAAGAAGAAGGACTGCCCTGCTGGACTCCTGACCTGCACCTGGACACTGCACTCTGAAGGACTGCACCAGGTGCACACTTGGGCTTCACAAGTAAAAGGACTTTGCATGTCATCTACTGCTTCAAGAAGAGACTCCCTGTTTACTATAGGTAGAAAATAGCTGACCAGGGTGCCCTGCATCAGGCCCTGAAGAAACTGACCAGTGACCAGTCATCATTTTTGGATTTGAGCCAGCTGCATTCTGAGAATTTGAGTCCTAACCCTAAAAGAGCAGGAGTAACTCAAGTATATGGAACCTTGGGGTGAGTTGTGGCCTCCTAAAGGACCTTCAAAGACTTTCTGGAAGAAGATCCAGAAGTTTGGAGAGGGTTGCAGCAACTTTGAAAAAAAGCTCCATAAGTGGACTTACCTGACGTCATGAGTCAAGCTGACTTACGTCGACCGCGACCCAACCTCACTTGCAAGTTTGTCTTGCTGAAAAGCTCTGGTGCCCCAGACTTCCAGGATTTCACCGTGGGCTTGGAGAAAGGCAAGCCGTTGACGTTGACTCTAAATCGGCTTGCTGTGGAGGGCTATCCGACGGAGAGAAAGAGCTTGAAAATGTTTCTAAGTCTGAATATAAAAATTTGACCTAGGATTCCTGTGCAATGGATTCGAGGAGGGCTCCACTGAGTTCGACTTCAGTTTCAAGTTGGTCCCGGATGAAGATTTCCTTCATGAAAAATCATCTAAGTCCGAACATAGAATCCTTGACCAAGGCCTCCTCTGATGTGTATCCAAAGAGGGCTCCAGGGAGGTTGGATTCAACTTGTTACTTTGCCCTGGTCCAGAAAATGTTCAAGAAAAAGACTAAGGCCCTGATTATGACCTTGACAGAGGGTATCACTCCATTCCAAATGTGTTGGATATCCCTCCCACAATATTACAAGTTCCATTATATCCTATTGAACTTGTAACACGTCTGACAGGATATCCGTCACATTTGAGGGGGAGTAATCCCCTCCGACAAGGTCATAATCAGGCCCTAAGTTCGAAGATAAAACTTTAACCGAGGCCTCCTGCTCACTGTAGCCGAGTAGGGCTCCATTGCAATCGCTTAAAATTTTGACTTTGCTTCGGTCAAATGTGACCATATGTCCAGATTGGTGCTTTCAGTTTCTAAGTGCTAAAAACCATTTAGGTGCTCATTACGACTTTGGCGGTAATTCTCGAAGTCTGCCGTATAAGCAGTTTGAAGATCGGCGTATTACGAGTCACCAACAGAACACCACTCAAAAACAGCCAACAATTCGACATTGTCAGCCTGACTGATGGCGGTAGAAAGGCGGTTCCACCGCCAGCAGCGCTAAGAGACAACATCCCGCCCTCCAAATTATGACTCACAAATCAGCACTGCGGTCTTTGCACGGGGTTAATACATTGGCGATCCGAACCACAGCGGTCAAAAGCGAACCTCCACCAGAACACAAAACACATTGGACAATACGAATATCCCACACCTGATGGAGATACACACACCACACACACCTGATCACAGCACTATATAACACACCCCTAAGGACCCCCACAATCCTTTGCATCTAGACATTTTGATAGGGAGAGCAAAGACCGCACTAATAGAAGACACTGCACTTGGATATCATAGGCACCATCACACTGAACACACATCAGACAACACACAACAGCATCAGCAACACAACACGCACATCAGCACTGCACACAAACACCACAAACCACATGTACACCCTACCACTCAACCTCACCCCAACAAACAGTGCACACAGCATCCCTGCACATCACACACCCCACCACCCACAACACAACCACCATGGCACCACAAAAACACTCACGATTTACAGATGAGGAGTTGAGGGTCATGCTCAATTAAATCATCAGAGTGCAGCAACAACTGTGTGACGACATCAGGAAGAGGTGGAACGACCTACGGAGGAAGGTACGGTCCATGGCATTGAGATACCAAATCGCCATGATGGAGCTCAGCAGTGGGCTCCCGCCTCCTCCCCCTAATTTCACATTGTGGGACGAGAAGGTCTTGGCCAGAGGGCCTGACTGGAATACCAGGAGGACTGGACTCTGGTACATCAACAACACTCCCCGGGCACTGTGTTGTCCTGCACAGCATGTACCCTCACCACCCTGTCACCCCCTCACATCACCCTTACCTGCACCAATCCACCCTGAACCCAATACCTTACCTTGCATGCCACACCTCCCCAGTAATGCCATTCCTACACAGGCTCAACTACTGCATCGATTTCTCACACTGTAGCAAGTACCACAACTACCACAATGCAACACTCCAAACCCTTGTAGAACTGCTAATTCCACTCCACATTTGGACACCTTCTCGTATAACCATGTCACCCCCTTCACCATCAAGAAATTTTGAATTCACATCAGTACATGCAATGACAGCAGCCAAGCCACCATCAACTATATAGCAAAAACTAGCAGTAGCAACTTCCAACAGACCCAAAAACCAGCGGTTGTCAAGAAACTGTCAATGCCATTACTTGGCAGCAATTGCAGGCAATGATAGCAAACAACCATGTGTACCACAACTACTATACAATCATGAAACACACTTCCTCTCACTCCACAAGTATCCCTAGTATTTACACACAGCAGAGGATGTCAGAGACTGAAAGAAGAATACCCTGGATGTCTGAAAAGGGACTACTTACCTGGCCCATCAGGCATGGCTGGTCAGTCCACCACCACTGGCCTCACCCTACCAACATCTGAATACCCCTTCCTTGTGACACCTACAGCATAGATGAGTCCACCTTTCCAAACCTGTGTCTCAAGGACAGATCATTCATCCGTGTGCTTCACAGCACAGGGACCAGAGTCAACACCCCAAACCCAAGACAATGAAGCTTCTTGTGTAAGTGGGAGTGGGTGCACTGTGGACCAAGGGATGAGACAGTACCACAACACGACTGGCCAGGTGGCCATATCCATCCAGAGTCCTGGGAGCCTACCAGCAATCCCAGGACACGATGGGCCCGGTACTTGCAGGAGAACCAGAGGCAGCAAAGGGAATACCATGAGGAGGCCAAGCAGCAGTGGCAGGCACATGTTGCCACCATGGTCTCCATTGTAGGGGTGCTCACTGAACTCACAAGAATCCAGCATGCGTCCTCCACCCCACAGCAAGCCCCATCCAGTAGCCTTACAACACCTGTGCCATCAACATATGCCCCAGATACTGGAATGGAGGCCCAGAAAGAGGACCTACAGGCCATTAGCACCCCTGCCCCTGCATCTGAGGAACCCCCCTGCAAAAGAGGTCATCCATCCAGACATCCTGGAGGACCTGAGCCAGACCGAACACACCGCCAGGAAGTAATCTCTCTCCTGCACATTCTCCCTTGTGTGCCACTGATACACCCTGTTGACTGTCCAATGCCAAGCCCCATTATCCCCAGGCTCATGGATACAGGACCTGTGGAACTAACAGCTAGACCACCCACTCTGATGATTTCAGAAACCATGACCCCACTCCTCAGAACTGTGATGTGAAACACAAAATAAACACTAATAAGCACAAGTAATGGTGTATGTGTCTTCATTGTTTAAAGTGACATTTTTGGTAACAAACAGTAATCAAATACACTTATTTGTACAACACGTTTGTCTGTGTGACAGATATAGCATGAATTTCCAGCAAGTGTGTCAGTACATCCATATGGTAGTAACATCTAATGGCAAGGGTGCCAACAGTCATGTCAGGAAGCAGATAGTATACACATGTGACCTGATTAGGAACCAAAATAGGGAAAAAGTTAAATGAAATGACCCATGTAGGCCATTATAATACACATACAGCAGTATTTCACATAAACAGGATACATGCTGCATCGGGTAGGACACCACATATCTACAGGCTAGGACTGTCAGTCACGCACATGAAAAGTAATGGCATCATTCCATATAGGTGACATCCCCAACAGTACACCACCTTGCATTGTCAATAGCAGGTAGATGCCAGACAGCAGCTCAGAGTACAAAATTATAGGTCTGCTGAACAGGACTATTTAAAGATGTGTACATTCCATTTTCTCATCAATTCAGACTAATAACCATACAACTTTAATACATCTATAAGGATGAGATGTAATGGCAGTAGCATTTATCACATATAAGTGCAGCATTGCATTTACACTTCCCATCATGTTAAGTCGGCATCCCTTCAGGTTTGAAAACAAAGATGGAAGGAAGTAGTCTCCTCATACACCTTGATGCATACAACATTGAAGGACAAAATCACATCTCCCATACAGGGTTCAACTATACATTAAACTTTAGACCACACATACCTGAGAATCATTGAGAGCATTGTCAAATTATGTCAGTCCTGTCGTCAGCTGCCTCCTCCTCATCTGAAGCTTCGTCAGTAGAAGGGTTACCATCCTCAGCTACAGCTCCTGCATCACTGTCCCCCTCCTCCAACAGTGGGATGTGCCTTCCTCCCCATCTGTAGTTGGATGGAGTCAGGGGCCAGGGAAGGTTGGGGTATCCGGGGTCACCTGTGTATACATAGGAACTTTACTTTAGGGATCTGTGTCAGGCATAGAGCTGACTGTGTAGAGAGGTACACTTACCAATGAGCCAGGCCCTTTCTCGCTGTAGTTGTAACATCAATGCAGGGACAGTTCTGTTCCTCAGGACATAGGAATCATGTACCAAACCAGAGAATTTCTCACTCACATGTGACATATACTAGTCTGCAAGACACACCATTTGAAAATTAATCAAATATATACTCTTCCAGTTTCTGTACACCTGTTCATTGGTCCTCGGAGGTACCAAGGCAATGTGAGTACCATCAATGGCCCCTATTACATGTGGCACATGAGCAATGTTGTAAAAGGCAGCCTTAACAGTGTTCAGTTCTGGACATTGTGGGAACCTTAGGTACCTAACATGGATGTAAACATACACTTGATGTATTGCCAGCTGTCACCCACTTCATATGTGAGTGTCAATGAGTTGACAACTTACATATGCGTTAGCTTTGTACAGGCATGCAAGCATTGATGTGGTGGTGCTGTACCAAATTGTCAACTGCAATTAAGACAAATTTCTTGTAGGAAAGTACCATTCTTCTTGGCATGTTATCCCCAATTTGTACCTGTTTGTCAGTGTTTTTTTACTGTCTCACTGGGATGCTGCTAGTCAGGACCCCTGTGCTCATAGTTTGTGGCCTATATGACAGTATGTTTTACTGTGCTGTCAGTATGCTTAACTGTGTCACTGGAGTTAGGCTCTCTCTACCAAATGTGTCACTATAGTCTAGTGACTCCATATTCTAATTCAGATTGGCACACCGGACCCCCCCTTATAAGTCCCTAGTTTATGGTACCTAGGTACCCAGGGCATTGGGTTTCCAGGAGATTCTTATGGGCTGCAGCATTTCTTTAGCCACCCATAAGGAGCTCATACAAGCACTCCTTCGGGACTGCCACTGCAGCCTGAGTGAAATAGTGCACACACTATTTTACAGTCATTTTCACTGCACCAGGGAACTTATAAATCACCTATATGTCTAACCTTCAGTTACTGAAGGCTAGGTGTAAAGTTTCTATGTGTAAGGGCACCCTTGCACTAGCAAAAGTGCCCCCAGGTTGTCCTCGACAAATTTCCCAGACTTCATAAGTGTGGGGACACCATTATATGCATGCAATACATATATGTCAATACATATATGTAGCTTCAGAATGGTAACTCCGAAAATGGTCATGTGAGGTGTCTAAGATTGAGTATTTGTACCCCCAATCCAATTCTGGTATTGTGGGGCCAATTCCATGCACCCTGGGGGCTCCACCATGGACCTCCCCAGTACTGCCAAACCAGCTCTCTGAGGTTTCCACTGCAGCCCCAGCTGCTGCCACCTCACAGGCAGGTTTCTGCCCTCCTGTGGATTGAGAAGCTCAATCCCAGGAAGGCAGAATAATGCATTTCCTTCAGAAGTGGGGTGTTACACCCTCTCCCATTGGAAATAGATGTTAGAGGCATGGGAGGGGAATCCTCCCAGAGCCTCTAGAAATGCTTTGAAGGGCACAAAATGTGCCCTCCTTGCATACCCCAGTCTACACCAGTTCAGGGACCCCCAGTGCCTGCTCTGGCTTGAAACTGGACAAAGGAAAGGGGAGTGACCTCTCCCCTTCCATCACCACCCCTGGGGTGGTGCCCAGAGCTCCTCCAGAGTGTCCCCGGCATTAGCCATTTTGGATTCCAAGGTGTGGGGACCCACTGGGAGCATCTGAGGGGCCAGTGCCAGCAGGTGACATCAGAGACCCCCTTCTGATAGGTGCAAACCTGGTTAGTTAGCCAATCCCCCTCTCAGGGCTATTTAGGGTCTCTCCTCTGTGTTTTTTTCTCAGATTCGGTTTGCAATACTCCACCAGGACTCCTCTGCATCCTCCTTTCCAGCTTCTGACCGCCAGATCAACTGCAGACTGCTCGAGGACCACTGTAACTTCAACAAAGTATCCAGGAAAGCTACTGTGACCCTGCAACTTCAGCTCCAGCCAGCAACTACAACAGTTTCCAGGTTGTACTCGCTCTGAGGACTGCCTTTGTGTAGTGCTGCAATGAACACATTCTGCAACTCCTTTGTCCCCATGTTCTAGGCCTCCTGTGGGTTCTGCCTGGTCTTCTGAGGACTCTCTAAAGTGCGGAGAGCCCCCTCTGTCTCCTCAGTCCGAGTTGAGGCACCCAGGTAGCGACATTTGTGCGAGCCAAGGCTTGTTGGTGAAATCCAATGATATAAAACAGCCTGCATCCAACAACTTGATGTGGGTCATCTCTTGCACCAATCAGGAACCCGCAGCTGTCTTCTTTGGTGCATTTCTTTGTGTAACCGAAGAATTCACTTTTGCACTTTCACCTGGGTTAGCAGGGGCTCCTGTTCTTGCTGGACTCTTTATCGACTTCTGGACTTGGTCTAACCTCTCTCCACAGGTCTTCAGGTCCAGAAATCCATTTTTGGTTTCTTGCAGTCTTGCTTGGTTTTTGCATAATCCTTTACCACGACTCCTAGTGTGTTCTGAGGAAACTTGCTGTACTTTACTCCTGTTTTCCTGGGCTCTGGGATGGGGTAATTTACTTACCTTTGATGTTCTCTTACACTCCCAGTGCCCCTCTACACACTACACTGGCCTAGGGGGGAAAACGACATTCGCAGTCGACTATTTTAGTATATGGTTTGTGTTGCCCCTAGGCCCATTGCAACCTATTTTGTTTTTCACTGTTTGCACTATTTTCTGACTGTTTACTTACCTGATTTTGGTTACTACTGTATATATTGTGTATAACACATACCTTCAGTAGGAATATTACCTCTAAGATATTTTTGGCCTTGTGTCACATAAATAAAGTACCTTTATTTTTGGTAACTCTGAGTATTGTCTTTCTTGTGTATCAGTACTCTGTGACTATAGTGGTATTGCAAGAGCTTTGCATGTCTCCTAGTTCAGCCCTGGCTGCTCTGCTACAGCTTCGCCTAAACAGCCTAAGCTGCTAGACACTGTCTACATTTCACTAAGGTGGATCAATGGACCTGGTATAAGGTGTAAGTACCTCTGGTACCCACTACAAGCCAGGCCAGCTTCTCACACTTCTATGTTGAGGCGTTCTACAAGCTTAATTCTCTATCCCTGATTCTACTTTACTCAGCCAAAGTATTCTTGTTAGCTCTCAATTTGGGTTATGACAAGTGCATGCAGCGTACATTGAAAGAGGAGTAATTGTAATATAAAAGGACATCTGTACAAAATGTATTCCACACATACCTGTCATATCGTCTGTGTATTCTGTACCTCTGAAGTTTAATTTTGTTTTATTGTGTTTTAATTGACAAGTAGGTAAGTATGCTCATGGAGTAATTAAGAGACATGTGAGTACGACAGATGACAGGCATATAGGATGTTCAATATTGTGTCTTGGGTGAAGAGATGAGGTAATAGGCTATATAGTGGGTCATGGCTGCCTGAACTATGTTTATAGTAATTGTATCATAGCCACTATTTTTCATGGCCAGGATGTGTAGATACCTTGTCGGTATGTGTACAAAATGGGTAGTTATTGACCCTTTTCTCCTTTTCTTTCTCTCTCACCCTCCTCTCTCCATCTCTGTCTATGTGTGCATTAGCATCATCTGGTGAAGGAGAAGGGTCACCAGCAATTGGGGAAGTTGCATCCCGCTGTACCCAGGAGGCAGGGTCCACCGACGCCAAGGGTACCAGTCAGACAGAAGGTGAGGGGAGCACCATGGGGGAGACTGGAACCACTACAACATCATCTTCAGATTCCTCCTCCAATGGCAGCTCCCTGGCAGTGGCAGACCCATCTTAGACCAGCCCAGTATCATCCTTGACAGCCACCCCCCTTACCAGCACCACCCTCCCTGTGGCTTCCCACCCAGTTTCCCATGCCCGCTCACCCAGGAGGGTGGGCATCTCCTTCACCGCAGACACCTCTGCCCCTGCCTCAGTCAGCCCTGCTGCCCTCAATGTGGCAGCTATTGACCTCATGAGGTACATCTCTGTGGGGCAGTCAACCATTGTGAATGACATCCATGGACTGGCAACCCAGATGCAGCAGTATAGCAATGCATACCGGGAAGGCATTTAAGGTGCCTTGACTGGCCTACAGAGATCATTTGAGGCTCTGGCCTCCTCTTTGATGAAAGCCATTGCCCCTTCATCTTCCATCCCTCTCCAGATATCTGTTCCCAATCCAAGACCCCTCTCCCTTCACCCATTCAGAGCCCTCCTACAGACCAGAGTTCACCCAAGTGACACCAAGTGACACCACATGCATTCACACACACAACACACATCTGCAAACACGACAACAGGTACTTCTTACAATGTCTCCCCCACCAACTCCTATCTTATAGTCACATCACCACTCAGACCTGTTGTCACTGCAGCTTTACACCTTGATCATGCTACCAATCCTGTCTTACCCTCAGACACCACAAGATCGGACAAGCAGAGACCCACCCCACACACCATATCTGCATTCACCACGACCACCTTCACTACCATATGCAGCACATCCACCTCACTTGCAGTCACCACCCCAACATACACTCACACATCTTCCATTTGCTTGCCCTGCATCTCTTTCTCCCTCCTCCCACGAAACACAAACACCCTCACTCACTTCCCCAACATTCACCCACCACATACAAGCACACATTGCACACACCTGCATCCACGTCCAGTACACCAACACATTATACAACCACTCCCTCTACCTCCACTCCTAAATGTTTTTCATGACTACCCTCATGACCCTACGAAAGTATTCCTTCCCTCCCTTGACCGGTTCCCTACTCCTGTCCCACCCCATGTTGCCCCCAAATGCCATGTCCCCCTGCCCCTACCCAGCCAGTCCACCTTTCCTGTCCACCCATGACCCTCCGTCTACAAAACCCCCACCCTCACCCAAATCTCAGATCCCTATCCCAAAGTCCAAACACCCTCCCCCACCATCCAGACTGAAGCCTAAAGCCCCACCCCCTCCCAAACCCAAACTCAAGGACCCCCCCTTCCAAACCCAAGCCCTCCCACCGCTGAGGTGCCTGCCTGCCCCACTGATGCCCCTTTCACGTGGAGGCCTATTTGCAGTCAGGAGTCAAGTTGGGCCTATGGAATGTGCCCTATGTACCTTGGAAAAATGTTGACTGTGGCCTGCCAATAGGCCCATTTTGTAAATAGTTATTAATTTTTTTAAGTTGAATACATCTGCCTACAGAAATGTGGATGTCAAAGTGGAGTACGTGTCCTGGTTTCCTTCTACATGGTGGTGTGATATCTGTGTGCTACGGTGTGTGTTGTTTGTGTATGGACTGTGTCTGTGTTGTTGCATACGCTGGGTAGATAAATTGTGCTATGTGCATATTGTGATGTGTTTGTATGCTGGCTTGTGGCATTGTATGGTAATGGTATGTGAGTCTGTGTGTAAAGTGCTGCATCTGTGAATTCCTCTGTAATTTGGTTGCATGTGGTGTTTCTTGACGTGCCTGTCTATGACTGCGTTTGTGTGTTTGTGATGTTGTTGTCATGAGATTATGGAGTGTTGTGTATGGATGTGTATGACTGTGTTGGTGGTGTGTGTGTACGTTGTGCTGTGTGTATGGCACATGTCTGTTTGGCGTGGTGTGTGTATTTGGCATTTGCATTTGTGTATTTTGTGTGTGTCTGTGTGTGCAGGTACAGTACCTTTGGTTGCATGCGTGTGGCCTTCTCTGTGTGTGTCGGGTGAGTGTGTTGTGTGTGGATGTGTAATGCTGCCTTTCCCTCCAGTGTGTGCTAGGCGGGGGTACTTATGGTTGTCGTCTTCACCGTTGTCGGTGGTCATTGTGAGAAAACAGGGCTGATTGCAGAGGCCCCCTAACTTTTTGCCCCATTTTTCACTTTGTGCTGGTGTTTTTCTGACTCTGATGGTGCCCTGGGTACTGATAACCAGTCCCAGGGCCTGTGCTCTGTGTAAAATCAGTATGCAAATTAGGCTCATTATAATTGGCTAAGTCAACCTACCTATAAGTCCCTAGTATATGGTAGGGCATGTAGATTTAGGTACCCCAGCATAGGTAGTGCACCCAAAGGTGCACTACTGAGGTGCCTAGTGTCATTTTATAGTCAGGCCTGCCTTGCCGGCTGCTTTTAAATTAAAGTTACATGCAAATTCGACTTTGGAATTAAAAGTAGTTCCAAAGCCTTAAACGACCTTATTTTTACATATGTCACCCCTAAGGTGTGCCCTACGTGCCCCTAGGGCTGAGTCCCCTACAACTATAAGCAGGGACCTTATAAAATAGCTTTATAAGCCCTGGTGAGGTAAAACAGCCAAATTTGTTTTTCCCTCATTGTAGTGAATTGCCTCCATAGGCTAGAATAGGTAGACTTTATTTTAATTTAAAAAATCCCCTTAAGTAACAGATACTACAAGTTTGGTATCAAATTAATTGTTAGAAATCCCACAACTTTCAGTTGTTGGATTTCATATAACTTGTTCAGTTAAAGAGTCTTTGCTGCTTTGCTCTGATTAGCCAGCCTCTGGCAGCCTGGCCAGGCTGCCTTGATGAGGTGTGAAGTGGCCTGGCTCAACACAAAGAGATGTGCCTGAGGGAGGAGATCTTCCCTCAGCAGATGGGGAAGCATGAAGGGGGAGGGCTGACAAACTGGTTTTCAAAGGCAGGGAAGGACATTTGGAGCAACCCAGTAACACCCTCACATCCTGCAAAACCAGACAATTAGGTGCCCCCTTGATTAGATTAAGAGAGGGCAGGAGAGGGGTGTGTTTACGATTTTTAGCCACAGCAGTGGGTGGGCTCAGCCAGATTCCCAGGAAGTGGTCATCACAGGGGGAAGGACCCTGCCCCTGATTGGAGAACCAGGACCCCCTGTTTTTCACCAAGGAGCAGAGATAAAACTGGCAAACCTGCACCCACACCTCAGTTCCCTACCAGATCCCCACCAGGAAGAACTAAAGAAGAAGAAGGACTGCCCTACTGGACCCCTGACCTGCACCTGGACACTGCACTCTGGAGGACTGCACTAGCTGCACACTTGGGCTTCACCACTAGAAGGACGTTGAACGGGACCTCCCAGGCAGCGTATCTGAAGAGGGCTCCAAGGACGTCGGATCAATATTCAGGTTTGCCCCGGTCTAAGGATTTTCACCTCGAAAAAATGACTAAGTCCGGAGGTAAAAATTTCCACAGAGGGCTTACGCGACGCGCATCTGAGGAAGAGTTCCAGGAGGTCAGATTGGACTGACAGGTTCTCCCGCTGAAGAAAATCTCCAGAAAAACGTCCAAGTCCTAAGGTAAACTTTTGACCGAGGCCTCCCGCAGGCTGTAGCTGAGCCGGGCTCCATCGCGGTCGGCCTTAAACTTTGACTTTGCCCCGGTGGAGGTGGGACCAGATGACCAGATTAGCGCTTTTTGTTTCTATGAGCTAGAAAGCTTTAATTCTTTAAAAATTCATATCTCCAGTTCCCCTTATCCAATAATATTTGTTTTGGTGTAATTTTAAAGCTAAAAATATTTCCTATTTTTATAAATTGATCTTGTTGCCAAGCTACCAAGGTTTTGAGCTAGGTTTCATTTACTGAGACCTAACTGGACGTAAGTGGAGGTTAGTGGGCTATTGCTAAGTGTAGGTACTTACCTGCACTTACCAATAACCCATTTTCCAACAGTCCTGAAGGTGTATGGTAAGATACAATGCTGGGAAGACTTGCAGTTCTTTTGCCATGGCGGCGCAGATATGCCTGTGTATCTGGAGGTGAGTGTTTCCTTTTATACTACCAGTTTCTGCCAGGCGTTTCGTGGTGGTGGCACCGCCCCAGAAATCCTAGTGGTCTGCTGACTTGTAATATGTTCTGGAGAAGGCTACTGCTGTTGGCAGTGGTCCGACTGCACTGGTGGCACTGATGGTACTGGCGGTGTCTTGGCTGTGTGAGCGGTTGGATCACCACTGTAGCCGTAATATGGCGGTCTGCACCTCCTGACTGGCGGTGACCGCCAAACTCATAATAAGGGCCTTAATCTTTAAAAATTCATATCTCCAGTTTCTTTTATTGGAGTTTTGTCATTTCAGTGTAATTTTAAAGATAAAAATATAATCTATTTTTATAAGTTGATGTTGGATTTTTATTGTGTTTTGTGCTTTACTTATTTACTGTTTTGTGATTTTTAAATGTTTTACACACCTGTCTCCCAAGTTAAGCTTAACTGCTTGTTGCCAAGCTACCAAGATTTGAGATGGAATTAATTTATTGAGACCCTGACTAGACCTAGTGGGGTTTGTGGCCTATTGCTAAGCGTATGTACATACTTGCCTTTACTAATAATCCATTTCCCAACAATGTCCATTTTCTATCAATATGACAAACGTTTCCTGAACACCATCTTGGTGAAATTAAAGCTGTAAAACTTAGAACATTTCATTTCTATATAACGTAAAGGTATATTTATACTATGTTTGCGTCAAATTTGCATCATTTTTTTACGCAAATTCAGAGCAAAATTAACTCCATATTTATATTCTGATGATATACATATCTAGCGTGAAAATATTGGAGTTAGCACCAATTTTTGGATGTGTGCGCCTACATTGCGTCAATGAGATGCAAGGTAGGCATTCCCATTTAAAAAATGGTGCTAGCCCCATAGCCACAAATGTATTCTCCTGTGCTAAAATGATGCACAGGTGGGAGGAGGGGGATAGAAAATGGTGAAAAGTTTGCACCATTATTTAACACCTGGGTTGGACGAGGCACTAGGGGACCTGTGGACCCGTTTCCATGGTTAAACACCATGGAATGGGCCCACAGTTGTCCACCTCAAGCCGCAGGAACACCCTCACCCACACCAGAGGAACACCAAAGGATGGGGGACCCCATCCCGGGTAAGTAGAGTAAGTATAGGTAAGTATTTAAAAAAAGAAGTAAGTGCCATTGGGGGCCCGAATATGGGCCCCCTGCATGGCACTGGGTGCAATGGCTACACCCAGGGGACCCTGGTCCTCCATGCTGGCCATTGGAGTGATGACATGACTCCTGTCTTTTATAAGACAGGAGTCATGTGGTGTGGATAGTTTTGTGTTGGGCAATTATGCTAGGCTGGTTAACAGCATTTTTTTTGCCTCTAACAAGCCTAGTGTCATTTTTAGAGGCAAAACCCACTTCACCCATAAGCCACCCCCACCAGGCTAACGTTATATTTTTCTGATGCTAGCGCCGAGTTTGCGGCATTCCATAAATTTGGCTCCCGGCTGGCACTTTAAAATGACGCAAGCTGGTACAATACTTTTTGCAGCAAAACTGCGTTTGCGCAGTTTTGCGGCAAAAAGTACAAATATGGGCCTTAGTGTTAGTGTTCTAGAAAGCTAAAATAAGGAAACATTTTCTATGAGTTCTTAAATATCTTGCTCACTTATGCAAGTAACACATTCTGCAATCAGATTGAAACATATTTTTAACACCAGAACAGTCTCCCAGTTAATTCCTTGATGGTCAATGGGAATTTGCCAAAGAGTGGTTTTAACCCGTTAAATGCGGGCGTCGGCCACTGGCCGACGCCCACACTCCCTCCCTGGTGCGGGTCACGACCAGTGGCCGACACCAGGGAGGGGGTTAAAAATCCTCCGGTGCAATGCACCGGAGGATTTTTTATTTTTATTTTTTTACCGTAGGAGACGCGGAAGAGCTTCCGCGTCTCCATCCCACCCCCCTCCCGCCCCCTTATGACGTCAGCGCGCCGCGAGGCGCGCTGACGTCACATTTTTTCCCCACCGGAGAAGGAGAGACGGAGGTAAGCGTTCTTTCCTTCTCCGGTGGGGAAAAAAAGGCCAAAACGGCCTCCCCAGATGCCAGGGAGGCATCGATGGAAAGGGGAGGCTCTCCCCTTTCCATCGATGCCTCCCTGGCACCGTTTCCTGGCCGTGGATCGCAGCGCGGCTGCGATCCACGGCCAGGAAACGCCACTAGGCACCAGGGATCTTCTTTGGGGGGGTCGGCCCCCTCGTAAAAGGGCCACCCCCCCCCGGCAATATTTTAATTATTTATACTGTTTTGGGGGGCGATCGCGCCCCCCACAAAAAAAAAAAAAAAAAAAAAAGAAAAAAAAAATGGCGGGGTCGGCCCTTGGAACACGGGCCGACCCCAGGGGAAAAAAAAAAAACGTAGTTTTGCCTGGGGAGGCCGATCGCCCCCCCAGGGTAAAAAAAAACAAAAAAAAACAAATTGTTGGTGGTCAGCCCTTAGGGTGACCATCAATGGGGCCATTTTTTTTTTTATACATGTGTGCTTTGCCGAGGGCAAGCACACATGTATAAAAAGAAAAAGATTTGTGACATGAGTCTCATATATATGTGTATATATGTATACACATATATATATCTATATAGATATATATATCTATATATATATATATATATATATATCTATATAGATATATATATATATATAGATATATATATAGATAGATATATATATTTTTTTCAGGACAAGCATTGCAGCGTCCATGTGCTGCTTTTCTGACTTGTTGGTGTGTATCTGGGCTTCTAACAACGCCCACCTCACGCCCATCACTACCACTCCTTTGATGGCATTGGAAAATGATTTACCTTTGTCCCTCCTTGGGGAGGTTTTGCTACCGCCTTGGCCATCGCCCCTGGTACATGGCTAATTGCACTTTTGCTGTTACGTTTAACTGCGAGCGAACTTCTTTTCCTTTTGTGTAACTCTTCACATGATGCTCATGGTGGCCATGGCGCTGTGAATCGGCTCTCTTATGTGAAAGAGTTTAACTTTAAATTATCAATTTATGTGGCAAGAAAAGTTGGGTTAGGAGTTTATAACGCTAATAGCTCTAACTCGAGCAGATGCGAGACCCATTGCATTGTAAATGCTTGTTATTCTTGTGTGTGTTGTTTTATAATGGTGAACAATTTCACCGCACTCCACGAGGACCGTGATCAAGACTCTTTGGTGAGTTGAAACACGTTGGTGGTTATTGACTGCAATAAAATACACGTTTATTTGTACTTCATGGAGTGCGGTGAAATTTTTCGGCATTAGATAATTTCTAGATTGGTCTTCCCTGTCACTGGGCACCGGCAGTGAAGTGTGCCGCCCAGCAACCCTTCAACCACTTTGTTTCTAAACATATAAATATATATATATTATTATATATATATATATATATATATATATATATATATACACACAATATGCATGCATGCATGTCTTTTCTGTAGTGGCAGTTTTGCTGGATAGTACTGAGGGAATTAGAAGAGGAGGTAATGGGAGGCAGAGCACCAAAAATGACTGTTGCACAGGGTGTGTGGTAAGGTGAAGTAATACATTCTTTTTTTGTTTTTTTCAGTGTTTTCAGAGAATCTGCAGAATTGGAGAAGAAGCGAAGGTAAGGTGACGACATTTCCTGTTGTACACAACAAACATACCAACAAGCAATTTTGTGACTATCTGCCTTCTACGTAGGATAGTAATTTAGAGGGACAGTTTAGCCAGTTGCAGAGATGGCGTCTTGTTGGATGACTGCTGGTCAAGCCCTAGCTCGGGTTATGGAGGACAGTTCTGATGTAGGCTCAGAGACTGAGACAGCAGACACTGAGACAGCATCTGAGGGAGAGGACAATGGGGCAGATTCTGGGAGTGATTTTTCAGTCGGCGGAGTCCCATCTGACGACACCTCTTCCAGTAAGTCTGAAGGAGACAATGACGACATCCGTGCTGTCCCTTCGCAAGCACATTCTGGGCAGCGGGACCACATTGGGTTAGCCGAACCCAGAGAGCACGTGCTTGCTGCCGCAAGCACAGAACGAGTGCTCTCTTGGCAGCCCCCCTGTTTGGTTCAGCCCCAAATTCCACCTTTTACTGGTGACGCTGGATGTAAAGTCGATACAGCTAACTTTTTGCCAGTCGACTACATCTATCTGTTTTTGGATGTTGACTTTCTTCAGAAAGTTGTGCAGCAAACAAATTTGCGTGCAGACCAATTTCTGAGGGAGCGCGGAGGCACTCTAGGGCCCCGTTCTAGGGCACGCCAGTGGACTCCCACTTCGCTGGCGGAGTTGAAGATATTTTTGGGCCTTACCCTCAAAATGGGGTTAGTACAGAAACCCACCTTGCAGTCCTACTGGACGACTCGCACGGTTTGGGTAACTCCCATCTTCGCACCATACATGAGCAGAGATCGTTTTTTGCTACTGCAGCGCATGCTGCATTTCAATGACAATTCTGCTGCATTGCCCCGGGACCATCCAGATCATGACAGGTTGTTCAAAATTCGGCCTGTCGTGGAACATTTGTCTGCCAGGTTTCCAGAGATCTATACTCCTGGAAAGAATATAGCAGTCGATGAGTCCTTGATCCTGTACAAAGGACGGCTGCTTTTCAGACAGTACATTGCGAGCAAAAGAGCTCGCTATGGCATAAAGCTGTACATGCTGTGTGAGAGCTCTACTGGCTATGTGTACAGCCTGAGAGTGTATACAGGGAAGGATTCTACCCTAAACCCTGTAGGTTGCCCTCCCACGTTAGGGGTCACAGCTAAGATTGTATGGGAACTTGTCCATCCACTTCTTCACAAAGGTTATAACCTTTATGTGGACAATTTCTATACAGGAGTAGAGCTGTTCAGTGAGCTCTACAAAGCTGGCACTGTGGCCTGCGGTACAGTTCGTTGTAACCGCAAAGGATTCCCGCGGGAGCTTGTTTGCAAGAAGCTCCAGAAATCACAGAGTACTGCATTGCGTTCTAACGAACTGCTCGCAGTCAAGTTCCTAGATAGACGTGATGTATACGTGCTCACTACAATTCATGATGAGAGCACTTCTCCCATCACGGTTTGGGGTCAGATGGCCGAAGTCCACAAGCCCATCTGTATACTTGATTACAATAAGTACATGGGTGGAGTGGACAAGAACGACCAGGTTCTTCAACCATACAATGCGTGTCGTAAAACTCGCACTTGGTACAAGAAACTGTTTACCCACCTGATTCAGATGGCAACATACGTATGTTGTTTACCGTCAGACAACAACAGGAAGACTCATGACTTTCCTTGACTTCCAGTTGTCTGTAATTGAAAGCCTCACTGCTGTTACTGAAGAAGCAGCAGCCTCCACCTCATATGTTCTGGAGGATGTGGCAAGGCTGCAGGAGCGACACTTTGCTGATCGCATACCTAAAACACCCAAAAAGGATCGCCCATGTCGTCGCTGTAAAGTGTGATCAAAGCATGGAAAGCGGCAGGAGAGTCGGTATTACTGTCCCCAGTGTCCATCACAACCAGGCCTCTGTATCCCTACTTGCTTTACGTTGTATCATACTAAAGCAAAGTTCTGGGAAATCGAGTGAGGTTGAGCTGCTGTTGGGTAATCCTTTCAGTGGCAGTGCATGGATACCGAACGTCCATGGGCCACTGCTTCGTTAGGCAAGGAGCCACAGAATTTTACTTCATCATGGACTTCCTTTTGGCGTGGTCGGTGTTCTGTTCAATTAACATGCATTTACTTCCCCCTACTGCATATACTAGTAGACAGAACATATGCCACATTGCCACGGAGTACCCTTTCTTCACCTGCATGTCTTCCTTACTTTCAACGGTAGATATGCTCTCTCAGTTCGAGAAATCACTTTGTAGGGCATACTTGGAAGCCCCCAACTTGCTTCCACAAACTAGTATAGGTTCACTTGGCTATTATACAGGATTAGCCAGGACTCTGATGAGAACAGAGACATGGATGGGTAAGGAAAGCTTATGGTAGGAGTGCCTTCACAGGGTTATTGCACAGGTAGAAGGCAGATAGTAAAGGTAGTACAGATGTACATCATCTACACCTATGGATTCAAACCCATTGGTGCCATCCCAGCACTAAAGGAGAATGACTTGTATAGGTCAGTGTTTGACCTGCTTTTCATGTTCATCCTCCATCAGAACTTAGTAGATGTTCAGTTTGCTGTATAAGTGCATTATAGTCACATCACTGCACATAATGTTGGCTGGGACATATGCTACGTTCTCATGGACTCCCCTATGTACCAAACACTACCCTTTTCCATAGCCTATGACCTTCTCTTTAGGGAACATCATGAGAAATCCCCAGCATGTCTCCCTTAGTTTCAAAGGTAGATATGCTCACTCAGTTCGAGGAATCGCTTTGTACGGCATACTCGGACACCCCCAACTTGCATCCACAAACTGGAAGGAGTTGGATTTAGCACAGAGAGTGCGCTAAAGGCGCATGAAAAACATGTCTTCCTGAGCCTCAGGTGGCTGTCACAGGAGTCATTAGTAAAGGTTTGTTACGCATGCATTTGGTAATGTTAAGGAAGAAGGAGGCAGTTACTTGACAGGTGGTAAAATGTAGTCAAACTTAATCCGTTCTGTGGCGTGTGAATGTGATGGGCCCTTGTCTGGCAGCGGTAAGTTAATGTGAGTGGAGTGATTGATTGGATTGGGCCCGTGGCTGGCGATATGAAAGGGTTGTTTGTTGTGCGTGAATGGCGTGTGAATGGACCATAAAGAGGTTGGTGCCTGGACGCGGCTTTATGGCCCACCTTCAGAAGGCTTGGTTTCAACATTCAGATACTTTGATAAGTAATCATGCTTTAAAACCATAATTTCTGGAGGTGCTAAAACCAACCAGTGTGAGTGGTGGGTTAACTTTAACAAACTAGTACCAGGGGAGACCAAGGGTGCAGGACTTGCATGGCTTTCACCAGTTTTCCTTCACCCAGAATCCCCTTGAAATTACATTATGTGCTTAAAAAACACATTTTCCTTGCATTCCAATGAGCAGAAGTCCAGGGATCTGCAGGTATCCTCAAAATTCCTACCACCCAGTGTTTCCCCACTTGTCCTGATAAAAACACAACCCCGCTTGTGTGCCTGCGCCTAGTGCCTGCTTCAGGAATGAATCACTCCAGGGTTAACAGTAGACCTCAAGCAAGGACTACCATTGACCCTTGTGTGATCCATTCCTGTCGCGGGCGCTAGGCCTACCCACACAAGTGAGGTATCATTTTTATCGGGAGACTTGGGGGGATGCTGGGTGGAAGGAAATTTGAGGCTCCTCTCAGATTCCAGAACTTTCTGTCATCGAAATGTGAGGAAAACTTGTTTTTTTAGCCACTTTTTGAGGTTTGCAAAGGATTCTGGGTAACAGAACCTGGTCAGAGCCCCGCGAGTCACCCCATCTTGGATTCCCCTAGGTCTCTAGTTTTCAAAAATGTACAGGTTTGGTAGGTTTCCCTAGGTGCCGGCTGAGCTAGAGGCCAAAATCTACAGGTAGGCACTTTGCAAAAAACAGCTCTGTTTTCTGTGATGTGTCCACGTTGTGTTTTGGGGCATTTCCTGTCGCGGGCGCTAGGCCTACCCACACAAGTGAGGTATCATTTTTATCGGGAGACTTGGGGGGACGCTGGGTGGAAGGAAATTTGAGGCTCCTCTCAGATTCCAGAACTTTTTGTCATCGAAATGTGAGGAAAACTTGTTTTTTTAGCCACTTTTTGAGGTTTGCAAAGGATTCTGGGTAACAGAACCTGGTCAGAGCCCCGCGAGTCACCCCATCTTGGATTCCCCTAGGTCTCTAGTTTTCAAAAATGTACAGGTTTGGTAGGTTTCCCTAGGTGCCGGCTGAGCTAGAGGCCAAAATCTACAGGTAGGCACTTTGCAAAAAACAGCTCTGTTTTCTGTGATGTGTCCACGTTGTGTTTTGGGGCATTTCCTGTCGCGGGCGCTAGGCCTACCCACACAAGTGAGGTATCATTTTTATCAGGAGACTTGGGGGGACGCTGGGTGGAAGGAAATTTGAGGCTCCTCTCAGATTCCAGAACTTTCTGTCATCGAAATGTGAGGAAAACTTGTTTTTTTAGCCACTTTTTGAGGTTTGCAAAGGATTCTGGGTAACAGAACCTGGTCAGAGCCCCGCGAGTCACCCCATCTTGGATTCCCCTAGGTCTCTAGTGTTCAAAAATGTACAGGTTTGGTAGGTTTCCCTAGGTGCCGGCTGAGCTAGAGGCCAAAATCTACAGGTAGGCACTTTGCAAAAAACAGCTCTGTTTTCTGTGATGTGTCCACGTTGTGTTTTGGGGCATTTCCTGTCGCGGGCGCTAGGCCTACCCACACAAGTGAGGTATCATTTTTATCGGGAGACTTGGGGGGACGCTGGGTGGAAGGAAATTTGAGGCTCCTCTCAGATTCCAGAACTTTCTGTCATCGAAATGTGAGGAAAACTTGTTTTTTTAGCCACTTTTTGAGGTTTGCAAAGGATTCTGGGTAACAGAACCTGGTCAGAGCCCCGCGAGTCACCCCATCTTGGATTCCCCTAGGTCTCTAGTTTTCAAAAATGTACAGGTTTGGTAGGTTTCCCTAGGTGCCGGCTGAGCTAGAGGCCAAAATCTACAGGTAGGCACTTTGCAAAAAACAGCTCTGTTTTCTGTGATGTGTCCACGTTGTGTTTTGGGGCATTTCCTGTCGCGGGCGCTAGGCCTACCGACACAAGTGAGGTATCATTTTTATCGGGAGACTTGGGGGGACGCTGGGTGGAAGGAAATTTGAGGCTCCTCTCAGATTCCAGAACTTTCTGTCATCGAAATGTGAGGAAAACTTGTTTTTTTAGCCACTTTTTGAGGTTTGCAAAGGATTCTGGGTAACAGAACCTGGTCAGAGCCCCGCGAGTCACCCCATCTTGGATTCCCCTAGGTCTCTAGTTTTCAAAAATGTACAGGTTTGGTAGGTTTCCCTAGGTGCCGGCTGAGCTAGAGGCCATAATCTACAGGTAGGCACTTTGCAAAAAACAGCTCTGTTTTCTGTGATGTGTCCACGTTGTGTTTTGGGGCATTTCCTGTCGCGGGCGCTAGGCCTACCCACACAAGTGAGGTATCATTTTTATCGGGAGACTTGGGGGGACGCTGGGTGGAAGGAAATATGAGGCTCCTCTCAGATTCCAGAACTTTCTGTCACCGAAATGTGAGGAAAACTTGTTTTTTTAGCCACTTTTTGAGGTTTGCAAAGGATTCTGGGTAACAGAACCTGGTCAGAGCCCCGCGAGTCACCCCATCTTGGATTCCCCTAGGTCTCTAGTTTTCAGAAATGTACAGGTTTGGTAGGTTTCCCTAGGTGCCGGCTGAGCTAGAGGCCAAAATCTACAGGTAGGCACTTTGCAAAAAACAGCTCTGTTTTCTGTGATGTGTCCACGTTGTGTTTTGGGGCAATTCCTGTTGCGGGCGCTAGGCCTACCCACACAAGTGAGGTATCATTTTTATCGGGAGACTTGGGGGGACGCTGGGTGGAAGGAAATTTGAGGCTCCTCTCAGATTCCAGAACTTTCTGTCATCGAAATGTGAGGAAAACTTGTTTTTTTAGCCACTTTTTGAGGTTTGCAAAGGATTCTGGGTAACAGAACCTGGTCAGAGCCCCGCGAGTCACCCCATCTTGGATTCCCCTAGGTCTCTAGTTTTTAAAAATGTACAGGTTTGGTAGGTTTCCCTAGGTGCCGGCTGAGCTAGAGGCCAAAATCTACATGTAGGCACTTTGCAAAAAACAGCTCTGTTTTCTGTGATGTGTCCACGTTGTGTTTTGGGGCATTTCCTGTCGCGGGCGCTAGGCCTACCCACACAAGTGAGGTATCATTTTTATCGGGAGACTTGGGGGGACGCTGGGTGGAAGGAAATATGAGGCTCCTCTCAGATTCCAGAACTTTCTGTCACCGAAATGTGAGGAAAACTTGTTTTTTTAGCCACTTTTTGAGGTTTGCAAAGGATTCTGGGTAACAGAACCTGGTCAGAGCCCCGCGAGTCACCCCATCTTGGATTCCCCTAGGTCTCTAGTTTTCAGAAATGTACAGGTTTGGTAGGTTTCCCTAGGTGCCGGCTGAGCTAGAGGCCAAAATCTACAGGTAGGCACTTTGCAAAAAACAGCACTGTTTTCTGTGATGTGTCCACGTTGTGTTTTGGGGCAATTCCTGTTGCGGGCGCTAGGCCTACCCACACAAGTGAGGTATCATTTTTATCGGGAGACTTGGGGGGACGCTGGGTGGAAGGAAATTTGAGGCTCCTCTCAGATTCCAGAACTTTCTGTCATCGAAATGTGAGGAAAACTTGTTTTTTTAGCCACTTTTTGAGGTTTGCAAAGGATTCTGGGTAACAGAACCTGGTCAGAGCCCCGCGAGTCACCCCATCTTGGATTCCCCTAGGTCTCTAGTTTTCAAAAATGTACAGGTTTGGTAGGTTTCCCTAGGTGCCGGCTGAGCTAGAGGCCAAAATCTACATGTAGGCACTTTGCAAAAAACAGCTCTGTTTTCTGTGATGTGTCCACGTTGTGTTTTGGGGCATTTCCTGTCGCGGGCGCTAGGCCTACCCACACAAGTGAGGTATCATTTTTATCGGGAGACTTGGGGGGACGCTGGGTGGAAGGAAATTTGAGGCTCCTCTCAGATTCCAGAACTTTCTGTCATCGAAATGTGAGGAAAACTTGTTTTTTTAGCCACTTTTTGAGGTTTGCAAAGGATTCTGGGTAACAGAACCTGGTCAGAGCCCCGCGAGTCACCCCATCTTGGATTCCCCTAGGTCTCTAGTTTTCAAAAATGTACAGGTTTGGTAGGTTTCCCTATGTGCCGGCTGAACTAGAGGCCATAATCTACAGGTAGGCACTTTGCAAAAAACAGCTCTGTATTTTGTCAAAAAATGGGATGTGTCCACGTTGTGTTTTGGGGCATTTCCTGTCGCGGGCGCTAGGCCTACCCACACAAGTGAGGTATCATTTTTATCGGGAGACTTGGGGGAACATAGAATAGCAAAACAAGTGTTATTGCCCCTTATCTTTCTCTACATTTTTTCCTTCCAAATATAAGAGAGTGTGTAAAAAAGACGTCTATTTGAGAAATGCCCTGCAATTCACATGCTAGTATGGGCACCTCGGAATTCAGAGATGTGCAAATAACCACTGCTCCTCAAAACCTTATCTTGATCCCATTTTGGAAATGCAAAGGTTTTCTTGATACCTCTTTTTCACTCTTGATATTTCAGCAAATGAATTGCTGTATACCCAGTATAGAATGAAAACCAACTGCAGGGTGCACCTCATTTATTGGCTCTGGGTACCTAGGGTTCTTGATGAACCTATAAGCCCTTTATATCCCCGCAACCAGAAGAGTCCAGCAGACAAAACGGTATATTGCTTTCAGAAATCTGACATCGCAGGAAAAAGTTACAGAGTAAAACATAAAGAAAAATGGCTGTTGTTTTCAGCTCAATTTCAATATTTTTTTATTTCAGCTGTTATTTTCTGTAGGAAAACCTTGTAGGATCTACACAAATGACCCCTTGCTGAATTCAGAATTTTGTCTAGTTTTCAGAAATGTTTAGCTTTCCGGGATCCAGCATTGGTTTCACACCCATTCCTGTCACTAACTGGAAGGAGGTTGAAAGCACCAAAAATAGTAAAAATGGGGTATGTCCCAGTAAAATGCCAAATTTGTGTTGGAAAATGTGGTTTTCCGATTCAAGTCTGCCCGTTCCTGAAAGGTGGGAAGATAGTGATTTCAGCACCAGAAACCCTTTGTTGATGGCATTTTCAGGGAAAAAACCACAAGCCTTCTTCGGCTGCCCTTTTTTCCCATTTTTTTGGAAAAAACGAAATTTTCACTGTATTTTGGCTATTTTCTTGGTCTCCTCCAGGGGAAACCACAAACTCTGGGTACCATTAGAATCCCTAGGATGTTGGAAAAAAAGGACGCAAATTTGGCGTGGTTAGCTTATGTGGACAAAAAGTTATGAAGCCCTAAGCGCGAACTACCCCAAATAGCCAAAAAAGGGCTCAGCACTGGGGGGGAAAAGGCCCAGCAGCTAAGAGGTTAATGAGCAACTAGAATTCTGAGATTGTTTATTTATCACTATTGTGTGGCATACCTGAGTGCCATCATGATGGATTCATAGCCTTAAATCATAAAGCATTTCCTACTGAGTATTAAGGGGTTCTTTTTTGTCAATGGTATTGTGGTTAGTGGGCTAGAAAGCTAAATTGAGGACATTTTCCTCATCAGTGTTAGTAAAACATTCTGAAAATGCAGAAAGAAACGAGTACTTCCAACACCAGCAACAGTGTCAGTTATCTCCATAGTGATCAACTGAAGCTTCACCACAAAGTTCTAATAAACAACTAGATCACTAACATTCCTAATTTATGAAAAAAGTGTGGCACACCTCAACATCATTGGGATAGAGTTAAAGCTGTAAAGCCAAAAAGAATTCCCACAGAGGACAATGCAGTAAATGGTCAAAATAAAGGAGTTCTTTTTGTCATAGGAAGTATGGTTAAGGCTCTAGAAAACAAAAATGAGGACACATTTTTATGAGTTCTCCAATATCTTTCTCATATTTTTCAGTAAAATATTTTGCTAAACAGAGTGAAAAGTAGTTCGTGCACAAGGAGCAGTCTTCAGTTAACTCCCTAGTAATTGACTGCAGCATCACCACAGAGTTCTAATGAACAACTATTGTATTCAAGACAAAAGTGTGGCACTTCTGGATGTCATTTTATTGTAACAGTTATCACATTTAAGACCTTTACCAAATAGCAGCCAGAGGTTTACAATGCGAGGGTATGTATGGGTTTATAGTAATTTGATGCATAAATGCATTTATAATGGGACTAAAATAGTTAGAGAAAGATGTCTTCATAAATACAGCATCCCCTTTCCACATCTATTTAACCAGCATCTTCTTGTAAGTTTCATTTGTGACAATATATTATTGACATTAATATGCATGATTATTTATATATAAATCTTTATCCAGTTGTATTTAGCACCCATAAAAGTGTGTTAAAAAAAATTATATATATATATATATATATATATGGACTATACTATCTTTTTATGTGTGAAGACTCCACAGTTGTAAAGATACTACTAGGAAAATACCTTTTTAAACAGCAAATAATCAAATAATCATAAACATACACAAAAATGTAAGTTTACCTGTGTGAATCAGGCTTACAGTCTTTTAGAAAACTAATCAGGGCCCCAACAGAACATTAACTTTCATTAAATTTCCTCCTGAATAACTATGACCCTGATTCGGCAAGTTTGAGATCCACAGGCCATGTAATAAGCTTTTGAGAGTAAGTAAAAGTTCAGGCACTGTTCTTGTGTGCCGAGTCACTCTCTGAACCCATATTGAACCAGACTAACAGCATTAGTGTGTTCTATCCATACCTCAGTTCTTTGAAGAATGATATGACCATCGGTTTTGACAATTTAGTCTAACAAAGAAGTCGGTATGTAGAAGCGGTGATCTTGTTTGTTTCCCTTTTTATAGATTGGTACGATACCTGCAGTCTGCCCTGATGAGGGTATCCTAGAAGTGATGACTGTACTTAAAACATTCTTGATTATCAGTGCTGTAAACCAAGATTTTCCTTATACAGATCCATGGCCAGAAATAACCCATGGAAGCTCAAATCTGAGAGCCATTAACAATGATGGAAGTAAGTGTTGCGGTGCACCTTCAGAAACAAATAATACATTGTTCTAAAGTGCTCAACTATCAGGATTTATATCAGTGCTCAACCCATCAGAAACATCTTTGCTGCAGTTGACCATTTTCGGACGCCTCTGGGGTTCTTACCTTTGCGTGCTCTTTCAAGTTTATACCAGATTTCTTCCTTAATAGTAGCTTTCCTTCCCTTCATTATAAACATGAAAGTTATAGCTATATCAGCCTGATTTCTAGGGTTATGATTAAGAGCAAGGCTTAACCGTCAAATTGCTTATCTACAATTGCTATGAAATCTTCTTGAATGTGAATTTGAGGTACTTTTGACAAGCCTTGATAAGGTTGTTTTAACATAAAGGTTGACCTGCAGAAAAGCATCACTGTTAGACCTGACATGCCTTAGAGTGGCCCCCCCTAACTTTTTGCCTGCCTCCCTCCACTTTTTGGACTCCGTTTTTGCTGGCTTTTAGACTCTGCACACTTTACCACTGCTAACCAGTGCTAAAGTGCATATGCTCTCTCCCTTAAAACATGGTAACTTTGGATCATACCCAATTGGACTATTTAATCTACTTATAAGTCCCTAGTAATGTGCACTGTGTGTGCCTAGGGCCTGTAGATTAAATGCTACTAGTGGGCCTGCAGTACTGGTTGTGCCACCCACTCAAGTAGCCCCTTTACCTTGTCCCAGGCCTGCCATTGCAAGGCCTGTGTTTGCAGTTCCACTGCCAATTCGACTTGGCATTTAAAAGTACTTTCCAAGCCTAAAACTCCCCTTTTTCTACACATAAGTCACCTCTAATGTGTGCCCTAGGTAATCCTTAGAGCAGGGTGCTGTGTGGGTAAAAGGCAGGACATGTACCTGTGTAGTTTACATGTCCTGATAGTGTAAAACTCCAAAATTTGTTTTAACACTACTGTGAGGCCTGCTCCCTTCATAGGCTAACATTGGGGCTGCCCTCATACATTATTTAAGTGGTAGCTGCTGATCTGAAAGGAGCAGGAAGGTCATATTTAGTATTGCTGGAATTGTAATACAAAGTCCTGCTGACTGGTGAAGTTGGATTTAATATTACTATTCTAGAAATGCCACTTTTAGAAAGTGAGAATTTCTTTGCACTTAAATCTTTCTGTGCCTTACAATCCACGTCTGGCTGGGTTTAGTTGACAGCTCCTTGTGCATTTACTCAGACACATCCCAAACACAGGGTACTCAGCCTCACTTGCATACATCTGCATTTTGAATGGGTCTTCCTGGGCTGGGAGCGTGGAGGGCCTGCTCTGACACAAAAGACTGTCACACCCCCTACTGGGACCCTGGCAGACAGGATTAAACTGAAAGGAGACCTGGTACACCTCTAAGCCACTCTTTGAAGTCTCCCCCACTTTAAAGGCACATTTGGGTATAAAACAGGGCCTCTGCCCTACTACCTTAGACACTTGCTGGAGAAGAAACCTGAACCAGAACCTGCATCCTGCCAAGAAGAACTGCCTGGCTGCTCAAAGGACTCACCTGACTGCTTTCTACAAAGGACTTCTGTCTTTCTGTTGGCCTGCTGCCTTGCTGAACTCTTGTCTTGCTGCAAAAGTGCTTGGATAGAGCTTGCCTCATGTTCCCTGAAGTCTCAGGACCAAAAAAGACTTCTCTTTTTCAACTCGACTCCTTGTGCGCCGAAAAATTAGACGCACCGCTTGCTCCGCAGTGAATAATTCACTGCACGCCGATCTGGAAAGACGTCGCTCGACGCGACGCCTGCAGTGCGACTGGAACTTCGACTCACGGCCCGCCTGGACAACGCCACCTGACTTCCAGAGAGGAAATCGACGCAACGCCTGCCGTGAGGAAGAAAATTCCACGCACAGCCCACCGGAACGACGCGCAGCCGGATAACAAGCCTAGGATTCCACGCACAGACCTTGGGACATCTGGTAATCCCGCGACCCACAGAAGGAGACGGTCTGCGTGCCGGAAAACGACACACGTCTTCCCCGAGTGAAAAATAATGACGCAAGTCCGTTTGTGAAGGGGCGAAACCAACGCACACACCATTTTTCTTCCCGTAGAACGACGCACGTCTTCCCGCGTGGAAAATAATGACGCCAGTCCGTGTGTGAAGGGGCGAAACTGAAGCACACACCATCTTTCCACGCACCTCCTCCTCTGCGGCCCTCTGCGGAGATTTTCCACTCCAAACCAGGTACTTTGTGCTTGAAAGACACTTTGTTTGCTTTTTAAAGACTTAAGTCACTTCATATCACTTTTCAGTGATATTTCTACAATTTCTTATTGCATCTTTTATCATTTTGACCTACAAAATACCCAGATAAATATTATATATTTTTTTCCTAAACACTGTGTGGTGTATTTTTGTGGTGCTATAGTGTGTTATTGTATGATTTATTGCACAAATACTTTACACATTGCCTTCTAAGTTAAGACTGACTGCTCCGTGCCAAGCTACCAGAGGGTGGGCACAGGATAATTTGGATTGTGTGTGACTTACCCTGACTAGAGTGAGGGTCCTTGCTTGGACAGGGGGTAACCTGACTGCCAACCAAAGACCCCATTTCTAACATTGGTGATCAGCAGTGAGGATAGGACTTGTATTTGTGCAGTGACATACAGTAGCTAAGTATTTCACTACCTACCCACAGTTGAAGGTCAACTTGATTTTTATCTCTTTTTGCAAATTCGTTTTCCCTGACAATTTTCAAAAACAAAATCATCACTCAACATGTCTCTGGCTGGGTCTCAAGCAGGAGATTTGGACCTAGCCCTGTTGGAGACATATACTGTCAAACAGCTAAAAGGGTTCTGCAAGGTGATGAGAGTACCCACCCATGGGGCCTCCAGAAAGGAGGACTTTCAAGTGGTGCTGAGGGCCTGGTCAGAAGCCCATTTAGAGGAGGATGATGAGGAAGAGGAGCCAGAAAATGGCCCCTCAGAGGATTTGTTGCCATCAGTGATTGATGTTACCACTGCAATTGTGCTCCCTTCCAGACCAGGGAGCAGGGTCTCTGAGCAAAGCCTGACCGCAGAGGAAAGGAGAGAAGAAAAGGAGTTCCAATTGCAAATGGCAAAACTGATAATTGAGGCTCAACAGGAGGAAAGAAGGGCAGAGAGAGAAGCCAAGGAGGCTGAAAGAGCAGCCAAACAGATGGAAGCTGAAAGAGCTGAAGCTGCAGCTGAGAGAGCTTTGGCAGAAAAGAAACTATTGTTGGCTCATGAACTGAGTCTCAAGGAGCTGGAGATCAAGGCAAGACAGTCTGAATCCAGCAGCAATGGTAGCAGCATACAGACAGGACCTGCTGGAGAAAAGAAGGTTCGTATACCCAAAAATGTGGTGCCCAGTTTTGTGGTGGGAGATGACATAGATAAATGGTTAGCTGCTTATGAAGTTGCAGTAAGGGCTCATGAGGTTCCTGAAGGGCAATGGGGTACAGCTATGTGGGGTTATGTGCCACCATTGGGGAGGGACACACTTCTCACATTGGATAAACCAGATCAAAACACATACCCACTTCAGAAAGCCATTTTACTTGCCAAGTTTGGGCTGACCCTTGAGGGATACCGTCAGAGGTTCAGGGACAGCACCAAACCATCCACACAAACATGGGTAGATTTATTTGACTTTTCCAGTAAGGCACTGAAAGGATGGGTGTGGGGCAACAAAGTAGATTATTACAAAGGGGTATATGACTTGATTCTGAGAGACCATTTGCTCAATACTACTTTTACCGAGTTGCGCCAGCACTTGGTAGATAGGAAGCTGACTGATCCCAGAAAGCTTGCTGAGGAGGCGGACGTCTGGGTTAGCACCAGAGTGTCCAGAACGGTATCTGGGGGGGACACCCACAAAGGTGGTCAGGGTTCCCAAAAGAAGAAAGAGGGGGAAGATAAACTTACAGATAAAGAATTCTCCAAAGGCCCCCAAAAGAATACCCAGGGAGGGGGTGGCAACTATTCCTCTTCCAGAGTTGGGGAAAAGCCAGGGACTTATGATAAATCATCAGGGAAATTCAACTCGAAATGCTTAGAGTGCTACCAGTATGGTCACTCTAAGGATGACTCCCAGTCTTCTAAGAGAACACCGTCCACTACCGGACAGACACCTGGGTTGACTAGTGTAGCGCTCGGGGGGAGATGGACCCAGATAGCTTTGGGGAGCAGGCAGAGTTTTCCCTAGTGTCCCTGGGACAAAGAGAAATGGTGCCCAAAGCCCACATGCCCCAAAATACTTCCAAGTACAGGCAGTGGGTCACCATTGATGGTCAAAAGGTGGAGGCTCTGCGTGACACAGGAGCCAGTATGACTAATGTCAAGAGTCAGCTGGTGTCAACAGAGCAGATAGTCCCTAATACATTCCACCAAGTCATAGTCGCCGGCAATCATGAGAGTCACCTACCAGTGGCTCTGGTTCCCTTTGAGTGGGGGGGGTGGTCTCTGGTACTCTGAAAGTAGCTGTGAGTCCTGCCATGCTTGTAGATTGTCTGTCAGGCAATGATCTTGAGCATACTGTCTGGAAAGAGGTAGAGCTCAGATCTCACCTGGAGATGTTAGGGTTGCCTGAGTGGGTCTGCATGACCACACGGTCCATGGCTGCCCGGGAAGGGAGTCAAGGGCATCTGGAGCCTGGAACAATGGCCCAGACAGCTGCAAAGAGGAAGTGCAAGAGGCGCAGGGAACCCACCTCAGATGCTCCCATGGTGGTGAACGGGGCCCCTGAGGAGGAGGAGGCCCCTGAGCCAACTAGGGAGGACATAGCTGACCTGGGCCGACCAGGACAGAATTCTGCAAAGCGCTGAAAGGAATGCCCCACCCTTGAGGGTCTGAGCCCAAGCAACAGGTGACGCCTCTGGCACATACCATATTTACTGGGAGAATGATCTCCTTTACAGTGAGCCTAAGGTTCCAGGTCCTGGGGCAGCCCGTGTGCTGGTGGTCCCCCAGTGTTACCGGACCTTCCTACTGTGTCTCGCTCACGACATCCCCCTGGCAGGACACCTGGGCCAAGACAAGACCTTTAACAGGCTTGACACCCACTTCCATTGGCCCAGAATGAGGACAGCCTCAGATAACTTCTGCAGAGCTTGCCCCACCTTCCAGGCTAGTGGGAAGACAGGGAAACGGCTTAAGGCTCCCTTGCTCCCACTCCCAGTCATTGGCACCCCCTTTGAAAGGGTGGGCATCGACATTGTTGGTCCCTTGGACCCCAAAACTGCCTTGGGCAACAGGTTTATCCTGGTTTTGGTGGACCATGCCACCCGCTATCCAGAGGCAATCCCTCTGAGAACAGTGACTGCACCGGTGGTGACCAGAGCCCTGTTGGCAATATTTACCCGTGTGGGATTCCATAAGGAGGTTGTGTCTGACAGGGGCACAAACTTCATGTCTGCATACATGAAGTCCATGTGGGATGAGTGTGGGGTGGCCTACTGATTTACCACCCCTTATCATCCTCAATCCAATGGGCTTGTTGAGAGATTCAACAAGACCCTGAAAGGCATGATTAGTGGCCTGACTGATGACATGAGGCGTAAATGGGACATCCACTTCCCCTGCCTGTTGTTTGCTTACAGAGAGGTGCCCCAGAAAGGGGTGGGGTTCAGCCCCTTGGAGCTTCTCTATGGTCACCCTGTCAGGGGACCCCTAAGCATTGTTAAAGAGGGCTGGGAGAAAGCTCCCAAGTCACCTCCCCAGGATGTGGTCAGCTACATGCTGGCCCTCCGCAACCAAACCCAACGCTTCTGGAAGCAGGCCAAGAGTAACCTTGAGGGCAGTCAAGAGATGATGAAGGAGTTGTATGACCGGAAAACCACTCTGGTTGAGTTCTCACCTGGAGACAAAGTTTGGGTGATGGAGCCAGTAGAGCCCAGGGCTCTCCAGGACCACTGGACTGGCCCCTTTGAGATCAAGGAGCGTAAAGGGGAGGCCACTTACCTAGTTGACCTCAAGAACCCTAGACACACCCTAAGGGTCCTCCATCACAACCGGCTCAAACCTCAATTTGAGAGGTCTGAGGTCGGTATGCTCCTGGTCACAGATGAGGGCATGGAAGAGGGGAGTGAACCTCTCCCCGGCCTCCTCTCTGTCAAAGAAGGGGATGGGTCAGTGGAGGGCGTCATTCTCTCTGACTCCCTGACTCTAACCCAGAGAGGAGACTGCTATGAGCTGTTAGAGCAGTTCTCCCCCCTGTTCTCCCTTACTCCTGGACTGACCCACCTCTGTGTTCATGACATTGACACAGGTGACAGTCCCCCTCTGAAGAACAAAATTTACAGGTTATCGTATAAGGTGAAGGCCAGCATCAAGGAGGAGGTCTCCAAGATGTTGACTTTAAGGGTTATTGAGAAATCCAGTAGTCCCTGGGCCAGCCCTGTGTTGTAATTTAATTGCGATTAGATTAAGCATTAGCAGAAGACATCTTGTATTTAGCAACTATTGTGAACATTTCGCGGAATCCATTTTGTATTCATGGCAGCCATTTTCTCTGCCATGTGCTCGCTAGGTGCTCTGTCCTACCTTTCTGTTAACTATTCTTGAAAATCTGTCTAGTGACAAGTTATATTTAGCATCTCCCACATTCGCACATGCCCAGTAAGATCTGCAGCTGTCAGTAGTCAGTAACAGACAGTAATGAGTCAACTAGTCCTTGAAAACTGTTAGCCCCTCCTACCTGTCGACTGGGCATTTCCATATGACCTTATATGTATGTAACTCTTGCTTCTATAATTGTACCACTTTCTTTTAGCCCCTGCATGGGTATAAAAGGACCATGCTCTCTTAGTTCAGTTTGCTACTTCAAACGTTACCGAAAGATGCTGTTTGAACTGTAGTACCACTTCATGAGGTTTAATAAACTTTGTCTTTTTTTTTCAGTTTCTGTGCCAACTTCTTCCTATATGGTCTGAGGACTTTGTGCAGAGAAGGGCCAACCCCTTGCACTAGTAGGCCTTGCTGAGGCTTACTTTGACAAATTGGCGCCCGAACAGGGACTCATCAGCGACTCGGACGCCCGACGGATTGGTTGCGACGAAGGATTGGGATCTCGCTGCGGATGATCAATGTCTGAGGAGACCCGAGTCTTGGCAACCACGGCGTTTTTCCCTTCTTTCTGATTTGACCATGCAGGTGGCGCCGGTCCTCGACTGAGATCCTTTTTGTTCATTCTTCATGCAGTGACCATTTGGTCGAATTTAGAACTTGGCAGTTGGAACCTGGATGCCCTGTGATTGGTAAGAGCTGTTTTCCGGCACTTGCTGTGGGTTTTGATGCCTTTGTTTGGTAATGAAGTTTAGCACCACTTACTGTGGCTCTTGTGTTTTGGGTGACTAGTCAATTTGTGTCCATTGAAATGATATATAAATTGCAATTTATATAGGCAGGTAATGAGGAGAATTTTCTCCAGTTTAATTTTGATTTGAACAGCACCTTAAGTGCTACTTTGATTATAATATTGCATATTCTGTACTATTTTTGGCATGCCTGTTTTAGCGCACTTCGTAGGATGTGTTGCTTTTGTAATGGTTCCAATTTGAGACTGGAAGAATCGCAACTGGCACCCCCAGAGGGGACGCCCAATAGAGATATGTGTGTTAAACATGGTCTTTCTTCTATAATGTACAGCGCATTATGGAATAAATACACTTGTGCGGATCCTGAGTTACGTTGGCCTATGTATGGGTCATTTGATTTGCGAAATATTGAGTATGCGGAACAATGTATGTGTAAGTGAAGGTCTAGGCAAGATATGTTTGACTGTGTACGAATGTGGGAGAAAGAAGTGCGTGGACGAGTGAAGCGTGAGCAAGCCTTGCTTGAGAAAGAGCAGCGGAAGAATGTATATGTGAAAGCATTGGAAATGAGAAATAAATAAATAAATGACTTCAAGGAGCTAGAAGAGAAAGAACGTAAATTACAGGTAACTGGCCAATGCACTGTTAGCCAACCTCTCTATCCTATCCTTAATAAACCACACAATGATTTTTTTGTTACTAGATCGCCCTCCACCGCCGTAAGCCGTTCCTTCTGCCCCTCATGAGTTAGCTGAGGTCTCCGGTTCGGAGCAACAGAAGATACGAGACAGTCGCTCTATGTTGCCTGCTGACGGTGCGTCTGAGCTTAGATCTATTGCTCGTAACACAATTCGTAGTGTTGTCTCTGCTTCTGAACTTTTAGACAACATGAAAGGGTGGACGGAAAAGGAGCAGCTATATTTTACTAAGCCATTTGGCACAGAAGTTATTGAACTATTTCCGAAATATTCTGATGAGTTAGTGCCCGATGATGTAGCAGCTGATCATAAGCAAATGCGTGATGGTCTTTTTGTTTTCTCCCAGGTGGCTGATGCAATCAGGCGTTTGGTAAAATTATGTGTTGTGGCAGTCTGTTTGCAAAAGGAGCAAAGGGCCGCGGACGTAGTTGCACGGACATCTCAGACCGGCGGGGTGCAAACTTCCATCTTCAGAACAGATAAGACTATGATAGTTCACACAAAACCAATACGGGAGGCCGCAACTTTGTATGTTCCTCCTAAAGGATTGGATACAAGTGATGATAAAATTTCTGTTGATGCTAAGGGTTATTTTATTTATAATTGGGTGTATACTCCTTGGAATAGGGCAGATGTAATGGCACTTAAAACAGCATTACCTGACCCGCGGAAAAATCCAGCCACCTTTTATGAGGAAGTTGAGGGAGCAATTAGTTCTTGTACTATGACTTTGGCTGACATTGATTTATTTTTCGGATTAATATTACTTCCAGATATGTGGAGAACTGTTCGTAAAGTTGATGATCGTGTAGTTTTTGGGGCGTCATGGAAAGAATTAGAACAGATGGACGGGGATAGGGAACCTGCGAGAAAGCCATATCAGTTGATTCTAGATCTTCCCGCAGCCATATTAGTTATTTTAAAAACGATTATTCCCCCTAAAAAGATAGATTGGACTGTTTTAGCTTATTGTAAGCAAAAGGCAGATGAATCGGTCTCTGATTTCTTTACACGCTTTGAAGAAGCATTTCATGATTTTAGCGGGCAGTTATTGTCAGATGATACAGGCAGACATTTGCTTGTCGATAAATATGTCGCAAATCTGTTACCAGGAATAGCTAGTCGTCTAAAAGCTAGTGAAAGTTCATGGACTACCTCTACTCTGGGTTCTCTTTTGACTATGGCTCAGTATTATGAACGTCAGGAATTAGAAGCAAAAAAAGGTAAAGAGGATGAAAAGATTAAAGAATTAAAGATGAAGGTTATGTTGGCTCAAGCTTATGGTCCGCCTTTTAGAGGTAGTGATAGAGGTGGACGTGGATCTTATGGTTCTTCTTACACTCGTTCGAATTTGTCTGTTGATCAGTGTGCGTATTGTAAGAAATTTGGGCATTGGGCTGCCGATTGTCCAGCACTACGTGTTCAGCAGTGTTCACGTGGTCGGGACAAATGAAAAATCGCTCAGGATATTTGGGGCCTAGAAGAAGCACGAATGATCATGCTAGGGTTGATGCCAATGTACGAGGGCAGGATGGGTTTAACACTTTTGATAGACGGAACCAATACCAGATGTCTAACTATGTGCAGCCTGATTTCCAAGATTCTGCTTATGCATAGGGTTGCCTAGGATGGAGTAAGGAATCAGTTGAAGTTCCAGGAGATCAGAGGGGTCCCTATGTTACAGCACATGTTTTGGGTTCTACTGATCAGTTTCTGGTTGATACAGGAGCTACTCATAGCACCTTGTCTAAACAATTGATTCCAAAGACTCCTCTGTCTGGCTTAACCATTACATCGATAGGTTTCGATGGAACACCTTCCCCTAGCCCATTGTCACAACCACTTGCATTCCATGTTGATAAATTTACTGCTCCATGTCCATTTTTGCTTTCTCCAAATACACCAGACAATATTGTGGGTCTTGATATGCTCAAGTATTTCAGGGCTACAATACGATGCTCTCCTGAAGGGGTGCATGTTATTTTGAATGATAATCATCCTTTGATGGAAAGAGTTTGTCTTGTTAAAGAGGATATTGCATTAGCTTCACTCCCTAGTCCTTTGTGGGCTACTTCAGATACTGATGTGGGACAAATGATTATTCCACCGGTACATATTAGTGTCAAGGAGGGAGCTGTATTGCCACGTTTGCCACAATACAAAATTTCACAGGAGGGCGAAGAAGCACTCACACGAATTGTGCATGATCTTATTGCAGTTGGAGTTGTTGAGGAAGTTCCGTATAATGTTTGTAACAGTCCGATTCTTCTTATTCTGGATACTGATACTAGCATTTACCGAGTCATTATTGATTTACGAGAAGTCAATAAGATTGTGGTAACACAATATCCTGTGGTACCTGACATCACGACACTTCTTACTCTGGTTCCCCTGACAGCAACTACGTTCTCTGTGATAGACTTGAAGAATGCTTTCTTTTCGATCCCTATTCATCCTGACAGCCGATATTTGTTTGGTTTTACTTTGAATAAACGATCTTGTAGATTTTGCAGAGTTCCTCAAGGCTATACTGAGAGTCCTAGTATTTATAGTCAAGAGTTAAAATGACAACTTGATTCTTTTGTTTTGCCTGAAGGTGTGGCTCTCATACAATATGTGGATGATATTTTGTTGGCAGCTGATACCCCTGAGCAATGTGAAAAGTGCACTTTGTCCTTACTTTCTTTTCTTGCTTCACACCATCATAAAGTGTCCCGAAAGAAATTGCAATATTGTAGACCAAAGGTAACCTATTTAGGTTACCGTTTGTCTAAGGAGGGCCTTGCACTTACATCAGATCGTATTCAAGCAATTTAAGACACACCAGTACCCTCTACTCAGAAAGATGTTTGTGCATTCCTTGGTCTTACTTCTTTTTGTAGGCAATGGATATTAGGGTTTTCACACATTGTCAAACCTTTGCCAGCACTTTTGAGTAAAGATACTCCAATGCCCCTCCCATGGACAAATGAATGTGAGACTGCTTTCCAGCAGCTACGACAAGCCCTTTGTTCAGCACCAGTGTTAGGTACTCCAGATTACACGAAGCCTTTTGCACTTTACGTACATGAGAAAGATGGATGTGCATTGTCAGTTTTAGTACAGACACATGGCGATAAGCAGCGTCCCTGTGCATATTTTTCAGCAGTACTTGATCCTGTCGCTCAAGCGTTGCCTGGGTGTTTTCGTTCAGTTGCCGCAGCAGCTGTGTCAATACGTCAGAGTGAAGGGATAGTTTTGGCACATAGGCGGTCATTCTGACAGCGGCGGTCGGCGGACGCCACCAGACGCCCACCAAGCGGTTCCCGCCAAAAGACCGCGGCGGCCATTCCGGCTTTCCCGCTGGGCCGGCGGGCGACCGCCAGAAGACCGCCGGCCGGCCCAGCGGGAAAGCCCCTTCAACAATGAAGCCGGCTCCGAATGGAGCCGGCGGAGTTGAAGGGGTGCGACGGGTGCAGTGGCACCCGTCTCGATTTTCACTGTCTGCACAGCAGACAGTGAAAATCTTTGTGGGGCCCTGTTAGGGGGCCCCTGCACTGCCCATGCCAGTGGCATGGGCAGTGCAGGGGCCCCCAGGGGCCCCACAGCACCCGTTCCCGCCATCCTGGTTCTGGCGGTGGACACCGCCAGAAACAGGCTGGCGGGAAGGCGGTCGGAATCCCCATGGCGGTGCTGCAAGCAGCGCCGCCATGGCAGATTCCCTGGGCCAGCGGGAAACCGGCGGGAAACCGCCGGCTCCCCTTTTCTGACCGCGGCTTTACCGCTGCGGTCAGAATCGCCCAGGAAGCACCGCCAGCCCGTTGGCGGTGCTTCCGCCGCCCTCCGCCATGGCGGTCATGGACCACCAGGGTCAGAATGACCCCCATAAGCTGTTGGTGTTAGTACCCCATGCGGTTGATGCTCTTTTAAATCAAACAAAGACGCAACATTTAACTAGAGCTCGCCTGACAGGATATGAATTGACATTGCTGGCTCCTCACATTACACTGAAGAGATGTGCAACACTAAGGGGGTCATTCCAACCCTAGCGGTCGGTGTTAAAGCGGCGGTCAAACCGCCAACAGGCTGGCGGTAAAAAAAATGCAATTCCGACCCTGGCGGAAACCGCCAACAGAGACCGCCACTTTAACACACCGCCCGCCACGGCGGGACAAACAAACAGCGTGGCGGTCACCGCCAACAGACAGGCGGGAGACAATGTACCGCCCACCCTATCACAACCCACCAATCCGCCACCTTTTCCGGGGCGGTAGCCCCGCCGATAAAAACAATGCGGAATCAGCCATTTCAAACGGAAAACGCTCACCTCCATACACCCCACGAGGAATCTGGACAGCATGGCACCCGAACTACACATCCTACCAGCCATTGTCTTCCTGCTCCTCTACCAGGAGCACGAACGCCGGCACAGAAGACAACGGTGAGTACTGCACCTACGACACAGGGGAGGGGGAGGCAAAAAATTACGGGGACACACATATGCGACACACCCACCCTCACCCTCAACCACTACAACACACACATCAATGCATAGCAACACATCACAGTTACACCCCCAAACCCCCCGGAAGAATGCAAAGGCAAAAGGAAATGATTATAAATATAGAATTATATTGTAAGACTGAGTATAAAATATATGACACATCTGTAACTTTATATGCATAAATTGTCCAGTCCGATATGTCTATCAGCCATTGTTCGTGGGCCACTGGGCCAAAACACATGGGCAAAGCCCACACAGGATACCTGCCTCCAATGGAGAAAACACTGCAGCGGCATCAGATAGGAAAACTACAGGCACCTCAGGGGGAAGGGAAGGGGGGGCACCTCAGCCAGATGAGTCCACGACGCCAGATCCACGAGGGGCCTCCATGGCCACTGTCCCATCCTGGGGAGTGCAAAGCCACAGTCTCACAAGTCTCTACAGTGGGTGGGTTGCCCACTGTGCCATCCTGGGGAGTGAAAAGCCACAGTCTCTCAAGTCTCTACAGTGGGTGGGGTGCCCACTGTGCCATCCTGGGGAGTGCAAAGCCACAGTCTCTCAAGTCTCTACAGTGGGTGGCTTGCCCACTGCCATATCCTGGGGAGTGCAAAGCCACAGTCTCTCAAGTCTCTACAGTGGGTGGGTTGCCCACTGTGCCATCCTGAGGAGTGCAAAGCCACAGTCTCTCAAGTGGATAACAGTCTCCACTGGTACTGGAGGGGGACTAGTGCCCAGAGTGCTTCGTGCAGCCCTGCCCGACACAGATGCGGGCCTGCCCCTTCCGCCAATGGGCCAGCGGTGCTTGAGATGAAGGGCCCAGTTCAGCGGTGCTTGAGACGGCGGTGCCCAGCGGAGCAGTGCTTGAGATGAAGGGCCCTGTTCAGCGGTGCTTGAGACGGCGGTGCCCTGTTCAGCGGTGCTCTGTTCAGCGGTGCTTGAGATGAAGGGCCCTGTTCAGCGGTGCTTGAGACGGCGGTGCCCTGTTCAGCGGTGCTTGAGACGGCGGTGCCCACTTCAGCGGTGCTTGAGATGAAGGGCCCAGTTCAGCGGTTCCTGAGACGCGGTGCCCAGCGGAGCGGTGCTTGAGACGGTGGTGCCCTGTTCAGCGGTGCTTGAGACGGCGGTGCCCAGCGGAGCAGTGCTTGAGATGAAGGGCCCTGTTCAGCGGTGCTTGAGACGGCGGTGCCCTGTTCAGCGGTGCTCTGTTCAGCGGTGCTTGAGATGAAGGGCCCTGTTCAGCGGTGCTTGAGACGGCAGTGCCCTGTTCAGCGGTGCTTGAGACGGCGGTGCCCACTTCAGCGGTGCTTGAGATGAAGGGCCCAGTTCAGCGGTTCCTGAGACGCGGTGCCCAGCGTAGCGGTGCTTGAGACGGTGGTGCCCTGTTCAGCGGTGCTTGAGACGGCGGTGCCCTGTTCAGCGGTGCTTGAGATGGGGGTGCCCTGTTCAGCGGGGCTTGAGACGGCGGTGCCCTGTTCAGCGGTGCTTGAGATGAAGGGCCCAGTTCAGCGGTGCTTGAGACGGCGGTGCCCTGTTCAGCGGTGCTTGAGATGAAGGGCCCAGTTCAGCGGTTCCTGAGACGGCGGTGCCCTGTTCAGCAGTGCTTGAGATGAAGGGCCCAGCGGAGCGGTGCTTGAGATGATGGGCCCTGTTCAGCGGTTCTTGAGACGGCGGTGCCCAGCGGAGCGGTGCTTGAGATGAAGGGCCCTGTTCAGCTGTGCTTGAGACGGCGGTGCCCAGCGGAGCGGTGCTTGAGATGAAGGGCCCTGTTCAGCGGTGCTTGAGACGGCGGTGCCCAGCAGAGCGGTGCTTGAGATGAGTGTCCTGGTCAGCGGATCCGGCCCAGGCATGGATGTCACTCGCCACCTGACATGTGGCTGGCGGGGCCTTCCTGCCCATCTGTCTGGTGGCTTGCGGGGCACTCCTGGGCTGCAGTTCTCGGCCTGTGGGTGTCCTCCTGCCCACCTGGGACGTGGCTTGCGGGGCCCTCCTGGGCTGCAGTACCGGGCCTGTGTGTGTCCTCCTGCACACCTGGGATGGGGCTGGTGGGGCCCTCCTGGCCAGCTGGCCTGCTGCCGGACTTGTCGGGCGTGCTGCCCTTCCCATCCTTCCCTGCACGCTTGTGGCCCTTTCCCACCTTTGGCGGTGTGCCAGGTGGCACCCGACTTCCTGCCGGAGGCAATGTAGGGATTTTTGTCCCTGGGGTCTTTGGTCGCTCGCGCCGGGCACTGGCAATCTTAGGATGCTTTTCCAGTGGTGGGCTGGCCGTGCCTTGGCTCCTAGCTGAACTGGATGCCCTTGAGGGTGGGGGACTCCACAGTCCATGGACAACAGTCTTCACAGGTCCCGGTTTTGTGGTGGCTGAGGTGCTGATTGGGGTCTTATGAGATGGACGGGGTGGGGGAGTTGTTGGAAAGAGGTTAAGGTTGGCAAGGAAAAGCAATTTGGAAAGAGAGGGATGGGTAGGTGTAATGGGTATGGGAGTGGAGGAAGAGGATGTGGTTGTAGGAGTGTGAAGTCTGGTGTCTTTGGGTGCAGGTGCTTGGGCTGGAGGCTGTCGTGAGGTGGATGGCTGTTGGGTGGGTGGCTGCCTGCATTTATGTAGTTTGGAAGAGAGGGTGAAAGACACACTGGGAGAGGACACAGGGGACGTGTAAATGGTAGTGGGGGTGGTGACTGCACGTGTGCGGCGTGTTCTGGTGGGTGTGCTGGTGATGGACGTAGTGGCTGAAGATATTGTGCATGCAAGTGTGAGTGGAGACGTGACAGGGAGGGAGGAGGGAGACGAGGAGGAGGGGGACACAGTGGAGGCAGTGGCTGTTGGTATGTCTGCATGTGGATGTTGCTTGTGTGAATGCTTGTGTGATGTGTGGTGCTTATGTCTGGATGAGCTTCCCTTGGGTGTTGAGGTGTGTGCAGGCTGGTCTGATGGTGTGTCTGGGATAGGCAGAGGTACAGGGGATTGGGTCTGGGTGGAGGGAGTTGGAGGGGGGAGGCTAGAGACAGGGACAATTGCTGCCGTCAGTGCTGAGGCCAGAGCGTTGAACGATCGCTGATGGGCAGCCTGACCCGAATGAATGCCCTCCAGGTATGCATTACTCTGGTGCACCTCCCTTTGTACACCCTGGATGGCATTCAAAAGGGTAGACTGCCCAACAATGATGGTCCTCAGGAGGTCAATGACCTCCTCACTGAGGGCAGCAGGGGCGACAGGGGCAGGGCCTGAGGTGCCTGGGGCGAAGGAGATGCCCACCTTCCTGGGTGAGCGGGCACGGGGCAAACTCTGAGGGGCTGCTGGGAGGGAGGTGCTGGTGCGCTGGGTGGCGGCTGTACCTGTTGTTGCGGGGGGCACGGATGTTGCCGCCACCACAAGGGAGCTCCCTTCAGAGGAAGTGTCGCTGTCACTGACATCAGCACGAGTCCCCGCTGTGGAGCTCCCCTCGCCCTCCGTCTCACTGGTGAAATCCGAGTCAGTTGCATGGCCCGCCATGGCCATGTGAGATGCAGCTCCCTCGTGCTCCGATGCCACTTCTCCTCCGCCTGATGATGCTAATGCACACATGAACAGGAAGACCACAAAAAAGGGGGGGAGGAGAAATAAAGACATGTTGAGTGCATGGATTACCGCTACCGTTGGCGGACAAGACAGACACAGAAGCCCCCTGCACTACGCCGCGCACTTGGGGTCCACTACGCAATCCGTGGGACATGGCCTACAAGCCTATGGACGACAACTGCACACATAGATGACACAGGGCCATGGATACCTGTACTTGGCACCCTACAGAGGTGGGGGGCGGGGGCACAGGGCCATGCCTTACAGAGGGGCCTAGCCTACAGAAATCGCCCTGGCCTAGGGATACCCACAGCCCTCCTCCCCCACCCAGGCACCTCCACTGAGCGCAAAGTCAGCAGAATGTATTTGTACTCACCCCCTTGTGTCTGCTGTGATGTCCTCACGCGCCCATCCAAATCGGGGTAGGCCACTGCCAGGATCCGGGACATCAGGGGGGTCAAATGACGACTGGCACCCCTCCTACGTTGGGAGGCCATCCCCAGCTGAGCCTCCGCCGTCTTCCTGCTCCAGCGTCGGATGTCCTCCCACCTCTTCCGGCAGTGGGTGCCCCGTCTGTTGTGGACACCCAGGGTCCGGACGTCCTTGGCGATGGCACGCCAAATCGCGACTTTCTGGTGGGCGCTGACCTATGTGACATGTACAGGGAGAGAAAAATTGACATCACCTTCTGCAAGCTCGATGTGAGAGGCTCCCCATCCCCACCCTTGCCATGTGGCACATGCTCTCATCTGTCGTTTGATGCATGCCTCAATCGCTCCCCTCCCCACCATCTTTCATCCACCCCACTCAACTCAGGCATTGCCCACTAAGCATAGTCCCAGTGTACTTACCTGTTGGTCTGGAGGACCGTAGAGTAGCGCATACTGGGGGAGGACCCCATCCACAAGTTTCTCCAACTCCTCCGCAGTGAAGGCAGGGGCCCTTTCCCCAGTCGCATGAGCCATTGTCTCTTCCAGGCCGAGGTCACAGCAGCACTTGCAGTGTAGGTCCTCTCCTGTCGAAGATCAGGTATAGAGTGATTAAGCAGATAGAAAATGGCGGTCACACCCGCGGCGGTGCGTACCGCGCCGGTGCGTACCGCGACCTCCGGCGCACATCGTCATTGGCTCCTGAAACCCATAGGGTTCAATGTTAACCAATGCGGCTTAGCGCTGTGGTCTTCGACCGCCTACCGCCGCGGTGTGCCACGCCAGCGCTTTGACCTCACATCCCACTGTCGCACTTCACAGGTCAGGCAGCCACCATTTCAAGGGCCCACATGGCCTAGATACCAACTGCGTCACACATACCTAGGCCATGCACCAACACTCATACAAGCCATTCAATGCATTGGGAATTGTGTTATGTGCAAGCTGTGGTTACGTACCTGTGGGTTGTTTGACTCTGTGCTCGCTGTTGGCCTTCATAGGCACCGTCCGCTGGGACATGCGAGGAGATGGAGGAATCTTCCCGTGTACAGACCGCTGGTGGACCTGTCGACAATGGAGGAACGACATGTCATACTGACATACAGGCTTGACTGAGCCACTATACAGGAACTGTGGGCCCAGCTGGAGCCAGACCTGATGTCACTCATCCGCCAACCCACAGGGATCCCCCCTCTAGTGCAGGAACTGTCAGTACTCCATTTCTTAGCAAGTGGGTAATTTCAAACAACAGTGGCCATGGCATCAGGGATGTCCCAGCCTATGTTTTCAAACGTGTTGTCCAGAGTGTTGTCTGCCCTGCTGAAACACATGCGGAGCTACATCGTTTTCCCTCAGGTGGAGGATTTGCCTACAGTGAAGGGTGATTTCTATGCCCTTGGACATATCCCAAAAATCATAGGTGCCATTGATGGGACCCATGTAGCTCTGGTCCCCCCCCCACAGGAGTGAACAGGTGTACAGGAACCGGAAGAGTTATCATTCCATGAATGTACAGATGGTTTGGCAGACCAGTACATCTCCCAGGTAAATGCTATGTTCCCTGGGTCAGTGCATGATGCCTACATCCTGCGGAATAGCAGCATCCCTTATGTGATGGGTCAACTCCAGAGGCACCGGGTGTGGCTAATAGGGGACTCTGGTTACCCCAACCTGTCATGGCTACTGACCCCAGTACGGAATCCCAGGACCAGGGCAGAGGAACAGTACAATGAGGCCCATGGGCGGACTAGGAGGGTGATCGAGCGAACCTTTGGCCTCCTGAAGGCCAGGTTCAGGTGCCTCCATATGACAGGTGGTTCCCTATTCTACTCACCAAGGAAGGTGTGCCAGATCATCATGGCCTGCTGTATGCTTCACAATTTGGCTTTGCAACGACAGGTGCCTTTTCTGCAGGAGGATGGTCCAGATGGTGGTGTTGTAGCAGCTGTGGAGCCTGTGGACAGTGATGAGGAGGAAGCAGAGGAAGAAGACATTGACAACAGGGACTCAGTTATCCAGCAATATTTCCAGTGACACACAGGTGAGAATACATTTCTGCCTACTACAAGTACTTTCACACTTCTACCAACATCCTGTCTGTCGATTTCAACCAGTATATGGTAACTGAGTTGTACATTTCCATTACGGTTTCACAGGTGTGGTTTCCAATGGGTGTTATCTGCTTAGATTCCTCATGGACTTGAGATGTGTGACATAGGTATGTTGACATAACATTTGAGAACGCATTTTGTCACTGTCATTGCTAATACACATTTTCAAAATCACAGGCTGACTCCAGATTGTTTTGTGCTTCAAGGGTGTTTATTGAAGTGCTAAATATATGAGGGGGGTTGTAAAATGGTGAGGGGTGATGGTGGAGGAATGTCCATGGCGGAGTCCAGTCTATTAGTCTCACAGGTGCATTGCCCATATGGGCATAGGAAGTGGAGCTGGGGCAGTTCCAATATGGACAGGGTTACAAAGTGGGACAGTAGGATGACAATCAGGGTGGTCTTATTTCTTGGCGGGGTCTTGGCATTGTGCTCTGTCTTGTTCCTGGATCTCAGGGACCGTTTGCAGGGTGGTTCTCCGTCTGCAGGGGGTGGGGTGCTAGTGTTGTGGTCCTGTGGCGGTGCCTCCTGTCCACTAGCGCCGGCGGAGATGGTGGGCAGTTAATCGTCCATGCTAGTGTCAGGGGCCCCTTGGAGTGCCACAGTGTCCCTCCTGGTGTTAAGTATCTCCTTCAGCACCCCTACGATGGTGCCCAGGGCGGTGCTGATGGTTCTGAGTTCCTCCCTGAAGCCCAAATACTGTTCCTCCTGCAGGCGCTGGGTCTCCTGAAACTTGGCCAGTAGCGTTGCCATCGTCTTCTGGGAGTGGTGGTATGCTCCCATGATGGAGGAGAGGGCCTCGTGGAGAGTGGGTTCCCTAGGCCTGTCTGCCCCCGTCGCACAGCAGTCCTCCCAGTTCCCCTGTGTTCCTGTGCCTCTGTCCCCTGGACCGTGTGCCCACTACCACTGCCCCCAGGTCCCTGTTGTTGTTGGGGTGGTAGGTTAGCCTGGGTTCGCTGTAGTGGTGGACACACCGCTGATTGATGTGTCCTGGGGACAGAGGTATGGGCCCGCTGGGTGGGTGCTGTGCTGGTGTTCCCAGAGGGGGGAAGGTCTACTGTGGCCTGTGGCTGTGTGAAGGGAACCGACTGTCCCGAGGCCCACAATGTTCCGGGCTGGTCATCTAGATCCAGGTGGACAGAGCTGCTGTCATCACTGTGGGCCTCTTCTGTGGGTAGGGTGGAGATGTCTGGACCCTCCTGTCTGGTGATGTTGGGTAGTGGTCCTGCAGGGTTGTAAAGGCATGATTATTGCATCTGTGTGTTTCATGGTGTGCAAAGGGTGGGTGACCGTGTACCCCAGTGCTAGCATTCCTGTGTGTGGGCTTGTGTGATGATGGTGGAGGGGGGTGTTATGGGTATGTGCAGTGGGCATGCTTTAGTGATGGGTGTCCATGCTTTGTTGTGTCATGCAGGGCTTGGTTTTGGGATGAGTGGTTTGTGATATTGGTGCATTTGTGAGGAGTTGGAGTGATAGGGGTGGGTGCGAGGGTGGGGGTATGTGATAGCATGCAGGTAGGGTGGGGGATATGATAGTTAAGATTTGACTTAGCAGAGTCCATTCCTCCACCGACTCCTCCGAGGCCCTCAGGATGCAGAATAGTCAAGACCTGCTCCTCCCATGTTGTTAGTTGTGGGGGAGGAGGTGGGGGTCCGCCGCCAGTCCGCTGTACCGCGATGTTGTGTCTGGAGACCACGGAACGCACCTTCCCCCGTAGGTCGTTCCACCTCTTCCTGATGTCGTCCCGATTTCTTGGGTGCTGACCCACTGCGTTGACCCTGTCGACTATTCTTCGCCATAGCTCCATCTTCCTAGCTATGGAGGTGTGTTGCACCTGTGATCCAAATAGCTGTGGCTCTACCCGTACGATTTCCTCCACCATGACCCTGAGCTCCTCCTCCGAGAACCTGGGGTGTCTTTGCCGTGCCATGGGGTGGTGTAGGTGATGTGTGGGGTGGTGTATGTGGTGATAAATGTGGTGATATGTAGTGATGTGTGGTGTTTTGTGCGTGGACTGGGCATTTCCATATGACCTTATATGTATGTAAGTCTTGCTTCTATAATTGTACCACCTTCTTTTAGCCCCTGCATGGGTATAAAAGGACCATGCTCTCTTAGTTCAGTGTGCTACTTCAAACGTTACCGAAAGGTGCTGTTTGAACTGTAGTACCACTGCATGAGGTTGAATAAACTTTGTCTTTTATTTCAGTTTCTGTGCCAACTTCTTCCTATATGGTCTGAGGACTTTGTGCAGAGAAGGGCCAACCCCTTGCACTAGTAGGCCTTGCTGAGGCTTACTTCGACAAATTGGCGCCCGAACAGGGACTCATCGGCGACTCGGACGCCCGACGGATTGGTTGCGACGAAGGATTGGGATCTCGCTGCGGATGATCAATGTCTGAGGAGACCCGAGTCTTGGCAACCACGGCGTTTTTCCCTTCTTTCTGATTTGACCATGCAGGTGGCGCCGGTCCTCGACTGAGATCCTTTTTTGTTAATTCTTCATGCAGTGACCATTTGGTCGATTTTAGAACTTGCCAGTTGGAACCTGGATGCCCTGTGATTGGTAAGAGCTGTTTTCCGGCACTTGCTGTGGGTTTTGATGCCTTTGTTTGGTAATGAAGTTTAGCACCACTTACTGTGGCTCTTGTGTTTTGGGTGACTAGTCAATTTGTGTCCTTGAATTGATATATAAATTGCAATTTATATAGGCAGGTAATGAGGAGAATTTTCTCCAGTTTAATTTTGATTTGAACGGCACCTTAAGTGCTACTTTGATTATAATATTGCATATTCTGCACTATTTTTGGCATGCCTGTTTTTAGCGCACTTCGTAGGATGTGTTGGTTTTGTAATGGTACCAATTTGAGACTGGAAGAATCGCAACCGGCACCCCCAGAGGGGACGCCCAAGAGATATGTGTGTTAAACATGGTCTTTCTTCTATAATGTACAGCACATTATGGAATAAATACACTTGTGCGGATCCTGAGTTACGTTGGCCTATGCATGGGTCATTTGATTTGCGAAATATTGAGTATGTGGAACAATGTATGTGTAAGCGAAGGTCTAGGCAAGATATGTTTGACTGTGTACGAATGTGGGAGAAAGAAGTGCGTGGACGAGTGAAGCGTGAGCAAGCCTTGCTTGAGAAAGAGCAGCGGAAGAATGTATGTGTGAAAGCATTGGAAATGAGAAAGAAAGAAATAAATGACTTCAAGGAGCTAGAAGAGAAAGAACGTAAATTACAGGTAACTGGCCAATGCACTGTTAGCCAACCTCTCTATCCTATCCTTAATAAACCACACGATGATTTTTTTGTTACTAGATCGACCTCCACCTCCGTACGCCGTTCCTTCTGCCCCTCATGAGTTAGCTGAGGTCTCCGGATCGGAGCAACAGAAGATACAAGACAGTCGCTCTATGTTTTCTGCTGACGGTGCGTCTGAGCTTAGATCTATTGCTCGTAACACAATTCATAGTGTTGTCTCTGCTTTTGAACTTTTAGACAACATGAAAGGGTGGACGGAAAAGGAGCAGCTATATTTTACTGAGCCATTTGGCACAGAAGTTATTGAACTATTTCGGAAATATTCTGATGAGTTAGAGCCCGATGATATAGCAGCTGATCATAAGCAAATGTGTGATGGTCTTTTTGTTTTCTCCCAGGTGGCGGATGCAATCAGGCGTTTGGTGAAATTATGTGTTGTGGCAATCCGTTTGCAAAAGGAGAAAAGGGCTGTGGACGTAGTTGCACGGACATCTCAGACCGGCGGGGTGCAAACTTCCATCTTCGGAACAGATAAGACTATGATAGTTCACACAAAACCAATGCGGGAGGCCGCACCTTTGTATGTTCCTCCTAAAGGATTGGGTACAAGTGATGATATAACTTCTGTTGATGCTAAGGTTATTTTATTTATAATTGGGTGTATACTCCTTGGAATAGGGCAGATGTAATGGCACTTAAAACAGCATTACCTGACCCGCGGAAAAATCCAGCCGCCTTTTATGAGGAAGTTGAGGGAGCAATTAGTTCTTGTACTATGACTTTGGCTGACATTGATTTATTTTTCGGAATAATATTACTGCCAGATATGTGGAGAACTGTTCGTAAAGTTGATGATCGTGTAGTTTTTGGGGCGTCATGGAAAGAATTAGAACAGATGGACGGGGATAGGGACCCTGCGAAAAAGCCATATCAGTTGATTCTAGATCTTCCCGCAGCCATATTAGTTAGGTTAAAAACGATTATTCCCCCTAAAAAGATAGATTGGACTGTTTTAGCTTCTTGTAAGCAAAAGGCAGATGAATCGGTCTCTGATTTCTTTACACGCTTTGAAGAAGCATTTCATGATTTTAGCGGGCAGTTATTGTCAGATGATACGGGCAGACATTTGCTTGTCGATAAATATGTCGCAAATCTGTTACCAGAAATAGCTAGTCGTCTAAAAGCTAGTGAAAGTTCATGGACTACCTCTACTCCGGGTTCTCTTTTGACTATGGCTCAGTATTATGAACGTCAGGAATTAGAAGCAAAAAAAAGGTAAAGAGGATAAAAAGATTAAAGAATTAAAGACGAAGGTTATGTTGGCTCAAGCTTATGGTCCGCCTTTTAGAGGTAGTGATAGAGGTGGACGTGGATCTTATGGTTCTTCTTACACTCGTTCGAATTTGTCTGTTGATCAGTGTGCGTATTGTAAGGAATTTGGGCATTGGGCTGCCGATTGTCCAGCACTACGTGTTCAGCAGTGTTCACGTGGTCGGGAACAAATGAGAAATCGCTCAGGATATTCGGGGCTTAAAAGAAGCACGAATGATCATGCTAGGGTTGATGCCAATGTACGAGGGCAGGATGGGTTTAACACTTTTGATAGACGGAATCAATACCAGATGTCTAACTATGTGCAGCCTGATTTCCAAGATTCTGCTTATGCATAGGGTTGCCTAGGATGGGGTAAGGAATCAGTTGAAGTTCCAGTAGATCAGAGTGGTCCCTATGTTACAGCACATGTTTTGGGTTCTACTGATCAGTTTCTGGTTGATACAGGAGCTACTCGTAGCACCTTGTCTAAACAATTGATTCCAAAGACTCCTCTGTCTGGCTTAACTATTACATCGATAGGTTTCGATGGAACACCTTCCCCTAGCCCATTGTCACAACCACTTGCATTCCATGTTGATAAATGTAATACTCCATGTCCATTTTTGCTTTCTCCAAATACACCAGACAATATTGTGGGTCTTGATATGCTCAAGTATTTCAGGGCTACAATACGATGCTCTCCTGAAGGGGTGCATGTTATTTTGAATGATAATCATCCTGTGATGGAAAGAGTTTGTCTTGTTAAAGAGGATATTGCATTAGCTTCACTCCCTAGTACTTTATGGACTACTTCAGATACTGGTGTGGGACAAATGATTATTCCACCGGTACATATTAGTGTCCATGAGGGAGCTGTATTTCCACGTTTGCCTCAATAAAAAATGTCACAGGAGGGCAAAGAAGCACTCACACGAATTGTGCATGATCTTATTGCAGTTGGAGTTGTTGAGGAAGTTCTGTATAATGTTTGTAACAGTCCGATTCTTCCTATTCCGAAAAAGGATACTGATACTAGCATTTACCGAGTCATTATTGATTTACGAGAAATCAATAAGATTGTGGTAACACAATATCCTGTGGTACCTGACATCACAACACTTCTTACTCTGGTTCCCCTGACAGCAACTACGTTCTCTGTGATAGACTTGAAGAATGCTTTCTTTTCGATCCCTATTCATCCTGACAGCCGATATTTGTTTGGTTTTACTTTGAATAAACGATCTTGTAGATTTTGCAGAGTTCCTCAAGGCTATACTGAGAGTCCTAGTATTTATAGTCAAGCGTTAAAATGACAACTTGATTCTTTTGTTTTGCCTGAAGGTGTGGCTCTCATACAATATGTTGATGATATTTTGTTGGCAGCTGATACCCCTGAGCAATGTGAAAAGTGCACTTTGTCCTTACTTTCTTTTCTTGCTTCACACCATCATAAAGTGTCCCGAAAGAAATTGCAATATTGTAGACCAAAGGTAACCTATTTAGGTCACCGTTTGTCTAAGGAGGGCTGTGCACTTACATCAGATCGTATTCAAGCAATTTTAGACACACCGGTACCCTCTACTCAGAAAGATGTTTGTGCATTCCTTGGTCTTACTTCTTTTTGAAGGCAATGGATATTAGGGTTTTCACACATTGTCAAACTTTTGCTAGCACTTTTGAGTAAAGATACTCCAATGCCCCTCCCATGGACAGATGAATGTGAGACTGCTTTCCGGTAGCTACGACAAGCCCTTTGTTCAGCACCAGTGTTAGGTACTCCAGATTACACGAAGCCTTTTGCACTTCACGTACATGAAAAAGATGGATGTGCATTATCAGTTTTAGTACAGACACATGGCGATAAGCAGCGTCCCTGTGCATATTTTTCAGCAGTACTCGATCCTGTCGCTCGAGAGTTGCCTGGGTGTTTTTGTTCAGTTGCCGCAACAGCTGTGTCAATACGTCAGAGTGAAGGGATAGTTTTGTCACATAAGCTGTTGGTGTTAGTACCCCATGCGGTTGATGCTCTTTTAAATCAAACAAAGACGCAACATTTAACTAGAGCTCGCCTGACAGGATATGAATTGACATTGCTGGCTCCTCACATTACACTGAAGAGATGTGCAACACTAAATCTAGCCACTTTGTTGCCATATCCGGTGACTCAGCCTCAGTCACAAGAAACACATGATTGTATATTCCTTACCGAAGAACAGACAAAGGGTCGTATTGATTTACAAGATACGCCCCTTCCAGATGTAGACGGGAATTGTGGGTTGATGGGTTTTGTTTGAAGTTGCCAGGCGGTACGACCTCAGCTGCATATGCAATCACCACAATACACACAGTAGTGGAGACAGCTCGTATACCATAGAAGTCAGCTCAAACAGGTGAACTAATAGCTTTGACACGAGCATGTGAGCTTAGTACTGACTTATGTGTGAACATTTATACAGACAGCCGCTATGCTTTTCGAGTGGCTCATGATTTTGGTTTGCTTCTGAAGGAGAGAGGCTTTCTCACATCCCACGGGATGCAGATAATGCACGGAGAATTAGTGCATAACCTCTTGACTGCATTGACATATCCAAAGAAACTAGCTATTGTGAAATGTGGTGCACACAAGAAAGTGACCGATAAGATAGGGCAAGGTAATGCCCTTGCGGACCGCATAGCACGTGAGACTGCAATGCAGCGAAGTACTACTTCTATGTATGTAGTGAAGTCACAAGCTGAACTTTGGCATAATGCTAGACAAGACGTGTTAGATATACAGAAATCTGCTTCTGTGAAAGAACGTGAGCAATGGTCTGAAGAAGGAGAATTGGATGATCAGGGCTGTTGGCGGAATAAGCAGATGGATAAATGGAAATTGCCTATAGCTTTTGTACAACCTATGGTTCAGATGGCACATGGGCTGGCACATGTTGGAGCTTCAACAATAACGAAGTTGCTTACGCAAGTTTGGGAGCATCCAGAAATTTCCACTACAGCTAAGAGAGTAGTACAGTCTTGTTCGATCTGTTTACAATACAATCCTGGAAAAGGGACACGAACTCCTGTGGGAGGGTTTGCTATACCTACGGCAGCTTTTGAAGTTCTACAAATGGATTATATTCAGCTTGAACGCTGCAACAATTTAAAGTATATCTTGGTGGTGGTATGTGCCTTCAGTAAATGGATAGAGGCGTACCCCACAAAGGATAATACTGCCATTACCACAGCGAAGGTGCTTTTGAAATAATTTTTCCCTAGGTTTGGTGTTTGCAGACTTTTATGGAATGATAACGGACCTCATTTTGTTGGGGAAGTTATTAAGTATGTCCTGAAAGGATTAGGGATCAAACAGAAGTTCCATGCAGTTTTCCATCTACAATCAGCAGGGTTGGTGGAAAGGTATAATACAACTTTGAAGCTGAAGTTAGCGAAGATACAGGCTTCCACATCCTTAACTTGGCAGGATGCCTTACCGTTGGCATTATTGTCTATTAGGTCAGTGCCACAATCTCGAGTAGGCCTTACCCCCATAGAAAATAGTGTTTGGAAGGCTAATGAACATTTGGGGAGTTCCTAAGCCAAATTCTGTATATGATGTACCTTTTGTCCTGATGAATGATTATTTGGCACAGTTAACCAACAATTTGGTTTCTATTCATCAACAGTTTGGAGAAGCACTTCCTGACAGATCTACAGGTGAAGGCCATGAACTCCGACCTGGTGACCAGGTGATGATTTAGTCCTTTGAAAGATCAAGCAGCTTGGAACCAAGGTGGTGTGCCCAGAGCAGGTGCTCCTTGCGACAAGGACAGCAGTTCGAGTGACGAACCGAAAGAATTGGGTCCATAGTACTCAGTGCAAGAGAGTGCTACCTACCTTGGTGGAACCTGTTGGGCTGACCGATCATTGAGAGATTTTGACTACGGAGAAAGGCCGTGCTATATCACCTGACGAATCTGCAGAGTTCTTCCCGGACCATACGATGTCTGGAGTGTCGCGATATAATTTGAGACCGAGGAAAGACCCCGTAGTGCGGGAGAAAACGGGTTGAGCTACCGCCCTGGGTTATTGAAACGGAGAGACAATGTGGCAAGGGGGGGATCAGCCATGCATTAGAGTAGTGACACCCGGCTTGGCCCGTGGTGAAGAAATCAGTGGCTGCCCAGGGATAAGAGCTCCAAAGATTGTTTTTAATTAATTCCTGAAAGGGTCGATTATCATTGTTGCTAAAATGAATAACAAACTGATCATTAGTACTATGGGGTTTGTTGTTGTTTTGGTGGTTATAGCAATAATCACCTGGTTTGTTGAAAAGAAGGCTCCTGCTCGTGAGTTTTTTGTTGCCACTACTCCAGTACCAGAGGATCACTATTACTTTACGCTTCCCTATCAGGAGCAGAAGCACCGTCAATCGTACTTCAATAATACTTTCATTCAGATGTTGCATCATACTCATAATGCTACAAATACTACTAACTGTTGGGTATGTGGAATGGTACCTGCGCATCAAAAGAAAGGAGGAACACCTTTCATTCCTCTTCCTTTTTCACACAATGGTTCTTGTCAAGCTTGGTATACGCTTTTGTTTGCATCTGTAAAACGTACAGAGGGTGCACTTCTTTTTCGCCTTAATAAAGTATGCTACCAAGACAAAGATGGGTATCCCCAAGCCAAAGGAACTAAATGCGAATGGGAAGATTATCAACCGGACAACGTTTCAATACCATATGTCTTCACAAATATAAGAGACTCTGACAAGAAAGAACAATTTGTGATTTCTGTTACAAAAACTAAAGCAGATTTATGTATACATAGCATTGGGCGAATTCCAGTGGGGATAAGCGATTGTACCTTGATTTGAACTATTGAGGGTGTAAATAATAGTAGTTTTACAGCTTCACGTAATACTTATTTTGTTTGTGGTAAATTCTGGATACTACCAACTACCTGTTGGGTGGTCAGGTGTGTGTTATGTATCTTTTCTATTACCACCTGTGTTTTTGGCCCCTGCATCATATCACTGAGATTTTAAACTGTTCAATGGCATCATTAAAAATAGATATAAAAGGACAATAAGTACAAATGAGGTAGACCAAACGGACACTAGCCTGCAACAATATGTTGACTTTAATTTAGGGTTGTTCTCCTTTGTGGGTGCTGTGTTAAACAGTAGGAAAGTGAGACGATTGACTAGGGTTGTGGAAGCTGTTACCAATCAGGCAGCTCTGGCACTTGGGAATATTACTGAGGAGCTCCAAATTGTGAGGATTGTAGCGCTCCAAAATCGTATAGTACTAGATGTGATATTAGCTGATCGAGGTGGTGCATGTCGCATCATCGGCAGTAGTTGCTGCGTTTTTATTCCAGATCACTCACCTTCAGTATATGATGCAATATCTAAATTGCATAAAATTGCTGCAGAAATCGACACAGAGACTGGTACTTGGACTTTTTCTGGATGGTTCTGGGCTCTTGTTTCTGCTTGGGGCTGGAAACTACTGACTATCCTGTGTGTAATGATTGCAATATTTTTCACATGCTGTATCTGTATTCAGTGTGGTCCAATGTTCTGCTCCATGTGCATTACTGCTTGTATGCCTACTAAAAGAAATATTACAGAAATGAAAGCACAACACATGTTAGATAAGGAAATAGCTGAAATGATGAGCATAAATATACAAGATGAATATTTAGATTATCCCAGAAAGACAAATGTCTTCAGCTAATGCTGAAAGGGTCGTCTGTTGTAATTTAATAGCGATTAGATTAAGCATTAGGAGAAGACATCTTGTATTTAGCAACTATTGTGAACATTTAGCAGAATCCATTTTGTATTTATGGCAGCCATTTTCTCTGCCATGTGCTCGCCATGTGCTCTGTCCTATCTTTCTGTTAACTACTCTTGAAAATCTGTCTAGTGACAAGTTATATTTAGCATCTCCCACTTTCACACATGCCCTGTAAGATCTGCAGCTGTTAGTAGTCAGTAACAGACAGTAATGTGTCAACTAGTCCTTGAAAACTATTAGCCCCTCCTACCTGTCAACTGTGCATTTCCATATGACCTTATATGTATGAAAGTGTTGCTTCTATAATTGTACCACCTTCTTTTAGCCCCTGCGTCGGTATAAAAGGACCATGCTCTCTTAGTTCAGTGTGCTACTTCAAACATTACCGAAGGGTGCTGTTTGAACTGTAGTACCACCTCATGAGGTTTAATAAACTTTGGTGGTCATTACAACCCTGGCGGACGGTGTTAAAGCGGCGGTAAGACCGCCAACAGGCCGGCGGTAAAAAAATGGGAATTATGACCGTGGCAGAAACCGCCAACAAAGACAGCCACTTTAACACTCAGACCGCCACGGTGGTACAGACAAACAGACAGGCGGGAGGCAAAGTACCGCCCACAGTATCACAACCTACCAATCCGCCACCTTTTCCAGGGCGGATTCACCGCAGATAATAACACGGCGGAAACAGCCATTTCAAAGGGAAAACGCCCACCTCTACACACTCCACGAGGAAGGAGGGCACCATGGAGCCTGAACTCCATATTCTTCCTGCACTAGTCTTCCTGCTCCTATACGACAATCATCAATGCCGGCGGCGAAGACAATGGTGAGTACTCCACCTAAACATAGGGGAGGGGGAGGCAAAACACAGGGACACACACACGCAACACCCCCACCCCCACCCCGACCCTCACCCACTACAACACACATACCAATGTATATCCAAACATTACAGTAACAACCCCCAACCCCCCGGAAGAATGCAAAGACAAAATGAAATGAGTGGAACCATTGTAATATATCAAAATAAAGTAACCAAATATCTACATATATATATATACATATTAAACAAAATATACACCACGATTAGTAGTGCAGGTAATGCACAAGTCATTGTTCGTGGACCACTGGGCCCAAAATGAATGGGCGAGGACCACACTAGATACCTGATCAAAATGGAGAGAACACTGCTGGGGCATCAGATAGAAATACAACAGGCACCTCAGGGGGAAGGGAAGGGGGGGGGGCACCTCAGCCGGATGAGTGCACCACACCAGATCCACGAGGGGGCTCCATGCCCATTGATGTATCCTGGGTAGTGCAAAGCCACAGTCTCTCAAGTCTCTACAGTGGGTGGTTTGCCAACTGTACCATCCTGGGGAGTGCAAAGCCACAGTCTCTCAAGTCTCTACAGTGTGTGGGTTGCCCACTGTACCATCCTGGGGAGTGCAAAGCCACAGTCTCTCAAGTCTCTACAGTGGGTGGTTTGCCCACTGTACCATCCTGGGGAGTGCAAAGCCAAAGTCTCTCAAGTCTCTACAGTGGGTGGGTTGCCCACTGTACCATCCTGGGGAGTGCAAAGCCACAGTCTCTCAAGTCTCACAAGTGGGTGGTTTTCCCACTGTACCATCCTGGGGAGTGCAAAGCCACAGTCTCTCAAGTCTCACAAGTGGGTGGTTTGCCCACTGTACCATCCTGGGGAGTGCAAATCCACAGTCTCTCAAGTGGATAACAGTCTCCACTGGTTCTGGAGGGGGACTGGTGCTGAGAGTGCTTCATCCTGCCAAGGACAGAGGTAATGGATGCATGTCTCCACTGGTTCTGGAGGGGGACTGGTGCCCAGAGTGCTTCATCCTGTGCAGGACAGAGGTAGTGGATGCATGTCTCCACTGGTTCTGGAGGGGGACTGGTGCCCAGAGTGCATCACTCACCCCGTGACAGTCCCAATTGCTTCACTCCCCCTGCCGCTCATTAGGCTAGCGGTGCTTGAGTTGGTGGTCCTTGCCCTGTTCGGCGGTGCTTGACTTGGCAGTGCTTGCCCTGTTCAGCGGTGCTTGACTTGGCGGTGCTTGCCCTGTTCAGCGGTGCTTGCCCTGTTCAGCGGTGCTTGACTTGGCGGTCCTTGCCCTGTTCAGCGGTGCTTGCCCTGTTCAGCGGAGCTTGCCATGGCAGTCTTTGCCCTGTCCAGCGGTGCTTGAGTGTGCAGTTTCTGACCTGTTCAGCGGTGCTTGCCCTGTTCAGCAGTGCTTGCCATGGCGGTCTAAGCCCTGTTCAGCGGAGCTTGAGTTTGCAGTTTCTGACCTGTTCAGCTGTGCTTGACTTGACGGTCCTTGCCCTGTTCAGCGGTGCTTGCCCTGTTCAGCGGAGCTTGCCATGGCGGTCTTTGCCCTGTTCAGCGGTGATTGAGTTTGCAGTTTCTGACCTGTTCAGTGGTGCTTGCCCTGTTCAGCGGTGCTTGCCATGGCGGTCTTTGCCCTGTTCAGCAGAGCTTGAGTTTGCAGTTTCTGACCTGTTCAGCGGTGCTTGCCCTGTTCAGCGGTGCTTGCCATGGCGGTTTTTGCCCTGTTCAGAGGAGCTTGCCATGGCGGTCCTTCATTGCCCAGCTGGGCTGGGGCTGGCGGTCCTTCAGTGGGCAGCTGGGCTATGGCTGCCGCGGCCCTCCTGGCCAGCTGGGCTGTGGCTGGCGATGGCCTCCTGGGCACTGACTCTGGCGGTGGCCTCCTGGCCAGTGACAATCGGGCTGCCCTCCTGGGCACTGACTCTGGCGGTGGCCTCCTGGCCAGTGACGATCGGGCTTCCCTCCTGGGCAGTGACTCTGGCGGTGTCCTCCTGGCCAGTGACGATAGGGCTGCCCTCCTGGGCACTGACTGATTGGGCTGGCGGTGTCCTCCTGGGCAGCGGGGATGATGGCGGTCTTCTCCGCCGTGCTGCTCCTCCCAAACTTTGGCGATTTCTTCTGCCCCTTCCCCACCTTGGGAGGAGTCACAGCTGAGTCGACACTCCCCCCGGGACCATTGTGAACGGCTTTGCTGGCTGGAGTCTTCCCCCACTCCCGCACAGTCCAACTTCTGGTGCTTCACAGGGGGAGGACTTGCTGTGCTGTGGCTCCTTGTCAAACTGGCTGCCCTGGTGCCCGGTGCACTCCACATACCTCTAACAACAGGCACCACTGATCCCGGAGATTTTTTGGCTGAGGTGCTAGTATGGGACCTATGAATTGGAGGGGGTGGGTGGGTGGGAAAGAGGTCAAGCTTGGTCAGCAAAGTTTCTTAGGAACACTGGGACGGGTAGCTGGAGGGGGTTTGGGAGTGGAGGAAGAGGAGGTGGTTGTAGGAGGTGTAACTTTTGTGGCTTTGGGTGCAGGTGCATGCCCTGGAGGCTGTCGTGAGGTGGATGTATGTTGGGTGGGTGTGTGCCTGCGTTTGTGTACTTTGGGAGGGGGCGTCACAGACACACTGGGAGAGGACACAGAGGACGTGTAAATGATAGTGGGGGTGGTGAGTGCACGTGAGCGGGGTGTGGTGGTGGGTGTGCTGGTGCTGGACCTAGTGGCTGTAGTGGTAGTGCATGCAGGTGAGAGTGTAGACGAGACTGCGAGGGAGGAGGGAGACGACGAGGAGGGGGACACAGTGGAGGCAGTGGATGTTGCTGTGTCTGTATGTGTGTGATGCTTGCGTGAGTGCCTGTGGGATGTGTGGTGCTTATGTTTGCCTGAGCTTCCCTTGTGTGGTGAGGTGTGTGCATGCTGGTCTGATGGTGTTCTTGGGATAGGCTAGGATACAGGGGATTTGGTCTGGGTGGAGGAAGTTAGAGGGGGGAGGCTAGAGACAGGGACAATGGCTGCCATCAGTGCTGAGGCCAGAGTTTGCAGGATTCGATGAAGGGCAGCCTGACCAGAATGAATGCCCTCCAGGAATGCATTTGTGTGTTGCAATTCCATTTCTACACCCTGGATGGCATTCAAAATGGTAGACTGCCCAACAGTGAGGGACCTGAGGAGGTCAATGGCCTCCTCACTGAGGGTAGCAGAGGTGACAGGGGCAGGGGCTGAGGTGCCTGGGGTGAAGGTGATGCGCACCCTCCTGGGTGAGCGGGCACGGGGCGAAGGCTGAGGGGCTGCTGAGAGGGCGGTGCTGGTAGGGGGGGGTGGTGGCTGTACCTGTAGAAGTGGGGGGCACAGATTTTGCCACCACCACAAGGGAGGTCCCATCGGAGGACGAGTCCGTGTTGCTGGTTGCAGATCCTGTGACCGCCGTGAAGCTCCCCTCACCCTCTGTCCCACTGGTGTATTCCGAGTCCGTGGTGTTGCTCTCCATGGCCATGTGGGATGCAGCTCCCTCGTGCTCCTGTGCCACTGTACCTCCGCCTGATGAGGCTGATGCACACAAGAACAGGGAGACCACAAAAAGGGGGGGGACGACAGAAGAAAGACAGGTTGAGTGCATGGCTTACCGCTACCGTTGGCGGACAATACAGACACAGCAGCCCCCTGAACTACGCTGCGCTGTTGAGCTCTACAGATGCAGTACCTGGGATATGGCCTACATGGCTAATGTGGACATCTGCACACATAGATGACACAGGGGCATGTATACCTGTACTTGGCACTCTACAGAGGTGGGGTGTAGTGCCACGTGGCCTGCATTACGGAGGGGCCTAGCCTACGGAACTCGCCCTGGCCTAGGGAAACCCACAGCCCTCCTCCCCCACCCAGACACCTTCACTGCACGCAAAGTCCGCAGAATGATGTTGTACTCACCCCCTTGTGTCTGCTGTGACGTCCGCGGCGGTGCGTACCATCACCGCCGGCGCACTTCGTCATTGGCTCTTGGGACCCATAGGGTCCAATGTTAACCAATGCAGCATTGCGCCGTGGTATTCAACCGCCTACCGCGACGGTGTACAACGCCAGCGCAGTTACCTCACATCCCATTGTCCCAGTTTAGAGGTCAGGCAGCTTCCATTTCAGGGGCCCACATGGCTTCATTTTTAACTGCGTCACACATACCTAGGCCTAGACTCAACACACATACAGGCAACTTTTTGGATTATGTTTCGTGTTCTGTGTAGACTGTGGGTACATACCTCTGAGTTGTTTGACTCTGTGGTCGCTGTTGTCCTTCCTAGGCACCGTCCGCTGGGACATGTGAGAAGATGGCGGAATCCTCAGGTGTACCGACCGCTGGTGGACCTGTTGACAATGGAGGAGCGACATTTAATTATCACCTACAGGTTTGACCGTTCCACAATCCAGGATCTGTGTACCCAGTTGGAGCCTGACCTGATGTCAGCAATCCGCCATCCCACAGGGATCCCCCCTCAAGTGCAGGTGCTATCAGAGCTCCATTTCCTTGCAAGTGGGTCATTTCAAACAACAGTGGCCATGACATCAGGGATGTCCCAGCCTATGTTTTCCAACATGTTGTCCAGAGTGTTGTCTGCCCTGCTGAAACACATGCAGAGCTACATCGTCTTCCCTCAGGTGGAGGATTTGCCTACAGTTAAAGGTGACTTCTATGCCCTTGGACATATCCCTAACATCATAGGTGCCATTAATGGGACCCATGTAGCTCTGGTCCCCCCCCACAGGAGCGAACAGGTGTACAGGAACCGGAAGAGTTATCATTTGATGAATGTACAGAAGGTATGTTTGGCAGACCAGTACATCTCCCAGGTAAATGCTATGTTCCCTGGCTCCATGCATGACGCCTACATCCTGCGGAATAGCAGCACCCCTTATGTGATGGGTCAACTCCAGAGGCACCGGGTGTGGCTCTTAGGGGACTCTGGTTACCCAAACCTGTCATGGCTACTGACCCCAGTGAGGAATCCCAGGACCAGGACAGAGGAACGTTACAATGAGGCCCAGGGGCGGACTAGGAGGGTGATCGAACGCACTTTCGACCTCCTGAAGGCCAGGTTCAGGCGCCTCCATATGACAGGTGGTTCCCTATTCTACTCACCAAGGAAGATGTGCCAGATCATCATGGCCTGCTGTATGCTTCACAATCTGGCTTTGCGACGACAGGTGCCTTTTCTGCATGAGGATGGTCCAGATGACGGTGTTGTGGCAGCTGTGGAGCCTGTGGACAGTGATGAGGAGGAAGCAGAGGAAGAAGACATTGAAAACAGGGACTCAGTTATCCAGCAATATTTTCAGTGACACACAGGTGAGAACACATTCATGCCTACTACAAGTACATTAACACTTCTACCTCTATCCTGTCTGTCGATTTCAACCAGTATATGGTAACTGAGTTGTAAATTTCCATTACGGTTTCACAGGTGTGGTTACCAACGTGTGTCATCTGCTTAGATTCCTCATGGACTTGAGATGTGTGACATAGGTATGTTGACATTACATTTGAGAACGGATTTTGTCACTGTCATTGCTAATACACATTTTCAAAATCACAGACTGACTCCAGATTGTTTTGTGCTTCAAGGGTGTTTATTGAAGTGCTAAATATTGGAGGGGGGTGGTAAAATGGTGATGGGTGATGGTGGAGGAATGTCCATGGCAAGGTCCAGTCTATTAGTCTCACAGGTGCACTGCCCATATGGGCATAGGAAGTGGAGCTGGGGCAGTTCCAATATGGACAGGGTTACAAAGTGGGACAGTGGGATGACAATCAGGGTGGTCTCATTTCTTGGCGGGGGTCTTGGCATCGTGCTCTGTCCTATTCCTGGATCTCAGGGACCGCTTGCGGGGTGGCTGTCCGTCTGCAGGGGGTTGGGTGCTGGTGTGGTGGTCCTGTGGCGGTGCCTCCTGTCCACTAGCGCCGGCGGAGGTGATGGGCAGTTCTTCGTCCATGCTAGTGTCAGGGGCCCCTTGGAGTGCCACGGTGTCCCTCCTGGTGTTAAGTATCTCCTTCAGCACCCCTACGATGGTGCCCAGGGCGGTTCTGATGGTTCTGAGTTCCTCCCTGAAGCCCAAATACTGGTCCTCCTGCAGGCGCTGGTTCTCCTGAAACTTGGCAAGTACCGTTGCCATCGTCTCCTGGGAGTGGTGGTATGCTCCCATGATGGAGGAGAGGGCCTCGTGGAGAGTGGGTTCCCTAGGCCTGTCCGCCCCCTGTTGCACAGCAGCCCTCCCAGTTCCCCTGTGTTCCTGTGCCTCCGTCCCCTGGGCCGTGTGCCCACTACCACTGCCCCCAGGTCCCTGTTGTTGTTGGGGTGGTGGGTTATCCTGGGTTCCCTGTAGTGGTGGACACACAGCTGATTGACGTGTCCTGGGGATGGAGGTATGGGCCCGCTGGGTGGGTGCTGTGCTGGTGTTACCAGAGGGTGGAAGGTCTGTGGTGGCCTGTGACTGGATGTGGGGAACCGACTGTCCCGAGGCCCACGATGGTCCGGGCTGGTCATCTGGATCCAGATGGACAGAGCTGCTGTCATCACTGTGGGCCTCTTCTGTGGGTGGGGTAGAGATGTCTGGACCCTCCTGTCTGGTGACGTTGGGTAGTGGTTCCACAGGGGTTTAAAAGCATGATTATTGCATCTGTGTGTGTCATGGTGTGCAATGGGTGGGTGAGCATGTACCCCAGTGCTAGCATTCCTGTGTGGGGGCTTGTGTGATGATGGTTGAGGGGGGTGTTATGGGTATGTGCAGTGGGCATGCTTTAGTGATGGGTGTCCATGCTTTGTTGTGTCATGCAGGGCTTGGTGTTGGGATGGGTGGTTTGTGTTAGTAGTACATATGTGAGGAGTTGGAGTGATAGGGGAGGGGGTGAAGGTGGGGGTCTGTGATAGCATGCAGGTAGGGTGGGGGATATGATAGCTAAGATTTGACTTACCAGAGTCCATTCCTCCACCGACTCCTCCGAGGCCCTCAGGATGCATAATAGTCAAGACCTGCTCCTCCCATGTTGTCAGTTGTGGGGGAGGAGGTGGGGTCCGCCGCCAGTCCGCTGTACCGCAATGTTGTGCCTGGAGACCACGGACTTACCTTCCCCCGTAGGTCGTTCCACCTCTTCCTGATGTTGTCCCGATTTCTTGGGTGCTGTCCCACTGTGTTGACCCTGTCGACTATTCTTCGCCATAGCTCCATCTTCCTAGCTATGGAGGTGTGCTGACCTGTGCTCCAAAGAGCTGCAGCTCTACCCGTACGATTTCCCCCACCATGACCCTGAGCTCCTCCTCTGAGAACCTGGGGTGTCTTTGCCGTGCCATGGGGTGGTGTAGGTGATGTGTGGGGTGGTGTATGTGGTGATGAGTGTGGTGATATGTAGTGGTGTGTGGTGTTTTGTGCGTGGAAGTAGTGTGGGTGATGGTGTTGTGTGCCTCTGTATGGTGGGGTTGTCTATGCTGTGCTGTCTCTCTGGCCTTCGTCTAAATTTTTGGTCGTAAGGGTTTGTGGGGGATGTGGGTGTGTGTTTTATATAGTATTGAGTGTGTGGGAGTGGTGTGTGTATGTGTATCAGGTGTGTGAATTTCGAATTGTCCAATGTGGCGGTGTTTTGGAGATGTGTGTGTATTTTGAGAGTGGCAGTGTGTACCGCCAATGGAATACGGACGGTTAAAAGACCGATGCGTGGATTCGTAGGTCGTGATAGCATGGGCGTGTTTCTGTTGGCATGACGGTGGAGGTTTTGTCTTCGCCAGTTTGTCACTGACCTTTGGTGTGGCGGACTTGTGTGAGTGTCTGAATTTTGGCGGATTCCGAAATGTGTGTCATAATAGCTGTGGCGGAATTCCGCGGCGGTGTGTTGGCGTCTTTTGCACGGCGGTAAGCGGCTTTTACCGCCAATGTTGTAACGACCCCCTAAGTATTGTAACAAAAAGGGAAATAAAATTACTAAAAAGTATATTGAGGTGTGGTTATTCCTGACTGAAAAGTCATGGTGTGATGCTTATTGCTATTATTCGTTATTGATTAATGGTTGGAATTCAATGGTTATTGAATTTTGTGCATTGAGTACTGAAAACATTAGTCACATCATAGCTAAAATACTCCATGCGAATCAAAAGGTTCATCGACCTATACGCTTCACCTTGTAAGTTTATTTATTAAGGACCGACGCGCTAACAATACCAATTCGGTATTAGGAAGGGGCGTGTCAAGGTAGTCCCTTCCTAATATTGAATCGCAGAGGTATGTATGATTGTTTTGTGACGGTGAATGCAGTCGCAAAACAATCGCAGTTACTACCAATTTCAAATTGGTGGTAACCCATTCGGAAAGAGGAAGGGGTCCCCAAGAGACCCCTTCCCCTTTGTCAATGCATGTGAAAATGTTTTTTAAGAGCAGACAGTGGTCCCATGGACCACTGTCGACTCTTAAAAAATGAAAAGATAACTTTTCATTTTTCGTTTTTAAACGCATCCTGTTTTCCTTTAAGGAAAATGTGCTGGATTTAAAAAAAAAAGATTGCTTTATTGAAAAGCAATCACAGATATGGTGCTTTGCTGAGCCCAGCAGGCCACCATCCCTGTGATTGTAGCCATTCGCAATGGCTTGCAAATTGCGACCTACCTCATGAATATTAATGAGGTAGGTCCATTTGCGAGCCCTTGCGAATTGCAGAATGAAACTCCTGGAGTTTCATACATTCCAATAGCCATTACTTACTTGCGATTCGCTAAAAATCATAATTAGGTAATTGCTATTGTGAAGAATGATACATCTGGCCCATAGAGTGGAGAGCTGCAGGCCGATCTTTGTCTGACTGAGGAGCATGAGGTCATCGGCATATAGAAAATGGGTCATGCAAAGATCTACCAGCTTGAGTGGGTGGCAATTTACTTCATCAAGAAGCTTCGGCCTGTCGGCTACTTATAAATTGAAGAACAAGGGAGCAAGAGAACAGCCTTCATTCAATCCAGATTTTTTTGGGATCTTTCTTCAAATTTATGAGCCATCTCCTAATTTAACCCACACCCAAGTATTAGTATGTAGCTTGTTTGATTGCTCTCAGCAAAGCACATGGCAAACCCCAGCCCGCAGTTTATGCCAAAGTGGGCCTCTTGGTATGCTGTTAAAAGTGGCTTTAAAGTCCACAAAGCAAAAGTGAAGCACCCGTTTATGACTAATTGCTTTGTCAAACACAAGGGGGAAAATGCAATCAGATTTGAGATGGTACCACATTTGCCTCTGAAGCTGTATTGATTTCTTGGAATGATTTAGCGCTCCTTTGGCCAGGCTGCAAGGTCATCAGGTAACAGACTTGCATAAATCTTTGCGTCATTATCAATTAGAGCAATGAGACATGAAAAGTCGGCACAGATTTCGTACCACCCTTGAAGACTGGCTGAATGATAGTCCCTCTCCACGAATCTGGGATAATGTTGGTTGCCAAGCAGTAGTTGAACATGAGAGTTAGCACCTTGGTCCAGAATACTGTGTCAGATGTAAAGAGAGTGGTAGGGAGCCCATTGGGGCCCCATCTTTCTGTAGCCTTGCCAGCTTCAGCGTACAGCGTTCATCTGTGACTAAATGTATGCTGACAGGTTAATAAGCTGTCATTCGGCGAGACGCTTGCTGGCATTTTTGTGCCCTCTGGAGTATTGGAGAAATCACTTGATGAGCTGTGTGCAGGTTTGGTGAACAATCACCCTACAGTGCAATCAGAAATTAAACCCAAGTAGATTCAACGATGTTTACATTAGAACCACTCTTACATCCAAATGTAACTTTATTAAACAACATCCAAAATCTTTTTGGAACCTTTTTCTTGCCTGTGAACAACAATCGAGTCCAAAATACCTTGGGCCTGATTACAACTTTGGAGGAGGTGTTAATCTGTCCCAAAAGTGACGGTAAAGTGAGGATATACCACCAGCCGTATTACAAGTCCATTATATCCTATGGAACTCGTAATACGTCTGGTGGTATATCCGTCACATTTGGGACGGATTAACACCTCCTCCAAAGTTGTAATCAGGCCCCTTGTTTTTTTTGGCATACCAGATTTCACTCCTATAAAGTGGCCTTGCTTTACTTAGATTGGATTTCACAATTAGTGAAGAAGGTGGCTTAACAGGATTTGCATTTTGAGATTGACTTCACGTTTCAAGGTCTTTAAGGATTCCGTCATTTTGAGTTTGGATGAAGGAGCGTTGCACTGCTTGATGTGTGGTGGGAACGTAGCTTGAAATTTCTGAAGAATTTGGTTGGAAAAGAGCATAAACTGTTTATTGGGGAGTTACTTTGGGCTGTGTATGGAATAAATTGAGCTCTTATCCATGGCATAGCAGTCCAGCTGATTTCAATGTCCCATTTTAATCATTTTAGATTTTCAGTCCGCATCACAGTACTGGTAGACGAAGCAGCTTCCAATTTTAAGGGACAGATAGAGAACCTGATATGCTGCGGTCACTGTCAAAACTGGTCCCCAGGGAGAAATTATCAATATATTTAAAAAGTCCAACTGTACAAAGGGTAAAGTCAATATAAGAAGTAGACTTTCCCTCAGCCCTCATCCAGCCAGGGAGTATGTCGCTGCTGAGACACCCATTATGGAGCCTGAGACCTAAGGGATCACACTCTATTAAGAAGAACTCTGCTAATTTACTCAGGCAGTTTGCCACTGGTACATTTTGAACTGGGAGATCATACTCCATTTCCATGTTATTAGCCTCACGACCTATTGATCCCTCAAATAGATTGGTATAAAGTAGCCGGAAAGCAAAATATTTGCTGACAGTAGTTTAAGTTTAAGCTCAATGAGGATTGATAATAGAGTCCTGCATTTCTCCTTCTCACCAGACTTGGAATGATGATTGAGGTAGACTTTGATAATCACAAGTGAATGATTTCCATAGGCATGTTGTATAATAAAATGAATTGCTTGGGCCCAAGTTACTTTCAGAGCAATCTCTTCCACCGAGTGATACAATGATGTTGAGATATAAATGGTTAGGCCAACCATTGGGCGACCGTGTCTGTGAGTTTTAATGGCTGGTTTCTGGAACTCAACATAGCCAATCAAAGGAACAGTTTTTTAGGCCAAGTTTGAGCCCAAGGTTCTTGTAGCAAAAGGAGATCAAAGTCCCTCCATTTTATTGCGTTTCTGTCGTCCTCCAGTTTTTCCATGAGGCTATGTACGTTCCATGAGCTTCGGCTGAGACTGGTCCTACATGAGCGCTCTGTGGCATAGCTTGACTTACTCTGCGACAGAGAGTTCCTTGTCTGAAGACCAGTTGACAACCAGTTCCAATCATATTGGTCACTCTTTGCCTTCCCAGGACCGTATTCCTCCTGTTGTGTCTTTGTGCCTGGGAACCTGATCTGAGTAGTCACAGGGAACAGACAAGTATACATTTTTGGGCCTTTGTGACCTTGTGTATTTTTTAAATTGGAATATGTTGAAGGGTTGTGTTGATGGGAGATTACTGTTGAGTAACCTCTGACCCTTCACTTTTATACCCCACCCTTCAAAAGCTATGGATTTTGCCAGAATCAATACCACCCATGTTGGAGAGAAAAAAGTAACTTGAGTGGGTTCAGGATCGTACCTTCTTCTAGGCTCTAAGACCTCAATCACAAAAATGTCAGCATATTTTATATGCTTTAGGTAAGGGATCGATTGCAGCATAAGAATAATGTTGCCCCTGTTTAGGATGTTGTGGCCCCCCCCTTGTTTTGTACTCAGGTATAAAAAAAACGCTGATTGAAGCCCAGGGGATTGGGCGAGCAGTTGGTAAGGTCCTGGACATTCGGCAACAGAGGAGGAAGATAGAGAGATGAATTGCCAGTCTGCCTGCATTCCCTTTGGGGTGCTCTGTTGGACTAAATAGAATAGAGATCCTGAAAGGAATCTAATTTGTTGCAGTTCTTACTTAATTGGTGGCCCTTGTTTAATGCAGTACTCGGATTGTTAGGGCTTGTTGAATGCATTAGCACTTTTAAAGGGGTCTGAGGTGGCTCTTGCTTGGTTGGAAGAACCTGTCATTGACCCTGACTGATATCCGGAGATGGAATCCATGAAGCTTTGAAACTTGCTCCAGCTCCACGTAGAACTTGGGGAGCTTGATTTACCAGCAGGTCAGCTTTTGACATTGGAGAAGGTACTGAGATCTGGGCTGTTGAATTCAAAGGATGTATGTGTCTATTGTGCTTGTCCTTATTAAAGATAGGTAAAAAGAGGTACTCTATGAGTCTTGTTCTGTTGTTTTCTTGGTCATATGCAATATCATTTTCTTAGTTTTGCCAAGAGTGTGTTTCTGGACACGAAAAGAGAAGTGCCAGGTTGTTGAGGTGGCATGGGTAGTGTCACATGTTTGAGGTAAGGTACTTTTTCATTCACAGATGGAGAAGTGATGGTTATTTCTGCACCCATGGCTTTAATTGTCAGGGGAGATTTCTGTGTGATTTGGAACTTATCAGTGCCCCAGGTGGAGTGCTGTGAGGCTCATTCCTTTGCTGAAGGATTAAGAGGTAGAAGCTGTGATTTAAGGTCCTCCCGCAGAGTTTCCATGACTTGCGACAGAGTGGACAGAGTTGCCATCAGACTATTGCAGGTAAACACCAAAAAGTGGCAAACATAAGGGAATATTTATAGTTCCCTAGCACCACCTTGCGTCACATTAACGTCATTATTTTTTATGTTAATGTGGCCCAACAAGGCTGAAATCTCCAGGCATAATGTATGCAAAAGGGGCATCCCTGTGTTATCTATGAGATTTCCTTGTGACATTTTTTACGGCCCTTTTAACGCCTGTTTAAAGCTCAAGTGCAGGCGTTAAAAGGGGGCTTCCATTCTTTAGAATGGGGCCCTATGTACTCGGCAGGAGTAGCAGTAATATTTTGACACTACTCCTGCAATGTACATCAATAGCATCATGAGAAATTACGCTATTGCTCTCTACCCTGTGCCATGGTGCGCCATATTTAAATACAGCGCACACATGGTGGCGGTAGGGGGGTGCTAATCATAAATATGCCCCTTAGACTTTTGGTCTAAATGTAGAATCGGTCCCTGTGTTGATGTGGGAGGAAAACAACATAAATTATCTAGTTAACCTAAGTCACTTTAATTGCATTCCAATGTCCAATGTGTGCCCCTGAAAGATCAAGCATATGCAGATGGATAAATGAAAATGATCACAGCTGCCTGGAGTGTGAACACTTTTTTTATGGGCGCAGGTAACTTCTGCTCAATCAAAATATGTACTCCTGGCTCTCAACAGGTGGGCGGAGCCAAAGTCTCGCTCTCGTGATGCATACATAATTGTCTGTGACAGCCAGACCATAAAAACTGTATTCATTCCCATTTTAGAATGTATGCTCTTTGAGAGCCCCTAGTGCGCTCACTTGTGCGTGTACACTTGTTCTCTGTCTACTTGGCCTTATTTAAAAGGGAAACAAATGGTACCGGATTCACTAGGCAAAAATTGGTTCATAAGAGCATTTGTGTTCATACTTTGCACATGATGGTGAATGGGCTTGATATTGTCCATTTAAATTGGTACATATATTTAAGTTCCCAACGAATATAAACGGAATGTTATTCAACACAAGGAAGTTGCGAGAGATATATTTATAGAAATAGTTATTGCCCAATAATTATATTTTAAATTGTAGTGTTAATGAAAGTGCACGTAGTATTTCATTAGAAACTATGCATTCAAAAGTTTGATCGAATAATTTATTTATTACGCACTTAGACCATAGGGAAAACCAATGAAAAATGTACGTTTACTTTTAATGTTTTACTTTGCAATTCTCCTTAAAAGAAAATCTATATAAATTTATATTTGCACCGCGCTGCTCTTTGATTGTTCGAAGAGGCCTGTTGTTTTGCATTGCACTTTGACTGGCCATGCTGCAAGGACTCAATAATCTGTCTCGGCTCAGGGTTAAGTGATGGAATTCATTTAAATGCCCCAGAAGTAATCATCCACAAAGAGTACATTATTTCTCTTTTATGAATTTTCAAACCTAATACTGATGGGTGGCATGCAATTAAACCTGATCAATATGTAATTTAGGTGGGCTGACATGTTTTCAAATTCTAAGAATATAGATTCCTTCAATATTGCAGGAGCTTAGTGAAATACTTAGCCCTTGCAGAAGAACCGCGGCAGTTTAGTACAGTACAAAATTAATATGTTTAGTCACAAGATGCATTGGATAGTAATTAAGACTTTATTCCCTTATTTGCCAAAGAATAATTGTTATCGCATGAACACAGAAACATTTTATTATATGTATAAAGCAATCATGTCAAGCATTTATTACAATTCCAAGCAGCTGAATGTATTGTAATAATTGTGCTCCTGGAAATTATGTGCCACACAATTATCATGTAAAGTCTGTTAAATAAATCATAAGCATAGTTGCTCAACTAATTCTTCTTCCACTTAGTAAAATATACTTTGTCTGCAGTGCTATGTATTAAAGAGACTACTTAGAATGTTGCTGTATTCAGCCCAATTATCAATTTTCCGCATGGCTGAACCGATTGTGACACAAGACAATAATTAAAATGAATAATAAATAACTCCGATATTTGTTCTGTACTGTATGGTCTTTGCAGCAAAAAGCCTTTTTTCTTGTTATGTATTTTACTTATTGTAATGTTTTTTTTATGCAAATCTCTACAGAGAGACACACTGTTACTATTAAATTGTATCTGAGTAAATAGCGTCAAGGTTGACTAATATAACATAGAGTAATAGGTAAGCTGTTTTATGAAAAACGTTTGTGGGCACCGGGGCCCCCACATTAGACCCAGGGGAGATGGTTCCCAGGACCGTAAAGGCTTGGGGTGTGTGCACCTATCTCTTAAAAAAAGGCTCCAAGGGATGGCTCACCAGTGTTTTAAAGGCTCAGAAAGAGTGCCCGCCCTTTACAAATATTATGGTCATGGCGGTGTGGTCCCCAAGGCCTGAAAAAACTTGGGGAGGGAGGCTGTGTGCCCACTTCTCCTTAATAAGTGAATTCATCCTTTGGAGGAAGGGCTGCAAAGGCTCTGGGGGGGGGGGGGGGGGGGGGGTGAGGCTGCATGTCCCCTCCCCAGTATTTCTAGAAAAAAAGAATTGCAGCCTCATGCCAGCATCTGTGATGGGTGCTGGCAGGGGTGCCAGCTGGGTTATTAAGGCCAGTCATCTTCTCCCATTTATGATAATCACAGCTCTGAGGGATGGAGCTGCCAGGGAGCCTTCAAGGCTAGGGGAGGGGGCCATGCACCCTCTCCCCTTTATTTTGTACACTACCCTTGGTGATGGAGTCCCTGGGGATAGGGTCCCATGTCCTCCCAGAGGCTCATGGAGAGGGGCCACTTGTCCCTGCACCTAAATATTTATTTGCACTGCCCCCAGACCCTGACCCACACCACAGGATATTTATTTTTGTAGGGTGGGAGCAGCCACTTTTTTTATTTTTACAGCAGATTTCTGAACCATTTGTGTATTTGCTGCAATTTAAAAAAACTTTTTTGTCACCTAGTGGGTCCTTCTGAAACCACACCCCAATAGGTCTATATCTATTTTTTGCATTTTTAATAGGACTCATGATTGAGTCCCAAGCCCTATGATGGTTGCTGCCACGTCACTGTTAAAATCTGTCAACTCCATTGATCTTCCGTAGTGTGAAATATACAATGTTTCTGAGGCTTACCTCCTCAGAAATTACTGATCAGATTTAAACCAAATCACAAAAGCACACTTTCTAGCCCAATACCAAACCACATTTGAAATGTAATGTAAATGTAAATAGTCTACTATTGAGGCTGTAGCTGTGACTAAATTTCCTACTGAAAAATGAATGGGGATAATGTTTTTTGGCCCCACTTCACACACTTTTTCTCACCCCCCAATGGATCACCCAAAACTTTTCAGTTAGGCGCTGAGGTGAAAATTCATATTTTTTGGCAAGTTTTGCAAAGATTTGTGAAGCAGCACCAAATTTATGATAAAAACAAAAATATTTTCCTATAGAAATACAATACCTACTCAGTGGCAAGTGGCAACTGACAGATTAATGATGTAATTTTATATGTTGCAGTGATGTAATCAATGATGTCATAGAGCATGTCATAAGTGATGTAATATGTGAGTTAATTAGTAATTCATGGCGAGGAAACCTAACTAATCCCTACTGATACGAAACCCCTCCATCAGTGCGAATGGACACTTCATACAGCGGTTGTGTACAGCCTGGAATTGGGTGCAGGACCTGGTACCAAAACACCTGCAGGAACAAGTGGCTGACTATGTGATGTTACAATATCAAGGATGTCATTTTAAATAAAGCAGACCTCCTGACATTGTCAAATTGTCAGAACACCAAAATATAACAAGCATTTGCAATGCAACGGGATTCCTAAGCAGACTTTTCTTGCCACACAAATTACAAGAAAAAAAATGCAGCGCGATCGCACTATGTAAAATGCAGCTCGATCGTGCTGAAATTGAAAACGGAAAAAACGTGTGCGATTGCGCTATGTAAAACCCAGCGTGATCGCGCTGCATGGGAAATAAAAAGATAAAGCAGTCCGGAAACCATGCTGAAAAAATCGAGCTTCGAATGGTTTCAGTAGTTTACCCGTGCTGTGTAGGTGGGCTAAACACTAGAAAAAGCATGACGCATACATGCCTTTCACAAATGAAAGCAAGTGGATTTTAAAAGGCAAGCCCACAAACCAATGAAAGTGACTTACGTGACATGGGCGTGGTTAGAAGCCCAAAGAGAGAGTGCAGCATGGGACGGAGCGCTTTGCGCTTTCCCCCAAAAAGTGGGCCTATTGGGCCTATTGACCTTATGAAGGGGTCACCATATTCACATATATAAATCTGACATTTTATATTTGTCAAAAAGTTATCAATAATTAAAATCAAATGTACACTATACAAATTCACACATTGCAGTCTGTAATAAAAGTTGATTGTCATCATCTTTATTAATAAGGTCTTATTAGAAAAAAATCAAAATGGCCATTTAGGTATCTTTTATCTTTTTTCAGGTCATAAAGTGCAGCCATAGAACCCACCACAAGAGGGCCTTTCACTCTAACTGGTTGCAAAAAATATGGGAACCTCTCCTCAGGTCATGGATTTGCCTGTTGAACAGTGGGTGCCTGGGCACCTCACAATGCTGGCTTTGTTGGGTGCCATTGGGGGAGTCAACTTGATTACTTTGCTCACACCTGGTGGGAGCAGCTGAATTCACTGCTCCTGCCTGGATAGGAGCAAAATTGTATGTTTTGCCTGGGAGAGTGTAGGCAGAATACGACTGTTCTCTCCCGGGCAGAAACAGCAATGTCCTATAGGGATGGGATCCTGGTAATGCTGCTTAGATCTGGCCTTTTATTATTTCTAGATTGGATTGAATGGTATTTTACCAATCCAAAGCTGTAATACTTTGCCTGGAGTTGTAAAAGGCTTTTGTAATTTTTCAGCTTGTCATGGATAACACTTTCTAATTCTGTGCTTAAAGATTGTGCTGCAAAAATGGTAAAAGGTTCTGTCACTCTCTAGCTCGGTGCGGATGGCACTTTGCTAGAGATGCAAACAAACATTGGAGGTGAGCAGATTCAGAGTATCAGTGGTGTTCTAGGATGCACCATATAAAGGAGCTGCTCTCTCCCTTAACTTGGAAACTACCTGAGTTCCCTGCTTTCTTTTTCACATAATTTATTATGGCACCCTAAGACTAAAAGGGTATTGTCTTGACTTATCCTGGGTTCTCCCTTGTGTCTGTACCTCCTGATGAGCTCTAGCTAGAGTGAGACGTGTGTCAGGGGTTGTTTTTGTTAACTTCCGGTTGGCATGACTAGTATTTTACTAAACCAAATATCTAATGTTGTGACTGGAGTGATAAAAGGCTTGTGTCATTTGTCTACTCAGCGTGGACGGCACTTGCAAATCCTATGCTCAAAGACTTTGCTGTAAAAATGGGAAAAGGTTTAGTCACTCTCTAGCTCTCATGGAAGGCACTCTGCTAATTCTATGCTTTAAAACTCTGGTAGAGAAAGAGACATACAAGTAGCCAGAGTTGTCTGCTTCATTTGTTTGCATAATTTATGCAATACTCTATGCCTTAAAGGGTGTTACCTCGCGCCCTCGCCGTACATTACTAATTACCCTACATATTACATTAGTCATGACATCTTCTATGATGTCATTGATAATGTCACTGCAACATTTACAATAAAACTATTGATGAGAAAACTGTGCATGGCACTCATGGAGCAGACAATTCATGGTTATTCAGCAGTCGCATTTCTCAGTGTTACATTCCTAGCCAGCCATTGGTAACATTTAGGAAGGAGGATTCCCTGAAAGAGTACTTGGTACATAGCCATTTTATTAAGCACATTAAGCAACATGATAAAGTAACAGGGTTTTAACCCTGCTTGCAATGTAAAGCAAGCAAAAATAACAACATTACAAAATAATATGATATACCAGGCCAAAAAAGAAAGAGCAGAATCAAATATGTGTTGAACTGTAACTCGGATAACACTGTTTGATGCCTAATCAATCTGTGTATTAAACTCTATGTGGCACCCTTCAGGTGAAGAAACATGTACTTCAAAACATGCGGGTCACCAACAATAAGGACTCCAGTTATCCAGCCACCTGACACTTTGAGTTACAACATGAAAGCAACAGTAAGTTACTCAGGTACTTCTGCCTAGACCAAGTACCATTGTTGGAAAGGGGACTTGAATCAAAGTATATAATCTCACTCTAGACCAAGATCCCAGTGGGACTAAATTATGATGAGGAACTATGGGTACATTTAGGGGAATGACCAATCACTAAGATAGGTATGGTGGAATTCAAGGCAATCAGTATATTAGTGATTTAATTCAAGTGAGTAATATATTTTTATATCTACATATTAGGTGACCATTATAAAGGGATTAAGCTAAGAATAATAGTATGAGTGCTCGACAGAGGGACCCAAGCCCATTCATAGCTATATAGAATTATATACACTCATTATAGATTTTAACTCAATTCTCAATATCAGCCTAGTTGAGAGAAAGTATATATTCTCATGGATTTGTTTTTCATTCATCATCCCTATTGTCTCAAGTCTTTCTGTGTCCTGAAATCTTACTTGACCTTATTACTCAGGTGGCATTAATATGGTAAATATGACAAATAGGATGAACATAGAGGAACTTGAATTTATAGTGACAGGAATAATTGCGTGTAGTATTAGCATATGCCAACTAATGGTAGGAAGATAACTGCTGCAATCTTTTTTCTGAGAGTTATATTTTAATGAATTGTCATATTGATGTATTTTTACACAATACTTGGTAGGGATCATTTTATATCTATGATCTCAAAGTGGAGAAAGAGAGACCAATGGATTTAAAAGTTTTTATCATCTATCAGTAGGAAGTCCAAAATGGCCACCATCTATTATTTATACTACGTTTGACTGACTGCACCAAGTCTTCTTTTTACTTTTATTGTTTGTAATTGTTTCAAATCACAGGGTTTATTCAAAAGGTTGGTCTTTATGTGCATTGTCACTGACATTAAGAAAGGCCAGGTGGTGAAACGTGTCTATGAGTAAACGTTCATTGTCTGCTCCACAAATGCCCGTTCCGTTTCTCTCCTGAGAAGGTGAATTTGATTTAGAGAGTGAACAACCCTCACAAACCTAGGAACCCACTTTGTGAGGCTCAGAGGTACCTGGGTGTGGATTGAAAATTTATGTATATGTGTGTGTCTGTGTGTCTATAGGGGTGTGTGTGTGTGTATTTTGCCACTGCATAGTTATAGTTAGGTGTGAATGTCTATAGGAAGAGCATTTTGGCTTTTCTTGGAACATTGGTGCCATTTGACAAACCTTCATGACACTTTATTAAAAAAGCTAGTGCTATCTGGTCAGTTGGCCCCACGGAAGTATTGCTGTGTTCCGGTGGTACAATCAAGTTTTAAAATTGCAGGTACAAGTGGCTGTGTATGTGATGTTATAATATAAAAGGTGTCACTTTAAGTAACACAACCACTGAAATTCACCAGTTATAGTTATATCAAGTAACTATAACTCATGCCCTAAAGTCCCTATAATTTGCACCCTCACAATGCATTACTAATGACCTCACATTTTACATAATTCATGACGTGGTCTGTGCCATCATTGATAACATCATTACAACATTAGAACAGACATCTTTGATGACAACACTATGCATGACATGGTTGTATAACAGATAAAACCTCTAATCAGTGTCTTCATCATCTTTCCTCCTACTAGGGCAGTCATAGAAGGCCATAGATGGGAAATGCTTGGGGTCAGCAATGCCACATCTGACTCCTTCATGAAGGAAGATATTTCTGCCTGTGGTAAGCCATGTTTATTAATTGAGTCTTCTTTATTTTTTTCAATTATTCAAATACATGTGAATGGTGTTGGGTAAAAGTACAACCACATAAATTAACTTTTTTATTCTTTTGAGAAAAAAATGTCTTTATTATGCATGTGGTAGTAGATTATTTAATGGCTGGTACTGCAAATTGTAATGGATTTAAAATCACAGGGGCACATAATTTTATAATTCTAGTGGCCCTAGATGGATAACATGCTACTTTGTGTGAACAAGTAGTTCAGGTAGATGTTACAATTTATGTCTTTTTATCTTCTCCCCTTACCAAGCCTGTGGCTTCTGCCAAAGGCCTAGAAGAAACTCAGGAAGACCCACCCACATGGCCTGGCAGAGGACTAGCTGTTGGGATATACCTGGCCAACGTGGAGGCCTTCCCCTGCTAGGGCTTGGGGAGCTGGAGGAAGAGGAGGCAGAAGGTCTGTAAAGGTTCTCACAGCTTTCAGGGAGACACCAACGCCATGGCCGGCAGAGATGTACCACCACTACCACAAACCCATAAGCAAGACACCTTTCCCACTCTTCCTTCACAAAGTCCTTCTGATCTTAAAGATGCTGAGGAAGGGACATGAAGACACCAGATGCTGTAAAAACAGTTTGGAAAATGTAGAGGATTAGTTACATTAGGGACAGTTTTTTTGCTAATTATATATATTTCTTTTTATCTATAACTCACTCTTTTTTGGTGTAACAGTTTGTTATCAATGACATGCGGAGTTACCTAGGAAGGCTCACCCACCTACTGATAGAAGTCTGAACCTGGCCCTTAATAGAGACAAAGATGCTCCATTGTCCCCTCCTTGACTACATGAGTTCCCTTGCCAGGAATAGAGGATGGCAAAGTATTCCGTTCTGCCCGCAGTATTCCATTTTGTAACGCAGAATTGTTGAATCTGCGTTACTCTTGTAATGCAGAGTTCCAGCCAAATTCTGTCAATCGTCTCATGGTGACAGTTTTTCTCATGCAACGCTCCAGAATGGTAATTTGGTGAACAGGAGAAAGATTTGGCATCCCTTAGAGTGATTTTGATTGCTAGGAAGGGCATTCAGCAAGATTTTTATAACACAGGCAGTTGTGGGCAGTCAGAAGCGTTTGCAGTCAGAAGGATGCCAGTCAAACAGAAAATCTATTCTAGTGGCAGCAAAACCAACCCGAGTAGCTGTGCCCTCTGGCACACTGCATGATGATGTTTGCACTGACTTTTCAGCACAGAATGATCTACCAGCACTAGATCATAGTGTTTGTAGCCCAACATGCATATTTCGGTCCATTGGTGGAACACAACATTATCTCATAGAATTTTTATCTAACTCCACAGAGTCAAATGCTGCGAAAGACACCTACCCCTTGCCAGGACACACCCAATGCATGCATCCAAACTTCTGTCAGTGGCTGAAATAGATGATTCTCATTCCAGCCCTTTCTGACTTATTGTGACTTGACTCCCTTCCATTAGTAAGGGCTGTGGCTCTCCCCTCTGAAATCAAAGTAGTAGTAACCATAGAACAAAGTTCAAATTGTAAAAATGTACAATCCCACAACTCTCTCTCCTCACCTGAGTATGGATGACAGTCAACTCAGATCTTCTGTTTATAGCCATAGATGCAACGACTTTGCCCCAGAAATTAAGGGGCACATGTACGTACCATTTTTCCTGTTGCAACAGGAAAAAAACATTTTGGTATGTACAGAGCCTATTTTGTGATTCGGTAATCTAGTTACCAAATAGCAAAATAGGTTTGCGAGTCTCAATTTGGAAGGGGCATTTCCTTCCTAATTGCGAGTTGCACCACGATGTAGCATTGTTTGTGACCGTGAATGTGGTCACAAAACAATCGCAGTTAGCATCAGTTTCAAACTGGTGCTCACCCGTTCGCAAATGAGAACCCTTCCCCTTTGTGAATAGCAGCGAAAATAATTTTAAAGAGCATGCAGTGTCCCACGGACCACTGACTGCTCTGAAAAATTGAAAACAAAACTTTTCATTTTTGTTTTTGAAATGTATCTTGTTTTCCTTTAACCCCTTCGCTGCCAGGCCTTTTCCCCCTCCTGTGCCAGGGCTTTTTTTGGCTATTTGGGGCAGTTCGCGCTTAGGCCCTCATAACTTTTTGTCCACATAAGCTAGCCAAGCCAAATTTGCGCCCTTTTTTTCCAACATACTAGGGATTCTAGAGGTACCCAGACTTTGTTGGTTCCCCTGAAGGAGGCCAAGAAATTTGCCAAAATACAGTGAAAACTTTGTTTTTTTAAAAAACCAATGGGAAAAAAGTGGCTGCAGATGAAGGCTTGCGTTTTCTTCCCTGAAAATTGCATCAACAAAGGGTTTGTGGTGCTAAAATCAACAGCTTCCCAGCTTTCGGGAACAGGCAGACTTGAATCAGAAAACCCAATTTTTCAGCACAAATATGGCATTTTACTGGGACATACCCAATTTTTACAATTTTTTGTGCTTTCAGCCTCCTTCCAGTCAGCGACAGAAATAGGCGTGAAACCAATGCTGGATCCCAGAAACCTAAACATTTCTTAAAAGTAGACAAAATTCTGAATTCAGCAAGGGGTCATTTGTGTAGATCCTACAAGGGTTTCCTACAGAAAATAACAACTGAAAAAGAAAAATATTGAAATTGAGGTGAAAAAAACAGCAATTTTTCTCAACGTTTTACTCTTTAACTTTTTCCTGCAATGTCAGATTTTTGAAAGCAATATACTGTTACGTCTGCTGGACTCTTCTGGTTGCGGGGATATATAGGGCTTGTAGGTTCAACAAGAACCCTAGGTACCCAGAGCCAATACATGAGCTGCACTCTGCAGTGCGTTTTCAATCTATACCGGGTACACAACAATTCATTTGCTGAAATATAAAGAGTGAAAAATAGCTATCAAAAAAACCTTTGTATTTCCAAAATGGGAACAAGATAAGGTGTTGAGGATCAATGGTTAATTGCACATCTCTGAATTCCAGGGTGACCATACTAGCATGTGAATTACAGGGCATTTCTCAAATAGACGTCTTTTTTACACACTCTCTTATATTTGGATTGGAAAAATGTAGGGAAAGAGAAGGGGCAATAACACTTGTTTTGCTATTCTATGTTCCCCCAAGTCTCCCGATAAAAATGATACCTCACTTGTGTGCGTAGGCCTAGCGCCCGCGACAGGTCATGCCCCAAAACATAACGTGGACACATCACATTTTTTTAAAGAAAACAGACGTATTTTTTGCAAAGTGCCTACCTGTAGATTTTGTCCTCTAGCTCAGCCGGCACCTAGGGAAACCTATCAAACCTGTGCATTTTTTAAAACTAGAGACCTAGGGGAATCGAAGATGGGGTGACTTTTGGGGCTCTGTCCAGGTTCTGTTACCCAGAATCCTTTGCAAACCTCAAAATTTGGCCCCCCAAAAACTTTTTCCTCACATTTCGGCGAGAGAAAGTTCTGGAATCTGAGAGGAGCCAAAAATTTCCTTCCACCCAGCATTTCCCCAAGTCTCCCGATAAAAATGATACCTCACTTGTGTGGGTAGGCCTAGCGCCCGTGACAAGAAATGCCGCAAAACACAATGTGGACACATCATATTTTTTGAAAGAAAACAGGTGTGTTTTGCAAAGTGCCTACATGTAGATTTTGGCCCCTAGCTCAGCCGGCACCTAGGGAAACCTACCAAACCTGTGCATTTTTTAAAACTAGAGACCTAGGGGAATCCAAGATGGGGTGACTTGTGGGGCTCTGACCAGGTTCAGTTACCCAGAATCATTTGCAAACCTCAAAATTCGGCTAAAAAACAGGTTTTCCTCACATTTCGGTGACAGAAAGTTCTGGAATCTGAGAGGAGCCACAAATGTCCTTCCACCCAGCGTTCCCCCAAGTCTCCTGATAAAAATGATACCTCACTTGTGTGGGTAGGCCTAGCGCCCGTGACAGGAAATGCCCCAAAACACAACGTGGACACATCACATTTTTTGACAGAAAACAGAGGTGTTTTTTGCAAAGTGCCTACCTGTAGATTTTGGCACCTAGCTCAGCCGGCACCTAGGGAAACCTACCAAACCTGTGCATTTTTGAAACTAGAGACCTAGGGGAATCCAAGATGGGGTGACTTGTGGGGCTCTGACCAGGATCAGTTACCCAGAGTCCTTTGCAAACCTCAAAATGTGGCTAAAAAACACGTTTTCCTCACATTTCGGTGACAGAAAGTTCTGGAATCTGAGAGGAGCCACAAATTTCCTTCCATTCAGCGTTCCCCCAAGTCTCCCGATAAAAATGATAACTCACTTGTGTAGGTAGGCCTAGCGCCCGTGACAGGAAATGCCCCAAAACACAACGTGGACACATCACATTTTTTTAAAGAAAACAGAGGTGGTTTTTGCAAAGTGCCTACTTGTAGATTTTGGCCTCTAGCTCGGCCGGCACCTAGGGAAACCTACCAAACCTGTGCATTTTTGAAAACTAGAGACCTAGGGGAATCCAAGATGGGGTGACGTGTGGGGCTCAGACCAGGTTCTGCTACCCAGAATCCTTTGCAAACCTCAAAATTTGGCAAAAAAAAACACATTTTCCCCACATTTCGGTGACAGGAAGTTCTGGAATCTGAGAGAAGCCACAAATGTCCTTCCACCCAGCGTTCCCCCAAGTCTCCCGATAAAAATGATACCTCACTTGTGTGGGTAGGCCTAGCGCCCGCGACAGGAAATTCCCCAAAACACAACGTGGACACATCACAATTTTTGACAGAAAACTGAGGTGTTTTTTGCAAAGTGCCTACCTGTAGATTTTGGCCTCTAGCTCAGCCGGCACCTAGGGAAACCTACCAAACCTGTGCATTTTTTAAAACTAGTGACCTAGGGGTATCCAAGATGGGGTGACTTGTGGGGCTCTGACCAGGTTCTGTTACCCAGAATCCTTTGCACACCTCAAAATTTGGCTAAAAAAACACATTTTCCTCACATTTCGGTGACAGAAAGTTCTGGAATCTGAGAGGAGCCACAAATGTCCTCCACCCAGCGTTCCCCCAAGTCTCCCCATAAAAATGATACCTCACTTGTGTGGGTAGGCCTAGCGCCCACGACAGGAAATTCTCCAAAACACAACGTGGACACATCACAATTTTTGACAGAAAACTGAGGAGTTTTTTGCAAGGTGCCTACCTGTAGATTTTGGCCTCTAGCTCAGCCGGCACCTAGGGAAACCTACCAAACCTGTGCATTTTTTTAAACTAGAGACCTAAGGGAATCCAAGATGGGGTGACTTGTGGGGCTCTGGCCAGGTTTTGTTACCCAGAATCCTTTGCAAACATCAAAATTTGGCCAAAAAAACACTTTTTCCTCGCATTTCAGTGACAGAAAGTTCTGGAATCTGAGTGCAGCCACAAATTTCCTTCCACCCAGCGTTCCCCCAAGTCTCCCAATAAAAATGGTACCTCACTTGTGTGGGTAGGCCTAGCGCCCATGAAAGGAAATGGCCCAAAACACAACGTGGACACATCACATTTTTTCATAGAAAACAGTGCCTACCTGTGGATTTTGGCCTCTAGCTCAGCCGGCACCTTGGGAAACCTAGCAAACCAGCACATTTTTGAAAACTAGAAACCCAGGGGAATACAAGTTGGGGTGACTTGTGGGGCTCTGACCAGGTTCTGTTACCCAGAATCCTTTGCAGATATCAAAATTTGGCCCAAAAAACACTTTTTCCTCTCATTTCGGTGACAGAAAGTTCTGGAATCTGAGAGGAGCCACAAATTGTCTTCCACCCAGCGTTCCCCCAAGTCTCCCGATAAAAATGGTACCTCACTTGTGTGGGTAGGCCTAGCCCCTTCCATCCCTGCCTTGGGGGTGTGGGTGGGGAGCACAGGGGAGGAGCGCTAGCGCTCCCCCTGTTCCCGGGTGTAGGATGAGGTGACCTCGTCCAAGGCACCCGAAAGATGAAGGAAAACAGGCTGCATTTAAAAAAAAAATGCTTTAGTTAAAAGCAGTCACAAACATGGTGGTCTGCTGTCTCCAGCAGGCCACCATCCCTGTGAGGGCGGCCAATCCCATTGGGGTTGCAAATTGCGACCTACCTCATGAATATTCGTGAGGTAGGTCATTTGAAACCCCATTGTGAATTACCGATAGTGTCATTGACACTGTTGTACATCCGGTTTTGCGATTTGCAAATTGCAAGTCACTAAGACTTGCAGTTTGCAAGTCGCAAAACTGGATCTTTTTACAGGTGGCCCTAAGTGCTGACAGTTCAGCACAGAGTCCAAAGTTAGCCAGCTAGGATGGAATGCAAACTACAGAGAACTGGCATAGTTAAAATATGCATATTGATAAGACCTTTTGAGATAAAAAGAACAATAATTGAAAGTCAAGGTGGACATTGTGTATGAGGACTCAGCTTAAAGAGCATAAGATGGGTTACCATTAAGTAAGAACAATCTACTATGAATCCCAGATAGCTAGCTATGTACCCTGAATGACTGATCACCTAATCAATAAACAAATTAAAGTTTAACTAGGTTCATCATGTCAACAACATTAATTATGCATGTTTTGTCACTCGAGCCACTCATCAGCAGATTTCTAAATAAATCATCTTTTTACATTCCACAGGGGTATACCCTGCGTCTTTTCCCACAGAAGAAGAGATGGATCTTTCTCCTAAATGTTGTTAATGGGACATCATGATTTTATTTTCTACCAAAAAGAGACAGTCCTGTTAAACAAGAAAATGAAAATAAGTTGTGACTCCCATGGAGTGGGGGACTTTTTCTGTGGGGGTGGTCCTAGCCATAAAATCCCACAGAATCCCTTATTCCAACTCGTTTTACCACATATATTTACCACCTGCTCTGAGCAGTTGGTAAACGAATACAGGTTTAGTATATGAGGTAAGGTATGAGGGAGGAGGTAGAAGGAGAAGGGGAGAAAAGGGGATTTTGTTTTTAGAAGAGAAGCTACAGCAGCCAAAGTCCCAGGCCTTTTTTTTTTATGCTTTTCCAGCCAGAAATATCTTATCAGGTTCCTTTGTCTCTAGGCGCTGAAAACATAACCACTAATAATGAGGCAGAATGCAAAATAACTCGTGCAAGCATGTATCAAATTAATTCTGACTGACTTGCAATCATACCGTTACAGTCATGGTGTCAGCATTCTGGGCAGACACAGGCAGTGTACAATGGTTCGGGCTGGAAACAGTAGAAGACAGGTCAGTGGAAACTCATGAGATCAGACATACTAGACTGCTACCTGCCTGAATTTACATACTCCCTTCCTGGCATTACATTCATACCTGGGTCAACTGTGGCTGATCATATTTAAGATCATTCAGGGATCAGAGTCTTCCATTGAGATGTGTTCACCTGGGGATGGCTTCTATGCCAGTTCACACTTATATCCGTCCCTCTTGTTTGTTGTGTATTTCCTTTTCGATTCCCTTGGTATTCTCTTTTCTTGGTGCCCTAGTTCCTTTGCCCCTTGTAGTTCTAATTTACCACAGCATTTGTAATAGCATCCTGGGGTTTAAGGCTCTATTCCTGGCTGGCCCAAGTCTCAGTACCGCAGCCTCCAGTGCCAATATTAGTAAGCTTTACCTGTGGCTGGCTCAAAATTCTCACATGCCTTTCTCTGGTCAGAGTAAAGTATTCCTGTGAAATTGGGGCTGTAACAGTGTCATTTCTTGATTGAGACAATTCAGACTGGGAGCTAGATCAATCAATGTTTCTCTCCCTTTCACTATCTGTCATCAACAGCATGTCTTTATGAAAATGCATCCTTTTGCATGACCAAACCCATTTTTTGGACTGATGCTGCTGACTTTTTGACTCTGTGTACTGGGACTCTACTAACCATACCCAAATGAATGTGCTCTGACCCCTAAAACATATCACAATTGGCAATACTTCTAAATGGCATATTTAACTTACCTAGTGTACTGCACAAAGTGTACACACGCCTGCAGTTTAAGTGTCACTAGTGAACTGTAGCATTCATGTTCCAACCACTACAGTAACAGTGCAAAAATGACTGCACACCTACCACTGTAGCTTGTGTGTGCACTTTTAAAACTGCAAGAGAATCTTTTCTGACAGGCCTAAACCTGCCTTTTAAAATTACTAAGGACCTCAATATGAGTTCGGGAGACTGGATAACCCGTCTGCCTAACTTCTGACAGGGAGGTTGCCGCCATGCTTGCTACCTCCCTGCCAGACCCATTATGAATTTCCCACTAGACTGTGAGCCCATTGGGAAAGTGGCAGCAGCATTGTCGCCAGCTCGTAATCAAGCCAGCAGCAATGCTGCCACCGCAGGGTCCACCAGCACCCTTAGAATGCTCACTGTCTGCACAGCAGACAGTGAGCATTGGGAGGGTGGTGGGCCTGCACTGTGGATGCCAAGTGCATAGGCAGTGCAGGGACCCCACTGTGCAGTACCGCCCTGGCTGATTCCGACCTCCACCACCATCAGTCCATTGGGATCACCAGTCCCCGCAGAGACAGGGGTTCCTGGGGGTCTGACAGCCAGGATCGTAATGTGGCAGTCAGACCAGCATAGCAGTGGCGGTCTTGACTGCCACCTCGAGGCTGGCAGCCTCAAGACCACCAGTCTCGTAATTGGGCTGTAAGTCTCCCTAAGTAGGCATAACTGCCCATAAGGAAAGGTGAATGGTATTTAAAAGAAGGACATGTAGAGGTTTAATGTTAAATATATTGTTACAGTAAGAAGGCCCCAAAATATATTTTCACTGTTGCAGAGTTAGCTGTTCTCTAGGAAAGCAATGAGCTGCAATATTAAATTTAATAATGTTAACACCAAAGAAGTTCATTCTTGGACTTTTCAAAATATTTATTACAAGTCCAACTAATTAGTTAATTAGTAATGTCAGATTTGTAATAAATATTTTAGGAAGGGGACATTTAGAAAGTCACCTTTTCCCTTCCTAAAGCCTCTGGAAGCCCATTTGCATGAGCTTCCAACTATCACCCAGAAGCAGAGTAGTTCCTTGAGGAGGTGTGAACTTGTTCCTAGAGCTGAGGCAAGGCCTTGGATGTTGAGATGTATTCTGGTTCACTGGCAAGAGGACCATCTGGGCTATGCCCAGGAACTTAATTAACTTCAAAGAGACCTACTCTGTCACAGGCAAATGTTAGCTGAAACCTGGGCAGGATTATGTTGTATTTACCTAATCAGGAATGCACCAATCCCAGTGAAAGAGGAACTTCCTCAAAACTGACTTGAAGTGCCTACTTTGAAGGGATGCTCATTTCTCTAGCTTGGGCGAAGGTGGGCATATGGTCTCTGTACAGGTAAAGAAAGGCTCTGTCATCTTCGTTTTAGGTAAAGGGGGGAACTGTGGGTATTTTGTGCAGTAGGACACTCAGGAATTCTGGAAAGGTGGATACATACAGTTATTCTTGGGAACCTTTCTTTATTGGTTAGGGATGGGTCAGGAGTCACTCCGACACACAGTCAGAAGAAGGACTGCACCTGCTGTTGAGACCTGTGAGGAGACCTGAAAGGCGTGCCCTACTCTCACTTGTTCCTAGGATCAAGGACCCAAAATCAAATCAGTTGGGTGACACCCTGTTAAGCTATAGGATCACAACAAGCTGCTAGAACCCTTGTCTTTGAAGATCCCAGCTGACTAGCTCCAACTGGCCCTGCCTTGGTCCCTGATGGGAGCTTCTCCTGGAGTGAGTCTTAACTCCCAAGTGCTGTTCTTGAGGTCATGGCTGGGCCAAAGGGTACTCTTCCTAACATCCTAAAAAACTTGGGACTTAGAAACTCTTTGGCTCCAATGACCTCTGGAGGACCAGGACAAACCTGCCAAGTCAATCCAAATAACGTGCATTGCTGATGGGACAAAGATTCAGGTTGCTCCCACTCAGAGTTTTTCCAGAGCAGCAAATCTGTTTTGGTGTGACATTGCAGCAAATCTATCTGGGCCCGTGGAGCCATGCTCAGCTACAGCTGGCAACCTTGCTTGCTAGAGGAGTTCAAGCTCCAAAAAAGTGACTAACTCTGGATGTAGATGAAGAGGCTCAAAGTATCCGGCCAATGGGGAGCCTTTCTAGAGTGTGAATTTTGAATTTCTTCCACTCTGACCTTTGATGCTAAAAGGCAATATCTTAACGAGGACAAAGTCCAACAACTATCTGGTGTCATGGAGCCCTTCTCAGCCACAGCCTGCTGCTTTGCCCTATTGAGGATTTGTAGCTTCCATTTCAGAGACTTAGGGCCTCATTTAGAATTTGCCGGATGGGTCACTCTGTCACAACTGTGACGGATATCCTGTCCGCCGTATTACAATGTCAATAGGATATAATGGAACCATAATACGGCAGACTCGAGATCTGTCACATTTGTGATGGAGTAACCCCATCTGCCAAACTCGAACTCAGGCCTTAAATCAGAATGTAAAACATTCTGTCATTCTGTTCAGTAAATTATACTATATTTTTATCAATTGGAATGGGTTTCTTTTTATTGTGTTTTGCATTTGACTTTCCAACTGCGTTGTTACTTCTAAATGCTTTACACATTACCTTAAGTTAAGCCAATCTCCTCTGTGCCATAGGTACCAGGAGTTAAGATTGGTTTAAATGAGTAAAACCTTTCCTGGATATAGCAAGAATAGTGACATTATTTTTTGTGGTAGACTTCCATCCACCCCAACTAATATTAAACATTCTCACATCGTCCATCTCCTCTCACAGGAATAGGTATTCAGAGATTACAGGTTTTTCAGATATGTAGATATTTCACTGCTGGACAAAGAATTACACATTCTTGATGCCAGTGGTTGTCTTGTGGAAATTGTAATTTATTCATTATTTTATGGGGTGTCACCTCTGCCTTCCCCACCCAGCCTAGAAGCATTTTGCCACCTACAACTGCAGCGCTGTTTAATTAAGTGATGCTGTGCAGATCAAAATGTCTGTCATCATAATGATGACATCACAAAGTCCTTTTACCAGTTTTTAGTAGGTCTACAGACTAGAACCCTGACATAAGGAAAACTGAGAGGTTTCTGAAGAACCAAATGATGGGGTGCAGATACTTGAAGGCCAATCAAGTAACACTTCCAGAGACATGTAGAAGTGCACCCCCAGAACTATAACCTGAACACTTAAAAATACCTAATCCTCTACCTTCTGTCACATTAATCACTTACAGCATTTATTAGTTAACATAAGAAGCCTGCTCCAAACCAGCATGGTATCATTGTGTCTATTTTTTCATGAAAGTCATACACATAAGCGGTTCATCCTTTGAATCTTCACTGTCAGTCAGCATGGGAATGAAAAATTATGCCTTGGAGCCATCTTGCTCTTTTAGGTAATAGAAGTATAGTTTGCATAATTAGAGGCCATTGAAGAATCTATGGTTGACCCTAAGATTGAATTAGTTGCTTTATTTATCATAACCTAACCACCAGGCCTAAATGACTGTTTGCTCCTTGATTATCAATCTGTGTCATGCACACGGGTCCATTTAGGTTTTTTACATTTCAGGGCAATCCAAATATATATATTTTATTTTTATTTTTTTATTTGCAGTAGAAATGTATGTTTTAGTACTTGTGTATTACTTTTCACTCTAAAGTGTTGAGTTAAAGTTCATATTAAGGGACCTTGTCTGGAGGTCAATCACTCTCCACACTTGAGATGTTCAAAAAATCATTCTTATCCACTGTTGCGTCTTTCAGAGGCTAATATTTTTTGCATGAAATGCTTATGCATTTTGATCATCATCAGTCTTTCAATGTTTTGAGGGCAAGAGACTAGTCCTGATCATGACAACTGCTCCAGTTGCATTGAAACTCCTCTCAGAGGATACTGTGGCTATTCAATAGACTCAAAGATGTGTGTTTGCCAGTCTGCTGATTTCTGGCCACTATTCCCTTTTCCCATGCCAATAAATTAGTGGCTCTTGATCCACATAGAACTATGCTTGGTGATCTAGGTAGTCTTGTAGCATTGTCCCTGTTGTCATAGTTTTAATATTTGTCACTTTTCAGTTTCCTGCACCTGCATACTTGAGTTAAGGCCTGGAGCTTTCCAAATCAAATCCATTCCTAAGGTTGCATCATTTGATGCTGTTGGTGTTAGTGATTTAGTAGCAGGTGTCTCTTGGAATAGTGATTGTTTAAACATTGGCTGTTGTTACTACTGTAGTTGTGACACGCTTCTGGACTCAGACCCAGCACCGTGCTCTCCAAATGTTGGTGGACAGCACTTCAGTTCTTTTTTGCCCTGTTAGTTACATTCTTTTATCTTTCAGTTCAGTCATTTTTATGAGTGGAGATATTCATTACTAAAAAGGTATGAAAGAAGATAATCCCTACAGTACCATGGATCCAGTATAGTGGCACAAACGTATTCTTCAGAAAACACATGTCTTGTGGCAGACCGGTATTTGTGTGCAGACAAAGGATTATTTGTTGAGTGTTGACCAGACCAGCTGCTTCTTCATTGATATTGCTATATGTCTTTTCCACTTTATGCAAATAGGCCTGCAGCAAGTGCTGCAATAGGATGGCTTTGCTCCTGATACAGTCCTCCTTGAAGATTTCCTGTGTCAAAATCTGAAAAGGCACTAGCATGTGGATCAGGCACTTTGTTAGTCCTCATTTGTCAACCTTCATCATCACGGCTTTCTTTTGTAGCACATAGTCAATTATAGACCTGTTCTGTCCAAACAGACAATTTAGTATGTAAAAGGTAAAGTTTCAAGAAATAGGGACCTCCAAATGTGGGTGTTTATTGGGACTCCATTAGCATGCTGAATGATCATCAAATGTTTCTGGCTTTAAAAGAATGACTGAAATGTGCGCAAAACCTGCGATAGATAACCAGTATATTTTGAGAAAGTCCTGCACAATTAGGTTGATGAAACAAGCTAAATATAACACTCTGAAGTATTCTTCATCTGCCATGGCTTTGTATAGATTACACTATCATAAGTGGTAACTAATCTAATGCTGAGATCTCTGGGTTGAAGCCATTCACACTTTTTTGGTAGTGATTTATTCTAGGATGTTGGTAGGTGTATGTGTTTTCACATTGGAGAACAATGAAATTATTGCTTGGGGATGAATGACTTGAAAAATACCAGAAATGGTAGTGGCGGCAACTAGCCTTTAGTTATCCCCTGAGAAGGAGACCCAGTGTTCAGAGATGCACGTGTATTCCATAGTTGATCGATTGGTCCGTATGTCTTTATGAAAAGGGCATACTGTACAGTGTTCTCCTTCATTACATCAGTAACCAGTTCTAGAACTTGATGTTGCAGGTGTGGGACAGCAACGGTGGAAAAATAGGCCTGGCTTGGAATGTTTCATTTTGAACAGAAGTATTATGCACATTCTACAAGCCTCTCTCCTTCTACTAAACAGAGAGGGAAGAGGCCAAATGCTAACATTTTGAGCAGTTTCCCATTGTATAAATAACTGATGGTTTTGGTGATGCAATACATCCTTGCTGAATATAGAGTTGTTGTGTCTGTTGCTTTATGACAAATCTCCAACTTCAAGTGACCCCTGTAGAGATAGGTTGCTCGGATGCTTTGGGGTGACCATAGCACCCTTCTTTCCTCATACCAAGCTGAGGTTGCTGCTAGTAAGAGGAATATAATTAGAGCATTAAAGCTTCTTCTTGTGATGTGAACATCTTTATCATCAGCTCCGCTTTCTATCTGTTCTGGGTTCTATTTGCTCAGGAAAAGCATATTTTTAGGCATTAGTACCAGAGAATTGCATGCTGATTTTTCATAAGGGCCAATTACCCCAGTGTCAAAATGTCCACCCGGTTTCCCATGATACTATGATCTATGGAAAACTGTGCAGTCTACAATGTGATCTTTATTCAGCTAAGTGTAAAGTAGTTCCAGTCCAGGAAGGAGAGCTTCCTTACAGAGCCAAATCCAGACATTTTAATGAAGGTAGACCGGGTTTACTTTTCCATAGATGGACTACATAAACAGCATGGGTTGTTGGTGATGATTTCTGGGAAAATAGACGTACGCAGTAGTGTACAAGATCAGGTTGAATATAACTGACCTGTGCTTCTTCTTGACATGAATAGTTGTCAGTACATCATACTCTGCCTTGGAGAACATAAGAGTCTTCTGGGCTTATGACTCTGCTCCTATCTCAGGAAGATAATGTGTAGCAGATACTTGTTGCATTTGAGTTTCCTGAGAAGATTTGGTTTGCTGGAACAATTCCATTTCAGACTCACTGGTGTCATCTATGACTGCAGTGACTAGAGCACAGAGAGACATCTACTTTGGCTGGGGGTGGAGAGGTTGTCCTGATAATGATCCAGAAGTGATCTTCCCAGCATCTTCCTGCCCAGAAGTGGGTACAGCAGGTATGCCACAGGTTCCACTTGTTGGAAAAAAGGATTGATGCTAGTGGTGGCTAAATATTTCTTCTCCTGACAGGCTGCTTTCCTGGCAGAAGCCTGTGTTTTAGGTGTCATCTTCTTCCCTTCTCGTTGGTCAGTATGAGCAATAGCACTAAGCAGCTAGCAGAGAGATATCTGGAATCTGGTGTCAATTAAATCAGAAACTTCTGGCTGCCCAAGTCTTGGTCTTGTACACTAGCAGGCATTTCAACAAAAATAGGACACAGTCAGATTTGACAATTCTAGTCAATGCAATTTAAGTTATTATAACAATAATATACCTATGTGTAAACAATTTGTTTTGCTAGATTGGGAAATAAAGACAAAAATCTGTAAAAAACAACATAAATAATAAATACCATGTGTCTCTCTGGGGCACATAGGATCCATATGGGTGCCAGAAAAAGGCTGACAAAATTGATTACATTAATTAAAAATATTAAAACTGTTGGAAATGGGGTCTTTGGTTGGCATTCAGGTTACCCCCTGTCCAACAAAGGACCCTCAGTCTAGTCAGGGTAAAGGAGAATCATACTCAGTTAACCCCCGCTCACCCCTTGACAGCTTGGCAAAAGCAGGCAGGCTTAACTTCAGAAGCAATGTGTAAAGTTTTTGTACCAACACACAGAGTAATACAGTGAAAACACTACAAAATGGACACCACACCAGTTTAGAAAAAAAAGTAATATTGATCTAAATTGAAAGACCAAAATGAAAAAAATCCAACATTCACAAGTAAAAAATGAATTTTCAAAAGAATAAGAGTCTTAGGGCCAGATGTAGCAAAGGGTTTTTCCTATTCTGTGTCAAAGGGAAAATGTGTTCGTACATATGGCCCTTACTCCATAAAAACAATGAAAATGCTGATTTTGCACAAAGTACCTGGTTAGCGTCAAAAATAAAGCCACACGGGTGAGCGTGCATCGGAAAAGGGTTTGATACATCGATTCCTTCCTTGCAAGAGAGGCTGTGTGTCATTTCTTCTCCGGTCGAATCGGTGTTGTGTTGTTTTTCTCCCTGGCAAGAGAGCGATTCGTCGATTTCCGGGCAGGGCACCTCAGATCCACACAGCATCAGGTTGATTTTGATGCCCAGGAACGGTGCGTGGAAAATCCTGTTGCACGGTGTTAGAAAACTGAGCTGCGTTGGTGTTTGTGTCATTATAAACAGCTGCAGGCAGAAGTTGTGCATCGCTTTTTCAGCCGCAATGCAGGTGGAGCAACGATTTTAGCCACAAAGTCAGCAGCGCATCATTTATCAGCCACATTGCAGGTGGTGCGTCGAAAATTTCCCCACACAGTGTTCTATGCGTGGATTTTAAGCTCTTGTCTGCCAAGTACAACTTTCAAGGGCCCAGGGACTGGATAAGGCACCACATGGCAAGGCAGGCGTCTCAGCAGAGAGTCCAGGTGCTGGCAGAGGAAGTCTTTGATGGCCCTGAGACTTCAAAACAGAAGGCAAGCTCACTTCAAGCCCTTGGAGATTCTTCTCAAGCAGGAATGCACAACCAAGCCCAATCTTCGTCCACTTTCATAGGCAGAAGCAGCAACTGCAGGATAGCCCAACAAAGCACAGGCAGGGAAGAAGAAATCTAATTTTCAGGGGTTTTGGGTCCAATACTTGTACCCCTTTCTGCCTTTAAAGTAGGCATACTTCAAAGGAAAGTGTCTGTTGTTCACAAGATCCTGCTTTGCCCAGGCCAGGCCCCAGACACACACCAGGGCGTTGGAGACTGCATTGTGAGAGGGCAGGCACAGCCCATTCAGGTATAAGTGACCACTACTCCCTCCACTCTATCACAGATGGCTCCTCAGGATATGCAGGCTACACCCAAGCTCCCTTTGTCTCCCTGCCTAGAGGAGATTCACAAACAGCCCAGCTGTCAAACTGACCCCGATAGGTAATCCTCAAACAGGCAGAGTAACAGAATAATTTAAGCAAGAAAATGCCTACTTTCTAAAAGTGGCAATTTCAAACTAACAATCTAAAAATCAACTTCACAAAAAGATGTATTTTTAGATTGTGAGTTCAGAGACCCCAAATGCAATATTTCTTTTTTTAAGTTTAATTAGATTTATTATGCAATATCTGAAAGTCCAACATTAGGCAATCATCACAAAAAGCAATAAAGTACAAAGCTAATAAGCAATGTATAAGATAAAAGCTGTTTACAATTTCATGTTATAAGGGACGAGGATGGGTATAAAAGGGGGAAGGGGAGTACAAGTTTGTATTTGACAATCAGGTAGGTAGGTAATTAATATAGAAGTATAATGAGAAAAACTAGAACCATGTTTCTGAGAAAAGAACCAGAGAAACAACAAATTACAGTGGTTTAAAATTCTCAGATCTAATTAACTGACTGCATTGTTTAACCTAAATGTTAAGAAAATTCATTAATGCAGACCAATATAAATCTCCTTTCACGAGAGGCCTACAAACAGAAGCAAAAATAATATCTAAATTATGATAATGGCAAACATTATTCCACCACGTAGTTAAAGATATGCTAGAGGAGGATTTCCAGTTAATCGTATTTTGTCAAAAAGCTAAGGCCAACATAAGATCAAATAATCCTTTTTCACGGGTATGTAATTCAATTTTATCTGATAGGCTACCTAAAAAAAATGATCAACATAGGGCATTTTATTTTAAAAATTGTTGAAAGTGGGGTCCAGACTTTCTGCCCAAAACAACTTTAAGGGGGCATATAAAAAGAATATGGAGCAAATCCCCTTTCAAGCAGTGACATGACCTACAAGTAGGGCTAGATGAGATACCAAATTTGACCCAATTTGGCCAGGGATGTTGGTGTGTGATATAATCTATTATCAAGAAAAAATATAGATTGAGTGGTAGAGGCCGATCTTGAAAGTTTAAACATTCTGGACCATATTTTGTTCCAGAAAAAAACATACAAAAAACACTTCCCAAGAAAGTTTTACTTTGGCTTTACGACGCGAGGGAATAGATGACCGAAAATATTTGTATATAAGACAGGCTTTAGGGTGTAGAGACAACAAATGTAAAAGTAAATCTGGGGGAAAGAGGGAATGAGGTATGATGTCTGATGAGAGCGAACAGAAAATATCCAAAACAGTCCCCATAACGTTTGGAAATTTGTGCCAAAATGATCGAGGATGGTAAAAAATCACTTGAAATTGAGGAAAGGACTGAGTATTGAGGCCATCAAAAAGATCTTAAACCCAGATAATAGCTTCGGTTCTCCAAGATTTCCAGTGCAGGGCCCTATTATTTATAGTTATAAACTTGTTATACCAAAGTGGGGATTGTAAAAAAAGTGGTTCTAGATAAGATTTTTATTTGATAATAGGGGCTCAATAAACAGCAAGAATGCTTAAAGAGTGGTGAAGATATTGGGCCTCATTCCGACCCTGGCGGTACAAGACCGCCAGGGCCGGGGGCAACGGAAGCACCGCCAACAGGCTGGCGGTGCTTCATTGCCCATTCTGACCGCGGCGTTAAAGCCGCGGTCAGAAAAGGGAATCCGGCGGTTTCCCGCCGGATTTCCCCTGCTTGGGCAGAACCTCCATGGCGGCGCTGCATTGCAGACAGTGAAAATCGCGACGGGTGCAACTGCACCCGTCGCACCCCTGCAACACCGCCGGCTCCATTCGGAGCCGGCCTCTGTGTTGCAGGGCCTTTCCCGCTGGGCCGGCGGGCGCTCCCTTGGCGGGCGCCCGCCGGCCCAGCGGGAAAGTCAGAATGGCCTCCGCAGTCTTCTGACCGCGGAGCGGCCATTTGGCGGTTCCCGCCAGGCGGGCGGAGGGTCAGAATGACCCTCATTATGTTGTTTTTGAAGAAAACTTTATTGCAAGCAATGCTAGTTCAATGTCAAGCCACAAGGGGGTATTAAGAGAGGGAGTAGAAGAAATCCCTTCGGTAGCTTGTTTCAGACATAAAGCATTATTATAAGTCCTAAAATCGGGGAAATTCACACCTCCATTATCCTTAGCTTTTCTAAGAAGAGAAAGAGAAATTTGTGTTTTTTTTCTTATTCCAAAGGAATCTGGAAAGAAGTGAGTCAATTTTTTTAAAGTAAGTATCTGGTACATGAACTGGGGTCATAGAAAAAATGTATAAAACAATGGTATAATCATCATTTTTATGGAATCCATACAACCCCATCATGATAAATAAAGAGAATTCCAGGAGTACAGTAATTTGTCAATTCTACTGAAACATTCCTTCATATTTATCTTAACGGACTCTAAAGTGGAGTTAGTAAACCAAACACTCAAGTATTTGATTTTAGAATTATTCCAATGAAACCCAGTGGAGTCAAAGGAATGCTTAGTGCAGAATTTAGTAAGGGGCATAATATCTGTTTTCTCTGAATTTATTTTATAACCAGAGACAGATGCAAAGTTTGAAAGCTCCGTAAGTAAAGCAGGTATAGAGAATTCAAGATTAGAAAGACAGAGAAGAATATCATCTGCACAGGCAGAGAGTTTTACATGTTTATCTCCATTTTGAAAGCCTGATACAAGAATTATTGTCAAGGATACAAGAAAGGAAAGGCTCAAGGGTTAAAACAAATAAAAGAGCAGATGGGGCAGCCTTGACGAACCCTTCGCTGCAAGGTAAAATAGTGAGATACAAGACAGTTAATTAATACTGCAGCCTGAGGATCTGTGTAAAGCAAAGAAAAAGAGTGATCATTTTGGGTCCAAAACCATACCATTTCAATACTTTAAGTAAAAAAGACCAACTTACTCTGTCAAAGGCTTTTTCAGCATCAATAGAAATAGCTGCAGGAGGATAGGAAAGAGAAGGAGCTTTATTTAATACATTAAAATATAAACAAGAGTTATCTGAGGTTAGCCTGCCTTTAACAAAAACCACATTGCTCTTTACCTACTAATTTGGGCAGAAAGTACTCAATTGGAAGAGCAAATAATTTGACAAAAATGTTATAATCTACATTTTTAGGAGATATAGGACGATAATTCTTGCATTGTGTAGGATCTTGTCCATATTTATGTGTTAAACAGATAGTAGCCTCCTGCTTTGCCAGTGAGGAATAAAAATTGAAAGAGTTGTAAAAGTATAGGCATCAAAATATTGGAGAAATGCAGATAAACTTCCACAGTAAACCCATCTTGGCCAGGAGTCTTCCCTTTTTTCAGTGTGTTAAGAGCCTTGAGTAATTCTGTAATCAATAAATCAGATTCAAGAGGCTCAAAATCTAGTAAAGACTGGGAATGAGGTGAAACAGTTTTAAGTTAATGAATTCCGGAGTGTATGGATTTTTGTAAACTTTTGTGACTTCAGCTAAAATGTCTCCATCTTTAAAAAAAAGTCTCCCATCTGATGAATGAATGGATTCAGTAAAAAGTGTTCTTTATGAATTTTCAAATAATTGGCTAAATGTTTTCCTGATTTGTTATGACCACCATAATAACGGGTACTACTACGTAATAATATGGAGGACGTTTGATCAGTTGATTTTTTATTAAAAGCTAATCTGGCCTGAACTAGTTCATGGGAAGAAGAATCTGAAGCTGAGGAATAAAATGTATGTTCTAAACGTTTGATATTAGAAAATAAGAGTTTCTGTTGATGAGTAAAACAATTTTTTTTTTTAGAAACAAAATCTATAATAAAACCACAAGCTGAGGCTTTAAAGGATCCCATACCAATTGGGGAGTTGTGTCAGAATTAGTATTGAATGAAAAGAATTCATTATCGAAAGAGAAAAAGGAGGAGGAAAAGTTTGTATTGAACAAAAGTGCTTTATTGAATCTCCACCTAGCTGATTTAGGGTATGATCGAACCAGATCGAAATCGGCAACAACTGCGACATGGTCAGATATGACTATTGGTTCAATAGAGGCAGAGATAAGGCTCTGTTTTAGCGATTTACTAAAAAAGATATGATCCAGGCGAGAAAGTGAACCATGTGGGGGAGAATACAAGGCATACTCTTGAGCAGTGGGATTACATAATCTCAATGCATCAACTAATGATTTCTGGATAATGGTGAAGTGGAATTGCTTATGAGATTTATTTGGAAGAAAATGAATTTGAGACTTCCGGTCAATAAAGGGGTCCATAATCTGATTACAGTAACCACCTAGAATAAAAAAATAATCTTAGTAATATTAGGCCAGAACAAAAGGTCTGGTTGAGTTGGCCCATATACATTAAGAACAGTTAACGTAATTTTTTTATAAGTAATTTCATAAACAACCATCTACCTCAGAATCATTTTCTTGAGACACAGCAGTACAATTCAACTTTTTTGTGACAGAACGTCTACTCCATTTGTCTTAGTAGAGGTAGGAGAAACAAAAACTGATCACACCCAATTCTGGTTAAGTTTCAATGCCTCATTTTCTGTAAGAAGAGTCTCTTGCAGGAGCACTAAATCTGGATTATAAGAGGCAGGGTGAGATAAAATTATCTGTTGTTTCACAGGATTAATAAATCCTTTCACATTCCAAGATATTACTCTGAATATAACCAACAGGAAATAAATATAGAGCTACACGACCTTCAGTAATGCAAACATTGTAAATGAAAACAAAAAGACTTTTAAGTATGGGAAGAGAAGAATATGGGCAATAAAACAAAAGAAAAAAGAGAAGATGCAAGGGACAAGAAATTGAATACAGTAAAAGATGACAGTACATGTCAAAGGATGACTGAACAACGTACCTTAATGGGAAACAACAAGGAAGCAGGGAGTGGCAACACACAGGAGACAGCACAACCAACACAAAGTAAATGGCCACACCGTAACTCACATGGGAGTAAACAGGAAACAGAGATATGAAAGACGACGACGTTCTGTAAAGAGAAAAAAGAAATATGGTTGAACTAGTAATGATCATTATAAAACACTAATCAATGCCATATAAATCAAGAACAAAGACATTCAGGATCAATAGTCAATTCATCTTGAAGAGGAAGAGCGTGCAATGTCCATCACTTTATTTGAATTTATATGGATACATTTTCTGCGATCTGCAGGAATCTTCAAAAGAGGATGTGTTATTTTGGAATGTAACTTTGAAAGTGCAAGGATGAAACAAACCATATCTTGTGCCTAGAGAACGTAATGCAGGGCAAAGATCCAGAAAATCCTTTCTTCATTTAGCAGTAACAGCAGACATATCTTGGGTCAAGAATAATTTGGCACCAGACCATATAAGTTGTTTTTTTAGCTTTGACCGCATTTAAAACTTGTAAAAGATCCATGAACTTTTGAAATAAAATAATTACACCCCGGGGTCTTGTTGAGGCAGACGAACATGTGAGTTGTGGTCCCAGTCTAGGGGCTCGTTTAATAGTCAAGATAGAATTTGAAGGTAAATTCAACAGTTTAAGTAGAAAGGAAGTAAAGAAAGCAAGTGGATATCCACCTTCAATGCCCTCTGGAAGACCAAATAAATGCAGGTTATTACGTCTATTCCTGTTTTCAAGATCTTTAGCTTGTTTCTTCAGCATTGAAATGTCCTTCTCCAGAGACGCAATTTGAGAAGAGGATTCCTGTATGATACTGACACTTTGTTCAACCAAGTTCATTCGAGATTCCATAGATGACCATTTATCATCAAGATTCTGAAAGCGAGCGTTAGTTTCCTCAATAAATGGTCTCAAGTCTCTAATTTCTTCCAATACAGTGTCTAGAGAAACAGGATGTACTTTGGAGGGGAAGGAGGGTCCTGGTTATGTCTTTTATTTATAATCACACTACCAGAGAGTTCTGAGGGAGATTAGAAACATGTCTTTGGTGAGAAACAACCCATACTAGCTCCCTCTTCAAAAAACTAGTTACCACAAAAAAGGTTTGGGGTTCACCTATGATATGGAGCTAAGTTCACGAGAGATTATCCGTGGGCTCCTAGACCTCGCTGGGTTTAGAAAATGCACGGTGCGGGTGTTGTGTAGGGTGAGGGAGGGAAGGGGGGATTTCCTTTTATGGACAAGGTGGTCTCACACACTATATAGTGTCATGCTTCATCATTTGACCACCTAGCCCCACCCAGGTAGGATAGTACCACCTGGGCAGACTCAACCTCACCGTTAAAAGAACGGGAGGGAGTGCGTAAATATATTTTATCTGGAGATAATGGGATCCAGCTAAACTACGGGAATATAAAAACACCTAGGCAATTACCTGTGTATGGTCTACACTTTTAAGAGTGGTAACTGCTGGTGCAACTAAAAACCAGGGCGGACACCTCGGTGAGAACAAGGACTCACTCGGTCACCTCACTAAAAGTTGGCTGATATAAATAATATATAGATGATAATGGCGACTTCACGGGTACGAGCGTAGAAGGCATTGGATGAAGGGAACTAGTGTGAGCCATGTCAGCCAGAGAAGTAGAAGCTTCCATTGAAAGAATCATAAAAGACTGACCTGAATCCAAGATAATATTCAAAGAAGCTTTAGTAAACTGCAAATGTTTCTTGCTCTTTCCCTTATATGCCAAATTTGAAGAAAATTCTGACGAAGATGACATCTGAAATCAGCCAACAAGACCCCAAATTCAGTTCTGAGAGAAAATGGCTGAAGTTCACTGAAAATAATGGTTTGCCAAATAATTCACAGTGTAAACTTAAGAAGAATCTAAAAATAAATATCCATCGTCCAAATGACCATAGTAATATAGAAAAAATAGGGGGGATATCAAAATAACTGACTTAAATGAGTAAAATGGTGTTCCATGAGGTTGTGAGAGAGGAAAAAGCAGTGAGATGAAAAAAACTAAATGGCGGCTGTAGAAATCCAGTCAGCAAATGTGCATTATTTAAGTTGAAAAGTACCTTCAAGATTTTAAATTTAAAATAATCTATTCCAGGCACCTTCCATCATAATAGTCCTTCCTTAAGGTGATCCTTCATGATGAGGAAATGTAGCAGAAACCTTCTGAAATTCCGGTGAGGTGCGTTTAGGGGGTCATCTTAGGTGACATCCTAGTCATGCCCCTCAAACTCCATAATTTTATCTGCTGCCAATTGGCAGTGCAAAACTGCACACACAGACACTGCAGTGGCAGGTCTGACACACGTTTGCAGGGATACTTATGTGGGTGGCACAACCAGTGCTGCAGGCCCACTAGTAGCATTTGATATCCAGGCCCTGGGCACCTGTAGTGCACTCTCCTTGGGACTTACTAGTAAATCAAATATGCCAATCATGATTAGACCAATCAACAATACAATTTACACAGAGAGCATAAGCCCTTTAGCACTGGTTAGCAGTGGTGGAGTGCCCAGAGTCATAAAGCGAACAAAACCAGGTCAGAAAAAACAGGAGGAAAGAGGCAAAAAGTTTAGGGATGACCCTGCAAAAGAGACCATTTCCAACACAAAAAATGGCTCAGAAAGCCAATTCATGTGACAGAACATGTGGAAACAACAATCTGAGTAAGAGGAAATATAAACACCTGGCTCCCTCCTGGTCACATGGAACCAGTGAGGGAGGCATAGGAAGCTGTCATAAATCGATTACATTTTTTAAAATTATTAATAAACATAGACTACAGACTTCTACCGCCAGCCCACAAGCACAATATAATAAGAGGAAATTTAAATGGAATAAAGGAAAATTAGCAAAATTATCAGGGGGCTGTGGGATCCTACAGGCCTATGTTTAAATTAATAATCCTCTCAGGAGGCCTTCGCAAGTGTTACTAAGGGCCTGATTTATGAAAAGCTAGTGCCGCTTTTGTGTCATTCTTTTAAACCGAAGCAACATAAACTTACAAAATATAATTATATTTTGTAAGTTTATGCCACTTTTGTGTAAAAAAATAACGCAAAGGAGGGGCTAACTTTTCATAAATCAGGTCCTAAGTGTTTAATATTCAATGATGAAACTCACTGTTCTCACAAAATTTTTGACAAACATATATAGTTTTGAAAGGCAGAAGGTATGGTGAACAAAGACATGCTGGCCACATATAAGGCACATACAGGTTTCATAAAATAGTGGGTAAGCGCATTGCTTGGCAAGGCAGAAGCCATGGTAAACAAAGATAAGGTGTATTCCTGTGAGACTAATTAGGGGATGAGCACATGCCAAGGTAGAGGAAAGCATGGATAACACTGACAAAAAGCCACATATGAGTCACACGTGTTTCACAAAATGATGAACTAGCACATCACAAGAAAGGTGGAGGGGTGGACGACAAAAAAAATATGATGCCTACTCTAAAGCTGCTTCCTTGATCAACAAATACATGCAATATTTCAACGAATAAAGTGCATAAATATACACCCAAAATCTTCAATGGGTCATCCATGGGTCTGTGCACTACCAGTAAAGCAGCAACAAAAATTTAATAATCCAATCAAGATATAAAATAACAACACAACTGAATGGAAACTGGCAAAAGTGTTTCAAATAGACTTTAAACATGCCTCAAACACAAACAGCCTGGGCAACAATGACCCCAACCAAAGACTTTTGAAAGGTTCACAATTGCACATAAATTAACATAATTAAACCATTCCACTCACAAACACACACCCATTCACACAATGGGTTAGCATATTCTGAAGAGGGTAGAACAAATGAAAATTTCTAATTACATGGGAATGTATTCCTAAAGCCAGTTCCACTCCAGCCTTCAAATGTCACATAGAGGCAAACAAAACTGAATTGGGCAAATATTCAGGGCCATCCCCAACCCCTTAAAAATCCTTAGCGCAGCAGCAATGATACTGTATAAAAAACAACATCAATACTATGCAGCAGATTAGAACCAAGCAGTAAAACTTCAGAGTGCAACACCAATAACAGAGGTAAAAGTATGAATTATAACCCCAGGTCACCATCTTCCCAAAAATAAATGCCCATTGCCCTTACTCTCTTACCCTTTAATCTACACATGGGCTTGCAGTGCATCTCATAGTACAACCTCCAGACCATAAAGCTACAAATAAACAAAAAAGGGGGGAAATGGTGGTGCCTACCCTCCTTCAAATCTAAAACATTTTGCAAAGTAATGTGCTTAACATACTTGATTTTCCCACACAAATGCAACATTTCCAAGGATAGGAGATGCAGCAGAGTTTGCATATAAGTTAGTAATACTTTCCCCCCAAAAACAGGATGACCAGTGGCTTAACAAAGGAGAGGGAGGAATCTTCAGGATAGGAGTAAGAAATTGATTCTGTGTGTACAGTAGCTTCACTTTCAATAGCATCTCCCCTGTATAAAAACATATACATTTAAAAAAATGCACTTGAAAGGTCTGTGCAGGTAAAAATCAATCTCTAAATGAACCCTCGAGTTGCTTGGTGTTTCACTTTGCAAGCAATAGCTGATCATATTCAGTAAAGTCTCCGAGTGCTCTTCTTACATTACTGCATACATTATTTAGGTGCATTAAATCTGTTTTATGCAGTTTGGCATAATGTTACAATCTTGGGAAATATGCATCACATCTCTAACATGAAATGCCAAAAACTGAACAAGATTGTACCTCCATAAAGGAAATTTCACCCAAGCTTATTTTGAAACTGCATCCAATGCACTCTAGCTCCAATGGTTCTCCAGTGAGGTGCTCTGACCAGCACCCATAAATTGTCCAGTTTCCATCCATAACTATCCATATGTATCAGATGTTTTAATATACATTGAGGATTTACCCTAGTCTATGACTATTATAACCATATTGTCATTGAGACATATTCTCTTTTTTCAGAGGGGTTTACAGGCACTTTTATAAGTGTGTTTCAAAAGCCTTGTGTCCAGACTTATTGTCTGAGGCCCCCTCCACTAATTCTGTTCTGATGGTTGATGGACGCACTCTCCACTCTAGTCAATTTCAATAATACCTTGTGTCCACAGTACATGAGGTGTACTGCTATATTTCAGTAACATTAGCCACTGACATCTTTTTAAATGGTTTAATGTTTTTGCTTTACCAGCAATTTGGGAATAAACTCTGAAAACTCAAGCCAATCCTGTTGTACCAAATGACTTGTTTATAACATGGGGAAGGCATGACATCTTAGGCAGGATATGTTTGGTGCAGAGTACTATATATAAGTGATATATCCTCTTCATGTTGGCTTAATCTAAAAGTGTGCCTAGTGTCCTGGGGGATCAATGGATGTCTTGTGTTACACTGATTGGCTTTACCAATACGATAGTCAATGCACTGTAAATCAGGAGCCGGGATGGAATACTTACATTTCAAGTCAGTGAATATAAACAGTGCCCTCTCTCCAAACAGATCTCCTAATGGTCCTCTCCCACAGCTGTTAACAGTACTTAATCATTTATGTATTCTGTCAAATGACCTAGAAAATCAAGGGGTAGCAAAATAATAAAAGAAACATGGTACTGTTATTGTTTTAGCTATGACAATGTGGCCCAATTTAGACAGAACCTAATGTTTCCAAAAGTATAGTGAATACTGTTTTCTCATCAGTGCTTTTGTCCAGTTGCCATCAATCAGAGCTGAGTCCTTATGACATATCTAACCACCAAGATTCCAGATATTTGGATATTCCAATTTGAAAGCCATAGTTGGCAAAGTCAGCGCAATCGGAAGTTCCTCTCAGAGGTCTGATGGGTTTCTGGATGTCATCAATGCTGTTAATGGGTCCACTGTCACTTCTGTTAGATAAAGTAGTGCCCATTTTCTGATTCCTCTCAGGACACCCTCCATATGGAGAATTGCTCCTAGAGGCTCAATCACCACAGCCAACAGAAGAAGTGACAAAGAACATCCATGGTAAGGTCCTGCTGCACTAGCCATGAGTGAGACTTCATTTTCCCAGCTTTAATCTTAGCTGATGGTTTGGAATAGAATAAACTGTTCCAAAATGGTATTTTAGACCAAGACCCACACTGAATTTATGCTAAAAACTAAGAGTGTCTGACTGTATCTCCATGTCTATAGAAACCACAGCATTAAATTGTATATCTTGTTTGGGATCAATCATGATGAGAATATCTTCTGCCAGTAACAAACTGTGATAGAGTCAAGTAAATTAAAGTAGTTAATAGTAACAAAATTGTAGTTGCCAATATATTTCCCCAGCATTTTTCGATCTAACCTACGCTAAGCTTCAAAGGTATCTTTTGTGGCAAATCTTCAAGGGAATCATTATGTTTCCCTACCATTGCTTCTCTAGTAGAGGTAGCAATATCAGTACATTGCCAATGATTTTGGTGCTAGAACATTTCTCTAGGTGGTATAGAATTCAGCAAGCAAACCGTCATTGAAATTGTGGTCGTTACAGTAAGAATACGTAAAGCTAACCATCAGCTAACGTTAACATTTCCAGTGCCCCAGTTTGCATGATAAGTAACTTAGCACCAGATGTACAAAACATTTTTGAGGTTGCAAACAGCGAAATTTTCAGAATGGGGGGTTTGCTCTGCAAAAATGCTTTCTGGTATGTACAAACACCAGTTTAGGCTTGCACATAGGTATTCGGAAGGGGCATGTTTAGGGTGGTCCTTCTAAATACAGATTCGCAGTAGTATGTATTAATGTTTTGTGATTGAATTATGGTTGTAACACATTCATTTTTTACCAGCTTCTGAAATATAGTGATAACCATTGTCAGATGGCAAGTGTGTCTATGGGACCCCTTCTCTTTTGAGAATGTTGAAACAATGTTTTAAGAGCAAGCAATGGTCCCGTGACCACTGTATACTCTTGAAAAAATAAACTTAAAGGTTTCATTTTTTTTCTTCTGCAACACATCCCATTTTTCTTTAGGGAAATTGGGCTGGGGTTTTAAAGAAAAAAGATTGCTTTATTTGAAAGCAATTACGGACATGGTGGTCTGCTAACTCCAGCAGGCCACCATCCGTTTGATGGCTAATATTCCTAATGGGTCTCAAACTGTGACTTGCTTCATTAATGTTCATAATGTCAATTGATGTGCAACCCACTAGAAATTGCTATTTCATTAATAAAAGGTTCATACATTAGGAATAGTGGTTTCCTAATTGCAGCTCACAGAAAATTGCAATCAGGAAATTCCTATTTCTAATGGTAGGGCATCAAGGCCCAAGTGCTTCTGATTGTACAGTTTGGAAATGTTACTGCACTCAGACTAACTTTGTGTCTTTGAACTAGACATACAATACATTTTAAATTTCTGACCAGATTGCTTTGCTCCCCTATCTTACTAAACAGAATTGATCCTTGTAACAACCCAAAACTGCACGCACTGCATGAGCGATCCTGCTGATTTCTTTCACCAGACATGGGATTGCCCATCAATCCTGTAATACTTAGTGGTGGTATCTCAAACTATTGAAGAGATAGTGGACACACATATAGACTGAACTCCTTTGATAATGATATAGGGCTATGTTAAATGTTTCCCAAAGACAATTACAGCAGCTGATGGCAGTATTAATATTATTAGCAAAGTGAAGATTGTTGCACTCCATGCTGAAGAGGCCAGTGGTGCTCTCTAGGTTTACGTGCCACCCCCAAAAGTGAAAGACTGGTCAACAGATGCTGCATTCAGTGACGAGACAACAGGAAAAAACACACAGTTGCAGGTACCACAAGCACATCCAAGAGATATTTGGGGCACCAATCAGACACAATCTCGATCACCAACCCAACAGAAATGATAATACAGTACGTGATAAGCCGTGTCACTCATTGCAGTTTGTGAGTCAATCAAAATCAGTTCTGCTGCCTGTATGTGACTTGTATGTACCTGTAGTTTATGCTTGATCTATGCCAGTACTTGTCATTTTAAAAAAATCTAAAAGTCAATAAAAAAAAATACTTGCAACTGAATCACATCCTGCTTGATCATCAATCTGGGTTCAGACTTGCCAGAAACGCTAAATGCACACAGACTAATTTCAGAGAAGGACTTCCTGGATTAGAACAAGAAATCATCCTTCAAACACCCTAATCTCACAACAGCCTATATAACAATGGACCAAGACATGTTGCTGAGAAAGCGGGGAATGGGAGAATGTTCAATTATGTCTTAGATTACTCCTTGTTCTCTAGCCACAGCCAACACATTTAGATGGAACAGACAAGTAGTTTTCAAGGCCTTGCTGCCTATATACACCAGTTGCCACACCACCTTCAGGTACACCAGGTAATATACAAATATATGCTGATAACATCCAAGCCCACTTCAAGTTGTAAATCTGACCAGCAAACCAGACCACCTGGATGGCATGCCTGGACTCTGTATTAGAGTGAATGAAAAGACGGTTCCAATTCTTTAGTGGAGCCAAGACTGAAAGCCTAGTTTTGTAAGGATCGGAACCCGATTTTCTTTTTGACGTGTTCTTAACATGAACCATCGCTGCACTAAGATTAAGGGAAATGGGTATCTTAATCACTCCCTTGCTTGAAACAAATTCTTTTACTCCTCTAAACTAGTCATCAAGTACAACTAATAAATCCCTTGAATGGCATACTTAGACTGTTGCAGTTTCATTCCTACACGCTCCCACAGGAAATCATGACAAGACTTCAAAGGCTTCTTTAATATGTGACAGAATTAGGCTTAAGCTATAAATACAACCATATTCAACTACCTCTGTTAGCCCTCCACTGGCTCCTGGTGCATTTTAGAAACAAATTCAAATTTTGCTGCACTGCACATAGTGCCTAGTGTTAGAAGGGTCAAGATATCTTGAAAAATGAACTTTTTTCTACATGCTCAACAGGCACCCTCACTCAATGTCTGATAAATCAACAGGCTTTTCAAAAAGGGAATTCAAGAATGCAGACCACTCATGACCCAAGTTCTCAGGGTACAAAATGCTTTGAACCCTAAAATTTGGGCAGAATAGATCTAAATTCACATCTGGAAAAGTTTTTTAAAGAAACTTTGCTAGCTTGGCTACAACCACTTTCCTTGCATTCCTTCCTAATAGTAAATGAAATGACTACATCCAAACCCATTGCTTTAAACCAATTGACATATCAAGAAATTGGCATCCTAAGAAAATCACATTTCTGACTGCCAATGTAAGTGACTGACAATATAAGAGTGCAAACATTAACATGTTCTGGGAAAAACCCTAGTCTCCAATTTACGAACCTGCATTAACTGAAGAAAAATACACTGTACAGTTTGACCCCATTTATATCAAACTCCAATCAACAAGGACTTACCGTACAGAGAAGGTGCAGTGTTACAAATTGCAGATGATATTTGATTATAGGGCTGTGAGCTGAAATTAAAATACTTACAATGGGAGAAAAGGTGGCCAACTGGTTGCATTCACTGAGAATTGTAATGCAGCACCTAAAACTGCCTCAGTCTGCAAGGAATCTGGTAGGTAGATAAAGTAGGGGTGATGTTTACCTTCCAGATGGCTATCTGGTGGTTTATAAAGTCTTTTATACTCAAAATAACCCCTGGGTTAATCAGCAAGGATGCTCATTGATGACTTTGGGCCACATTTACAGGAATATATGGCCACATGTACGAAGGTTTGTATTAGCAATTTCTTAATTATGATTGCCTGTGATTCAGATAAACCTTGTGGCAGAATGAAGGTTGGAGTGCTATTCCTGGTGGTGCCTGGAGGAAGAGGGTGATGTTAGATCCATTCCCCTTCTACCAGCCACGCCCCATGGGACCTTATGTGCCTTTTTTAGGCCATGGCCGGGGCAGAGGCAGAGGCAGAAGGAGACGAAGAGGCAGAAGGGTCCATTGGGCACCAGAGGAACCACAGATGGTGACTCGGAGCCAAGGGAAGAACCAGCCCAATCGGACTTAGTAGTGAACTTGTCCTCTAGAAATCTATCAACAGATGGGAGCAGAGTCTTGAACAAGGGATTGGGCTTTGTCCCAACCCCCAATGAGGATTTCTTTCGTCTCCATTGTGAGCTCTCTCAATTCTTCAGAAAAATCAGACTTCAGGTCTTCTTTCAAGACAGACCCATTGACAATCGGGCCGAGGATTCGGGCCTTAAAAAACCATCTACCTGTATGCCCCCCTCAACATCTTTACCATGTGAAGTTTTGGCATTTGAGAAGGTGGTCATGAATGACCTCCAGAGTCTTCACCCCAGGCGGAATTATGTCAATCTACCTAACTCAGATTGGAGTGCTCTTAAGATACTGGCATCCAACACTAGTATAGTGATCAAACCAGCAGACAAGGGAGGCGCAATAGTAGTTGTGAATACTGCAGACTATAGGCAGGAATGTCTACGACTTCTCAGTGATTCCACCTACTATTCTCGTATTACTCGAGACCCGACCCAGAGATTACAAATCGAGATACGAGGAATGATCGAGGAAGCTTGCAGCAATTCATGGATTTCACCAAAAGAAGCAGAGTACTTGGAAACTAAGGATCCACGTATCCCATACTTCTACTGTCTCCCTAAAATTCACAAAGGGAGGATTCCTCCCCCTGGTCGCCCTATAGTGTCAGGGATAGGTTTGTTCCTTGAACCGCTATCCACCTTTTGTGACCATTTCCTACAACCTCTCATACAAGAGTCTACCACTTATTTGAAGGACACCAAGGATGTCCTAAATTTGATAGATACCATCAATGCAACTGTTCATGTACACGTCCTCATTACCCTTGATGTGGAAGCTTTGTACATGAACATACCACAAGAAGCTACTCTACGGGTAGGTGAATCTGCTGTCTTGTCCAACACCTGTGAATCGTCCACCCCTGTCCATTTTATAATGCATTGCGCCACCCTAGCATTGACAGAATTTTTTTTTCAATTTGAAGATCTTATTTTCCACCAAGTGCGTGGTACGTCAATAGGTAGCACCTTTGCCCCGAGTCTGGCTTGCCTATATATGTATGATTTTGAAAAGCGGTTTGTGCTGCCTCTTACTAACCCTTTTCATGATGACATCAAACTGTGGTGTAGATATATTGATGACATTCTGATCATCTGGCAGGGTCCACTTGTGGAGGTTGATGCTTTCACATCATGGGTCAACAGTTTAGATCCCTTCTTGAGGTTCACATCCTCAGTGTCCTCTACTGAGATCCCATTTTTGGATCTATTGATCAGCATTGACAATGAAAAACTCGTTACAAGAACTTATCAGAAAAACACTGATCGTAACAGCCTATTACTTTATGAAAGTCATCATCCTACAGCTCTGAGAGACAATCTCCCTTACGGTCAATTCCTACGAGTACGTCGGAATTGCAGCAGTCTTCACACATTTACTAATCAAGCGCAAGATCTTTCCAAAAAATGGAGGGAACGCCATTATCCGGGTCACGTGGTGAAAACAGCTTACAAACGAGCCAAATACTGTAACCGTGATACACTATTATCAACAACTCCTCGATCCTTAGAGAACAAACTGACCTGCGTGACCACATTCACCCCTCTGTCCAACACCATCAAAAAGGCGGTGATTAAAAGATGGAACATTCTGTGTAGTGAAGGACTCGCCATATCCAAACCTCTCTTTGCTTTTAAAAGGACGATCAACATAAGGGATATGTTGGTCCATACTCGACCTCGGCCCCCGCCACCGTTTGCAAACAAAGGGCTTTGTGGGACATTCCACCAGTTACGGGCCATTTCCCCTGTGGCAATTGTAATGTGTGCTCACTCACAAAACGCACTAACACCCTTGAACTGGACCCAAATGGTACGTGGCGGTTACTTAAGCACACAAATTGCAACACTCGCAATTGTGTATACCTGATTACGTGCCCGTGTAACTTGCGGTATGTAGGTATGACCACTAGAGCAGTCAAATTGAGAATCAACGAACATCAGAGCAATATCAGATGTGGCCATACCACAACCAAACTTAGTATACATTACATTGATGTGAATCACAGTCCAGATGATATGTGGTGGGTTATTCTACAGACCAGCCCATGACAGGACACGAGATCCCTTTTTGACCTTGAACAGCGTTGGGTGTATAAACTTAACCAAATGGTTTATGTTAGGTTCATGTTTTGCGTTTACCCTTACTTTATTACCCAGATGGTTCCCTAGTCAGGGCCCATGTTCTTTTGCTGATTGACATTGTCCCAGATTGACATTACTGTGATTTTTGGGCTATTCCAATTATAGTCTTAGTTACTCCCTGGTTCACTCTATAACACCTCTGGAAGTGTCCATCATGAGTCCTTTCCCATCTGTGTACGTATATTATACATGAGATTAGGCTCCAAGACACCAGCATTTTTTTAGATTTTAACGACACTCTCTAAAATACCCCCTTCTTTGTTTTTTAGATGTTGTACAGTGTCTGACATTCCAGAGGGATTATCAAATTTAGTCCCCTTTGTGTTATTATTTTACCCGGAACATAGCCGAAGCGTCCGCTCGGCGTGGTTGCTTAGCAACAATTTGCGTGTCATTCTGACGCTCCCGTTCCGGTGTGTGCTCATCTACACACATGGAACCTTGAACACCTGCTTCCGGTCACAGGGTTTTTCTTCTCCGCGCTCCGCGTCTTCATCATTCTTACGGGAGCGTGGTCAGGGGTAGGTTCCCTGCTTTGGTGACTGAGTTTTTCAAGTAAGTCCCGGCATACTAGGCCACTTTCTGGTTTGACTGCAATTAAGCTCTCCCAGCATGTTTGATGAATGGGCGCTTTATAGTAACTGCCCAGTCTGTTTGACGAAAGGAAATGTGGTACTGTATCCTTGTACTGGTGTCTCCGTTTTTCTTTTTTGACTTCAGCAATAAGGATGCCATGTTCTCTCAGACACAGTATGACTTGCACGTATGTAAATTGCCCTGTATACCAGAGAAGGCTTATTGTGAATAATTCAGCTTGTTTAGTTCTGACTAAGCTGTTTATCTTGCATCTTTTGATCAAATATTGTGTAGTTTTGGATTCCTACACAGCCTTACTGTAAGGGACAAGTGTATCCTATGCAGTGCTAGACCATTTGACACATGGGCCCTCATTCTGACCCTGGCGGTCGGTGATAAAGCGGCGGCCAACCCGCCAACAGGCCGGCGGTCCAAAATATGCAATTCTGACCCTGGCGGGAACCGCCAACACAGCCCGCCGCATTAACACTCCGCCCGCCACGGCGGAACAAACAAACAGCGCGGCGGTCCCCGCCAACAGCCAGGCGGCAGACAATGTACCGCCCACCCTATCACGACCCACCAATCCGCCACCTTTTCCGGGGCGGGAGCACCGCCGATAAAAACACGGCGGAAACAGACTACGAACGGGAAAACGCTCACCTCCACATACAGCACGCGAGATTCCGGCAGTATGGAACCCGAGTTGCAGGTCATCCCCGCACTCCTATACCTGCTCCTGTACCAGGAGCACGCCCGGCGGCGCGGAAGACATCGGTGAGTACTGCACCTATGACACAGGGGAGGGAAAAGATTACCGGGACACACCCACCCACCCACACCCACTACAACACACACATCAATGCATTCCCACAGATCACTGTCACAACCCACAAACCCCCCCCTTCCGAAATAATGCAAAGACCAAAAGAAGAAATCTCAAACGGGCAGATATATTGAAAAATGGACAGCAGTAATCCAAATAAATAAATAAACTATGTACAAAATATATACAGCTACTAAATGTAGTCCAACCACTGTCCGTGGACCACAGGGGTCCTGAGCAAAGGGGCAAGGCCCAGTCCCACGACAAGAACTCCACGGACAGAACACTGCAGGGGCATCAGAAAGAAAAAAGGACAGGCACCTCAGGGAGAAGGGAAGGGGGGGCACCTCAGCCACTTGAGTACACAACGCCAGATCCACGAGGGGACTCCATGACCACTGGCCCTTCCTGGGGAGAGCAAAGCCACAGTCCAAACAGTCCATACAGTGGGTGGCCTGCCCACTGGGCCATCCTGGGGAGAGCAAAGCCACAGTCCAAACAGTCCATACAGTGGGTGGCCTGCCCACTGGGCCATCCTGGGGAGAGCAAAGCCACAGTCCATACAGTCCATACAGTGGGTGGCCTGCCCACTGGGCCATCCTGGGGAGAGCAAAGCCACAGTCCAAACAGTCCATACAGTGGGTGGCCTGCCCACTGGGCCATCCTGGGGAGAGCAAAGCCACAGTCCAAACAGTCCATACAGTGGGTGGCCTGCCCACTGGGCCATCCTGGGGAGAGCAAAGCCACAGTCCATACAGTCCATACAGTGGGTGGCCTGCCCACTGGGCCATCCTGGGGAGAGCAAAGCCACAGTCCATACAGTCCATACAGTGGGTGGCCTGCCCACTGGGCCATCCTGGGGAGAGCAAAGCCACAGTCCAAACAGTCCATACAGTGGGTGGCCTGCCCACTGGGCCATCCTGGGGAGAGCAAAGCCACAGTCCAAACAGTCCATACAGTGGGTGGCCTGCCCACTGGGCCATCCTGGGGAGAGCAAAGCCACAGTCCATACAGTCCATACAGTGGGTGGCCTGCCCACTGGGCCATCCTGGGGAGAGCAAAGCCACAGTCCAAGCAGTCCATAACAGACTCCACTGCCACTGGAGGAGGCATGTTGGCCAGAGGACATCCTGCAGCCCTGCCCGAGACAGATCCTGCCCTGCCACGTCTGCCAAAGGGCCAGCGGTTCCTGCCTTGAAGGGCCCAGTTCAGCGGTTCTTGCCTTGAAGGGCCCAGTTCAGCGGTTCTTGAGACGGCGGGCCCCAGCGGAGCGGTGCTGGAGACGGCGGGGCCCTGTTCAGCGGTTCTTGCCTTGAAGGGCCCAGTTCAGCGGTTCTTGAGACGGCGGGCCCCAGCGGAGCGGTGCTGGAGACGGCGGGGCCCAGTTCAGCGGTTCTTGCCGTGAAGGGCCCAGTTCAGCGGTTCTTGCCTTGAAGGGCCCAGTTCAGCGGTTCTTGAGACGGCAGGCCCCAGCGGAGCGGTGCTGGAGACGGCGGGGCCCTGTTCAGCGGTTCTTGCCTTGAAGGGCCCAGTTCAGCGGTTCTTGAGACGGCGGGCCCCAGCGGAGCGGTGCTGGAGACGGCGGGGCCCAGTTCAGCGGTTCTTGCCTTGAAGGGCCCAGTTCAGCGGTTCTTGCCTTGAAGGGCCCAGTTTAGCGGTTCTTGAGACGGCGGGCCCCAGCGGAGCGGTGCTGGAGACGGCGGGGCCCTGTTCAGCGGTTCTTGCCTTGAAGGGCCCAGTTCAGCGGTTCTTGCCGTGAAGGGCCCAGTTCAGCGGTTCTTGAGATGGCGGGCCCCAGCGGAGCGGTGCTGGAGACGGCGGCCATTCTATGGCCAACTGCTCATTGCCTGGTGGTGCCCTCCTGGGCAGCGCGGATGGTGCTCCTTCAATGCCCACCTGGGCTGTGGGTGGTGGGGCCCTCCTGGCCAGCTGGGCTGGGTCCTCCCTGGGCAGCGGCTATGGGGGTGGTGGGCTCTCCCGGGGCAGCTGTGCCGGTTCCTCCCGGGGCAGCGGCTATGGGGGTTGCGGGCTCCTCCTGGGCAGCTGTGACGGGTCCTCCATGGGCAGCAGGCCTGCTGCCTGACTTCTCCGCCTTGCTGCCCTTGCCCTCCTTAGTCGGGAGTCTGTGGCCCTTTCCTCCCTTTGGAGTTGTGGCTGTTGACGGTGGCTGGCTAGTGTCCTGGGGGGATATCGAATCCGGGCTCCGGCGGCGGCCCTTCCGCCTTCTGCTCCTCTTCCCAGGGGGTGGGCTGGCTGTCCCCTTGCTGCTGGGCGAAGATCCAGACCTGCGGGCTGGTGGGCTCCAATACCCCTGCACCCTTGTCAAGGGGGCTGCAGGGCTGGTGGTGGCTGAGGTGCTCTTTTTACCCCGACGAGAAGGAGGGGGGGGCTCAGGGTCAGGAAAGAAGGTAGCAGTAGAGAGATAGATTTTCTTGGGACAATGGAGAGTGGTAGGTACAGTGGGTATGGGAGTGGAGGGAGAGGATGTGGTTGTAGGCGAGACAAGTTTGCTGTCTTTGGGTGCAGGTGCAGGAGCGAGAGGCTGTCGTGAGGTGGATGGCTGTTGGGTGGGTGGGTGGCTGCGTTTGTGTGGTGTGGAAGAGGGGGTGACAGACACAGTGGGAGAGGACACAGGGGACGTGTAAATGGCAGTGGGGGTGGTGACTGCACGTGTGCGGACTGGAGTGGAGGGTATGCTGGTGATGGAAACACTGGCTGATGGTGAGGTGAATGAAGGTGTGAGTGTAGACGTCACAGGGAGGGAGGAGGGAGACGAGGAGGTGGGGGTCACAGAGGTGGTAGTGACTGTTGGCATGTCTGCATCGGAATGTTGCTTGTGTGAATGTCTGCGTGATCTGTGGTGCTTATGTTTGGATGAGCTGCTCTTGGGTGTTGAGGTGTGTGCAGGCTGGTCTGATGGTGTGGGTGGGACAGGCAGAGGAACAGGAGACTGGGAGGAGGGAGTTAGTAGAGGGAGGCAGGAGACAGGGACAATGGCTGCCGTCAGTGCTGAGGCCAGAGCCTGGAACGATCGCTGATGGGCAGCCTGACCCGAATGAATGCCCTCCAGGTACGCATTGCTGCGATGAACCTCCCTCTCCACCCCCTGGATGGCATTCAAAAGGGTAGTCTGCCCAACAATGAGCGTTCGGAGGAGGTCAAAGACCTCCTCACTGAGGGCAGCGGGGGTAACAGGGGCAGGGCCTGAGGTGCCTGGGGCGAAGGAGATGCCCGGCTTCCTGGCAGAGCGGGCACGGGGCGAACGCTGAGGGGCTGCTGGGAGGGCGGAGATAGTGCGCTGGGTGGCGGCTGTACCTGTAATGGCGGGGGGCACGGATGGTGCCACCCCCGCAAGGGAGCTCCCTTCCGAGGACGTGTCCGTGTCGCTGCAGGGTCCAGTCGTCCCCGTCGTGGAGCTCCCCTCGCCCTCCGTCTCACTGGTCCAGTCAGACTCTGTGGCATGGCCCTCCTGGGCCATGTGAGATGCAGCTCCCTCCTGCCCCGATGCCACTTCTCCTCCGCCTGATGATGCTGATGCACACAAGCACAGAAGGACAAACAAAAAGGGGGGGGGAGAGAGAAATAAAGAGATTTTGAGTACATGGATCACCGGTACAGTTAGCGGACATGACAGACACAGATGCCCCCTGCACTAAGTTGCGCACTTGGGGTCCGCTACGCATTCCGTGGAACATGCCCTACACGCCTAGAGTTGACAACTGCACCCATGGATGACACGGCCCAGGGATGGCTGTACTGACACACTACTGAGGGTGGTGGCTGGGGACACAGGGGCTTACGGGGGTGCCCAGCCTACAGATATCGCCCTGGCCTAGGGGGACCCACAGCCCTCCTCCCCCACCCAGACACCTCCACTGCGCGACAACAGAGTAGATGATGCTTGTACTCACCCCCTTGTGTCTGCTGTGCTGCCCTCACGCGCCCATCCAAATCAGGGTAGGCCACCGCCAGGATCCGGAACATCAGGGGGGTCAGTTGACGGCAGGCACCCCGCCTACGTTGGGAGGCCATCCCCAGCAGAGACTCGGCGGTCTTCTTGGTCCCGCGGCGGATGTCCTCCCACCTCTTGCGGCAGTGGGTGCCCCGTCGATGGTGGACCCCCAGGGTCCGGACTTCCTTGGCGATGGCACGCCAAATCCCGATCTTCTCATGGGCGCGGACCTATGTGACACGTACAGGGAGGGAGAAATACCACGTTCAAGTTTGTCTGCATTATCGTTGCCAGTGGCCCAACGCCCCCCATCCCCGCCAGGCCCCCCGCCAGGCCCCCCGCCAGGCCCAACATGCCCCCCATCCCCGCCAGGCCCCCGCCAGGCCCAACTTGCCCCCCATCCCCGCCAGGCCCCCGCCATGCCCCCAGCCAGGCCCAACATGCCCCCCATCCCCGCCAGGCCCCCCGCCAGGCCCCCCGCTAGGCCCAACATGCCCCCCATCCCCGCCAGGGCCCCCGCCAGGCCCAACATGCCCCCCATCCCCGCCAGGCCCCCCGCCATGCCCCCCGCCAGGCCCAACATGCCCCCCATCCCCGCCAGGCCCCCCGCCAGGCCCAACATGCCCCCCATCCCCGCCAGGGCCCCCGCCAGGCCCAACATGCCCCCCATCCCCGCCAGGCCCCCCGCCATGCCCCCGCCAGGCCCAACATGCCCCCCATCCCCGCCAGGCCCCCCGCCAGGCCCCCCGCCAGGCCCAACATGCCCCCCATCCCCGCCAGGGCCCCCGCCAGGCCCTCCGCCAGGCCCAACATGCCCCCCATCCCCGCAAGGCCCCCCGCCAGGCCCAACATGCCCCCCATCCCCGCCAGGCCCCCGCCAGGCCCAACATGCCCCCCATCCCCGCCAGGCACCCCGCCAGGCCCCCAAGCCAGCCAGTGGCCCCAAATCCATATTGAATTAAACTCACTTGTTGGTCTGGAGGACCGTAGAGTAGCGAATACTGGGGGAGGACCCCATCCACAAGTTTCTCCAACTCCTCTCCAGTGAAGGCAGGGGCCCTTTCCCCAGTCGCAGCGGCCATTGTCCCTTCCAGACCGAGGTCACAGCAACACTTGCAGTATAGGTCCTCTCCTGTGAAAGTTCAAGTCGCAAGTGGATAAGTAGATAGGAAATGGCGGTCACGTCCGCGGCGGTGCGTACCGCGGCGGTGCGTACCGCGGCGGTGCGTACCGCCACCGCCGGCGCCCTTCGCCATAGGCTTCAATGTTAACCAATGTGGCTTCGCGCCGCGGTCTTCGCCCGCCGACCGCCGCGGTGTGCCACGCCAGCGCATTGACCTCACATCCCATTGTCACACTTCACAGGTCAGGCAGCCGCCATTTCGAGGGTCCACATGGCTCAATTTCAACTGCGTCACACAGGCCTAGGCCTTGCATAGCCACTCAGACACGCCATTCACTGCATAGAGAATCGTTTACTGTGCAAGCTGTGAGTACGTACCTGTGGGTTGCTTGACTCTGTGCTCCATGTTGTCCTTCCTAGGCACCGTCCGCTGGGTTTGGCGAGGAGACGGATGAATCCTCGCGTGTACCGACCGCTGGTGGACCTGTCGACAATGGAAGAACGCCACATTATCCTGACCTACCGGCTTGACCGTGCCACTATACATAAACTGTGTGCCCAGCTGGAGCCCGACCTGATGTCCCCCATCCGCCAACCCACAGGGATTCCCCCTCTGGTGCAGGTCCTGTCAGTACTCCATTTCCTGGCAAGTGGGTCATTTCAGACAACAGTGGGAATTGCTTCTGGGATGTCTCAGCCCATGTTTTCGAAGGTGTTATCCAGAGTGTTGTCTGCCCTGATGAAATACGTGAGGAGCTACATCATTTTCCCTGAGGTGGGCGAATTGGCTACAGTGAAGGGTGATTTCTACGCCCTTGGACATATTCCCAACATCATTGGTGCCATTGATGGGACCCATGTGGCTTTGGTTCCCCCAAGAGACAGGGAGCAGGTGTACAGGAACAGAAAAAGTTACCATTCCATGAACATCCAGGTGGTGTGTTTGGCTGACCAGTACATCTCGCATGTAAATGCCAAGTTCCCTGGGTCAGTGCATGACGCCTTCATCCTGAGGAATAGCAGCATCCCTTACGTGATGTAACAGCTAGAGAGACACCGTGTATGGCTATTGGGGGACTCTGGGTACCCCAACCTGTCGTGGCTACTGACCCCAGTAAGGAATCCCCGGACCAGGGCAGAGGAACGGTACAATGAGGCCCATGGGCGTACTAGGAGGGTGATCGAACGCACCTTTGGCCTCCTAAAGGCCAGGTTTAGGTGCCTGCATATGACAGGTGGATCCCTAATGTACTCACCTAAGAAGGTGTGTCACATCATCGTGGCCTGCTGCATGCTTCACAACCTGGCTTTGCGCCGCCAGGTGCCTTTCCTGCAGGAGGATGGTCGAGACGGTGGTGTAGTGGCAGCTGTGGAACCTGTGGAGAGTGACGAGGCGGAAGAGGACGGGGCTGAAACAGACAACAGGGACAGAATCATTGAACAGTACTTCCAATAGGACACAGGTAACAATTCAAACATAATTTAGTGAATGTGAACTACTCTCCTGCATCTCTGCTGCCTGTCTATTTGCCCCAGTGTATGATGACTGAGTTGTGGCTTTTCCCTCCCTATTTCAGATCTGGGGTCCCCACTACGAGTCCTGTGCTTCGTTTCCCCATGGACTACAGCTTTGTGGCAGCTGTTTGTTGACTTCACTATGTACAAGGACATATTTGCAATGTCATGTCAATTACAATATTTTGAAATCACAGCCAGACTCCAGATAGTTTTGTGCTAAATGGGTGTTTATTTAAGTGCTCAAAATGGGATGGGTGGTTTCAAGTGGGTGGGGGCTATGGTGAAGGAATGTCCATGGCAGAGTCCAGAGTAACAGTCACACAGGTGCATTGTCCAGAGGCCTGTGGAGAGATGGAGCATGGGCAGTTCAAGGATGGACAGGGTGACAATGTGGGACAGTGGGATGACATCACGTGGTATCCTTTGCTGGCGGGGGTCTTGACATCCTACTCTGTCTTCTTGCGAGATCTCAGGGCCCTCTTGCGGGGTGGTTCTTCTCCTGCAGGAGGTGGGGGTCTGGTGGGCTGCTGTTGTGCGGGGGCCTCCTGACCACTAGCGCCGGCGGAGGTGGTTGGCTGTTCTTGGTCCAGGCTAGTGGCAGGGGCCCTTTGTTGGTGTTGAGTGTCCGTCCTGGTGTTGATGAGGTCCTGCAGCAGCCCGACCATGGTAACCAGGGTGGAGGTGAGGGCTCTGATGTCCTCCCTGTACCCCCGATAGTGTTCCTCCTGCAGTACCTGGATCTCCTGGAACCGGGCCAGTACCGTCGCCATTGTCTCCTGGGAGCGGTTGTATGCTCCCATGATGGTGGTGAGGGCCTCGTGGAGAGTGGGTTCCCTGGGCCCGTCCCCCCCCTGTCGCACAGCTGCCCTCCGAGTTGCCCTGTTTCCCTGGGCCTCTGCCCCCTGGCCGGTGTGCCCACTACCACTGCCCCCAGGTCCCTGTTGTTGTTGGGGTGGTGGGTTATCCTGGGTGCCCTGTAGTGGTAGACACACCGCAGATTGACGCGCCCTGGAGACAGAGGCATGGGCCCGCTGGGTGGGAGCTGTGCTGGTGTTCCCAGAGGGGTTTGGGTCTGTGGTGGCCTGTGGCTGTCTGAGGGGAACCGACTGTCCAGAGGTCCCCGATGGTCCGGGCTGGTCATCGGTGTCCAGGTCGACAGAGCTGCTGTCATCGCTGACGGCCTCTTGGGTGGGGGGTGTGGAGAATTCTGGGCCCTCCGTGGCGGTGTGTTGGCGGTCGGGTCCTGCAGGGGTATAGAGGTATGGTTATAGTTTCAATGTGTGACATATTGGTGTATCTGTGGGTTCCCGTGTCCCCAAGTGCTGGCATTCGTGTGTGGGGGCTTTGGTGAGGGTGGCTTGTGGGGGGGATGTGTATATGCATTGGGCATGCTTTGGTGATGGGTGTCCATGCTTAGTGGACGCATGCAGGCCTAGGTTTTGGGATGTGTGGGTTGTGATGGTGAGACATTGGCAGGGAATAGGTGTGCTGGGGGTGGGGGTGAGGATGGTGGTGGGGGTGAGGATGGTGGTGGGGGTGAGGGTGAGGGTGGGGGTGAGGATGGGGGTGGGGGTGAGGGTGGGGTTCGAGGATGGGGGTGAGGGTTGGGGTATGATTTGGCATGCAGGTGGGGGGGAAGCAGTAGTGAAGCTTCAACTTACCAGTGTCCATTCCTCCGCCGACTCCTGCGAGGCCGTCAGGATGCAGGATGTTCAAGACTTCCTCCTCCCATGTTGTAAATTGTGGGGGTTGAGGTGGGGGTCCTCCGCCAGTCTTCTGCACGGCGATGTTGTGCAGGGATACCATGGAACGCACCTTCCCCCGTAGGTCGTTCCATCGCTTCCTGATGTCTTCCCGATTTCTGGGGTGCTGTCCCACAGCGTTGACCCTGTCGACAATCCTCTGCCATAGCTCCGTCCTCCGGGCAATGCTGGTGTATTGGACCTGTGTGCCGAAGAGCTGGGGCTCTACCCGAACGATTTCCTCCACCATGACCCTGAGTTCTTCGTCTGAGAAGCGGGGCTGTCTTTGGGGTGCCATGGAGTGGTGTGTATGATGTGTGGGGTGGAGTATGTGTAGTTAAGTGTGTTGAGTGTGGTGGTGTGTGTTGTTTTGTGTGTGGATATTGTGTGGGTGATGGTGTAGTGTGCCTCTGTGTGATGGTATTCTGTGTTCGATGATGTGTCTCTCGGTGCTTGTTTCGGAATTTTTTGTCGTAGGGGTTTGTGGGTGATGTGGGTGTGTGTTTTATATTGTATTGTGTGTGTGGGAGTGGTGTGTGTATGTGTATCAGGTGTGTGGAATTCAAATCGGCCAATGTGGCTGAGTTGTGTTCGTTTGTGTGTATTCTGACCGCGGCGGTGTGTACCGCCAATGGAAAACCGCGTTTGAATGACCGCCGCGTGGATTAGTGGGTCGTAATGGCATGGGCGTATTTCTGTTGGCATGACGGTGGAGGTTTGGTCACCTCCACTTTTCCGCCGACCGCTGGTCTGGCGGTCTGTTGTGGCTGTCGGATTTTCGGAGGTTTGGCTGCTGCGGGTCAGAATGACCATGGCGGGTTACCGCGACCGCAGCGGAATTATGGAGGATTTCTGACCGGCGGTAGGCGCCTTTTACCGCCGAGGTCAGAATGACCACCATGGTCTTTTTCAATTACTGGATTCTTTGCAGCTCTCTGTAATCAGGGGGTATCAGACTACTGTTTGCCCTTAATGACAGCCATGTTTTTGTTTATCTATTTATTGATTAGATAGTTTACGCCCGGCCACTGGGCCACAGCTGTCCCATGAAGCTTGTTTCTCTAATAGGAGGGTAAGCTAACCAACTGATCTTTATGTACTAGCTTTCCACCACCTGCACTCACACTGTGTGTTTTTCACCATCCACGACACTGATTTCTATGGTTTTATATAAAAATAAAAAAAATTGTGTGCAATTACTTGTTTTTAGTTGTTACCTGTGTTCTTTTTGATTGCAGGGCGACAGTTAGGAATAGGACGTTCTAGCTACACATGAACATTGTAAGTGACTGCAGTATTGTCAACTGATAGTCTTAATATTTAGGAGTGCATTTGCAGTTGTATAGAAGGAGAAGTACATTCCCACCTGGTTCTGAAGAAGTGTCGCTGGATCCTTCGGGACCAATAGAGACGCGAAACTTGTTGACCCTTGTGTTAGGGATGGTCTGGTAATTTCACCTGTGTCATGCTTTTTCTCCATTATATGTGGTTGAGAGTGTTCTGACCATTATACTCACTTCACTCTCCTCATTATTTTTAACTTTGGCCTTTATTATTCATGGTTGAATAAAATTGTTATCCCTAGGTGCTGGGTCCTGAGCCAATTTTAAACATTCTTATTATCACTCTCTTTCTTTTTCACCTCTTTCCAAGCTCACTTGTTGGGTCTTGGCATCATTGAGTAAAGATCTCCGGCAAAGAGCCCCCCTTCGGGGGGTGCCCGTCAGACATTGCAGCGCCAGTCTGACGAGGAGCACTTCCGATGATGAAGCATGACACTCATGTGGGTGTGTGAGGATTCTTGCTCCTAGAATTAGGACTTCCCTTTTCCCATTTTCTTGTTGGAACAGTGTATTCTGTTGTCAAGTGATGTTAGATGCAGTCTGGTCAGTTGGAATGTAATTCTTCCAGACATAATGGGCACAGCCAGGGCTATGCACACTGTTGGGTGTTAAATGCACCTGCAAGGGTGTCCTGACATATACAAGTCCAGTTATGTAAATTTCTATTCTTCCAAGAGAATTAGCCAGAACAGATAAACCCGCTGAGTGTGCTTTTCACACACTAATGCAGATCCAATAAACACACACACACACCATGCACAGAATAGAAGCTGACCAGTGCGTGTCTGAACCTCTCTATACGCCAGATGTATTGTGCATTTTTCTGGTCTCAAATGGCCCGATTTGCAGAAAAGGGCCATTTGCGACCCGAAAAATGTATTTTGGTATGTATTAACTCCAAATTGCGATTTGGTAACATGCTACCATGTTCGAGTCTCAGCATGGGCTTAAGATCCTGTGATTCTGGGTAAAACACTCAGGGGCATATTTATACTCTGTTTGCGCTGAATGTGCGTCAAACATTTTGATGCACATTCAGCGCAAACCTTGCCCCATATTTAAACTCTGATGACCGACCCCGTGGACATCAAAATTCCACTGTGTGCGTAATTTTTTGGAGGTGGGAAACTGCCTTGCATTAATGATTTGCAAGGTAGGCATTCCCGCCCAAAAAATGACTTTAAGGCCTGTGCACCTTATTTATACTCCAGCGTCATTTTGACGCACAGAGCCTTAAAAACGGCGCACAGCCTCATGTGCGCCGTTTTTTAACACCTGGGTCAGGGCAGGCATTAAGGAACTTGTGGGCTCAGAAGGATCCAGAGGTGCCCTTCCCTGCCCCCAGGGACACCCCCTGCCACCCACCCCTGGAGGACACCCATGGATGGGGGGACCCATCCCATGTCAGTACAGGTAAGTTGCAGTAAGTATTTTTTAATTTTGGTAAAGTGGCATGGGGGGCCTAACTTGGGGCATGGCCATTGGGCAAGGGGGTTTTGCTTTGCTAAGACAGGAGTCATTTCAATGGGGGTTGTGCATCAAAAAATGGTGCAAGTCCGGTTTGAGGCATGATTTTTGCCTCAGACCTGACTTGCACCGTTTTTTGACGCACAACCCCCATTTTCCCCTACGCTGGCACTGCCTGGTTTGAGTCATTTTTTTTACTCAGACCAGTCCGCAGCGCTGGCTAACGTCATTCCTTAAATAAGGTGCCCCCATGGCACGTAGGAATAGCGTTAGCCGGCGGTAAAATCTTTGACGCACAACTGCGTCGGCGCAGTTGTGCGTCAAAAATTATAAATATGGCCCTCAATCTCCAACTGTCTCCCAAAATGAATGTGTCCTTGTGTAATGTAACTGATGCTCATGTAAAGCTCTCCACTACCTTCAGGTCGAGTGTGTGCTGTATCAAACCACAAAGAAAAAAAAACATTTGGAAATAGGATGGGGTCCACAAGGGGCCCCTTCCCCTTTGGGAATGCTTGTAAAACACAACATTTGTAAGAGCAGGAAGTGGTCCCACAGACCACAGCTCCCTCTTAAAAAAAAAGATGAAAAAAAAAAATTTGTTTTGTTTTTTAAACACATCTTGTTTTCTTTTAAGGAATATGGGTTGCATTAGAAAAAAAAGATTGCTTTAACCGGTTCTGTGCTGCGGACGTAATGGTTATGTCCGCGGCAGAGTGCTGCTGTGCACACAGCTCAGAGGGAGCGCTCTCGCTAACGCTGTGTGCTTCCCCCCGCCCCCCCAAAGGCAGGGATGGAAGGGGAAGCCCTTCCCCTTCCACCCCCGACCCCCCTACCCCCGCTGTGACATCAGCACGTGAGTGCATGCTGTTTGTCACAGAACCTCCCCCATCGCGCTGGAAGCTCAGCTTCCAGCACGATCAGAAGAGTAATGCTTTGCATTTCTCTTCCGATCACGTGGGGGAGGCCGAGAGAGGCTTTAAAGGGAAGGAAATGTATTTCCTTCCCTTTGAAGTCTCTCTCGGCGTTTTGGCAGCCGGATTGAAAGCAATCCGGCTGTCAAAACGCCCACTAGACACCAGGGATATATTTTTTTAAATGAAACTGGCATAAGGGAGCGTCCTCTTGGGCAAGGGTCGCTCCCAGGGGGGGCAGAAACCTCTAGGCACCAGGGATAATTTTATTTTTTTATTTTTTTTGTATTTTGTTTTAGGTGTGGGGAGCGACCCCTTAGGCAAGGGTCTCTCCCAAAGGGGGCAAATTATATTTAGGCCATTTCTGCCCCCTTTGGGGGCAGATTCGGCTATTTTTATGAGGCCAATCATCCCCCAAGGGGGCAGAAACCACTAGACACCAGAGAGTTTTTTTTTTGTTCGTGAATTTCACGTGAGGAGAGCGACCCCTCAGGCAAGGGTCGCTCCCCTGGGGGGGCAAATTGTATTTACACCATTTCTGCCCCCCTTGGGGACAAATCGGCCGCTTTTAGGTGAATCTGCCCCCAAGGGGGGCAGAAACCACTAGGCACTGGGGATCTTTTTTTTTGTGCCGTTACGCAAGGGGAGCGACCCCGTAGGCAAGGGTCGCTCCTAGGGGGGCGGGGGGGAATTTATTTTAGGCAATTTCTGCCCCCCCCCGGGCCGGCTGAGCTAGAGGCCAAAATCCACAGGTAGACACTTTGCCAAAAACACCTCTGTTTTCTGTGAAAAAATGTGATGTGTCCATGTTGTGTTTTGGGCCATTTCCTTTTGTGAGCGCTAGGCCCACCCACACAAGTGAGGTACCATTTTTATCAGGAGACTTGGGGGAACGCTGGGTGGAAGGACATTTGTGGCTCCACTCAGATTCCAGAACTTTATGTCACCGAAATGAGAGGAAAAGTGTTTTTTTAGCCAAATTTTGAGGTTTGCAAAGGATTCTGGCTAACAGAACCTGGACAGAGCCCCACAAGTCACCCCATCTTGGATTCCCCTAGGTGTCTAGTTTTCAGAAATGTGCTGGTTTGCTAGGTTTTCCCAGGTGCCGGCTGAGCTAGAGGCCAAAATCCACAGGAAAGCACTGTTTTCTGGGAAAAAATGTGATGTGTCCATGTTGTGTCTTGGGCCATTTCCTTTTGTGGGCGCTAGGCCTACCCACACAAGTGAGGTACCATTTTTATCGGGAGACTTGGGGGAACGCTGGGTGGAAGGAAATGTGTGGCTCCTCTCAGATTCCAGAACTTTCTGTCACCGAAATGTGAGGAAAATTTGTATTTTTTAGCCAAATTTTGAGATTTGCAAAGGATTCTGGGTAACAGAACCTGGTCAGAGCCCCACAAGTCACCCCATCTTGGATTCCCCTAGGTCTCTAGTTTTCAAAAGTGCACAGGTTTGGTAGGTGAGCTAGGTGAGCTAGAGGCCAAAATCTACAGGTAGGCACTTTGCAAAAAACACCTCTATTTTCTGTCAAAAAATGGAATGTGTCGACGTTGTGTTTTGGTGCATTTCCTGTCGCGGGCGCTAGGCCTACCCACACAAATGAGGTACCATTTTTATCGGGAGACGTGGGGGAATGCTGGGTGGAAGGAAATTGTGGCTCCTCTCAGATTCCAGAACTTTCTGTCACTGAAATGTAAGGAAAATGTGTTTTTTTGGCCAAATGTTGAGGTTTGTAAAGGATTCTGGGTAACAGAACCTGGTCAGAGCCCCACAAGTCACCCCATCTTGTATTCCCCTAGGTCTCTAGTTTTCAGAAATGTGCTGGTTTGGTAGGTTTCCCTAGGTGCCGGCTGAGCTAGGGACCAAAATCTACAGGTAGGCGCTTTGCAAAAAACACCTCTGTTTTCTGTAAAAGAATTGGGATGTGTCCACGTTGGGTTTTGGGCTATTTCCTTTCGTGGGCGTTAGGCCTACCCACACAAGTGAGGTACCATTTTTATCGGGAGACTTGGGGGAACGCTGGGTGGAAGGAAATTAGTGGCTCCTCTCAGATTCCAGAACTTTCTGTCACCGAAATGTGAGGAAAATTTGTTTTTTTAGTCAAATTTTGAGGTTTGCAAAGGATTCTGGGTAACAGAACCTGGTCAGAGCCCCACAAGTCACCCCATCTTGTATTCCCCTAGGTCTCTAGTTTTCAAAAATGTGCTGGTTTGGTAGGTTTCCCTAGGTGCCGGCTGAGCTAGGGGCCAAAATCTACAGGTAGGTACTTTGCAAAAAACACCTCTGTTTTCTGTAAAAAAATGGGATGTGTCCACGTTGTGTTTTGGGCCATTTCCTTTCGTGGGCGCTAGGCCTACCCACACAAGTGAGGTACCATTTTTATTGGGAGACTTGGGGAAACGCTGGGTGGAAGGAAATTTGTGTCTCCTCTCAGATTCCAGAACTTTCTATCACCTAAATGTGAGGAAAATGTGTTTTTTTAGCCAAATTTTGAGGTTTGCAAAAGATTCTGGGTAACAGAACCTGGTCAAAGCCCCACAAGTCACCCCATCTTGTATTCCCCTAGGTCTCTAGCTTTCAAAAATGTGCTGGTTTGGTAGGTTTCCCTAGGTGCCGGCTGAGCTAGGGGCCAAAATCTACAGGTAGGCACTTTGCCAATAACACCGCTGTTTTCTGTAAAAGAATTGGGATGTGTCCACGTTGTGTTTTGGGCCATTTCCTTTCGTGGGAGCTAGGCCTACCCACACAAGTGAGGTTCCACTTTTATCAGGAGACTTGGGGGAACGCTGGGTGGAAGGACATTTGTGGCTCCTCTCAGATTCCAGAACTTTCTGTCACCGAAATGTGAGGAAAATGTGGTTTTTTAGTCAAATGTTTAGGTTTGCAAAGGATTCTGGGTAACAGAACCTGGTCAGAGCCCCACAAGTTACCCCATCTTGTATTCCCCTACGTCTCTAGTTTTAAAAAATGTGCTGGTTTGGTAGGTTTCCCTAGGTGCCGGCTGAGCTAGGGGCCAAAATCTACAGGTAGGCACTTTGCAAAAAACACCTCTGTTTTCTGTAAAAAAAAATGGGATGTGTCCACGTTGTGTTTTGGGCCATTTCCTTTCGTGGGCGCTAGGCCTACCCACACAAGTGAGGTATCATTTTTATCGGGAGACTTGGGGAAACGCTGGGTGGAAGGAAATTTGTGGCTCCTCTCAGATTCCAGAACTTTCTGTCACCGAAATGTGAGGAAAATGTGTTTTTTTAGCCAAATTTTGAGGTTTGCAAAAGATTCTGGGTAACAGAACCTGGTCAAAGCCCCACAAGTCACTCCATCTTGTATTCCCCTAGGTCTCTAATTTTAAAAAATGTGCTGGTTTGGTAGGTTTCCCTTGGTGCCGGCTGAGCTAGGGGCCAAAATCTACAGGTAGGCACTTTGCAAAAAACACCTCTGTTTTCTGTAAAAAAATGGGATGTGTCCACGTTGTGTTTTGGGCCATTTCCTTTCATGGGCGCTAGGCCTACCCACACAGGTGAGGTACAATTTTTATCGGGAGACTTTGGGGGAACGCTGGGTTGAAGGAAATTTGTGGCTCCTCTTAGATTCCAGAACTTTCTGTCACCGAAATGTGAGGAAAATTTGTTTTTTTAGCCAAATTTTGAGGTTTGCAAAGGATTCTGGGTAACAGAAAATGGGATGTGTCCACGTTGTGTTTTGGGACATTTCCTGTTGCGGGCGCTAGGCCTACCCACACAAGTGAGGTATAATTTTTATCGGGAGACTTGGGGTAACATAGAATAGCAAAACAAGTGTTATTGCCCCTTGTCTTTCTCTACATTTTTTCCTTCCAAATATAAGAGAGTGTGTAAAAAAGACGTCTATTTGAGAAATGCCCTGTAGTTCACATGCTAGTATGGGCACCCCGGAATTCAGAGATGTGCAAATAACCACTGCACCTCAACACCTTATCTTGTGCCCATTTTGGAAATACAAAGGTTTTCTTGATAGCTATTTTTTACTCTTTATATTTCAGCAAATGAATTGCTGTATACCCAGTATAGAATGAAAACTCAATGCAGGGTGCAGGTCATTTATTGGCTCTGGGTACCTAGAGTTCTTGATGAATCTACAAGCCCTATATATCCCGCAACCAGAAGAGTCCAGCAGACGTAACGGTATATTGCTTTAAAAAATCTGACATTGCAGGAAAAAGTTACAGAGTAAAACGTAGAGGACAATTGCAGATTTTTTCACCTCAATTTCAATATTTCTTTTTTCAGTTGTTATTTTCTGTAGGAAAACCTTGTAGGATCTACACAAATTACCCCTTGGTGAATTCAGAATTTTGTCTACTTTTCAGAAATGTTTCGGTTTCTAGGATCCAGCATCGGTTTCATGCCCATTTCTGTCACTGACTGGAAGGAGGCTGAAAGCACAAAAAATCGTAAAAAGGGGGTATGTCCCAGTGAAATGGCAAAATTGTGTTGAAAAATTGGGTTTTCTGATTCAAGTCTGCCTGTTCCTGAAAGCTGAAAAGCTGGTGATTTTAGCACTCCAAACCCTTTGTTGATGCCATTTTTAGGGAAAAAGCCACAAGCCTTCTTCTGCAGCCCCTTTTTCCAATTTAAAAAAAAAAAACTAAACTTTCACTGTATTTTGGCTAATTTCTTGGCCTCCTTCTGGGGAACCCACAAAGTCTGGGTACCTCTTGAATCCCTACGATGTTGGTAAAAAAGGACGCAAATTTGGCGTGGGTAGCTTATGTGAACAAAATGTTATGAGGGCCTAAGCGCGAACTGCCCCAAATAGCCAAAAAAGGGCACTGCACAGGAGGGGGAAAGGGCCTGGCAGTGAACGGCTTAATTAAAAGCCATCACAGACATGGTGGTCTGCTGAGCCCAGTAGGCCACCATCCCAGTGATGGATGCGATTCCTAATGGGTCCCAAATTATGACGTACCTCATCTTGAGGTAGGTCTATTTGCTAGCAAGTAGGAATCGCTAATGAAACTCAAAGGAGTTTCATACATCAGGAATACTGATTTCCCAATTGCGATTCAGAGAGAATCACAATTAAGAAATCAATATTTCCAATGCTAGTACATATGGCCCTAAGTATACAGCCGGAACATTGATTACAATGGGTTTCCCCAATGGGGACAAAAAGCCTTATTTCTTACCTTTATAGCTGAGCTTGACACCAACACATAAGCGTAATTTCCAAATACCCAGCACACTCCAATTGTTTTGAATTTGAGCCTGACCTGCACTAGTACAAATTTTGTCAATATGGTGTTTACATGGAACTTGTGATATTTAGAGTTTGGTCACAAGTTATATATTTGATATATATTTTCCCATGACAATTTACCCATGGTGACCATCGAATTCCAAGATGGGATTTTCTTCGTTAATCACAGGTTGGTCACCACTGGCATCTTCATCATCATCAGCTGCCACTATTTATCAGCAACAACATTTAAAAAGGGCACACAATAGCAACTATTTTTCAAGAAAGGATAGTCCAAATATTCTGGTTATCATGAATTCATACAGATTGTCAGGACTGGAGAGGTGTGTATCGACTTATAACCATGATATGCCACTAATTTTAGTCAAGCACTAGTTGCTTGCTATCCAGAATACAGAACAGGCCCTTTAGTAGACTTTGTTCTAATCCTAATTCAAGGATGATTAGACTCATAATCAGTTTATCTTTTATTACAAATCAAATTCAGGTATTCACAAGCAACAAGTGCAATGTCTTCAGGGAACGTGAAATGTGCTCTTTATCAGTTGTACTAGTCATGATACAGGAAGTTAAATAGTGCAAGTAGAGGTGAGAATCAGCAGTTTATTGGTAACACAGATACTTTTGTAGCATGAAATCCAGTAATTTACAATGTCTCTGAGCCAAATATGATTTCTGAGAAAAAGGAGGTGAATTCCACTGAAACAGAAGAAAACAAAATTGATTATTACAAAATTGTAAGGAAAGGTGGACTCAATAAGATTTCAATTGGTTTAACTTTACTTTCAGTCACTGTCAAATTTGGCATCAATATGTATGGATACAATTTTCTGATTTCATGAACTTGGTTTTGGAAAGCAACTGTAAAATGTTCTGACATGGCTTCATTCAATTTCACTCACAATCAAAGTATTCCTTCACCAAAGAGCCACCTTCTTAGAATTTAAAGCCATCATAGCCTAGTGAACACCCAGTTTTCTTTTAACGTATACCCACTTTTACTATAAATAAAGGGATACCTTAATGAAAGTGAGGTATTTTGAATCTTTAGATCCTGGGTAGAATATATTTAAGTGCTCCCAGAATGTTGATACTGCCACCCTGACTTTTAGGGGCTGAGGTGGACCCGATGATGAAGCATGCCACCATTATAGTGGGTGAGGGTCATATATAAAGAAAATAAATGTTTTCTTCACTGATTTATCTCTTATCTGATTCATGAGAGAAGGGCCAGAATTTGTCTCTTTGGCAAAGGAATATTTTTATTGTGAATGTTATTGTTCTTAGGTAGAGAGTGGATTACTTTGACACCCCTCGTGTTTATCTGGGACATTTCTTCCTTCCATTCCTGGGAATGGGTCCGGTTTCTCTACTCTGTTTTGCTAAAGTTCATTCAACACCAGCCATTTAGAGTGTGCAAATTCATTTCTCTCTGTTAAAAAATGACCAAATGTTTTCACAATGCTCTCCATAAGGTCAAGATATCCTGAAGATGATTTTGTTATATATTTCCCGCAAACTTCTAGATCCAAACACAAAGTGGCTGAGTGAATAAGTTTATCAGACACAGATAGTGGCAGAGATTAGCACTGAGGACCAGTGACCCACCCTAGGTTTGCAGTTGTTAAGCCTATTCCAGGGCCATCTGGTTCATTAGAAACATTGAAATCAGTTTATGGTCATACATTAAACCCTTCACATGCTATCAAGTGTGTTGAATTGATAACAGCTTAGATATAGGAATCCCAGCACAATATATGCCCACTTAATTGAGTGCTGGTCCCTATATCCCTGTCTGATCTATGACTAGATAGAAGTTTTCAAAGTTCTTATAAGAGTGTTTTGATGAACAAAATATTAGGTGCAGAATTAATCGTGTAGAAATAACATGAAGGCTTGAAGAGGAGAAGCAAATACTTTTTTTTTTCATTTCTATGCGTTTGTACCAGTCAAAAAGCACAAGGCAACAGTATCAGATGGTTTAGTCAAAGAAATGCACCATTGATATTTTGCTTGGTTGTCATTATTGACCTAAGTCAGCAATGTATTATGAATAACTGTTCATTCTGTTAGAAACACTAAGGAATACCTCTGTGTAACCTTCACATGTTAATGGGTTTAAGTAAATGAATAAAATGTTGAGTTTGAAATCACAAAATCTGTTTCTTTATGAGTAAGTTGGATAGAAAAGATATATGGAAAATAATATTTAACGGGCAAATATGCATTATATTAACCATGAACGTTTTCTCTTCCATTTTCTACAACTGTGTGAACCTGCATCGAGTAGTCTGTTTAGTTGCAATGTTAGAACATAATAAATAAAATGTTTTATAGCTGCTTTGTGTAGATAAATTAGTTCACAGAAGCTGTCCTGTTCCCACGATGACATCAATGCCTGACTGGCTGAACCAATGGTGAAGACATAGAAAGAAGTTACAAGTTGTTTTGCTTGTTTATTATAAAATGCATGTTCCTAGTGTAGGAGAAGATACACTCTCCTATTATTTTGAGGATTTTCAGACTTTAGATTTATGACTTGACTTCTAGCCGACGCTTTCTGAAATATTTCTCAGACTCACTTTGAGATCCTTTAAACTTGACACTTAGATTAATTCTGAGACTTTCTGCCTAAAACATATTTTGCTGTGGAAACTTTACGGAGTTTTTTAATGCTTTCACATCTTTGAATTACGAATTCTTTATAGGTTCTAACAAATTGATTATTTTTACAAAACCATCCTTTGGCCTAAGGGCTTGATTTAAATCTTGGTGAACGAACCACCAAGCCACATCAACAGAAAACCCCAAACCCGAAAAGAACGTCAGGCCAACTGTGTTCCCACCGCCGTATTTAGATGTTACAGCTCTACAACCATATTGATTGGCAACGGATTGCTTACGGAGGGAGATGGTGGTGGGACTCAATGTACTTCATACAATGGCAGGGGTCATGGAAGAGAAGTAAGTGACACACACACACAAATACAAACACACATACTGCCTCTTAGCCATATGTGTAACCCTGCACTACACACAACACAACACATGACATACACACAATAAAACATTATCATTCCAACACAACCTGTACATGCTGAAAACACACATTGACATACACCCATGACACAACATACACACACCATTGACACCACACACATACGACACAGCCACAGCAACTAACATAACTACACACTCAGCTACAAAAACACATACACGCATCATGACAATGTCTGTCACACAACAACACTCACCTGAATGTGTCTCATAGCAACACAACATACACAACATTGATCTCACATGCAAGTGACACACATACAGACACAACCACACCACCCGCTCCAGCACCTTCCAATTCAAACAGCCAAGTCACACAGACACATATACACATACTGACTCACATACACAACAGATAACACAAACCTGCTTGCAGATCTCCTTGCACAGTGCACACATGGACACCATTGTCCGTTGTAAGTGTTCAGTCGGTGTGTCAGCATTCATTTTGTAATGAATGGCAACACCATAATGGCAGCTATGTATTTGTGTACTATGCATGTTGTGCCTGTGCCAGTCATGTGTTTTGCAATTCCCACCTCAACATATGCATGATAGAGTGGTTTAAACATATTACATGTATATGCCTGCAGTGGTCCTGACCTCCCATGCAGTGACCACCCAGCATACCCTTGCAATGCTGCATCCCTACCTATGAGTCCAGCGACAGGAGGGTTGTGTTTTCTCTATGGGTTGGTGGCTGCAGTGACAACAGGTGTTGTGCAGTTGTTTCCACTCAAAGACGGGGTGGAATGTTGAAAAAAGGTGGGTTTTCATACCCTTTTCCCCCAATCCGACAACTCAAAAGTTGAGATCGGACCACCACTTTTTTCTTGGTGGTAAGGCACATCCAAATCTGCATGGTGGGATAGGTGTCTGGGATTTCACCGTCAGCCACTTTTCCCTATGACTCTGCTAATATTAGTGGTGTTTCTTGGCAGATACAGTGATTCCAATGCATGCTTTAATCTATGGGAACACAAACATCTAAATGCAGCAGGTGGGCTGTTGCAGCGGCTTATGTATTTTCAGGTGAAAAGTTGACAGCGGGGCCTTTGCCACCTACATCTAAATCAGGCCCTAAAACTAGTGAATTTAATTGTATGGAACATGCTTTTTGCATTGTTCTGTTTATTATTAATTCTAATGATCTTTAATTTTAAAATTTGTTTCTGTCAATAAAGATGAGATACTAATGACTGATAATAAATATTCTAAACCTACTTCAAACTCTCATCTTTGACTTCTGAAAAGAAAAAATCATTGATAAATTGAGAATAGTTGATCTTTTTCATTTGCAGCTTCTCCCTGCTTACCACAAAGGTCCATTACCCAGGGTACATTAGTAAGTGGAAATTTCTAATGAGACATATTTAACAAATTATTCATTATAAGTTTCCACTCTAACAAAGTTGGTAGTAGAGAGAAGGTTTAAGTAATGAGACAAAGGTAGATACATGCTCAATTGCCCAAAGCCTGAGTTTAAAGAATGGTGGAGGTTCCTGAAGCAGTTGCCAGTAGCCGTTGCAGATAGGTCAATTCCAGTTTTGGATATGGGTATCAACAGGGTTATGCATCATAATTGTGATGATTAAATGTGATTTGTGAATTTTACATTGCTTTGAGAATTGCTTGTTTGGTTGTGCTTAGATTTGCATTTGCTGATGTGTATGTGCTTTTGTCAAAGAAAATAAAGGAGATATCATGCTAAGAAATAATCCAAGATCCTGGGATAGATGCATAAATAAATAAGAGTTGATTTATGGTATTCTTGTATGCTAATGATTCCAAGTGCAAGTCATGAGATGTCATTGACTGTACAACTGAGATAATGACAATAAAAAAAATTGTTGTGGTTATATGAATATTGGTCCGTGTTGTTAAAGCCTGATTCACAGAGATGACCCTACATTTATCAAGTGTTTTCCCGACGGTCTAGGGCCCATATTTATACTTTTTGACGCAAACCTGCCCCAGCGCAGGATTGCATCAAAACTTTTAACGCTGGCTACCGCCATTCCAACGCACAAGCCTGGTGTCATATTTAAGGAATGACTGTAGCCGGCTCTGCGGCCTGATCAGTGTCAAAATAAATGATGCTGACCGGGCAGCGGAGGCTTAGGGAAGACTGGGGGTTGTGCGTCAAAAAATTGTGCAAGTCAGGGTAGAGTGAAAAATAATGGCTCTAACCTGACTTGTGCCATTTTTTGACACACAACACCCATGGCCCCCCATGCCACTAATTTGTTTTTTTTTAAATATACTTACCTGCACTTACCTGCACTCACCATGGAAGGGTCCCCCCATCCATCGGCGTCCTCCAGGGGTAGGCAAGGGCAGCAGGGGGTGTCCCTGGGTGCAGGGAAGAGCACCTGTGGACTGTGTCCATGGCTGGAGACCATGGAAATTAGCCCACAGGTCCCTTAACGCCTGCCCTGACCCAGACGTTAAAAAATTATGCACATCTGTCTGGGCGCCATTTTTAAGGCCCGCCTTCTCCCGTACGTCAAAATGACGCAGGAGGATAAATAAGGCGCACAGGCTTTAGAGTCATTTTTAGGACGGGAACGCCTACCTTGCATATCATTAGCGCAAAGTAGGTTTCCACGCAAAAAAAATTCTCAAACTCCATGGATTTTGACGCTAGACGGGTCTAGCGCCAAAGTATAAATATGGAGTTGAGTCTGCGCTGGATTTGCATAAAAAAAATCCAGTGCAAACAGAGTATAAATATGCCCCTAGTATTCATCATTGTGGATGAAAAACTCTTTTTGATTGAAAATGAAGACAGTGTAAAAACTTCAAAATTCTGGTTGTTGATTGTTGTATTTTTTTTTAAGAAGATACATACAAAGATTGTTATTTTATGTAGCATAGAGGTGTAGAATTGAAGCTTTGTGTGTAAATGGAGAAATTGTGAAGGAGGGTGGCCTGCTGCAAGCAACGAGTTGTTGTGTCATATTGTGTCACACTATTATTGGTCGATAGGTTGTTTAAACACCATGCTGAGATTAGTTGAGCTTTATAGAAAGTGCACAATCATTGGTTGCTAAAATTACTGAAGTGCACTGAGATTGGAAGAAGGGTTTTTCCGAATCAGACATACACAGGACAGAATCAAAACATAGAAGCTTTGTATTTGTTTATTTGCTATTTGTTGAATTTAATTTAAAATCATGATATTTTTCAAAACTTTTAGAAATTTTATCAGAGATGATGTGACTATTGCTGTTCGGGAAGGTGAAGAAACACCTCCTCAGAGTATATCTGGATATCACGTGATGATTGAGTAAGGGTATATACATGTGCATGGCTACATCAGTGGTGCAATATGACTGAAAAAGGGCGTTCAATAAGCTTCCCTAGTTGGGGGTTGTTCGACTTGGCATCATTGGCATGGTCTCCCCTAACTTTTTGCCTCTGTTCCCCAGGTTGTTGATGTGTGCTGGACTCTGTCTTTACTGTTTTTGATACTTAGGGCACGTTACCACTGCTATCCAGTGCTAGTGTGCAAGTGCTCCTATGTAAAATGTATGTGTAATTGGCTTTCCATGATTGGCATATTTGATATACTAGTAAGTCCCTAGTACACTGCACTAGACATGCCCAGGGCCTGTAAATCAAATGCTACTAGTGGGTCTGCAGCACTGGTTTTGCCACACACATGAGTAGCCCTGTAAACATGGCTCAGACCTACCACTGCAGTGTCTGTTTGTGCAGTTTTAAACTGACAATTCGACTTGGCAAGTGTACCCACTTGCCAGACCTAAACCTTTCCTTTTTATACATGTAAGGCACCCCTAAGATAGGCCCTCGGTAGCCCAATGGGCAGGATGTAGTGTATATTAAAGGTAGGGCATGTATTTATGTGTTTTACATCTCCTGGCAGTGAAATAACTGCCAAATTTGATTTTCACTGTTGCAAGACGGGCTGCCTTTAAATATTATTAAAGTGCAGAGTCCCTTTGGGAGCAGATAGAAATTGTATGCACCTCTCCTTTGGACAGTGACACAAAGGTAGCTGGGGTGTGGCCTGCATATCCTGATGAGCCATCTGTGCTGGGAGGGACTGGAGGAGTGGTCACTTACACCTGAAAGGGTGGTGCCTGTCCACTCACAATGCAGGCTATAACCCCCTGGTGTGTATCTGGGGCCTGGCCTAGGCAAGGCAGGATCTTACAAACAAGAGAGACTTTCCTTTGAAGTTTGTATACTTAAAAGGCAGAAAGGGGTGTCATTGGTAGACTCAAAACCCCTGGAAATTAGATTACTTCAAGATCTCTTCTAGATTCAAGAGAAACCTCTGTCAAGGAGAAGAGCTGAAGAGCTGAGAAGAAGTGCTGTCCCTGCCTATGACTGTCCTTTCTTGGGCTATACTGCAGTTGCTGCTTCTGCCTGTGAAAGGGGACAAATACTGGACTTCGTTGTCCATTCATGCTTGAGAAGAATCTCCAAGGGCTTGAACTGAGCTTGCCTCCTGTTGTTGAAGTCTCAGGGTGTTCAAAGACTTCCCCTGCCAGCACCTGGACTCTCTGGTGAGACTCCTGCCCTGCAAAGTGGGGCCCTATCCAATCCCTGGGCCCTTGAAAGGAGAAGTTGGCAGACAAGAACTGAAAATCCACGCACAGTATGCTGTGCAGGGAAATTTACGATGCACCATCCACGACGCGGCTGATAAACGACATGCTGCCGCCTTTGCAGCTGAAATCGATGGTTCACCTGCATCGCGGCTTGGAGATCGACACAACACAGCTGGAGAAATGATGTGCAACAACCGCTTACGGAGGCTGATAATGACACAAACCCCACACAGTTCAGTTTTCTAACACCGTGCTACCGGATTTTCCATGCATCATCACTGGGCATCCAAGTCAACCCGACTCTGCGCTGATCCAAGGTGCCCCATCCAGGCATTGATGCATTGCTCTCTTGCAAGGGAGAAAAACAACTCATCGCTACCCTTTTCCAATGCATGCTCACACATGTGGCTTTATTTTTTATGCTAACCAGGTACTTTGTGCAACAATAGGATTCTGACTGTGGATTAAGACTCTTATTCTTTTGAAAATTCATATCTTGATTTGTGTATGTTGGATTTTTGTTGTTTTTGTCTTGTTTGGTTTAGATAAATATTACCTATTTTTCTAAACCTGTGTTGTGTCATTTTGCAGTGGTTCACTCTGTTACTATGTGAGTTGGTACAAATACTTTACAAATTGCTTTTGAAGTCAAGCCTGCCTGCTCATGCCAACCTACCACGGGGGTGAGCGGGGTTCAATTGATTGTAATTCTCCTTTACCCTGACTCAAGTGAGGGTCCTTGCATGGACAAGGGATAACCTGACTGCCAACCAAAGACCCCATTTCTAACAGGGGTTATTTAATTTGAGAGTTAAAAACATTATGAGAAATTCTTTGTGAAATGAAGCCACCTCCCAGATTAACAGAATTTGAAGTGTTAAACACTTGGGGGAAAATGGCAAGAGACATGAATAGAGGAGACATGTACCAAAGATGAATAAAAGAATAAAAAGAGTTTAGTGAAATTATGCAGCTGCAGTTTGGGATGAAAATAAGCAGAGATTGAGAAAATACATAGTAGAGGAAACTAGGCTATGGGCCTGATTTAGATCTTGGAGAGGAATACTAAATCACAAACATGACGGTTAGCCCATTCACCATATTGCAATCCATTATATCCTATGGAAATCATAATATGGAGGACAGGATATCCGTCACCTTTTATGATGGAGTAATCCATCCGCAGAGGTCTAAATCTGACCCTGTAACCTGCCATTAGAAAGGAGAAAAATGAGCAAGCAGAAAAATTTGAGAAACCCAAAAGAGAAACGATTTAAGGAGAACCAAAAATAAAAATTGAACCAAAGGCAGATTCTGAAATAGATTTGGGAGATAACATTTTAGAATAATTGTTAGCTGAACATCCACCACCATATGTGGGACATGAAGCAAGTGCTGATACCACAGTAAATAATAATGATGTAACAGTAGCTACAGCTCCAGTTGATCCAAATGAATATCAGATTACTGGACAATTGCAAGCAATACAAACTGTTGTTACATAACCAGTGTTGACACAAACAACAATAGCACAGCCAGTTATAACCCAGCCGATTGTGACACATGCTGTTACAACATAGCCTTTCATTTAACAAGTTATTTTCGAGAATGTACAAACTCAAGTAAGAACTGCCCAAATTGTGATGCCTTCAGGGGTTACTGCTCCTGTAATAACAAGGCCAGCACACCTGAATGATTGCAACTCAGCCAGTACCTGCCCAGATTGCTTGCACCCAAATACAGTATCCTTACTGAGCTTTTGGAGGAGCTCCAATAAAGAGATACATTCCCACTTCCCAGGTTATAGTGTGGACACCACCACAAACTATTCAAACATTAGGAGAATAAAGTTAGACTGTTTTCACAACACAAACAGTACCAGGTTAAATTAATGTTTTAGAAGATAGGATATTTCCCCCATGGTTTGAAGAAACTGCCAGAAACTGTGTAAAAGTTGAGGATGCAGAGACTGAGTACTACTTTGGGCCATAAATAGAAAGAACATTAGGGGCCATATTTATACTTTTTGACGCAAAACTGCACCGGTGCAGTTTTGCATAAAAAAAATTACCGCCGGCTAACGCCATTTCGTTGCGCCGTGCAAGCGTCATATTTATACTTTGACGCACGGCGGCGCAATCAACAGGTGGGAGTCATTATTTTTGAAGCACACTGCGGCGTCAAGTCGTAAAGGAAAACGACGTTAACGCGGTGGAAATGACTGTGGGTAATTTACGACACTGCAACCCGGATATGCGCAATAGCGTAAAAAAAAAACGGGAACACTGCAAGTGCACCAGAGGAGAGCCAAAATGGATCCCAGATGCCACTACAGACCCCAGGAAGATGACAGCAGACCAGGAACCAGCCAGGACGATCCATACAAGAGCCAGGACACTTATAGAAAGAAAAGAAAGTGTCGCTTCAGTGCAGAGGAGCAGGAAATTCTGGTTAAAGAGATGACGGAACACCAGCACCAACTGTTTATCACCTCAAAGTTGCCAATCAGTAGGAGAGAGGCCATATGGCAACATATTGTTGACAAGATTAACAGTGTGGCTGAGTACGCAGAACAGTCACCGATTGTAAGAAACGCTGGCATGACTGCAAACGCAGGACCAAGGAAAAGATGGCCAGGAACAGGAAGGCAGCACTGCAGACTGGAGGGGGGAGTCCAGCACACCAGGAGGCCCTGGACCACATGGAGGAGATGGTCGCAGCCGTCATCCCTGAGGAGATCGTCACAGGGATTCAAGGACAGGACAGCGCAAACTACCACGAGACAACGCACATGCAGGGTAAGTCGCATGGGGAATTATAATGCAATAATGTTGACTGTAAGCGGGGGGGAAATACCTACTACACATTGCATTTAAGTCATCATATACATGGAGTGGCATGGGTAAAGGGGCACCGCAGGGGGGCATGGCCTGCACAAACAGAAGCTGGGGCACAACATTACACTACACCAACAACAGTCCCATGGGGGCATGCTGTCATGCCAACGATGGAGCAAAGGGAAAGCCACGCCAGGAGGGAAGGCCACTACGTCAAACTTACATCCTGGCACTCGTCAGCCAACATATCTCCTACATTAACTAGGGCCCTATTAGCAATCCTCTAGCCAAACCGACAACTGCAATGTAACTGCAACAACAGTTGCCACTACCACCTCTGATCTGTGTGCAGCTCAAGTAGCCAATGGCAGTAACCTCCCCATGGAACATACATACCTAAATTAGGGGGTGAGGATGACATCTGCAACAATCTCCAGTAACAAGACAAAGGCCCCAGTACACTCATATGTCAATGCCCATAGGTGTCAAAAACATCAGCCAATGTAAACAACAATAGGAACTACACAGCACTAAGGACACACCCATGCTGCATATGTCAGGGTCCATCCCGTGCCTGGCTAACAAGGCAACATCACAAATGTCATACTGCTCAGACAACAGCATTGAATAGGGGACACATGGAACTGGTCACTGAAATACACCTGCACAGTCACAGAACAAAATAAGACACTGATAAGACTATCAGGGCAATCCAATGTAACACACATTACCCAACATCAGCAGGACACATCAACAATATCAACATCCATATCACAACATAACATTGCCATGCATAGGATATGCTACATGTCAAGTAAAATTAAGTTGATGTGAAAGATCAGGGATTGGGGCAGGTCCTGATAGTTAAGTGTGGTGCCAGGGCCATCACAACACCTACAGCCAGTGAAAGGTCTCACCATGAGAATGGATATACACGGAGGGTCGAGTAGGACCAGAAGGTGGCGATTCTCTATTTGGCATAAATCTACACCTAGAGGCGATGAGGCTGACAAGTTGGATAACTCAATAACATACATGTGACACACAGGTGGGCCATAGGCCAGAAACAATGCCCATCTGAAGGACTGCAGATATTAACACAAAACAAGATCACAAAGTGAATTCATCAAAAGGCAGGCACGTCACGTCAAAAATGTCACAACACAGACACACTAATTGTACCCTGTTTCATTGCAGAGGAAGATGGATCTCCTGCCGATATGCCTGTCCCAGATTTCCCTGATGACATGGATGACAAGCCCATAAACATTCCCCAGGAGACTATCCAAAAGGTCCTTGAAAGCCTCCAGACCCCACCTTCAGTCACAAGGAGGAGCACAGAACAAGCAGCCATCGCAGAGGACCCACCCACCACCCCAATTGCAAGACCTGCCAGCTCCAATACATCTGAGGACTCAGACGACACTGGCACCATTTTTGAGAGAACTGTAGTTGGAGTACAGCGGGAGCTGGCCAAGGAGGTGCGGGTGGGGATGCAAACTATGGCAGCCAGCCTTGAGGGGGTGCGTTCGTGCATGATGTCATCTGCAGATCAGGCAGCAGCTATGCAAGCCCTAACATCCATACTGCAAGGACTACAAGAAACTGTCAAGAAATTCACCACTGCAGTAAGGGAGTTGCCACAACACCTCACACCCCAAACATTCCACTGCATGCACGAATGCAATCATGACTCCCTCAGGGCCGACCTGGCTGCCTACCATCGTGATGTGGCTGCTATTCTCAAAAACCAGCAGACCCCCCCTTGCAGCAGTACTGCCCTTAAGACCTTCACAGGGAGCAGCGACCGGGATGTCTGACTCCACGTCTTCTAACACTGAGGTGTGTGTTGCCCCTTCACAAACAACAACAACAAGGACGAAGCAGGCAACAAACACATCAGAAGAAGAAGACATGGAACAGATCACATTCACACGGAAGAGTACCCGGAAGCACTAGTTCCTGCACCATGGCCTACTTTGACCAAGGTCCAACGTTTTGTCAAATGCCAGTCTTACAACAACTGTACTCAATGACTGTTCTGCTAACTACTGTATAACTTGTCAGCATGCCCAGTTAATGTCTCTCTCTTACTAATCGGCAAATCCTGTCCCTCTGCACTGTCTGTAACATCACCCCAGTATGTCCGTAGCATTACCTACACCCCTTCTGTAGGATCACCATGTAAGATTTCACTAGAACGGACTCAGCAAACATGGACAATGTACATATTGCACTACAGCACCTATCAATAAATAGCACTTGCACAACAAATATGTCTCTGTGTAATTTGACACATCAACTGTGCAGTAGATAACACAAATGTACCTGTGTTCCAATCATGTAGCTTGTCAATACAACTGTCCTGACATCATGTAGTCAGAACCATCTGCACAGTGGCCAGGATTGCATCATAGCCTGCCCATCCTGAGGAGAATAACTGATGAAGTGAGAAACCACACACCATCATGCTGTGTTGGACAGAATAATGCTTCCTCAAGAGATATCAAAGTCAACTAATAGTGGCTGATAAATGTTGTCACCATGCAATACTAACAGATTGAACTGTGCAGTCTAATCTAAGCAAACACTACAAAACACAGCATGAATCAATCTTTCTGAGTTAACATCCAAATAGGTAATCATTCTGAATAGTGACACAAATGATCTATGTCAGTTATGAAGACAAGAAGACAAGAGTGTTAACAAGACCTCATCTTCGAAGGTGTCCCTGAACATCACACTGCAGTCCGACCTAACACTGTCCCCACAATACCAAGTATGGAAGCACACTTTGTGACGTAGAAAACATATTCATCGACAAAAATCCTTTGTGATCCATGCCAACTCCGATTGGTGGTTCTAACAAATGGTGGATTCTTACCAAGGTAGCACTGGGGTAGCTGCCATTTTACACCTCAGTTTGTATTTGTTTGTAGCATAGGACACAAATGTCATCGAACAACAATCATCTACACTGATGCCAAGGCCATGATCAAGTAGCAGTTAACACATAATGTAAAGGGTTATCTATATATTTATTCAAAACTAATCACACCAGAGGTAACTAAGGGAAAAGTCATACCTACCCTAATCTAACCTGACTACTCATTACCCACAACTGTCTCTAACTAACCTAAGCTAAACTTACTCTTCACATATAACGAATCATTCTAAACATCAACCCCCCACCCACCATTATGAGACAGGACACATGGAGGACAACACATACTAACCTACACACATACTATACTATCCTAAACAATCATATATTTTTTTGTTATTTTTTGTTTATAATTATTTTTTTTTTTATTTTTTTTAATACACACAGGAACCCCAACATTGCCCCCCACCTACCCACCCACACACCTAATAAGGAAAAGTAGAAAGAATCAGGACCCCACACCCACCTCCCTAACACTAACTAAACTAACAACCTATACTAATCTAACACTAATCCCCCAATCCCACTAATCATGATAACAAGGAAAGAGGAGGGAGGGGAAGGAATTATGTCCATAGAAAAAAGTTATTCCTAGAGGTTGGCCCTCCGGAAGATCCGCCTGATCGATTTGACCCGCTTCTTGATGTAGCTGACATCCTGGCTAAGATTGTTCACCTTCCTTTGAACTCTGTCCATCTTACGTTCCAAAGCCAGGAATGACGCAGGGTCGATTGTTGGTGCCGTTTGTGTCCCGGCCGAGGTGCTCTGTGGCCGTGTGGAGCCTAGCCCATTGGACTGTCCTGCAGCTGTCACACTGCTGGGGCCTGGGAGTGCTGCAGATATAGGGACAACTGTCCCCGCTGTGGCTGGGGCCACCTGGGGAGAACCGGTGGTTGTGGTGTTGGTGGCTGTAGTGGGCAACCTTGGGCCATCCTGTGGTGAAGCCCACCATGCTCCAGAGGCCCGATCAGACTGGTAGGTACAGGCCATCCTTCAGAACCCCGACTGTACCTGCAGGATGTGTCTGTACCTCATGGCCCGCCTCTCAAATTCATGCTTCTGGGCAGGTGTCATGTTTGCAGCTGTGAAGACAAAGGGCAACTATTTACCATAGGAACTGCATTGTGTGGAATAGCACAAGTGGTCAATCTGACAATACATCTACTGTACTTGTAACAGCTCATATCACCATACAGATCATTGAAAGTCTCAGAGGAAGTAAATGGAAACCCTGCCTACAAAGGTCATCTCACACATAGCACATACAAAATCTACATGATGGGTAACAACTGGCAATAACTTGTCATCAAAGTACTGACAGTTGCAGCTAACAATCATGCTGCACCTCCTCCGCCTATTGCCTGGACTACATATGCCAGTGAATGTGATGATAATCACAAACCTCAAGGTCTGCGATTTGTAATGGGATTTGCTAGTACAGTACTCATGTGCCATACCTCAGTGTGTACACTAGGTTCAAATTTTTTTTTCAAATAGTCACAAGTATGTGTAACATACTGGTTGCTTCAGTCCTAGCTACCCTATTCACAAACCCATGCCTGGGTTTGGGGGGGGGGAGAACAACAAACAATTCCAAAATACATGCACACCCAGGAGTGTATAGAAAGCTCAACATGTTTTTGGCTCAACACACACACCACCAGTAAGGGCTATCAACAAATTGGAGTCAGCTAAACCTTGTCCTATCCAAGGCCCACACATGTCAGAATGTACAGACGTAGGTCAACATCACATACTTCCAGTGAGGCATAATTTTCAACAGACACAGAGGAGCAAGAACACCCATGATCATGAATAGCATGCACACCTAGGCCTTTGCACTCGAGTTCCACACACTTGTAATACAACTTGTGGAAGTACATGCTCCCAGAAGGTCCAACCTACAGTGTACACCTTACATCGGTTAATAGGAAAGCAGCAGTCTTCAGAAAAGCCATTTGCAGAAGCTATCTGGGAGAAGGTCAGTCTGACATGCAGACTCAGTCCGAGACGAGTCCCAGTGCAACTCTTCTTGTAACTAGTGTATTCCACATGACTCACCCCAGTTCTCATAGCGGGCCCTACAGGAATGGCCTACAAAGCCAATATCAGACAAATGGATAAGCATTGGTCAACTCAAAATATTCTAAGAACTGAAATCCCACCAATGGAACAAGACTAAGGATTGGGCAGCGCATCACACCTTGCAATGTGTTAAACACACAGGAGTCCATCACACATCACCAGCAAACACAAAACATAACACACATGTCAACACTCACTGTATGTGTCGGAGTCCTCAAAACGAGCCACCTCTCCCACTGTGTACGGTGCAGGTCCACCTGTAAAGCATGGAAGGAAGAATATGCTCTGAATCAGTGCAGTGACAAACAATTTAAAATAAAAATACAATGTGGAAGCTGACATGGGTAATGAAACACTTTCAGACATGCTCATACTGCATGGAATATTTAATGGACAACATTTACATAGGATGGGTCTCCTGCTACAGTTACACACACTTCTACACACATGCAGTGGCCCTGACTGTCATGTGGTGGCAAACATGCACCTCCATTAGTGAGCAGCAAGAATATTGGTGTGTATTCGTCTATTCATGTGCATCCAAGAGAAACATCCATAGACTGGTTACTTGAGGACTGCATGACCTGTCAAACAGCCTTTGTGGTCATGACACATTTGTGACAGATAGGTACATGGTACAGAGGGGCAGGGACTTTGGCAATACCTCATGTTGTAAAAGTTTCATAAATTGATGTGTCCCAACAATGGTGATTGGCACCAAACATAGATGTTTGTACCCTAGTCCAACCTTTGGACTGCCATCCCTAATCGGATTTTGGCACAAGAAACAAAAAATACCTGTCTAAGATGTTAGCTGAGGGCACCTGACTCCTTTCCAAATATGGTTCATGTTCAGATCTGGCATGTATCAATAAAATATGAAGGAGCACATTAATCCCTAACAGGCATAGCACTTCCGTGAACACTTTCCTTACACACTCACCAGACACACATGAGACATATGTCTGGGCCACATTGATATCATCAAATGGCGTGAAGGCAGCACTCATTTTCTGCATCATGTAGGGTTTCCAATGTCAGTCTAGCTATAGCGTCAACATATGTAGGTATGATGTTAGTACATCCATACTTCACTGGCAATTGTGACCTGTAGAGTCCTGATTGCCTCATTAATGTTTCGCTTGTCTGACACAAAGGCGGCACTAAATTACATTCAGCAACAAGCAACCTGTAAGTGTGCAAAACATGAGCTGCCTGACTGCTAGCATTTGTCATCCTTCACATAGTGCATCAATTACCCTGTATGTTTCCTCAGCATTACACACAGTCAGCTACTTATCTGGCAGATTGTGTACCAATCATCTCATGTCACTACACAGCTTTTAATTGTGCACATTTACATGAACTCTACTCACCAACATGGCCACCAATAATGATTCCCAGGTGGTCAAGCAGATCTTGCTCCCTGGAGATCAGGTCAGCCCAGCGGTGCTTCAGTTGATGCTCATTGCGTTGGCTCCCATACAGACGCACCAACTGATGGTGCACCTTCCCCCACCGGACTTTTCGGGCCTCAGTGTGATACCCCTGTATCACCCTACCCCCGGCCTCCAGCATCAGTGGGAGGAAATGGCACCCAAGCCATATGAACCCCCCAAATTCCTCCTCACCCATCCTGGAAAGACGTGGCCTACCAGACATTTAGGCACAGAAAAGGGGAAAATGTAGTGGTAAAAAAAGAAGAAAGGGGAAAATGGGTAAAATTGGAGTAAGGAAATACAAAGTAAACTTAACAAATAGAAGAGCCCAACTATCCCCCACATAACAGTACCCACAACAGACTCCCGCAGACAATAAATACAACACTGGACTGGACAAATGTAGACAACACAGACTCAGACAGTATTCTACAACAATATATTAATGACAAAACAAAAAGTAAGATGGCACTCTGGACACAAAAGCACAACATCACAGGACAACACTCTGCACACAGCCACACAGTCTAGAATAATCACAGACTGCAAAGTGAAAGTGAAAGTACACCCACTGTACAGAATCTGCAAACAGGATATTCTATTACATCACATCATGCATCACATGGCCGCCGTTTTTTTCCATTATGCGTCATATTTTCAAGCATACAGCTTGTGCGTCATATTTTTTGATGCACAGGAGTGCAAATAATGCTGAATCAAAATATTTTTAATAATTGGTAAATAATATTTGTTTGCGGCATAATTTACACTTCCAGAGGTGAAAATTAAGCTGCATCCAATTATTATTTACCAATTATTAAAAATATTTTGACTCAGCATTATTTGCACTCCTGTGCTTCAAAAATTATGACGCACAAGCTGTATGCGTGAAAATATGACGCATAATGACAAATATGTATTTTATATGTCCAAATGAGTCATGAAATTTTCCTTTACCAAACGGTGCTAAATGATAAATACTGGGGTTAGCGAAAGCAAATGTGCCTTACAGGATGTATGGAAGGTTTTAACAGTGCAATAGTAATGATTGGGCAAAATGGAGATTACTCATAATTGCGCACACATGTAGGTAAATGCTGTTTGCGACTTTCCAAATATGAAAGAGCTAACAGGATGTCTTTTTTAGATAATTTGTGAGCACATGTATCAAGCTATTCCAAATTGCAAACTGGGCATTTAGGTAATGCAATTGACGCCTAAACAATTTTTGGGGGTAACCATATGCTAATTACGAGTTAATGTAGCTAAAATATGTTTCACTTTAGACATGTAGCTCACACATGCCCCTTAAGCATGTGTGTGCTTCACGTGTCTGTAAAAAGTGTTTATTTGGGGTGCAGCAGAGGGGGACTTAGGCCCCCAGCACCCTGGGATTTGCTGTTCCTGACTTGCGAATAAATCAATGGTTTTCCCAATTTCAGTAATGCTAAACCATTGGCAGCAGGCCCATAGATGCAAATTGAGTATGATTCTCTTTTTGCAAATCTGTAATACCATTAGCCCATTTGAAGTTTGCCCTATTACTTCTTTAGAGAATTGTGACATACCATTTAGCATTGATTTATTAGCAAATTCTCAAAGTTCCTTATGTCATAATTGCAAATAGGTTTTTGATGTATGTGGCCCTTTATGCATTACCTGGTTTAGTGGCATGTTTCAATCTTCATGCTAGGTTACAATAGGGACACTACTGTGATAAGTTGCTTGCAACCACTTTGTTGATTGGATGGTACATGTACATGTGTGTGGTCCAATGTTGATCCTGTATCAACTGTTAAGGTGTATGTTGTCACTGTTACGTCCAGGTCTCATCATGAGTTAGTGGCAGCTAATTGTGTATCTAATGAGTATCCTTTGGAGATAAATGTGAGTAAAGTCATTGAGGACATGGTAACCTACACGTGGATGGTCCCACCCGGTCACTGAAGACGTGTAATGAGACTTTCAACTAGGCAACCTTGGTGTGCTGAGTGAGAGAATGTCTCAGGTGTCAGGATCCAGCATGTGTCATTGTAACATTTGTACTCAAGTTGGCCTCTGTGGATGGAAATGCATCTGGGAACATCATAGCCTCTGTGCAGAATAATATGGCTGGTATTCACCACACACGAGTCATCTCTATTATTTGGGCAATGTTACTCAGTGTGTGAACTGTCAGGGTCCTCAAATGTGTTGACTTTTCATGGACATTATCTGAGGTTGCTGGTTCTGCTGGAGGCCACGTACACCATCAAAGGCTATGGCCCAGGTACACTGTCACACTTTGTAGTTTAGGCATTAATGAGGCCCAGACAACGGATGGACCATGATTTAGCTATTCAAGGGCACTGTAACAAATATGATACCAATAAAAGTCAGATGATGCAACACAATGTATTTGAGTATACATTGATGAGGTAATGACAAATTAGCCTCTGAAGAAAGAGAGGTTTTGAACAGCTAGTGTGGTCCATATGTGGCCACGGGTATCTTTAGGGTGACCCACGGACAGGTGCCAGTCAGGCTGACAGGATGCAGGGTCAATCAGGATCCAGCTCTTTCACAATTGACATGATCAGTGGTCTGACTAAGACTGGTCAGAGGGAGCAGTAGACAGTTGACATGTCAAACTTTGTATGTCCTGTGTTGTTCTGAAGGTGACACATGAACCCATGTATAGTGTTACTCGGCAACATTAGGAGCAATGCTTAACGGTGTAATTGGCAAAATGACTACATCTATGCTGTCGGAGGCGTCAGCAGGGACAGTGCATGTAAATTTGGGTGGTGTGCATGGAGGTGATCACTGGTGTGGCCTCCATCAGTGTCTCACAAGTCCTGTCGGATGAGAATTGCTTTCGAATGGCCTACAGTACCTTTCACACGGGAAGCAAACTACAGGTGATACCAGGCCTTAAATACTCCAAGCCAGTGTATTATTTGAGCTGACTTCCATGCAGTCAGATAGTACTATGACAATGGTATACCATAGGAAAGGGTGTGGCACACTGGATGACTCTTGTTAGTGTGTGTGTGTAGATGAGGGAATATCAGGGTACACATATTTGTATTCCAGGGACCTCTTCAGACAGGTGGGGCGTGACCAGGCGCTTGGGTGTGTCATGTTTTTAGAAAAGGGCTGACATGTAGATGGGATGTGATGTGCTGGATGCTTGTCATATGTGTGGCACTTGTGCTGTGTATGTTCTGCTTATGTGTAACTCTAGTGACAGATAGTCTTTGCAAAGATTGTATGTAGTTGGAATTACTGCTGCCAAGGGTCTGGTCATACATTCCTGTTCCTGATGCTAAAGCATGTCAACTGCCTGATGTATGAGGCCTGTTTTCCCCTAGTTGAGTGATGGTATTTTAGTTGTGTGCCATATGCCGCAATGAAACATGTTTCCAACATGTATGTGTGTAATAGGTGTGGTCCTCAGCTATTGCCCTTCAAAGGTGAACTGTGAAGGATGTCAGTCATTTACATTGCGTGTGTATGTGACCGTTGTATGATAGGCATCACATTTGTAGTGGTATTTTCTGTGTCCTGATTGTTATATCATCAATGCTCCATGAGGAGACACTCTTCTTCGGATATTTAGAGCTAAAGGTGTGCAGAAATGATTAGCCAGACCATGATGTTGTGTTTCTTATCAGTGTTTATTTACAATAGTTCATTAAGTGGTGATGGTGATAATATTTTTAAAAAATTGTTCACAATGTGTTGGCGCCTACGCACTCCAGCAGCCGTGTTTGGGTGTTCCCCCTCATGTTGCAGGGCAGCATCCTCCCCTTCCTCGTCTTCAGGCATGTATGGGTCTGGTTCCAGGAGGGGAATGTTCCTTTTGATGCAAATGTTGTGCAGGATGGAACATGTTAGTATGATCTTACAGACCATCTCGGCGGAATATAGTAGGCTACCACCAGTGATGTCAAGGCAGCGGAACCTTGACTTGAGGATGCCGAAAGGTCCGCTCGACAATGCTACGTGTCCTCTTATGGGCGTCGTTGTATGCACGCTCTGCAGCAGTACTCGGGTTACCAAATGGTGTCATTATCCATGGCTGGATGCCATACCCCTGATCAGCTGCAAGAGAAAAAGAATGGGCTCATGTTGATGTAGCTGGCACTATTGAAAAGACCTTTAATGGCAGTAGTTGTCTTGTGTTGTCTGTGACTCTTTTGTGTACTGATGTGACATACTATACTTGTAGGCTATACCATCTGCATTGTGTTGTTTCCTTGGCTGAGCAAGTGTTTGTCTGCTAACCGTTTGTCATCAGTATGTTTTGGGATTTTCAGTACAGTGTGCCCTCCCTAGCATTGTGACTTGTGATACAGGTGTCCGTGTGTCTTCACTTGGGGTGAGATGATAGTTCCATATACAGTTAAAATAGAAAGTGTTGTTAACAAGTTCATATGAAAGTATCCTGGACATCCCATACCTTTAGTCTTCTGCAATGTATTAATGTAAAGGACTTACAATTTGCAAGGTGACATTTCGGCAACCACACTCATTAATGTCTTAACATTAGGCTGTACAGTAATTTCTAATGTGTGACAGCTTCAATGGTGACTTAAGAAACATGGCTAGTGATGTCAGGACCTCAGTGTGTTCCTGTTGACATGTTGCTGTTGTGGTGTATGTGTTGTGTGTCCTAGAGGGTTGCTGTGCAGTGTGTATATATGTAGGTTTTTGTACTTACCAACAAGTAGTCCATTGCCATACCGTCCATCCTGGAAGTGTTGGTTGATGGTGCAGTGACGGAAGATGTATGAGTCATGTACACTCCCAGGATATTTAGCCACGATGTTAGTGAACATTCCTTGATGATCGACTATGGCCTGCACGTTGATGGAATGTGTGTGCTTCCTGTTGCGGTATAGGTGTTCAGTTGCAGCAGGTGGCACAAGGCGTACATGTGTGCAGTCGATTGCACCAAGGACGTGTTGGAAGCCACTGATTGCGTAGAACCCCTGTTTAGTTTCCTGGTGCTTCTGCAGTGTGTTAGGGAAGCAGATGTGGCGGGGTGTCAGTCCAATGATGGCATCCAGTACTTTGGGCAGAAATGCAGAGAATGATGGTTGTGATATTCCGCCTACCAGGGCACCAGTTGTTTGAAATGAGCCACTTGCCAGCATGTGCCAGCATGTGAAGTACGGCAAGCAACTGTGTTTCTGTTGGTATGGTGTGGGGTGTCACCAAAGTGGGGGCCAACTGCTGTTCGATATTTCGCAGCAGCTGCTGAATGGCCTGCCAGTTCAACCGGTACCTCTGTATGATGTTGTGTTCCCTGAGGCCCTGAAGGGTTCTTCTTGGGCGGAATATCCTCTCCTGCCTTCTGCGCTGCCTTTGGGGTCCCTGCTGGTGTTGTTGTAGCTGCTGTTGTTGCTGCTGGGCTCTGCGTCTGCGTGCACGCTGGATTAGAATTACCTCCATGGCTCCCTGTTGCTGCTCTGCTGCTCTGCTGTTTGTTCTGTGTGTTCAGATTAAATACAGGTGTGTTTGCCCATTTTTAACGCCTGCCCTGACCCAGGCGTTATTTTTTGACGCAAATCGGGCTGTGCGTCATTTTCTGTATCCGCCTCCCGGCCGTGCGTCATTTGTGCCAGAAAGCATAAATACGACGCATGGCCGTTTAAGCCAATTTTTGGACGGGAACGCCTGCCTTGCATATAATTAACGCAGGGCGGGTTGCCGCATCCAAAAAATTACACACGCGGCGGAATTCTGTCGTCCGCGGGCTCGGGCGTCAAAGTTTAAACATGGGGCAACATTTGCACTGATATGTGCGTCAAAAATTTTGAAGCACAATCGGCGCAAACGGAGTATAAATATGCCCCTAAATGTCCCAATATTAAAAATTGAATTGGAAGAAAAAATAAAGGATTTTTGGATCTTGATCATGTACATCATTATCCAGAAAAATAACTGATTTACCTGTGCAAATAAAATACAAAAGAGAGCAGTAACAACAGATGATAAATTAAAAGAATTGGCTAACAAATACGATGTTGACATTTCAAAAAGCATCCCATTACAAAAACGTTTCAGGGTAAGTTTAGATAATGAATCAATTGAAAATATGCGTTTTTCATGAATGCAAATGCACTTTATTGAATTAGTGAAATGCGCCCGTAGATGGAGTAAATATGAAAAATTTGAGAATACATGGGCAAGAAAACTTGACAAGAAGATAGAATCAATAGCAATTGTGACACAACAATCAACGCCCTGAGATCCCCACGATGATAAGTAAGCTACAACTTACCCCTTCAGAGAATTACCAAGTGGAGGATATATATATATATATATATATATATATATATATATATATTGGAGTAGAGGAGATCTGGCAACATTTACAATTTGCCAAAATTGAGAGAGACTCTTATGCAGTGGTGTACACAAGTTGAAAGGTTTAGTAAGATTTCAAAAATGTTGTGGATGGATTTGAATACATTAATTGACATTGTTGTTCCAAACGATTTGTGGACTGAATGCAAAATTGCTGTTTGGTGACCAGGTGCAGATCCAACAGGAAATCCTTGTAAAAATGCACCCTCACTTCTTGTAAAGATTAACTATAATGAGGTGATAATTTTTCTGAAAAGCAGTTTCTCAAAAAGCATTGAGATTACATAAGGTTGAATCGAATTCAGCAGGTAGTAAAGGAGTCAGCCCATAAGTATTATGAGAGGTTGTTGAAAGCATTTCAGCAACATTAAGGTCAAACACATCTTGAGCCGGGGGCATGGCCATGCTGACAACCAAGATAGCTGCACGGTATTGAAGCCCTGGCATTTCGGGCCCATATATTTGGCAGGATGGGTCCATAAACCACAATAATGAACCCGGTGAGCATACCAACGTGCCCTGCAACACCCAACTGCCCTGGGGGCTGAGTATCCAAGATCTCGCTTGGGGGACTGAGTTGTGAGGCGGAGTTGCACCCAGTGATGGCTGCAAGCCTCAGAGGCCCTATAGCAAAAGGGGCCTTGGTGAGCCTGAGGCGTGTGGTGGGGTCGTTGGCCCACACAATCCAGGACTCTAAAAGTGATCTGGCCTGCCCTGGGCACCCTGCACAGAGCTGTAACGGAATCCAGCTGCTGGACGATTGGCGCAGCTGAACACCCTTGAGGTCTACCTAGTATGTGGTGGTTGCCTGGATATTTGGGGGCTGGCAGGGAAAGCCGCTGCACACCGGATTGCAATGAGATGACCAGTATGCAGTAGGAGGCTGTCTGTGATGTGGTGAGCCCTACACCAATAACACAACACCAAGCCCTGGCCCCTTATGGTACCACTCAGTTTACTCAGTAGGGTCACTTAGCCGCAACCTGCTGCCATTGTGCACTTGCAAATACAGAGAACAGGGCTTGTACTCACACAAGGTACCCTGTGGGAAGTATTTAAGGCCTACACCAAAGACATATGTATAGCTAAGCACTCATGGGTGTTAAGAGATAAGCGCAGGATCCTTTCCCACATTGAAACCAATCAGGCTAATTTGGATCATACTGACACGCACAGGACTTCTGAGGCCATCATACACCAACGTGCTACACTGATGGCAGAGTTCCTGGACTTAGCGGAATGGGAGGCCCACAACTTTGGAAAATATGCAAGAGCCCGCCACCATGGGGAAGGGGAGAGGCCAGGATGGATGTAGTCGAGGCTCTTAGAACCACCTAGGAGTACGGCCTATATCTTCGAATTGCAGTGGTCAGATGGCACCCTAGTTACAGAGTCAGTTGGAATACAGGCTGAATTTCTTGACTATTACACCAATCTTTACTCCTCGCCATTGAGTGAAGACGCCACAGAAAAGAACAACTTATCTCGGCATAGTGGCTTTGGTCTGGCTTACAGCCGGCCATAATAACTCCCTTTCTCCACTACTGAGATTGTTTGATAATAGACTTACTGGACTGCTCTAAGGAGCCTGGCCTTTAAGGCTACACTGGTGCTTTTTATCCCTACAAGCATGTCTTAGCACCACACTCCCTTGCCATGTTCTCAGAGGCCCTGGAATTGCATGTTCTCCTAAACCCACATTGCATGAGGCTGTGATTACACTACTTTTGAAGCCCAGAAAGGACCAAATGCACTGTGGATCCTATCGACCACTGTTGCTGGATGATGGCAATAAAATTCTAGCCAGCCAGACTTACTCTGCCGATTGACCAGGTCATTTCCCCAGCTTAATCAGGGTTTGTCCCACACCACTCAATGTCCCTTAACTTGTGAATGGTCTCTGCAGTGATTAAAAGGATTTCCCCCACAGCCCCTGCTGCAGTTGCCCCATTACATGTGGAGAAAGCCTTTGATTTACTGGAGTGGCTATATTTACAAGCTGTACTACTCAAAATGGGCTTCTCATGTAATTTTGCATCCCTAATCGCACTACTTTATACATGTCTGACTGCTCAGATCAGAATTAATGGTGCCCTTTCCACTCCATTCTCCATTACAGGAGGACATAGCAGGGTTGTTCCCTTTCTCTGCTGCAATTCATTATAAGCCTAGATCCCCTCATACACCACCTGCAAGAGAAACATCTACTCCAGGGCTTGTAATTCCAACCGGACCCACTTCTAATGTCACTATATGTAGAAGACACCTTACTCTACATACAACACCCTTCACAAAACTTGGTTCTGATCCTCCGTGAGATCATGAGGTATGTGGACCTGCCTTGCCTCCACATCAACTAGACTAAATCTGAAGTTTTTCCACTCACTGATGCCAAAGGTCCACTGTGTTGTGAATTCCCTCTGACTTGGTGTGACAGTTGTATCCAATGCCTAGGCATTCACATCCACTGGGATAAGGAACAAGTAGTGCGCTTAAACTATGGCCCAGCGGTGTGCAGACTGATAGCTCAAGTGGAACGATGGATATGCCTCCCGACTCTCCTTGGATGGGGTATTGCCATTATAAAAATGGTAGTGTCCCCCACCTTTTGTATCTCTTTCAGAACATACCCATACCACTCAGAAATGCATTATTCAAAACCTGTGGAGTGTACTGCTGCAACTTATATGTGCGGGCAAACAGTCTCGAATTGGGTGCGACACTTTACTACTTCCAAATGAATGTAGGGGTCTTGGAGTTCCACACTTGCATATATATTACCTACTTGCGCAGTGTCAGTTTTCTAGGCTTCACATGGATTCCTGAATGCCCTACGCCAAACCAGAACAAGACCTAGAAGCTCTGACACCACTGAGAGCTATGCTTCCGGCAGGCCTTCTTTTGGACCCAAAAGACATACAACCTTTGTCCATAGCCAGTTGGGCCTGGAGACTCTTGACTCGGATGCTAGGGGACGGACTCTGTATTCCCCTGTGATCCCGCTGGCCGACAACCCTTGTGATCCTATCACCCAAGAACAACTGGTTAAGCACACACTGATGGAGCTGGCCATACATACCACTGGAGACCCCTTCCCAAACAGGCATGTGTTTTTCTACACGGAAGATGATCGGTTTCACGATGCAACCTACATAGACCACTTTCTGCTCAGATACCTGAAGAGCTCAGGCCCAGTCCCAGTCTTCTCCACAGGTCCCAGATGAGTTTACATCTTTAACACTGGCGATTGCTGACAATGAGGGGGATAGGTTAATCTCCAAACTGTATCTTACTTGTTTGTATATGCTGCCGATTCGCGACTCCTGACTTCAGGCCACATGGGAGGCAGACTTGGGACACCTATTGGCTGACAAGGCTTGGCATGTCTGCTGTGTACAGACTCACCTCATCTCCTCTAATCATCACCATAAGCTAATACATTATAAAATTCTGTGTAGAGGGTATATCACACCCACAACACAGGCATGCATTGACCCTACTCAATCCTCTGAGTTCTCGAGGTGTCAGGCAGCAGATGCAGACTTTGCTCATATGACATGGACATGCCCAATCATTGCATCATACTGGGCAGTGTTGTTTGATAGACTAGCCTTGATGACTCACCTTGAGCTAGAACCCACCCCATTGTTAGCCCTGTGGGGACACACCCGTGACATACCCAAATCACTTAATCGATATGGTACAATAGCACTGCTTTTGGCTAAACAAGAGATGGCTATTCACTAGGGAAGCAAACACCCACCAACCATAGCTGTGTGGATCAAAAGCCTAATGTACTGTGATACTAATAGTGAGTTGTACATCAATCTGCAACCACCCACCTTCAGAAGAAAATACATTTTGCAAGACTACCTAATGACATTAAGTTCCCATGAACCAGCCCAGTCACTGTGAATGACCCTTCTAACTGAATGGCAGATTGTGCCTACATATTCTAAATGCTTGGTTGCTAGATGGGCCTTGCAACCCAACTACTGTATAGTTGCATAGTGGCTTGTGGTGTCATAGGAATACCTATTGCTGTGTTTTGTAAATGTGGGCTATCAAGTTATCCTGCTTCTTTTTTTGGGAAACTGCGTCTATTTCTATGGTATACTACAGACAATGATTACGTTTTAAAGAAATCATCTTGAACCAACAGATATGGGATACTTTATTTCACAAATTGTGCTTGGTTTGAGATCTGAGATTAGCCAGCATAGACAGCGGAAGGTGATTTGTTGGCGGAGTAAGGGCCTGGTCTAGATCCTGGCAGAGGAGATTACTCTGTCACAAAGAAGGATAACCTGCCCTCCATATTACAATCCCATAATATCCTATGGGGATCGTAATGCGGTGGACGGGATATTCATCATGTTTGTAATTGAGTAATCCCTGCGCCAGGATCTAAAGTCTTCACATGAAGTCTTGAAATATGCAAAGTATTGCAGTGATGAGCAGAAACAGAGGAAGCTTAAAGACAAGTTCATGTTAGCCCAGTCAAAGCTGGCACAGAGAGGTTTTCACAATCAGGTGTTTCAAGGAGATGGTGGTGTAGTACAAAGTGTTGGTGTTCAAGGCAGTGCCCAAGGGGTTGGATTTCAAACAGGAATCAAAATCATTCAAGGAGGTATGGTTGTTTAACAGGGTAGAGGTTGAGGCTCTCTAATTGATCCCAGTACAGGTGTGGATGTGGCAATGCTGAACAAAATGACTCCTTGCCATTTTTGTAGCTGGGTGAGCCAATGGAAGGCTAAATGTAGGCTTAATCCAGATTCAATAAACAATAATCCATTACGGGGCAAAATCTAATTAAATGCAAAATGTACTCACACAGCAAGTACAAATGCCTATGCTGAATCAAATTCCATTGATGCCAGTCCCACAAGCCGTTATGAGTCAGCAGAAAATGGGTAACATAAGACTAGATAAAAATCAAGGGTCCAAAGTAAATCGAAATACAATGCAAATGCAAAACCAAAATCTGATCAACAGTTTCCCATGTTTAATGATAAGAGCTTGCACTCAGGCATGTCACAAGGACGGTGCCTGAGAGGGGATACCGATTGCATACTTGGCACACTCTTAGAGGTAGACCAGAGTGGACCATTTATAGAAAGTGAAGTAAATGACCACTGAGTGGTGTTTCTGATTGACATTGAAGCTACCCGTTGCACTGTGAGAACAGCAGAAATCCCAGACCGACCCTTCTCTGAAAGAAGAGCCTAGTATCATGTGTTACAGATAAACAAATATACAAATCCAATATCAAAAGAAGTTCCTGTAAAAATAGGCTCATTTGAAGAAAATCACCCATTTGTTGTTTGTGATTCAGGTCCTGCAAACCTATTGGGATGGGACCTACTGTGCAAACTAAGACCTGAATTTGAGAAAAGTGGCACTGCATCCAATGCAGCACCACATTTCTTGCACCTCTTAGTGCCCCTTTACCGCCACCATGTGTGTGCCATATTTAATATACCGCACACCATGGTACAGGGTAGGGGCAATAGCATCAACATTTTTCGCTAACCCTACAGAGTACATAGGGCCCATTGAAAACAATGGTATGCACCCATTTAACACCTGCTCTGTGCCGGCGTTAAAAATAGCCACTAAAAATGGTGCAGCGGAATCCCTTAGATTCCAGTGCACCATTTTTGGGGTCCCCCTAATGGGGAATGCCCCCCTTTCACCGCCGCTCCCCCCTCCACCTCACCGTTCCATTCCCTTTGTCTCTCTCAGCTCCCCAGCCACTCCGTCCCCTGTGGCCCCTCCCCTATACCCCCTCCACCTCACCGTTCCATTCCCTTTGTCTCTCTGCTCCCCAGCCGCTCCGTCCCCTGCGGCCCCTCCCCCCAGCCTTCCCATTCGTCCAACTCTCCCTCCTCCCAGCTGCCACTCCCTCCCCCTCATTTAGGGAAGCTGCGGCATGGTTGCGCCGCTGGCTCGCCGAAGGCGTGCCAAAGGCAAGCCCGTCTGCACCCGTCCGCGCCAAAACCGTGCCCAGCGCCAGTCCCCCTGGCCCTCGCAGACAAGCCTACTCCCCATTCATCCACCGCTCACTCACCCAGGCCCTTGCCCCACCTGCACCCTTTCCAGCCCCATACACACTCATGGCCCCTTCCCTTGCCACACCTGTCATTTTTCCTGCTCCTCCTCCTCCTACCCCACACCACACACCAACCACAGCGACCCCCCAACAACTCACACAACACCCGTAATGCAACACACACCTGCTCTGCCCCCACCCCCACCAACCAGCCCGCAGCACACCACCCCACAACCAGAACACACCCCGCAACAACACCCTCAAGCACCACACCAACACCACCCACCACAACCGCCTAAACTGCCTGCTCCTCAACACCCGCTCCCTTCACAAACATGCCATAGAACTCTGGGACCTCATCACATCACAGTCACCCGACATTGCCTTCCTCACGGAAACCTGGACCAACCCCTCTTCAGAACCCAACATAGCGATCGCCACCCCCAAGGGATACAAACTCCAACGTAAAGACCGCCTCAACAGGCCAGGGGGTGGCATCGCCATCCTACACAGGGACACCATCAAAGTCACCACCAGCTCCCAAGACACTATTGACAACACAGAACACATGCACTTCCTAATCCACATTAACAACAACTCCACCCTCAGAGGTACACTAATCTACAGACCACCAGGACCACGCCCCGCCTTCTGAGACATCATCGCTGACACTATCAGCTCGCACGCCCTCACCTCCACAGACTACATCCTCCTCGGTGATTTCAACTTTCACTTGGTGAACCTACAAGACCACAACTCTTCATCCCTCATAGACAACCTCACCAACCTCGGACTCAAACAATTGGTCACTGCACCCACCCACTCAGCAGGACACATGCTTGACACAATTTTCACCTCAAGCCAACACATAGCTTAAACCCACACCACCGAACTACTCTGGACTGACCACCACTGCATCCACTTCTCCTTCGCCAAACTCCCCGCACACCACCATCAACACACCACACCCTACCGCATGTGGGACAAGATCCCCACAGAACACCTGAACTCCCAACTGGCTCACAACCCCCCCCCCACACCAACGACCCCAACACAGGAGCCCACAACCTCTCTAAATGGATCACCACCTGCACAGACACACTAGCCCCCCTCAGAAAACACATCGCCACCCGCAACATCAAGAACGCCCCATTGTTCACCCCCGAACTCCAAGATTCCAAGCACAAATTCCGCCAAGCGGAGAAAATATGGGGACAAGAACCCTCTACAACCAACTTCTCCACCCTCAAAGCCACCATTCGCACCCATCACCAACTCATACGCACGGCCAAAAGAGACCACTACAAGACACGCCTTGACAACAACTCTCAAAACAGCAAAGAACTCTTCACCATCATTAATGAACTAGCCAAACCCAAAGCCAGCAACATAGACCCTTCACACACACAGCCCCTATGTGATGCCCTCTCCAACCACCTCCACCACAAAATCATGGACATCCACAACAGCTTTACACCACACCCACCCCACACACCCCTCACTCACCCAACTCAACCCCCACTCATGATCCCCCCACTACACTCACCACCTGGGCCCCCACCACACACGAAGAAACCAAAAAAACCATGAACTCCATCCGCTCTGGATCCCCCACCGACCCCTGCCCACATCGCATCTTTAACAAAGCCAGCCCAACCATCGCCCCATACTCCGCAACATAATCAACTCCTCCTTCGACTCCACCACCTAACCAGATCCCTGGAAGCACGCAGAAATCACTGCTCTCCTAAAAAAAAACAAAGCCGACCCAGAGATGCTCTCCAACTATCGTCCAATCTTCCTTCTCCCCTTCCCCGCCAAGGTCGCTGAGAAACTAGTTAACACCCGCTTATCCCACTACCTCGAAGAAAACAACACTCTTGACCCCTCTCAATCCGGGTTTTGCAAGAATCACAGCACGGAAACTGCCCTCATCGCATGCACTGACGACATTAGGACCAAAGTCGACAAAGGCGAGACCGTCGCACTCATCCTCCTAGACCTCTCCGCAGCCTTTGACACTGTCTGCCACCACACACTCCACACACGCCTCCACAACATAGGAATTCGCCACAAAAACTTAGACTGGCTTACCTCCTTCCTCACTGACCGGACCCAGAGAGTCCGCCTCCCACCTTTCCGCTCCACCACCACCAAGATCAGATGCGGAGTCCCCCAAGGGTCCTCTCTCAGCCCCACAACATTTACATGATCCCCCTAGCCAACATCCTCCGATCACACGGAATCACTATCCTCTCCTACGCACACAACACCCAACTCATCCTCTCCCTCACCTGCAACCCCACCACCGCCAAAACCAACCTACACGCAGCTCTCCTCGACACCACCAACTGGATGACAACTAACCACCTCAAGCTTAACTCCAACAAAATCGAGATCATCATCTTCGGCCCCAACAAAACCATATGGGATGACTCCTGGTGGCCCACCGCCCTAGGACCCGCACCCACCCCCGCAAACCACGCACGCAACCTCAGCATCATCCTGGACCCCTCCCTCTCCATGACACAGCAAATCAATGCTCTTACATCCTCCTGCTTCCTCACAATCCGCACTCTAAAAAAATCCTTCAAATGGATTCCCCCAGAGACCAAGAAGACAGTCACCCATGCACTCATCAGCAGCAGACTAGACTACGGTAACGCCCTCTACACCGGCACCACACTCAAACTCACACGCAAACTCCAGAGAATCCAGAACACCGCCGCGTGCCTCATCCTTGGCCTCCCCCGCCACGAACGAATCTCACCACACCCCAAAACCCTTCACTGGCTCCCCATAAACAAGAGAATCACATTCAAGATCCTCATCCACGCACACAAATCCCTCCACAACACCGGCCCTACATACCTCAACGAAAGAGTAAACTTTTACACTCCCACCCGCAACCTCCGCTCAGCCAACCTCGACCTAGCCACAGTTCCCCGCATCCAACGCACCACCACAGGAGGCAGGTCCTTCTCCTACCTCACCCCCAAAACCAGGAACTCCCTCCTCACCAACCTCCACAAAATCAAAGACCTCCTGCTCTTCAGAAAGAACCTCAAAACATGGCTGTTCGACCAGTGACCCTCCTACCCCCACCCCCAAGCGCCTTGAGACCCTCACGGGTGAGTAGCACGCTTTATAAACTTTTTTAATTGATTGATTGATTGAATGTGGTGGAAGTGGTTACAAAGTGGTGAAATGCATGCATTGCGCTACTTTGTAAATATGGCGCAGCAAATATGGCCTCATTGACCACATTAGCGTAATAAAAAATGACGATAATGTGGCACAAGGATGCGCTAGGTGCTCTTAAATCTGGACCTAAATTATATACTTTTTTTGTACACCAAATGGGGTTGAATTGCAGGACCATGATGAGGACATTAAGTTTAAATAGGCTCAACAAGAAACAGTAGGGTTTCATTCTGTGCTAACCAAAGAAGATTTACCAACAGAATTAAAAGATATGGGGAATCCAGAAGCTTGGACTTTCATAGAAAAAGATATTGGACTAATAAAAGGCATAGAACCAGTCTGAGTGAACGTCAAACCAAGTGTCATCTTTCCAAGAACAGCACCTTATCAAATGCCTCCAGAAATAATCACTGGGATAACACCAATAACAGATGACATGCTAGAGAAAGGCATCTAGAAGAAATAGTGGGGAGCCCATGCACGTCACCGATTATGGGATTGCAAAAGCCAAATGACATGTTTAGGATTGTGCAAGTCCTGAGAAAGGTTAATGATATAGTAATTCCATGTTGTCCTGTGGCACCCAATCCAGCGACCATACTTTACAGGATACCATGTACAGCAGAATGGTTCACTGTTGTAAATCTTTGTCAAGCTTTTGTCTTGATTCTGTTACACGAGGAGCCAGTGACTATTCTCCTTCATGTTTCAAGAGAAAGTATTGCATGGTGTCAATTTCCCAAGGCTAAACTGAGAGTGATTTTAAAGAAAAAGTTGGAAACATTGAACATGCCCTGTAACTCAGTTGTTGTCCAGTACATTGATGACCTATTAGTGGCATCAGAGACTCCTGCAAACAAGATACAATTGATTTGCCAAATAACTTAACTGAGAATGGACATAGTGGGCCAGATTTATGCTGGCCTTGCGCCGTTCCAACGCTTCATTAGTGTAAGTTTTTTTACGCTAATGTGGCTCTGGGAGGGGAAAATACTGCAACATATTTAGAAAGTGGCGCAATGCTTGCATTGTGCAAATTTGTAACCCCTTGCGCCACAATATGCCTGCGCCAGGCATAATGTATGCAAGGGCAGTGTTCTGGCACTTGGGGGGCCGTAAAAATAGTGCAAAGGAATCTATGATATTCATTTGTGCCATTGTATCTGAATTTTTTATTGCCTGCTAAGCATAGGCATGAAAAAGAGGCTCCCATTGATTTCAATGGGCCTCTGGGTGCTTTGCACGATTAGCGCCCAAAGTTTTGAAGTTAATCCTGCAAAGCGCTGCTCTAGCATAAAAAATTATGATGTTAGTCACCCCAACTACCGCCCGCCATGGTGCATCATATTTTAAATACGGCTCTAGCATGGTGGCATTAGAGGATCACTAAGGGGTGCAGGAAAAGTAGCGCTGCACTAGATGGAACACCAATTTTCATAAATATGCCCCAAAGTGTCCCCAAGCAAGTGAAATATGGTCAAAAAGAAGTCCAATATTTGAGACATCTCATTGAGATGGAACAAGATAAGTGGCAAAAGAAGAGTTGATGCTATTTTGCAAATGTGACTTCAGAAGACACAAGGAGAAGTCAGAATGTTTTTGGGAATGGTTGGCTACTGAAGACAGTGGATACCAACTTTTTCTTGATAGAAAAGCGTATATTGAGGTTGACACAAAGAGATGTGCTGGATCCGATTCTATGGGACATCGAATGTATGAAAGCTTTCCTAGAGCTGAGAGAAAATCTCTGTTGTGTCCCACCATTGGAGTGCCTGACTACTCAAAGAATTCTACATTATTTTGCAGGAAGAGGGAGGGCTTCACTCTCTCAGTGCTTATACAGATGCATGGTGGTACGAAGCAGCCAGTGGCTTATTTCTAAGTCACTATTGATCCTGTAGCTACCCCCTTGCTTGGTTGTCTTAGAGAGGTAGCAGCTGTCAGTACTAGTCTTGAGAGTTATGAAAGCAGAGTGATGGGACATCCTTTAACTGTTATGGTCCTTCAGTCAGTTGAGGTTTTGCTTACCGGAACCAAAACCTAATACATGACTAAGCAGCAGATACTTGCTTCCAACACTATAACACTGAAATGCTGTCAGATCTTGAACCCAGTGCATTACTCCCCCTTCCTGAAAAAGATGCACATGATGAGTTGAATATGACTGTCTATGTCATGGATTTATGCACCAAGCCAAGGCTCGACATAAAAGATGAGTCCTTAATTAGACCTGATTATGTGTTATTTGTTGAAGGCTCTTGTCTAAGATCAAACAATGGTCCCCTGAGGGCAGCCTATGCTGTCTGTACAATACAAGAAATAATACAAGCTTCATGGCTTCAAGAAGTTTCCTCAGCACAAGTTGTAGAACTGCGCTTACCAGATCTTGCAGCTTGACAGCCCAAATGAAAGTGATATACTTTTGATAGTTAGTAAGGCTTTAGGGCTAGATGTAGGTAGAAACCAATTTGCGAGTTGCAAATTGCGAATCCTTCTGACTCGCAATTTGCAACTCGCAAATTGGTATGCAGAAAGGTGTCTCAGACACCTTCTGCAACTCCCTATGGGGTCGCAAAGACCCACCTCATAAATATTTATGAGGTGGGTCGCAGTTTACGACCCCATAGCGAGTCTAGGCACTCACGGGGATGGTGGCCTGCTGGAGACAGCAGACCACCATGTCCGTGACTGCTTTTAAATAAAGCAGGTTTTTTTTCTCTTTGCAGCCTGTTTTCCTTAAAGGAAAACAAGCTGCAAATAGAAAAAAATACCGAAACCTTTTTGTTTAGTTTTTTTTCAGAGTAGGCAGTGGTCCATAGGACCACTGCCTGCTCTGAAAAAATATTAGTGGGAGCATTCACAAAGGGGAAGGGGTCCCATGGGGACCCCTTCCCGTTTGCAAATGAGTTACCATCCACTTCAAGTGGATGGTAACTGCGGGTTGATTTGCGACCGCAAATCAACCCTACATCGCGGTGCGACTCGCAAATAGGTAGGGAATGCCCCTTCCTATTTGTGAGTCTGAAACACATTTTGCGAGTCGGTACCGACTCGCAATATGTGTTTCAGCATCGCGTGAGGGCATTAGCGCGTCGCAAACGGCGTTTTTCACTGTTTGCGAGGCGCTAATGCCTTCCTACATGTGCCCCTTAGTGTGGTCTATGACCTTGGTCAGCTATGGTCGCAAAGAGGATTTATGAAATCATAGGGTTCATCTACTATAAATAGTGAGCAAGTAAGGCATTTGCTAGAAGCTTAACAGCTTTACAGCTTTACAGCTTCTGACTGACAATGAGGTTGTGAAATGTGTAACACACAGGACTGACAATGGTTATCTCACTGGCGGCAATAGATATACAGATGATGTGCTGCATTGCAAATAAAACAGAAGCTACACTACAGTTATTGACATGAAGCATTGGAATCGTTGAGCAGATCAACTGAACAAATAAATTCAAATTGGCAAAAGGTTGTTGTTAGAAATTATGGCCCTCATTACGACCCTGGCGGTCAGCGGTAATCTGGGGAAAGGTACTGCCAACAGGATGGCAGTACCTTTTCCCAAATTATGACATTGGCGGTTTGGCTCAAGCCAAACCGCCAATATACCACTCTGTCCGCTAGGGTGGTAACAGCCGCCGGGCTAGAGACTTCAGTCTCCAGCCAGGCGGCCGTCACTGTCCCACCCCTGGGATAAGGACCCCGCCTACCGCCATGGTTTTCGTGGCAATCTTACCGCCACGAAAACCATAGCGGTAGGCACTATCAGTGCCAGGGAATTCCTGATTTAGTAGTGTCAGAGGTCCAGTACTTTTACCTAGTTATACGTTGAAAGTGGGGGTGACTTCAAAGAAGAATTTTGAAGTGCACAGAGTGTCTTTCTTCCTGCCCTGGCTCTAGACTCACTTCAAGGGGTTAATCATTTGTATGTGTGGAAGCAGGACGCTGCTTGTCCAGGTGTAAGTGTCAGCTCCTCCCTCCCATCCTGCCCTGGATGTCCCATTCATCATGCCACTCAGTCACACCTACCCTTCTGTTGTGTAAGGCTGTCTAGAGGGAATGCAAGAAACCAGCTGTCACCCTACTCCAGATGCATATTGGAGACAGGTTGCAGGCACACAGGGCTAAGAGAGGCAAAATGGCAGCTTTTTTTAAAATGTCATTTTCAAAACTGTAATAATAAATCCGACTTTACCATTAAAAACGATTTGCTATCACAATGCCATAGGTACTGAACATGAACTGCTTACTTCTTCTCATTTAGGAATTACAGCTTATTAAATGTGATAAGGAATCCCCAATGTTAGCCTCTGAGAGGGATAAACCTCACAGTAGTGAAAAACAACCGGGATATGTAAAACTTAAAAGCACGTCCTACATAGCACCTTGCCCTATGAGCTAACCAGGGCCTACCTTAGGGGTGACTTAAATGTAATAAAAGGGGAGTTTAAGGCTTGGCAAGATGTTTTCCATGCCAGGTCAACATGGCAGTCAAACTGCACACACATGCTCTGCAGTGGCAGGCCTGAGACATATTTAAAGGGCTACTTAAGTGGGTGGAACAATTAGTGCTGCAGGGCAACTAGTAGCAATTAATTTACAGACCCTGGGCATATATAGTAGTACACTGTACTAGGTACTTACAGGTAAATTAAAAGTGAAGATTGTGGATACATCAATCAGAAAAATGTGAAGCAATCAGGCAAAATGTTTAGAGTAAGACTACCCTAAGACTGACAGTGCAAACATGTGTGCTTCAACTTCATTAAAATGACCTGTTGCTTTACAAGTGGTATTGATGGGTATTAGAAGTACACTTGATAGAAAGAATGGTTTATCCCCACATGAGATACTTATGGGGAGAGCAACATGATTACCTGCTGTTCTCGCAGTAGCACTCAAAAACCTTGTAAACATATGACTTGGAACTCAACTGCTGAAAAGGGCTAGCTGATGTGGTGCATTCTGCCTCTTGATAGATTGAGGGTGTCATTGTAAATCCACATCAAGAGCAATGCCATGATCTTAGTCCAGGCTACTGGGTCCTTGTCAAGAAGCACATGAAAAAGTGCTCTCTGAAACCAAGGTAGAAAGGCCTTTCTCAAGTTATTCTGAGAGCTAATACAGCTGCCAGGCAAAGATTTTCAGACAAGTGAAGGAATCCAATTGTCGCAGAGTGGCATTGAAACTCTTGACATAGAAAGTGGAGAAACAGAAACTCAAACTGAAGTGACAATCAAAATACCTGAAGAACAGCAAGAAGATCCTGAAGAATTAACAAATTCTGGGTAAAGAACAACACAGATGCCTATAAAACTAAGGGGCATAATTATACTCTGTTTGCGCCGAATTTGCGTCAAAAGTTGTGAAGCAAATTCGGCGCAAACCTCACACCAGATTTATACTTTGAGGCATGGCCCAGCGAACGTCAAAAGTCTGCAGTGTGCGTCATTTTCTGAATGTGGGAAACTGCCTTGCGTTAATGACATGCAAGGTAGGCGTTCCCATCCAAAAAATGACTTTAAGGCATGTGCGCCTTATTTACACTACCATGTCATTTTGACACACAGAAGGGGGCGGGCCTTAAAAAATGGCGCACAGCCTGATTTGCGTTTTTTTTTAACGCCTGGGTGAGGGCAGGCGTTAAGGGACTTGTGGGCTCATTTCCATGGTCTCTGACCATGGAAGCAGTCCAGAGGTGCCCTTCCCTGACCCCAGGGACACCCCCTGCCACCCTTGCCCACCCCTGGAGCACACCCATGGATGGGGGGGACCCATCCCAGGTAAGTTGAGGTAAGTAATTAAAAAAAACAAAAGTGACAAAGGGGGGCCTAACTATGGCCCCCTACATGCCACTGTGCCCATTGGCCATTCCCAGGGGCACAGAAGGCCCCTGGGCATGGCCATTGGGCAGGGGGGCATGATTGCTGTCTTTCCTAAGACAGGAGTGATTTCAATGGGGGTTGTGCGTCAAAAAAGGCACAAGTCCGGTTAGAGCCATGATTTTTTACTCTAACCTGACTTACACCATTTTTTGACACACAACCCCCATTCATCCCTACACCTGTGCTGCCTGGTTAGAGTAATTTTTTTTTACTCTAACTAGCCCGCAGCCCCAGCTGACATCAATCCATAAATGAGGCGCCCACCTGGCACGTTGGAATGGCGTTAGCAGGCGGTAAATTTTTTGACGCAAGCCGGCGCTGGTTTGTGTCAAAAAGTATAAATATGGGCCTAAATGACCAAAAACTTACAATCAAAAGAAATTGAAATCAAGAATGTCAATTGAATCCATACCACTAAAACCTGATGAAGAAAAGATACTCATGTGGTATAAGTGACACAGAAGGAGATCAACAAGTACTCAAAAAGAATCCAAAAGAGCTAGTGTAAACGAACTAACATATACCGAACCTGAATGGACATATTATGTGAGCCAAGCACTAAACACCTCAATCTTAGGCCCATATTTATACTTTTTGACGCTAAACTGCGCTAACGCAGTTTAGCGTCAAAAAGTTTTGCGCCGGCTAACGCCATTCTGAAGCGCCATGCGGGCGCCGTATTTATTGAATGGCGTTAGCCGGCGCAAGCAGACCGGCGCTGCCTGGTGTGCGCGAGAAAAACCACGTACACCAGGCAGCGCCGGCGTAGGGGGAAAATGGCGCATGGGCGTCTTAAAATGGGGCAAGTCAGGTTACGTCGAAAAAATCGTCGTAACTCGACTTGCGCCATTTTTTTTCGACGCCCATCCCCCATCAACATGACTCCTATCATTGTAAAGATAGGAGTCATGCCCCCTTGCCCAATGGCCATGCCCAGGGGACTTATGTCCCCTGGGCATGGTCATTGGGCATAGTGGCATGTAGGGGGCACAAATAAGGCCCCCCTATGCCACAAAAAAAAATTGAAAAATAACAAAAATTATACTTACCTGAACTTACCTGTACTTCACTGGGATGGGTCCCTCCATCCTTGGGTGTCCTCCTGGGGTGGGCAGGGGTGGCAGGGGGGGTCCCTGGGGGCAGGGGAGGGCACTGTGGGCTCATTTTGAGCCCACTTGTCCCTTAACGCCATCCCAGACCCAGGCGTTAAAAAGCGGCGCAAATGCGCCGTTTTTGGCCACGCCCACTCCCGGGCGTCATTTTTGCCCGGGAGTATAAATACCACGTAAAGGCCTGGGAGTCATTTTTTAGACGGGAACGCCTCCCTTGCATATCATTAACGCAAGGAAGGGGTTCACGCTAAAAAATGACGCACATTCCGGGAACTTTGGCGCTATACGCCTCTAACGCCATAGTATAAATATGGCGTTAGTTGGCGTTAGTTTTGCGTCGAATTTGCGTCGAAAAAAACGACGCAAATTCGGCGCAAACGGAGTATAAATACGGCCCTGAGTTTTGCTTCACTGGAATGAGGAGTTGCCTTAACCTCGTTGAAATTACTCAAAAGAAATTCAGTTGTGAACAGAAGCCTTAAATTAACTGTTTTAACTGGAGATTTTGATGAAGTTACTAAAAGATTATAAGAAGACTAACTAGGTCCAAATCAGCAGATGAGTAGGGCTAACATTTTAGTAGAACAGAGTAGGATTAAGGAAAACTATAGCAAGACTGTTGTAAATAAAGCTGCAAGCAATTAACACAAATAAATTAATCAAGAAATGTGCAAACTGAGATAAAGACCGCCAAATAATGACCATGGCAGAGAACCCTCCCATAGACAGCCAATGTACTATACCAACTTGCCAATGCGGTACGAACACTCAACACGGCAGTAGCCATGTACATGCAGGTGGAAGACAAGGATCCGCCCACCATATTATGACATAGTACACCGCCAGGATTTCCGGGGCTGTAGCAACAACACTATAAAAGGAGGCACTCACCTCCAGGGACACACAGGAGTCGGCGCCCTCCATGGAACCCGTACTCCCAATGCTGTACCATACCATAGCCGTCTTGGAGCATCAGTGATGATGGAGTCAATGACGGTGAGTACAGCCCGCTAGCACAAAAGTGGGGGGGAGTGACACACACAAGCACAACACACTCCATACACACACACCGCACACCCAGTACAAGCTGCAGAGTAAATCGACAGTAGCAGAACCCACGAGCAGAGAAAGCTAGGACACATACCTCTGTTCCAATACTGTATTCTTGTTGGATGAATATTCAAAATACAAAAACATACTCAACTGCATATTTACAGACATGCAGGCCCAAAGGCCAGTCCAAAGTCACAAATGCCCACAGGGCAAAGTCCAAGCCCCAACTTGACTCCTGACAACATAGGGACTCCACCGTTCAGGGGCATCATGTTGTTAATGGGCAGGCACCTCAGAGGAGCTGGGGAGGCATATCATTGGTAGAGGGTCTTTTCCCAATGATCTTTGAGGGTGTTTTCTGCTCGCTGGTTCTGGAGGGGGCTCCTTGCCCACTTGTACTTGAGGGGGCTCCCTAACCACTGGTTCTGGAGGGGGCTCCCTGCCTTCTGGCTCTAGAGGGGGCTCCTTGCCCACTGGTTCTGGAGGGGGCTCCTAGGCCTCTGGTTCAGCCTTGGCTGGGGCCTCCTTGGGCTCAGTCTTGGCTGGGGCCTCCTTGAGCTCAGTCTTGGGCTGGGGCCTCCTTGTCCTTGAATCTTGGTGGGACCTCCTTGGCCTTAAATCTGGGTGGAGCCTCCTTGGCTTTGGATCTTGGTGGGGCCTCCTTGGCTTTGGATCTTGGTGGGGACTCCTTGGCCTTAGATCTGGGTGGGGCCTCCTTGGCTTTAGATTTGGCTGGGGCCTCTGTGGTCTTGGATCTTGGTGGGGTGGGGTCTCCTTGGCTTTGGATCTGAGTGGGGCCTCCTTGGCCCTAGGTTTTGGAGGTGGCCCCATGGTCTTGGCATTCTGTTTGGGAAGGGGCAGCACTTTATCCTTCCATTTTGAGGGGAAGGAGTGTCCTTGCTGCGGGGTGAAGGTGTCACACTCATGTGCCCCTTGGTGTCAGCTAAAGACTTTGGGGGTGGAGCAGTGTCAGACTGGGTGCTCAAGGTACTGGGCTGGGGGTGCAACCTTCCTCTTATGGCCAGGAGGAGGGGGGGGAGGGAAGAGATCAAGGCAAGCAAGGAAAAGCTTCTTAGGGCCCATGGGGAGGGATGTGGGAGGAGGGATGGGAGTGGAGGTAGAGGGAGTGATTATAAGAGGAGGAGGTGTGCTGGACTTGGGTGCAGGTGCATGGACAGTGTACATGTGTGAGGTAGATGGCTGTTGGGGGTCTGAGTGCAAGTGTTTGTGTGTCTGTGAAGGGGGTCAGACAGGGTGAGGGAGGACAAACATGACATGTGGATGGATGTTGTGGTGGTGTCTGCGAGTGAAGTGAGTGTGCTGCATGAGGTGGTGATTGTGGTGGTGGTGACTGAGCATGTGGTGTGTGGGGTGCATGTCTGTGGGTCTGCTGTTGTGGTGACTGTGGGCAAGACAGTGCAGGTGGCAGATTCAGGGACTTTGATGCAGTGCATGCAGGCATGAGTGAGGATGTGACTGTGATGGAGGAGGAGGGAAAGACAGTGAAGGCAGTGGATGAGGTTGTGTGTGCATCTGTCTGTTGGCTGTGTGAGTGTTTGTGGACTGAAGTGTGCTACCTGTGTTTGTCTGTGTGATTCTTGTGTGTTGTTTTGGATGCATGCTTATCAGGATGTGTGTGTGGGATGGAGTGGGGGTGAGGAGACTGTGACTGGGAAGTGGTAGTTGGAGGGGGAATGCATGAAACAGGGACACTGGCTGCCGTCAGTGAAGAGGCCAGAGCTTGAAACGATCCCTGTAGGGGCACCAATTGACTGTGAATGCCCTCCAGGAAGGCATTGCATTACTGCATCTGGGATGCCAGCCCCTAGATGGCATTCACTATGGTTGTCTGCCCTACAGAGATGGATGTCAGGAGGTCAATAGCCTCCACACTGAGGGCAGCAGGGCTGACTGGGGCAGGGCATGATGTGCCTGGGGCGAAGGAGATACCCACCCTCCTGGATGAGCGGGCATGGGCAACTCAGTGGGGGGCTACTGGCAGGGCGGTGCTGGTACAGGGGGTGGTGGTAGAACCTGTAGCTGGGGTGGTCTCAGAGGGGTCTTCCACCACCAGGGAGAACCCATTGGAGAAGGAATCGGAGTCAGTGGTATCACCTCCTGTCCCCACCATGGTGCTTCCCTCGCCCTCTGTCTCACTGGTCCCCTCTGCGTCAGAGGACTCCTGGGTCCCATGGGCTGCAGCTCACTTAGTTACCTGTGCCCTTGCTCCTTCACCAGATAATGCTAATCCACACATCGACATGGTGACAAAAGGAGAGGGGGGAGAAAGAAAGGGCGCACAGAGTCAATCACTGCACCAACAGTACAAATGGCATACACATCATTGTCTCACACTGAGACTGAGAATGGGCAGTATGGACCACACTGACACACCATTGGCTAATTACCACAGCAGGTAGGAGCAAGCCAAACACTGCCAGCTACACACCAACTGTGACCAGCTAAGCCCTGTCTGCCATGGGAAGCCACCTACCTAGCTATCAAAGATCCTTTTTACCCTGTTAACCTAAGCTGCATCCCGCAACAATATTTAAACTGGCATATTGGGGCATCCACTGGCTAGTACCCTGCACCCAAATCCCATGTCAGGAAACAGAGACGGTTGTCAAACACACTGTACTTACCCACTTGTGGCTGCTGTGATGCCCTCAAGTGCCTATCCAGCTCTGGGAAGGCCACCGCCAGTATGCGGGCCATCAGGGTGATCAGGTTCTGATGGGCATCCCTCCCTCGTTGGGAGGCTGTCCCCAGCTGGGCCTCGGTGGTCTTCTCGGCCCAGCATCTCAGGTCCTCCCACCCATTTCCTGCAATGGGTGCTCTACCTGCTGTAGACCCCCAGGGTCCACACGTCCTTGGTGATGGCATGTCACACCCCCTTCTTCTGATGGGCGCTGACCTGCAGAGTTAACACAAATAGAGGGACAAAATTAACCAGACAATCCAGCCTGTCACACATATGGCCTACAAAATGCATTATCCCCTCATCAGGTACACACATGACCCGTACTCCTGCATAACACTGCCACCAGCCATACCCCCATTGTGACACACTGCCAGCAAACACACACATCTCCATTCGGCCATGTTGCATGCAACGTACTCATGGTATACTCAACTGTCGGTCTAGAGACCCATACAACTGTGCATACATGGGTAGGATCCCATCCACGAGTCTCTCCAACTCCTCCGACGTGAAGGCTGGAGCCCTTTCCCCTGTTGCACGAGCCATGGCAGGTTCCAGACACAGGTCACAGCAGTGGAGATGTCGTCCTGTGGAAAGTCAGGCATCGAAGTGGTAGAAAGAAAGTGGTGTTCACCTCTGCGACGGTGAACACTATAACCGCTGGTGTTGATCATCATTGGTTCCCATACTCCAAAGAGGGCTATGTTATCCAATGAGGAATTGCATGGCGGTGCAGACCACCTTCCACCATGACACGAACACCAGCGGAATTAGGTCACTTCTACCTGTCCATGAATACAGGACAGGGGGTGTCCTTTTCTAAAGCTGGTACACGTACAGATTGATAAGTGTGTCATTCTGGTCGAATGTTCTCACCTATACAATTCCATTGTCCAACATACAAGCATGCTCTGTGTACACTGCTGAGGTGTGTTCATGGTTCCTGTAGTCACTCCCTTCTTACTTTTGGATCACTTAGGTACCAACCACTGTGGAGGAATAGGAAGAGGAGGCATGCATCCATGTACAGACCCCTTGTGGACTTGGCTACAGTAGAGGATAGGCACATAATACTTCCTATCGTCTGGACAGGGCCACAATCATAGAACTGTGCACACAATTGGAGCCTGATCTGATACCTGCTTTCTGTAGCACCACAGTAATACCCCCTCTTGTTCAGGTACTCTCAGTTCTCCATGTCCTGGCAACTGGCTCTTTCCAGGTGACAGTGGACTTGGCTGCAGGAATGTTCTCTATTGTGCTTGCAAGGGTTTTGGCAGCCTTGCTCAAACACATGTGCAGGTACATCTCATTCCCCCTGGTAGATGATTTACCAATGTGAAATATATGACATGTAATTGAGGCCATTGAGGGGACCCATATTGCCTTAGTCCCACCCAGGGCTAATGAACAGGTGTACAGGAATCTGAAGATTTTCCACTCACTCAATGTCCAGATGGTGTGCCTTGCTGACCAGTACATCTCCCACGTCGCTGCCAAGTTTCTGGGGTCGGTGAATGATGTCTTTGTCCTGAGGAATAGCAACAGTCCCACAGCTGATGGCACAACTACAGAGGCATAGGGTCTGGCTAATAGGTGTGCCTGAGTCCCCACCCAATGTATGTCAGTGTATGATTTTAGGAGTCATAACCCATGCGATTGTGCAGGGCTAATGTGTGTCCCTTAATTCTTGCAGGTGATTCCGGCTACCCAAACCTGTCCTGGCTCCTGACCCTGTTAGGAATCTGAGAAAAGGGGCTGAAAATAGGTACAATGATGCTCATGGGTGTACCAGGAGGATTGTTGAAAGGACCTTTGGTCTCCTGAAGGCTAGGTTCAGGAGCCTCTATCTGACAAGTGGATCCTTGTGCTACTCACTCCCCTGAGAAGGTCTGCAGAATTGTTGTTGTGTGCTACATGTTGCGCAATTTGGCCCTCAGACAGAATGTCCCCTATCTGCAGGAGGAAGGGGGTTATAATGCACCTGTGGCATCATTGGAAACCGAGGACAGCGAGGAGGAGGAAGAGGAGGAGGATGTGGACAACAGATCACATATGATCTTGCAGTACTCCCTATGACACTCAGCTAAGACTGTTTAACTAAACATTAGTATGTTTTAGTGTTGTGCTGAGTGACTGTAGCATAATGCAAGGCATTACCTTTGCATCCCACCTGATTTCATCTATGCCTTCCCTTATTGCAGATGTTGTTGTGGTTACAAAAGCGTACTGTTGTGATATGAACAGACTGCTGAGACACATTTGTAGGATGCATCAACATGGTACTGGAAATTTGCACAGGATCATGCAGTTCAATACAGTTCTATAAATTTTACATTACCTGTAGATAATGCACTATTACTCAAGTTGTGACCAAGGGTGTTGATTGAAAATTGGTATGCAATAGGAAGTACAATAGAGTGGGGTGATGGTTGGGAATAGTCCAGTGTAGTGGTCCAGTCTGTTTTTAGCACAGGTCCAGTATCCAAGGGGCCATAGGAAGGGGAGCAATGGCAGTTCAAAGTGGACAAGGTGACACAGTGGAACACAAGGGGGGACATTCAGGAGGGCCTCATTTCCTGGCAGTAGTCTTGGTCTTGGCAAGAGTCTCTGGTGTCTGTCTGGGTCACAGGGACTGTTTGTGGGGTGGTTCATCTTGTGCAGGGGGAGGGGTGCTGGTGGCCTATGGGTTCTGTGGCAGGGCCTCCTGTCCACTAGCTGCAGCAGATGTGGAGGGCTGGTGAGTACGCTGGCTAGTGGAAGGGGCCTGCTGGTATGCTGTATAGTCCCTCATGATGTTGGCTACGTCACCCAGCACCCATACAATGGACACCACAGTGGTTTTCAGGGCCTGCAATTCTTGCTTGATCTCCTGGTGGTGTTCCCCCTGCAGCCGCTGGTTGTCCTGCATGATGTTTTTCAACTAACCCATCTTGTTATGGGATTGCTGATATGCCCCCAGGACATTAGTGAGTGCCTCCTGGACCTGTCCTCCCCTGGTGCACAGCTGTCCTCCAACCATCCCTGGCCCCCTCTGCCTGTGTCCCCTGAACGGTGTGCCCACTGACCCCTGAACGCTCATTGTCTTGCCTGTGAGGAGTAGACTGGGGCCCCGTACAGGTGGGCATACTACTGATTGACGTGTCCTGGGGACAGAGGTCTGGGGACGTTGGGTGGCTGCTGTGGTGTTGGACACTGAGGGGGGGCTCTGTGGTGGACTGGGTGTGGGCTGGGGTACCCGATTGACCAGTGGTCCCTGATGGGCCAGGGAGTTCATCCAGATCCAGTACTCCGGAATTGCTGTCATTACTGGGGTCATCTTTTGGTGGGGGACTGGGTAGCTGTGGCACTGCCTCGCCGCTGAGATTGGCTGGGGAACCTGTGGGGATGTAAATGGAGTATTATGCTACATGGCTGTGACATATTCTACATCACTAGCTTCCCCTATATCATTGCTCTTGCCCTGCCTCTTTTGTTTGTGTATGGTGATGGATTGTGGGATTGTTAGTTCTCCATGCTGTGCATGCATTGGTGGTGGGTGTACATGCAGGCCTTGAAGGGATGTGCATGCAGTGGGTATAGCATGCAGGCTTGGCATTCAGGTTAGTTAATTCTGGAGGTGCACTGCATTGGATAGAGTGGAGTGATAGGTGTCAGTGTGGGGGTCAAGATGGCATGCAGGTATGGGGGTGATAGGTAGTAAATGTCGACTGAACAGTGTCCAGTCCTCTGGCAAATCCAGTGAGTGCCTCAGGATGCAGGATTGCCAAGACTTGCTCCTCCCATGCTGTCAACTGTGGGGGTCCACCGCTAGTCCTCTGGATAGTGAGCTGGTGCCTTGCTGCTATGGAACCCACCTTCCCTCGTAGGTCATTCCACCTCCTCCTGATGTTGTCCCGTGTTCGTGGATGCTGTCCCACGGCGTTCACGCTGTTTACGATCCTCCGCCATAGCTCCATCTTCCTGGCAATGGATATCTGCTGTACCTGTGCTCGAAACAGCCGTGGTTCTACCCTGACTATTTCTTTCAACATTACCCGCAACTCTTCATCGGTGAAACGGGGGAGCCTTTGTGGGGACATGGGTGTTGTGTGGTGTGTGTGGGTAGTGTAGGGGTGATGTGTGATGGGGTGGGGTGTGTGGTGTGGGGTGCGTGTTGGCTGAATTGGTAGTTGTGATGTGTGTGCAGTTCTCTCTGATCGTCCTCACAAAGTGGAGCCATCTTGTCTTGCTTGCAGAGGTTTGTGGGTGATGTGGATGTGTGTTTTATAGTGCTGTTGTTGGGTGTGTGGGGTGTGTTTATTTGTGTCAGGTGTCGTTTTTTTGTTCTGGCCAATGTCGTCTTGTTTTGTATATGGGTGGCCATATTCTGCATGGAGTTGTACACTGTCAACGGTTTACCATAGTTGAATATCCGCTGTGGAGATTCGTGGGTCATTATTTGGAGGGCGTTGTTTTGGTGGCGTAACGGTATGGGTAGTAGTTCCTTCAGTTTATCACATTCAGTGGGTCTGGCAGATTTGTGGTTGTGGCTGTTTTCTGTCTTTTTTTCTGTATATGTCATAATGTGGTCGACGGATGTTCGCCTCCGTGGCGGTATGTTGGCGGCAGTCACCGTGGCGGTATTTGTTTTTTACTGCCAATGTCATAATAAGGGCCTAACTTTGTTGTTCCACACACAAATTGCTTCATAAAATCTGACTTTAAGTAAACATGTGCACCTTAACCAGATATAGATGTAAGATTATTATAGGCATTATATTTTTCCTAATAATTTTGTTGCCAGTTACCACATAATTATTATACATTTTACACCAGAGTCAAAGAAATCTGTAAATACATTCACTTACATGGCATCTAGACCAGGTATTAATAAAGATGAGTTGAAGGCTTCTTTTGTAGATTACATGAGGGAAAATATATATAAATACATATATAAATATATACATATATATATATAATAATAATATGTTTCCATTCAAAAATCATATTTTGACTTGCCTATATCACCTTTGGCACCATTTGATACATTTTCAAGACATTTTCCAAAACTGATTCTTGTTACACATGGTAAGTTTCGGAGTGATCTGTCACGCAGGGGCCAAGAAAAAGGGGGAGTCAATAAAGCTGTGTTTCCCATGTTAGTTCCAACTGGATCTTTAAACATGCCTACACCTGAACCACTGGAGAGAATTACACCAAATTTGGCAGAAAGCTAGCTTTTTCAAGAATTTAAGAGAAATCCAAATTTGTATATCTGGCCATGACGACTTTGCAAATAATGACAAGCTTGTGCAGGGAAATGCAGAGCTCTCATTGGCTGCCAACACTTCAACCAGGAAGTATTGGCTGCCATCTTGAGACTCAGCTTCAGCCGACTCTCAACACAAATTGCAAAAAAAGGAAAAGTGGAAACTGTAGGAACAACAGGACCCCTTATCTCTGGTGTTCCTCACCGGAGCAAAAAAGCACTCTTTTTTATGTTTTAAAATTTGCAGCAAAAAATTAAAATTAACCAAGTGCACGCCCCCACTCTTGTTTTTCCAAAGCAGCCAGGTAGGCGAGGTCTGGGAGGCATTTATCTTTTCTATGCAGGGGGGCAGAGCAGCTGCCCCCCGCAGCCCCAGGGACCAGCACCTCCCCAGAGTACTTAATGAAAATAACATGGATGGCCTGTGTGCCCTCCCCAGAGTGCTTGGGTCTGCCACTTCCCCGGGACACTGATTCTAAAGAATGCAGGTGGTGCCCACCTCCCCTGCAGCAACGAGGACTGCCACCTCACTGGAGTACTAAATCATGATGTGCGGGGGCACTCTCCCCGGGGACCTCCTTGGGGCAAACATGAAAAAAAGAAAGGTGGTCAGTTTTGGCCCCCTGCAGTTCTGGGGACTGCCACCTCCCCAGGACTAAATTCACAATTGGAGGGGGCAGCATATCCCCTCCCTCGAGGAGCCAAAGATGGCCCTATGGACCACCACCCCCTAGGGCTGCCTCCTTCTATATTCCGGGATGCCCACCCCTGCGCTCCCTTCTTTAGAGAGCAATGCCAGGTCCCGCAGGATGCTGGGAGCTGGCTAGGATTGCAGGGCCCCTTGGGCCTCCCTGTGGTCCTGTGACTCTCTCTCTCTCTATTCTATCCCATAATGGGATGGTAGAGATAAAGAGAAAGAGATTGTTGTTGCAATAGTTTTTCCATTGAATGACTTTAAAAGACTAGCAAGATGTTGGTGACAAATGTTACAGTTACGTTTGGATGCAGAGTGGAACAGAGTTACTTGTGGGCTAATGATCATGGTCTTGTGCTATCACTCAGTAGCTTAAGGTTCAAAACCTCTTGGCAGTGTGTTTGATTATTTAATAGTGTTTTGACTGTTAAAACTCCCTAGTGATTGAACATTAACGTTTCTTTCCAATCACATGCGTGGGTTTGACTGTGGTCTAAAGGTTACAATCACAGACCCTGGCACTGAAAGTTAAGGTATCTATTCCAGGTGTGGCTGTGGTTGTTTTCCTTATTTAATTTCTTTTAAACTTCGAATGTTTAAGTTTTATACTGAAAGGTGATCTCACTCTTTTTAATTAACAAATACCACTCAGACACTCATGCACCCACTCACAGACCCACGCAGACTCACACATTCACTCACAGATCCACTAAAACCCTCATGCACCCACACACAGACCTGCACAGACACTGATACACACACTTAGACACTGATGCACTCACTCTCAAGCCCAGACAGAGACTCTGACAGCCATTCTCACCCCCGATAGCTCCTCTCACCCCTATTCCCATACTCAGAGAGGCAGGTGGCAGCCAACTCCGAAGAGCATGGCCATATGGCTGTGCGCAGCTTGGGTGCCATCACACAAGCAAAGGCCATGCACTGCACAAGGTTGGGTGTTTAGAGGGCATTGGCCTCAGGACCTGCAGCAGGTTTTTGGATTAATGTATAGTAATGAAAATTACTACACATTAAGAAAAAACATACCAATTCACTGAAAAAAAACAAAGGCTACATGGACGTTATAGTTAAGAATCAGAATACATTTTTTTTTTTTTTTTAAAGTTCACTTTAAAGACCAAAGGTTACTGGTATGTTATATTTAAGCTCACATTTTAAACATACAATACCACAGAAATTCATCTGTTATATCTCAAGTGACCTATACCTCGTGCTGTAAGGTAACTATAGCTCACGCCGTCACCATGTACTGCTAATTACCCCGCAAATTATGGCACTCATGACACCTTTGATAACATCATTGATAATATCAATGTAATATTTACAGTAAAATATTTGACAAGAAAACTGTGCATGGTGACGGCGTGAGTTATAGTTACCTTAGGTCACTCAGTTACCTTAGGTCACTCAGCCTCTCTCTGTCTCACTAATTCACACAGTCTCACTCATTCTAATCTGACCCACTCTGTCTTACTCAGTTCCACTCATTCCAAATTATTCAGTCTTACTGTGACTAATTCGGTCTCACACATGGTAATACTCAGTTACACTGACCGTCATTCTCCCTCACTCACTCACATTCACTCTCACACATACTCCTCCTTACTGTCACTCATTCTCACTCACTCTGACTTACTCCTTCACTGACTGTCTCTCACCTAACTCAGTCACATAGTCACACAGACATGCTCACAGTTCTGGGATTTCACCAGCTCTGAACAGTATCTCTGAGGGTTGGTGCAGGTGCCTTTATGCACCGGTGCCAGCAATCAAACGGTGTCACTAACCACCTTAGTTTGTTCCTGCACCCGAAGAGGGTCTGCATTTTATTTTTATTCTATCAAGAGTGAATAATTATTCACACTTCATACAATAAAAATGGACCGCAAAACAAGGAAGGTGCAGTGTAGTGGTGGAGCCCATAAAGGAGAGACACTACTGGTCCAGGGACACCCATGCATCAAACCAATCCATTCACTCAGTCATCCATTCTTTCACTTATCCACCTCCTTTCATCTATTCATTCACACATTCTTTCAATCATCATTATATCTTTTTCACTCATCCATCCAACCTTTCGATCTATATATCCATTCTTTCACTCCATTTATCCATCATCCTCCCTTTGGCTCACCCATCTGTCCACACTTTCACTCAGCCTTCCATTCTTACACCCATCCACCCACCCTTTATCCCATCTATCCATCCATCCATTTCTCCACCCGTCTCGCCACCCATCCCTCCATCCATTCATCTGCCATTCATCCACTCACACACCCCTCCATTTACCCTTTCACTCAGCCACTCATCCTACCACTCACTCATCCATCTATACATATATTCAACCATTCACAGTTCACCCTTTCACTCATCACTCCATCCTTTCATCCAGACATCCAACTACCCTGCCTTTTACTCATCCATTCATTGCTTTACTCATCTATCTTTACATACAAACTTTCACTCAGCTATCTCCATTTTTACTCCATCCATTCATCCTCTTTTCCATCCTTTTACACTTCCACTCATCCATCCATTCACTTTTTTCATCCATCCTTTCTCTCATCATCCATCAATCCATCCTTTCACTTCCCCATATTTTCACCCTTTCACTCAGACACCCTCTCCTTTTCACTCTTTTCATTCATCCATGCATCTATCCATCCACCATTTCATCCAACCATCCACCCATCCCTCCTTTCACTCACTCACCCTCCCACATTAATTATGAGACTTTGGGGGTCATTCTGACCCTGGCGGTAAAATCCGCCAGGGCCAACGACCGCGGGAGTACCGCCAACAGGCTGGCGGTGCTCCCATGGGCATTCTGACCGCGGCGGTACAGCCGCGGTCAGAAACGGAAAACCGGCGGTGTACCGCCGGTTTCCCGCTGCCCTGGGGAATCCTCCATGGCGGCGCAGCTTGCTGCGCCGCCATGGGGATTCCGACCCCCATACCGCCATCCTGTTCCTAGCGGTTTTGGCCGCCAGGAACAGAATGGCGGTATGGGGTGTCGTGAGGCCCCTGGGGGCCCCTGCAGTGCCCATGCCAGTGGTATTGGCACTGCAGGGGCCCCCGTAACAGGGCCCCACAAAGATTTTCAGTGTCTGCCATGCAGACACTGAAAATCGCGACGGGTGCAACTGCACCCGTCGCACCCCTTCCACTCCGCCGGCTCCATTCGGAGCCGGCATCCTCATGGAAGGGTGTTTCCCGCTGGGCTGGCGGGCGGTCTTCTGGCGGTCGCCCGCCAGCCCAGCGGGAAACCCAGAATACCCGCAGCAGTCTTTTGACCGCGCAGCGGTATTCTGGCGGTTCCAGCCAGGCCGGCGGCTTCCGCCGCCGGCCGGGGTCAGAATGACCCCCTTTATCTGCTTAGCTGCACACAGAAGAGGCCCATCAAGAACCCCACCCCACTTTAGCTGCTAATGGTGTGGGGGGGGGATTGGATGCTCCTTTAGCAGAAGCTTAACTGCATAGTTACCTATGAGTCCACCAGTACAATTGTTTTCCGAAGCTGGATCCTTCCTTCTCTTGGGCCTCTATAGCACCACAATAAGGAACACTCTGCCATTCTCAGCATCATAATGTTTTTGTTCAAGGTGAAACCAAGTGCAGTACTAAACACATGTTACTACTAGGGGAGCATACACCTGCACCACTTTTACAGCCTGCCCCTCTGAGATAGTCAACAAATTGTTGCCACTCACTCCCTACTTGTCCTCATTGACCTGCCCCACCTCAGACATTGAAGTAAATAGAGCTTTGCCACCTCCTACCAGGGCCACTGTTTATGCACCCCAAAAGCAAGCAGAGCACTTGCTTTCTAATTCAGCACTTCCTCTCCAGTGATGTCAGTGCTGTAGCATTTGCCGCCTGCAGGTCAAAGAAAACCTTGCCTGGCTGGCACTTGTGTTGTAGGGCATCTGCAAAGGTCACTACAGGCCACAAAGGTGATTCAGCACACTGTCTCAGAGCAGTAAATTATTTTCAGCTGCTCTGTGGTTTTCCCTGTTTTTGCCTCTCCCTGAGGGTGGCAGGGCAACGCCTCATGTGCCCATGAACACCAGTCACCCCTGCATTGACTCAGGAGAGGTAAAATGTACTAAGCCCACTCCATTCTGTGCAGCAGAAGGGAAAGCGATGCACTCTGGAGTAGTAAAATTTACTATTCCCTCTCCAGTCTGTGTAACAGTAGGGAAAGCGTTGGACTCCAGAAAGGTAAAATTTACTATTCACTCTCCAGTCTGTGCAACAGTAGGAAAAGCATTGGAAAAAAGAAAATAGTTCACTCAACACACATAACATTATTTAATAACTCTATCAATTCAACAGAAATGTACAAAGTATAATATATAAATTATGTGTATATACATATATATAATAAAATTGATAATTAATAATTACTTAATTAACTTCCCAACATATACCCCTACAAACCAAACAACCCACACCTACTGTATAACAAAAAAATATATAATTATTAAACAGTGCTCATAACTGTAATTCAATTAAATATTACGTAAAAATTAATAATTCATTGATAATATATCACTTGGTTAACTTCCCACCATATACCACAAAAAATCCAACAACACCTACTAATTTATATCTTAAAAAATAAAATAAGTACAAAATGTAAATACTCAATTGTCATTTAATTATTATTAATTAAAATGTAATTATTAATTAGTTATACTTAACTAACCTTCCCTCCCTGTACGCCAGCAAAACTCACATCCAGCTATGACAATATAAATTACTATTAACAATTAAAATAACAATTATTACCAACTTAAAAATGCAAACTATATTTGGAAATACTAACAACAATTATACAAACAATATAAAACATATACAATTAAAATATGACTAAAATACATAAAGATAATAAAAGTATTTTTTACAACTAAATGTTTGAAAAAGGTATTAACAAATCAGAAAATATTGAAAATAATATTACTTACCTAAAAATTGCTATTAATGTCAACTACATTTGTGCATCAGAATATGTCTGTATCTGATATAAACAACTTGATATTTCTGTGAATTCAATATTTTTCAACCAATATTTGTACCAAACACCCCTTAATTTTGACATTTGTTTTCAAAACTAGGAATGATCAGGAATCTACATCCACAAGACAGCACTTGGTTTTACTTTAGACCCTTTATTCCTTTAAATACTGTTACAGCTTGTGGAAATAACTTAACTTGCTTAATCCCTTAGCTGCTGGGCCTTTTCATCCCCCTGACCAATGCAGAGCCCTTTTTTGGCTATTTGAGGTAGTTTGCACCTCATAACTTTTTGCCTACATAAGCTATCCATGCCAAAATTGGGCCTTTTTTCCAACATTCTGGGGATTGTAATGGTACCCAGAGTTTGTAGGTTCCCCTGGAGGAGACCAAGAAATTTGCCAAAATACAGCTAAAATGTTTTTTTTAAAATATGGGAAAAAAAGTGCTGCAGAAGAAAGTATCTGTTTTCCCTGCAAATGGCATCAACAAAGAGTTAATGGTGCTAAAATCATCATCTTCCCCGCTTTCAGGAGCAGGCACAATTTTCAACACAGTTTTGACAATTTACTGGACATACACCATTTTTATTTGTTGTGCTTTCAGCCTCCTTCCAGTTAGTGAAAGAAATGGCTGTGAAACCAATGGTGGATTCTGGACTGCTAAATATTTGTTAAAAGAAGACAAAATTCTGAATTCAGCAGGGGGTGATCCTTCAAGATTTTCCTACAGAAAGTAACAGTTGAAATTAAAAAATATTGAAATTGAGCTGAAAAAACAGCGATTTATGTCTATGTTTTCTTCCATAACTTTTTCCAACTATGGTTGATTTTTTTAATAGCAATATACTGTACTGTTATGTCTGCTGGGCCCTTCTGTTTGTGGGGATATATAGGTTTTGTGGGTTTATCAAGAACCGAAGGTATCCAAAGCCAATTAATGAGCTCCATCTTGGAATAGGTTTTCATTGTATTCCCGGGTATACAGCCATTCATTTGGTAAAATATAAAGATTGAAAAATAGGTATCAAAGAAACCTATGTATTTCCAAAATGGACATAAAATAAAAATTCTGGAGCAGTAGTTATTTGCACATCTGTGAATTCGGGGGTCCCCATACTAGCATGTGAGTTACAGGGCATTTCACAAAATGACTTTTTTTCTGAAACACTGTCTTTTTTTTGTTTTTTTTTGTCCTCATCTCGCTAATCTATGCCAGTAAAGGAAGGATCCACTACTCATTGACCCCCAGGTGTATAGCCCCACAATATCAACGGCCCACTCCACCTGCCATTCTCTTCCGTGGATCCCCCTGTGTCCTTGGCAACTCCTTCCCAGCTATCCGTCTGGTACCATAACTGGACAATGCACCTAGACACATGGAAGGGGGGATCAGGTATAATCATCGGACTTCATAATCAAACTGAGCACCACCAATCAAGTAAGCATTTGACAAACATTTTCCCATCCCAACCAAAAAATATCTCTTTTGCTAATAGGCCCGGCTCTGTCCAACTTATATAATCGATCTACCGAGATCTGCCACTCCTGCACTGTGGGAGGTGATGAGCATACCCATTTATAGCAAATTTGCCGCCTGGCAATAAGCATCAAAACAAACAGAAGGCATTGCTGTGTTTGGGCTTTCAAATCGCAAACTCCAAATAAAACTAAAACAGGGTTCAATGTTATTCCTTCACCAAATATCTTGTTTAGGACTTTCTGCACAGCTTCCCAAAAATTTGCCAGCCTGGAGCAATTCCAAAACATATGAATATCATCCGCATTTGGGTCATCACATCGTGGACAGTTTTTCTGAATTTTCCCAATGTGGGACAGCCTTGTTGGGGTCCAATACACCCTATGCAAAGTAAACAGATGGTTCCTCCTCATTGCCGCTGATTTAACAGTGGACCAAAGAATTGAACATGACCTTTGCCACAACGATATTATATCAATACTGTAGTTGGAAAGATCTCTCCCCACTTCTGGAGCGGCAGGGGGGATCCTCCTCAGCTGCCTCCAACAAGGCTTGATACCAAAACGCAATTTCTTTAAGTAAAGGTCTCTGAGTTAATTTCTCCTCCCAACTAGATCTGCCAATTTCTCCTACTTGTAACGATTTAATCCAACTAGCCAACTGATAGTATTTAAATTTAGAAAAGGACCCCCCGCTCTCTCCAAAAATGTGGTCCAAGGAACCAACTCCACATCATCTATGATCTGACCCCACCTTAGTACCCCACTCACTTTCAGCGGGATTGATAGCTTATCAAGAAGACATACCGGGGTAACCGGTGAATCTCAGATTGGGGATAATTCAGAATAGTAGGCTATCCCTTGTAGGTTACGAATCTGTAGTCAGACCTTACAGGCCTGCCATAGAATCTTAAGTCTGACTTTTTTTTAAAACCTTGGATGACCGAATTTATTAAAAAAAAACTCGCCCCCTTCCTTCGCGTGTGCTGTCAGAGCTTCCCACATTGGGGTATACTCCGACTTTTTACTTAACAAAATTCTAATATTCTGGAATTGAGAAGCCAAATAATACTTACAGAAATCTGGTGCTGCTATCCCCCCCACTTCTTCTTACACAGCTTCTTCCAAGATATCCTTATTCCCTCATGTGCCCAAACAAACGAAGACAAATCTCCCTACAGTTTTGTAAACCACTTAACCTTGAATTCCAAGGGGATAGCGTAAAATAGAAACGTACATTTTGGCAAAATTATCATTTTCAAAATATTAGATCTACCTATTAAAGAGAGAGGAAGAGCCGCCCATGCTCTAAGGAGTTTCTTAGTCTCGAAATGGACTTTCTCAAAAATTTTCTTTGCTACCTCCCCCAGATCTTGTATAATCTGAACTCCTAGATATCTAATCTCTTGTTTAACTAATGGGGATTCATATAGTATATTCCAGCACATTATCTCTGTTTTCTCAACATTAACATTATAGCCTGACATTCTACCAAAACCTTCTATGACCGAGTTTATAGAGGGAAGTGAAAAAGAAAGATCCCTAGTGTAAATCATCAGGTCATCTGCATACAATGCAACTTTCTTCTCCCATCCCTTACTCTGAAAGGAGAGAATTTCCCAATTATTTCTAAGCGATATTGCAAGAGGCTCGATATATAAATCAAATAGTAGAGGGGATAAGGGGCAACCCTGATGTGTTCCTCTACAAATGCCTACTTCCTGTGATAGCACATTGTTAATCAAAATTCTCGCTGTTGGTGACCTATATAGCTCTTTAACTGCTCTAATAAAAGTGCTCCCTAATCCAAATAGCTCCATTACAACCTGCAAGAAAAAACAATTCATCTGATCAAATGCCTTGGCTGCATCAAAATTTATTATTGCCAGAGGGAGCCTCTCATCTAAGGCCAAGTCCATTGCAGCCAGCAAGTCATGCACTAACCCCTGTAGCTGCCTACCTTTAATAAACCCTTTCTGATCTGGATGGACCAGACCAGAAATGACTTTCCCCAACCTTTTAGATAATAAGCTTGTGTAAATTTTATAATCAGAATTTAGTAGTGAGATAGGCCGATAAGAAGAACATTGTGTTGGATCTTTACGGGGTTTCAGAATAAAACAAATTACAGCCTCAGCCCAAGATCTCGGTGCATGCGCCCCTTCCAGAATCATATAGTTGAACAATTTCAATAAAACCGGGATTAATTCTTCCCTCAGTACCAAGTACAAATCATTCAGGAGATTATCTGGGCCAGATGCCTACCCTCTCTTCAAACCCTTAAACACTTCAATTAGTTCCATCTCAGTTAACTCTCCTTCTAGTAAACTTTGTGCTGAGTTCTCCAGACCAGGCAATCTAACCTTAGTCAGGAAGTCCCTAATCTGCTCCTCAGAGTTCCGAGGCTTCTCTGAATACAAGGTTTGGAAAAAGGAAACAAAAGCATCTTCTATTTCTGTCCTTTCTACACAGATCTGCCCAGTAGCCTCAGAGTTTATTGAAGAAATATATTTCTTTGAATGATCTGACTTTGTTTTCCAAGCTAATAGTTTACTGCATCCTTCCCCGTACTCATAATGCACATACTGACTAGCTTCCCATTTCTTCCTTTCTTGCCTTTCTAAAAAACACTCCAAGTTCAAACGTGCTTTTTCGTACTGCTGCTCAAGAATCCTTAATTGAACCTTATTCTCCGTTTTTTGTGCAGCCTATATGGACTTCTGCAAAATTGCCATTCTGGTCTCAATATTACGTAGCTTTCCCCTTTCCTCACTACGCCTATATGCGGCCAAACTAATCAATCTCCCTCTTATATAAGCTTTGTATGCATCCCATATTATTTGCAAGCTAGCTGAACCCTGATTCAACTCAAAGAATACTCTTGTGTCTTTTCTTAATATCTCAATTATCAAATCATCCAATAATAATGAGCGATTTATTGTACACCAAGCCCTAGGGACTTGCATCATAAAGGAAAGATACAACTTTACAGCAGCATGATCTGAAAGGTGTGCCGGGGCATGAGCTACATAAGAGACGTTCCCAAGCAGGCTATTTTGCAGTAAAAAAAAATCTATTCTAGACTTATGCCCATATTTCTTTTTATGAAAGGTGAATATGGGCCCTTCCCCCCCCTTAACCTGCCAAACATCCGCAAGCCCCAAATCAATCATCGCCTGTTTAACCACTGACCTACTTCTAGGGGAGTCAACCGTCGCCCGGGTGGTGGATTTGTCCAAATTCAAATCCAACAATATGTTGAAATCCCCTCCTAACACAACCGGATACTTAGTTTTCAAGAGAAGGATATAAAGTTCTGTAAACGGGGTAAAATCATCCATATTGGGGCCATAATAGCCTGCAATTGTAATCCATAGCCCAAAAAAACAAACCTCAACCACCACCCACCTACCTTTTGGGTCTACCTCTACATCATGTATCCGTAATCCCTTAGTTTTTTTCTCTTTAAAAAGAATAGCGACACCTTTAATTGGGCACAGTTGATTAGACACTATCCCATGGGAGATCCACCGTGTGTTTCTAAGCACGTTTTCCCATTCTTCTCGTGAGAGATGCGTCTCCTGTAAAATAATAACATGCTCTTCTGCCTGTCTGAGAAACTCCAGAATCTTTCTCCTTCTACGCTCGACCCTTAACACGTTGATATTCCATGAAATTATTTTTAAGAGTAAACCCTCCTGCTTACCCATCTTCTAGAGAGACTTCTTGGGCCCTTCCCTTCTCCAATTGTAACAAAACCCTCCTGAGGACTTTTATATTTTTATCTTTTCTACCCTCCATGCTCCCCCACCCAAAACAACACACTCCCCATACCACACAATCCCCCCTCATATCCGTGACCCACCCTCCTGTGGGAACCCTCCTTTCTTTTAACGGGACAACCATAATTACCCCGTAGAGCACTCCGTACACCGGGCTATATCCAACCATGCCTTCATTACAACATTATTGGGACGCCTTCATCTGTTCTATAAGGACCCTAACTTCCGCTGGATCTCTTATGTTATGAGTTTTATTCTGCCACATAATCCGTAGGGCCGCTGGGAATCTCAGCTGCACTGTTGCCCCCAAAGAACGAAGCTCTTGCATTAATTTCCCCAGCTCCCACTGTCTGTCCAATGTCGCTCTCGAGACATCTGACCGTATTCTAAAAAACCATTCACCTTTGACAAAATTTCCCACCTTCAAAGCCTCGGACAGGATCTTCTCTTTTATTGAATAAGTAGCAAAATTCACTAGAATTCTTCTGGGGGATTTCCTTCCTGCATTTTTTTTTAACAGATCTCGATGTATTCTTTGAATATCGTCCTCCAATTTCAAATGTGCTAAACCTGGCATTGTGTCTTTTATCAATGAGATCATGTATTCCTTAAGATCCGCCCCTTCCGTCCCCTCCGGTACTCCTAGAACCCTAATATTGTTTCTCCTCATATTGTTCTCCAAAAATTCTAATTTATCCTGTAGGTTCCTCTCCCCACGTTTAAGCTGCAAGATATCATGAGTGTTGGCCGACACCTGGCCTTTTTGTTCTTCCACAACCTCCTCCACCATACCAACACGATCTGTAAACGGATTAATTTTGGTCTCCAAAACCATACACGCTTCCTGAATCTTAGCTTGGTTGCTGTCAGAGATCTCAAACTTTTCCCAAATCTCTTTCGTCAGGGAAACCAAAAGTTCGTAAACAACCCCATTACTAGCCTCTGCGGGGGCTGAGGTATTGGGCTCAAAAAGAGGGGCCCGTAAGGGCAAGGAATCCTCCCTGCTCCATAAAAGACCACTGCCTTTTTGAGGCATCTGGGACATCTGAGCTTCACACCTCTCCAGAGGCTCCTGTTCCAATGCCTCCAAGCCCCCTATGGCCAGGTGTGCTTCCAGAGGCAAAGGAGAGATCTCACTTGCCTCCTCCACCCCTGGCTGAAAATATTTAGTTATTGAACCTAGGGTAGCACTTTTTCCCCCAGAGTCACCAGTACTGCCCGTATAGTTCTCCAGTTCTACCAGACTCCCCTTTATTCGAGATTGGACCCTTCTTTTGGTAAAACATACATTGTCCACACTTGTAATATTTTCCGATCCCCGAGAGCCAAGCTTACCTTTTCGCGTCGCCCCTAGCTTGATAGCGCCTACCTGGGGGCCTTTCAAATAGTGCTTAACTGGTGACATTAATGCTGGTCCAGATGTCTCTTCTCCTTGCTTCTCTCCTTCTGTTAAGCCAGCCCCAGGAGATGTTCTTGGGCCTCGAAGGCTACACCTGGAGGTGTAGTATCTTCCCCGACGCACACCCCTTACAGCCTCGCTCCACACTCCCGAGGTTGAGTGAGACCTCCAACGTCTCTCTCCACATGTATCTTTAATTGCGCTTCTACCTGCTGCTGCAGCGGCTCTAGTGTAGATATGTGCCAGAATTCCCAAAAATGTTTTGCAGCGGGTTACAGCCTCCCGCTGCCGCCTGAGAAAGAGAAAAAAAAAAGGGAAAATACGACCCCAAAAAAAAACAGACTCGCATCGGAGTTACCACAATCTCAAGGGCTACAATCTTGCTCAATGCTCTTAAACCCTGAGCAAAAAGAAGAAATAGAGACAGGTAGAGTTAAGAATATTAGCAGAGGATATATTTCCATCAATATCCCTGCAGCAGAGTAACTCAAGCATTTGGTAGCCGATAGCCGGTATTCCTTGGTGTTAGAAAATAAAGTTAGGAAAAAAAGGGAGAAACACGGTTCCAAAAAAAAAAAAAAAAAAAAAAACTCAAAGCTTGGTTCTTGTAGGGGCTCCTAGAGCTAAGCCAGACCCTTTATCGGCTCTCCCTGTTACTTTGTTGGTATGCCGACTTTTTTTCTCCGCCAGTACACCCTTCTGCTGTGAGGGTGTCAACAAAACGATCCCACCCCTATTGACTTCAAGGCACTACAAAGAGACTGCAAGACGGCAAGTTGGGCGTTTTTCAAGTGAAAGTCTATCATGACGACCACATCTCAGGCCAACACAAATTGTCTAAGGAAGGTCCGTAAATAAAGCATATAAAATATAAAGTATTTCTATTTCCATAATGTTCACTCGTTTTCAAAACACTGGCTGCCAATGGAGAGTATTGTAAGCGTGTGATGGCAAGTTGAACCGGGTTCACGTTGGTGCCGCCGGCATCCGACCTAGTGCTGACTCAGCGCCCGGCAAGCGTCTCCTCCACCATCTGCGTCGCTCAGCCCTCCGTACGGAGCACTCATGGCTCAGCAGCTTAGCTGACCGACATGTTCCCCTAAAAATTGCTATTAATGTCAACTATATTTGTGCATCAGAATATGTCTGTATCTGATGTAAACAACTTGATATTTCTGTGAATTCAATATTTTTCAACCAATATTTGTACCAAACACCTCTTAATTTTGACATGTTTTTTTCAAAACTAGGAATGATCAGGAATCTACATCCACAAGACAGCACTTGGTTTTACTTTAGACCCTTTATTCCTTTAAATACTGTTAAAGCTTGTGGAAATAACTTAACTTGCTTAATTCCTTAGCTGCTGGGCCTTTTCACTACCCCCCCACCAATGCAGAGCCCTTTTTTGGCTATTTGAGGTAGTTTGCACCCCATAACCTTTTGCCTACATACGCTATCCATGCCAAAATTGTGCCTTTTTTCCAACATTCTGGGAATTGTAAAGGTACCCAGAGTTTGTCATTTCCCCTGGAGGAGACCAAGAAATTTGCCAAAATACAGCTAAAATGTTTTTTTTTTTAAATATGAGAAAAAAAGTGCTGCAGAAGAAAGTATCTGTTTTCCCTGCAAATGGCATCAACAAAAAGTTCATGGTGCTAAAATCATCATCTTCCCAGCTTTCAGGAACAGGCAGACTTGAATCAGAAAAACAAAAGTTTCAACACAGTTTTGACAATTTACTGGGCATACCCCATTTTTATTTGTTGTGCTTTCAGCCTCCTTCCAGTTAGTGAAAGAAATGGCTGTGAAACCAATGGTGGATTCTGGACTGCTAAATATTTCTTAAAAGAAGACAAAATTCTGAATTCAGCAGCAGGTGATCCTTCAAGATTTTCCTACAGAAAGTAACAGTTTAAATTAAAAAATATTGAGCTAAAAAAACAGCCATTTATGTCTATGTTTTCTTCCATAACTTTTTTCAACTATGGTTGATTTTTAATAGCAATATACTGTTATGTCTGCTGGGCCCTTCTGTTTGTGGGGATATATAGGTTTTGTAGGTTCATCAAGAACTGAAGGTAGCCACAGCCAATGAATGAACTATATCTTGGAATAGGTTTTCATTGTATTCCAGGATATACAGCCATTCATTTGGTAAAATATAAAGATTGAAAAATATGTATCAAAGAAACCTATGTATTTCCAGAATGGACATAAAATAAACATTCTGGAGCAGTAGTTATTTTCACATCTGTGAATTCGGGGGTCCCAATACGAGCATGTGAATTACAGGGCATTTCACAAAATGACTTTTTTCTGAAACACTGTCTTACATTTGGAAGGCAAAAATGTAGAGAAAGACAATTGGTAATAACACTTGCTCTTCTAATTTGTGTTTCCCCAAGTCTCCTGATAACATTTTTGGATAGGCCTAGTGCTCTCTAAAGGAAATGTTCCAAAACACAACATGGACAAATCAAAATTTTCCATTGAAAACTGATGTTTTTTGCAAAGTGCCTAGCTGTGGATTATGGCCTCTAGCTGAGCCGGCACCTAGGGAAACCTACCAAGCCTGTACTTTTTTTAAATTAAACATCGAGGGGATTCCAGGATGGGGTGACTTGTGCGGTTCTCACTGGGTTCTGTCTCCCAGAATCCTTTGCAAACCTGAAAATGTGGCTCAAAAACACATTTTCCTCGCATTTAGGTGCTGCAAAGTATACTGGGATCTGAGAGGAGCCACAAACTTCCTCCCATACAGCATTCCCCTGAGTCTCCCAATATAAACGGTACCTCACTTGTGTGGGTAGACTTAGTGCCTGTGACAGGAAATGCCTAAAACATACTGTAGAGATAATGATACCTGAGGTGAGTGTAGTAATTAATCCTGAGATCTGGAACCATTTAGAGAAACCTACCAAACCCAGATATTTCTAAAAAATAGACACCCAGGGGAGTCCACAAAGTTTTTTTACCCAGAATACCCTGCGCAGGTGAAATGTTGAATAAAAACAGTGTTTTATCTTGCATGTACGTGAAGTAAACTACAGGAGTATGCATGGATCGGCAAACATCTTACCACCTAGTATTCCCCAACTTGTCCCAATGAAAATGCTACCCCACTGGTGTGCCTGGGCCTGGTGCTCGTGACAGGAATGAATCATACAAAAGTCAATGGTAGTCCTTGCATGACGGCTACTCTTGACCCTGGAATGATCCATTTCTGACCCGGGCACCAGGCACAGGCACACAAGTGGGGTTGTGTTTTTATCAGGACAAGTGGGGAAACACTGTAAAATTTGTGTCTGCCTGCAGATTCCAGGACTACCCCTCATTGAAATGAAAAGGCAAATGTATTTTTTAGGCTAAGTTTGTGATTTCAAGGGTACTCTGGGCAAAGGAAAACCTGTGAGAGCCACTCAAGTCCTGAACCCTTGGACTCCCCTGGTACTAGTATGTTAAATGTAATCCATCACACATGCTGGTTGGTTTTAGCACCTCCAGAAATGATGGCTTTGAAGCATGAATACTTATCAACGTATCTGAATATTGAAACTAAGCCTTCTGAAGCTGAGCCATGAAGCCACTTTAAGGCACCACCTGCTTTATGGTCCATTCACATGCCATTCATGCACAACAAACAACACTTTCATACTGCCGGACATGGGCCCAATCCAACCAATCACTGCATTCATATCAACTTACTGCTGCCACACAATGGCCTATCACATTTATACGCCACAGGATGGAATAAGTTTTACTACATTTTACCACCTCCTTCTTTCTGAACATTAACAAAGCCATGTGAAAGGAACTTTTACTAATAATTCCCATGACAGCCACCTGAGGTTTAGAAAGACATGTTTTTCATGCACCTTTAGCACACTCACTGTGCTAACTCCAACTCCTTCCAGTTTGTGGATGCAAGTTGGGGGTATCTGAGTATGCCTTGGGAGGCTTATTTCTTGAACTGAGTGAACGTATATACCTTTGAAACTAAGGCGGACATCCGGGGGAATTTTCTCAAAGTTCCCTAAAGAGAAGGTCGTAAACTATGAAGAAGGGTAGTGTTTGGCACATAGGGTAGTCCCATATGTCCCAGCCACCATTATATGCAGTGCTGTGACTGTAATACACCTATCATACAGCAAATTGAATATGTCCTTAGTTCTGATGGAGGATGAACATGGCAAGTAGGTCAGACACTGACCCGTAATTGTCATTGTCCTTCAGTGCCATGGTGGCACCAATGGGTTTGAATCCATAGGTGTAGATAAAGTACATCTGTACTACCTTTACTCTCTGCCTTCTTCCTGTGCAATATCTCTGTGAACGCATACCTACCATACGTTTTTCTTACCCGTTCATGTCTCTGTCCTCATCAGAGTCCTGACTAATCCTGTATAATTGCCAAGTGAACCTATACTAATACCTTCCACCATTATCTACTTAAGCTCAAGAAAACATGTCTTCTATTTGCCATCAGACTTACAGAGGTGAATACAACTCCTTCCAGTTTGTGCATGCAAGTTGGGGGTGTCTGAGTATGCCTTGGGAGGCCTATTCCTCAAACTGCGTGAGCATATCTACCATTGAAACTAAGGCAGACATGATAGTGAACACAACCTAAGGTCTCTAAAGTAAAATGTCAAACAAATATGCTGTGGGACTCATTCACCAACACTTCTACTTTTGCTTTGAAAGTGAAACTACAAATTCGGTTTGTACACTTTCAAACAAGTATAAATGTTGGTGAATATGTCCGACAGGACATTTGTTTGACTTGTTACCGTTACTCTGGTTCTCTTTGACAATTATAGTGGTAATGTGTAGCATACATAAGTTCCCTAACAAACACTTCAGTCATGTCTTTAACATTTTGACACACAGGGTACTCTACGACAATGTGACATATGTTCTGCCGCCTAGTATGTGCAGTGTGGGGGCTATAATGCAGTTAATTGAACAGAACACCTACCAAATCCTGACGGTGGATAAAAGGGTTGAGGAGGACATAAGGAAGTTCATGATTTCCTGAAGTAGCTAAAGTAGAATTCTGTGGCTGCTTGCCTAATAAACCAGTGGCCTATGGGCGTTCGATATCCATGCACAGCCACTGAAAGGTTTACCCAACAGCAGCTCCATCTCAGTTGATTTCCCAGAACTTTGCTTTGGTATGATACAACATAAAGCATGTAGGGACACAGAGGCCTGGCGGAGATGGGCACTGGGGACAGTAATACAGACTCTCCTGCCACTTTCCATGCTTCGAGCACACTTTAAACAGATGACACAGATGATCCTTTTAGGTGCCTTAGGAATGTGATCACTAATGTTTCGCTCCTGCAGCCTTGCCACATTCTCCAGAACATATGAAGTGGAGGCTGCTGTTTCTATAACAGCAGTGAGTCTTTCAATTGCAGACAACTGTAAGTCAAGGAAAGTCATGAGTCTTCCTGTGGTTATCTGGCGATAAACAACATATGCATTGTATGTTGCCATCGGATCAGGTAGGTAAACAGTTTTATGAACCAAGGGCAAGTTTTACTATACGCATTGTATTTTTGAAGAACCTGGTCATTCTTGTCCACTCCACCCATGTAGTTATTGTAATCAAGCATACAAGTGGGCTTGTGGAGTTCGGCCATCGGTCCCCAAACATGATGGGGGAATTGCTCTTAACATGAATTGTATTGAGCATGTGTGCATCACGCCTATCCGAGAACTTAAATTTGAGCAGTTCATTTAAATGCAATGCAGTATTCTGGGATTTCTGGAGCTTCTTCCAAACAAGCTCCTCCGGTAATCTTTTGCGGTTACAACAAATTGTACCACAGGCCACAATGCCAGCTTTGTAGAGCTCACTGAACAGCTCTATCTTACCTGTGACCCCTAATGTGGGAGGGCAACCTACAGGGTTTAGGATGGAGTACTTCCCTATATACACTCATGAAGCTGTACACATAGCCAGAAGACCTCTCACACAGCATGTACAGCTTGATGCCATAGCAGGTTCTTTCATTCGCAATGTACTGTTTGAAAAGCAGCTGCCCTTTGTACAGCAGCAAGGACTCATCGACTGCTATATTCTTTCCAGGAGTATAGATCACTGGAAACCTGGCAGACAAATGTTCCACGACAGGCCGAATTTCGAACAACTTGTCATGGTCCTAGTGGTCCCAGGGCAATGCAACAGAATAGTCATTGAAATGCAGCATGTGCTGCAATAGTAAAAAACGATCTCTGCTCATGTACGGTGTAAAGATGGGGGTTACCCAAACAGTGGAAGTCATCCAGTAGGCCTGCAAGGTGGGTTTCTTGAATAAGGCTGAAAAATATCTTCAACTCCACCAGCCAAGTGGGAGTCCACTGGCGTGCCCTAGAACGGGGCCATAGAGTTCCTCTATTCTCCCTCAGAAATTGTTATGCACGCAAATATGTTTGCTGCACAATTTGCTGAAGGAAGTCGACATTCAAAAAAGAGATTGACGTAGTCCACTGCCAAAAAGTTGGCCATATCGAATTTACATTCAACATCACCAATAAAATGTGGTATTTGGGGCTGAACTAAATCGGGGGGCTGCCAAGAGAGCACTCTCTCTTTGTTTGCAACCACACACACCTGCTCTTTGGGTTGGACTAACCCGCTGTTGTCCCATTGCACAGACTGTGCTTGCGAAGGGACACACGATGGTCCTTATCATCTCCCTCAGAATCACTGGAAGAGGTTTTGTTGGATGGGACTCCACAAACTGAAAAATCACTCCCAGATTCTGCCCCATTGTCCTCTCCCTCAAATGCTGTCTCAGTATCTGCTGTGTCAGTCTCTGGTCCTGCCTCAGAGCTGTCTGCCACAACCCGAGTTATGGCTTGAGGGCAGTCATCCAGTGAGACGCCATCTCTGCTACTGGCTAAATTGTCCCTATAAAGCATTAGCCTAGGTAGATGGCAGATAGGGTTACAAAATTGTTAGTGTGTGTGTTATGTGTGCAACAGTAAATGTTAAATGTCAGTCACCTTACCTTTGCTTCTTCTCTCAATCAATAGATTCTCTGAAGACATTGAAAAAAACAAAAAAGACACTCTATTACTTCACCTTGCCACATACATATCATCACAGCCTTTTGCACTGGTGGCGCCAAGTGCGACAATCATTTTTGGCGCTCCCATCCCATGACTGCCTCCTTGTATTCCCTCACTACTACCCAGCAAAAATGCCCTTCCTCTCTCAATAGCCCTCTCACACATACATTTCATATGTTTTAAAGAGCAGGTAATGGCTGGCTTTACTAATCCACTCAACTACTCCAAGATAATAGAGATCTGTTATTTGCAGCAGGCATATAAACCTTCTGCTCTACTTTGTGGTGTCAAAACTGCCACTAGACAAACGTTTGATCTCTTTCTCTAGCAGGAACATAATCACAAGAGTTATCTGGGCATTTTTATTGCTGCCTGAAAGCTGTCTATGCCTGATAGTTATAAATCTAAATATAAATATAGATAAATTAACTCTCATAAACATACCCCTTTCTATATTATATACATATATAGACTCTCTCACTCTCTCTTTCTCTCTCTCTCTCTCTCTCTCTATATATATATATTTATATATATATACATATTTTTTTAGGCTACTAGTGCTTGTGTTCAGTAAAGGGATCGGAGCCCACCTACCACTCACCATTTGCTGGTTTGCGTGGCACTCTTCTATACAGCCCCCCACCCCCGGGAGGAAACCCTTATTTTTTAATATTGCCCCATGGGGCTGGGGTGGCCCTCTTACATGGGCGCCAACCCACCCAAATCAATACCTGGGGCCTAGTGCCATTTCCTGGCTGTGGATTGTGGCTGTGCCACAATCCACGGCTAGGAAACGGTGCCAGGAAGGCATCTATGGAAAGGGGAGACTCTCCCCTTTCCATCAATGCCTCCCTGGTAACTGGGATGGCCTTTTTCTCCCACCGGACTGGGAAGAAGAAGCTCACCTGCGCCTTGATCATCCGAAGGGGAAAAACTGTGATGTCAGCGCGCCTTGTGGCACACTGACATCACAGATGGGCGGGAGGGGGAGCAGGGGAGACACTGAAGCTCCTCCGCATCTCAAGAAGGGATTAACCCCCCCACCCCAGGGTGTTGGCCACTGGTTGTGATCCACACCAGGGAGAGTGTGTGTGGGTCAGCCACTGGCCGACACATGCACTGATAGAGTTAACAAACCCACTAGTAAAAGCTTTTATATTAATGTAAGAGGAAATAAAATGCACAGTTTGCACAAAATGCATATAAAAAGATGATGTCTTAAAGAATGTGTGAAAAATAAAAAAGATGAATTTAGAAAGAAAATGTATGTTACAAAAATAAAATTAGATAAGATACACAATGGTAAAGTATTTCATGGGAAAAAGACACCATAAGGGAATAGTGATTGAGAACATGTTTTTGAGTTATCAGGAGGAACATGGCACATTGTGCAGGAGGATAATCCAAGTATATCTGGAGTATACTTTATCTGTGAAAAGAATGCTTATTTTATATTACCAGATGATTAGTAGGGAATTTGCTACTTAGGTTTGCTTTTCTCAAAGATATTTAACATATACAGAGTTTAGATGCTTTAACAATGACACATATAAATCTTCATACAGTGTAAATGAGGGAATGCATATTTGCAGCCATTTTACCAGCAGTAGGAATATTATTAAATGCAGAAAAGATAAGAAAGCTTTCAACAGTAGTGAACAAATTGGCAACTGGTACATCTGGAGCTTTCTTAATTGAAAACACAGAAGTGGTAACAATTAGATCAATGGTACTTCAAATCCACTATGCTTTAGATATTTCCCTTGCAGAAAAATGTGGTTTCTGCAAGGCGCTGAAGACTGAAAATTATTGCAATTGTATCCCAGACGAGAGAAAGAAAATTATATACTATGCAGAGAATATTTCTGACTTAAAGTTTGATTGAGAACCTTTAGAAACTACTAGCATAGTACAAAGCGTTACTAAGGGAATTTCTTCAATAGGGAGCTGGATAAAAGCAGCTGGGGGAGGAATCCTCAAAGCTATCCTAGTTACTGTACTAATAGTAATCCTCTGTTTTCTATCTACACTAGCGATTTGCAAGACAATAATCATGCTGTTAATAAGGAAGAAAAGTAGAAAGATGAATCAAAGAATGAAGAACGATCTAGAATTAAGTGAACATATTAATAAAGAATATAACAGACTAAAAGAAAGAGAAAATCTGTAAAGTAATAGCCAAGATTCAGCCGAAGATGAGAGTCAGCTGTGAGATGTGTGAATTGGGAGGGTGTTTAATTACCATAATATTGGGTGCAGAATTAAACATGTAGAAATAAGATGTAGGCCCAAAAACTCAAAAACTAGAAAGAAATGCATTTATTTTTCAGCTCTGTGCTTTCTTAGTAGTAAAAAAAAAAGGCAAAACTATCAGTAGTTGTAGCCGAAGAAATGCACCATCGAACACATATTATACTTGGTTGTCATTAATGACCTAGGTCAGCAATGTATTATGAATAACTGTTAATTCCATTAGAAATACTGAGGAATACTTCTTTTAACCTTCACACATTCATAAGTTCACTAAATGAATGCAATTTTTCGTTTGAAATCACAAAATTTGTTTCTTTATGAGTAAGTTGGATAGAAAAGGCGTATGGAAAAGAAATTTGCTGTTGATGTTTGAAGCCCCAAATGAAATGTCCTGTTTCAATTTTTTTACTTTTAGAATTGTTGTTAAACCTGTATTGAAATTTTAGTGTGATTTAGGCTTTTAATGTATAATACACATCTGTAACAAAATGAGTACATAGCTTTACTGCTCTCTCATAGTTTTCAATGAGTGCAACTTTTCTTGTATGCTCTTAATTTTATGTAGGCCTCAGCAGAGTTCTGAATCATGAAATAAAAATTGATTGCTTGGTTGAAATGTGATGTGCAAATATGCATTACACTAACCATGAACATTTTCTCTTCCATTCTTTCAAAGATGGAGACCAGCATCTAGCAGATAGTTTTGTTGCAATGTTAGAACATGATAACTAAAATGTTTCATACTTGCTTTGTTTAAATAGATTAATCAATGGAAGCTGCCCTATTCCCATGAAGAAATTGGTGCCTGATTGATTGAACTGATTGTGGACATGAAGAAAAAAGTTACAAGTTATTTTGAATGTATTTTATAAATTGTATGTTTTTAGGTTGGGCAAATATACACTTATCTTTTAGAGATTTCTGACTAGACTTCTTGCAGACACTCTCTGAGAAAGTTCTCCAACTCACTTTGAGATTCTTCTAACTTGAAACTTCATTCTGAGACTTTTTGCCTAAGCCATATTTTGCTTTGTTTAATTTCTTAATCCTTTCACATCTTTGAATTACAGATGTTTTCACAAATTGATTATTCTTACAAAACCATCCTTCAGACTCAGACTGGTGAATTTAATTTATGGAATGCACTTTATGAATTGTTCTGTTTAATATTATCGATCTTGAAATATTACATTTATTTCCATCAATAAAGATGAGAAACTAAAGACTGATAATACATTTTCTAAACCTTCTTCCAACTCTCATAAATAAATTCTGAAAAGAAATTTAATTGATAAATTGGGAATAGTTGATATTTTAGATTTGCAAATTCTCCCTTCTTACATACCACATAGGACCATTACCCAGGGTCAATTAGTGAACTTCGATTTCTAATAAGACATATTTAACAAAATATATATTCCAAGTTTCTGCTCTAACATGCTCTTTAAGGAAGGAGGTAAAAGAAATCAAAATGTAGTTACAGCAAAGAAATTAATCCAAAGTCTTTCCTTTCAAAATAGTGGTAAATTGCCCCTGTTAATCTAACTAGCCATTTAAAATTTGTTCAAATGTAGATATTATTTACTCACCTTCACTAAAAAGGGGTTATTTTTTTATTTTAGATGAGGAAAGATATCACACCCTTCCTCCTACGGCTAAATATTGCACTACAACACAGATGTTAAATTTTGTTTAGTCACTAGGTTAAGGGCAGATTACGAGACTGGCTGCCGGACCACCGCTACTGTAGCCATCCGACTGCCACATTACGAGGTTGATGGGCATACCCACCATCCTCCTGCCATCCCCATCAGGATCTCAGATCCCACTGGGCTGACAACAGGGTGTTGTAATCGGCTTTGGCGGTGCTGAACTCAGTGACATCCTGCTGATTACAACCTTGTTCTCGGTCAGCCTTTTCATGGTGGTACCACTGCTTTGAAAAGGCTGTCAGAGAACAGGTGCTGGGGGCCCCCCTGCCCAGCACCCTCAAAATGTGCAGACAGTGCACATTTTGAGGGTGCTGGTACCCCCTGCAATTGGCAGCAATGCGGCTGATTCTGTTCTGAGCTGGCAACAATGCTGCTGCCCCATTCCCACTGGGTTGACTGGCAGAAACATTGGTTTCCACCTGGCAGCCCAGTGGAAAGACCTAATGGGGCTGGTGTGGAAGTCGACTGCATGTCGGTAGTTTTGGGAGACAGATTTTTCTGTCCACCACAATCTTAATCACCCCCTTAATGCCTTCCACACTATTTATACTGTCAACATGTTGTAAAAATTTGAACAGCATAAAGATCTTTACCAATACTTTCAAATATGTTATGTTTGGTTATTTTATTTTAGTAGTTTTTGAGTAGTGTCTGTTAAGTTGTTTAGTCTCAGCGGTAATCATTTTGAACCTGACAAATAGCTGATAGGGGAAAATTAACTTCTATCTAAATAATAGATGATGTGTGAGGACGAACCTGATTCTATGAGCTGTCTGCAGGGAAATGTCCCACAAGGGTAGGTTTGACATACTTGTAGCTTATTTGTGAGTTTGCCCCAAAACGTTTTTATGCAGAGAAGAATCCATTCCATTAAAGGCAAATGAAAAATGGGGGTTCCTCCTTCCTTTTTACAAAGTGGAGCTACTTTTTGCTGGGGTGTTTTATGTGTGTTTTAAGGCTGGCAAACACAATTCAAACTGTGTGTACAAAGGTATTTGGATATTGCTAGTGACTAGACAAAAATATATCTTCAGAGAAACCATGTGACAAAATTAACAGTCTTTACTATGGCAAAAAATTAAAATAACCATATTTAAGAAGTTCAAAAGCCTCGTCTATATGATTATGCCTACATTAGGAGCAGAGTTCCATCTCTTTATGGAAACTAATTTCTTAGAAGTACCCAGACAGTCTGGAGAAGTCATATCTTTCCTAGAGTACTCTAATCAGACAAATCCATACATGAACACCTTACGACACACACAGCAAAAATAGACATGTAGAAACCATGCATAAATATGTTTTAGCGGGCAAACGTGCATCGCTTTGAAGAATATGATCATCCTGTAGAAATCCCTTATCCTTAGTGTGACCTCCAGGTCATTATGGACAGTATATCCATTCTATACTTTTCACATACAAATCATTGTTTTCAGGTATGTGAGCCTAATTATTTTAAAGTAACCAAATCAAGATTGCAACATTTATACTGCATTAGAGGATCACACAAAGTCCATGTTTGAAAAATATGCCCTATGTAAAGTGGAAGGAGGTGACCAGCCTACTTTCCCCATAAATGTGTTATATATGGGCTTGTTATTCCTAATTGCCCACAATGAAAAGGATCTTACTGCTGACATTCAAAAGAGACAGTAATATCAGGATGGGAAGTGACCTGCTAGAGCATCTTAATACACAAATCTACAATTTTGAGGGTATCTACCTCCTTCTGCAGGATGACAAACCCAAAAAGAGCCACTGTGCCTCACAGAACCATAAACGTATGTTTGTAGTAATTTTGCGATCATAAGGGTACAAGATGAAAGCAGAATTTCACTATTTCTCATATAGTGATTCAGCATGTGGAACGTACGTTTATTCACAAAGATTTTTCTTTTTAGACTAAGGTAACAAGTATGTGAGCAAACCTTTGTCAAGCAAGCTCATTGTTGTTTAAAAATACATTTAAAGAATACATGCATGTCATTGGGATATTTACATCCCTTGCCACAGACAGAAGGTCTCTCTCATCAGCATTATAACGTCCATGCATTGTCGAGGTCTAAATTTGCTACGTTCATTCACATAGATAATTCAGGGTGCAGGTATAGGTGATAGAGAATCACTTTATTTAAGCAAAGCAGACACCATTACTGAGTATTGGTCCTTTGTGCATTTCATGGCATGTGCTCAGTTAAAGGTATATTGAGGTCTCCAATTATTGGAACACACTTTTGTGTTGTGGGATCCTTATTTTAGAAGAGGTATATTGTAGAATAGTGGCATAAGAGTGTTTGCATACACTTTATATAATTCATGTGAAATTGAAATCTTTAGCGCTCTATTTGATAGTATACCTACAATCTTCAAAGGATTTATGGTAGGAGATCAGTAGAACTTGCAACGTTTCACTCTCCAGAAGTTTCATAAAAATTTCATGTTCCGCAAATGGGTGGAAATCTGCATGTTGAGCTTCTCACACTGATTTTTTTTAGCACCGGGAGCTTATTCCGCACTAAAAACCCAACATGACCGGCACCATGTAGTGTGCCAGAGGGCACTGCTGCTCGAGTTGATTTTGCTGCCGCTCTAGTAGATCTTCTACTTGAGCAGCAGCTTTCTCACTGAGGATGGTCTTAACCGCCTACGACCATTCGCAGTGAGAAAATCTCACTGGGTGCCCCCCTAGCATTTGAAAATCACACTAGGGTACACCTGTTCTTACTTGCCCACTAACCGTTGAGGAGCCGGGATGTGAGAATAAACTTGGCCACGTTATGGTTAGCGGAGTTTGGCCAGAACTCTGCATTACAAGCATAATGCAAAGTGCCCAAAATTCTGCAAAATCTGCTGGTGGAACAGACTTTATCACCCGTTTTTAATATATGGTTCACTTCACATTATTTTTCATAACGGTACAAATGGTACATGCAATGTTACTTTACCATGTCTGAGACATTAATTTTTATTTAACAATGTATTCAACCCATAAAGTTGCTCATATATCCTTTTAACATCTAAAGACTTCTCAAATACATTTCTGCCAAGCAACTGTTTGATCGAAAAAAAAATCTTTACATTTGCTTAATTTCATCCCTAAGACCTCATCAGAACATACAAAAAAAATTTGGGGCCAAATTTAATGGACTGCAGTAGTGACTAAGGTCCTCCTGTTGAAGTAAGCTTCAGCAAGGCCTACCATTGCAAGGGGTTCGTCCTTCTCTGCTCAAAGTCCTCAGACCACATAGGAAGAAGTTGGCACAGAAACTGAAATAAAAGACAAAGTTTATTAAACCTCATGAGGTGGTACTACAGTTCAAACAGCACCCTTCGGTAATGTTTGAAGTAGCACACTGAACTAAGAGAGCATGGTCCTTTTATACCCATGCAGGGGCTAAAAGAAGGTGGTACAATTATAGAAGCAAGACCTACAAACATATAAGGTCATATAGAAATACACAGTCGACAGGTAGGAGGGGCTAACAGTTTCTAGGACTAGTTGACACATTACTGTCTGCTTCTGATTACAGCTGCAGATCTTAATTGGCGCGTGCGAAAGTGGGAGATGCTAAATATAACTTGTCACTAGACAGATTTTCAAGAGCAGTTAACAGAAAGGTAGGACAGAGCACATGGCGAGCACATTGCAGAGAAAATGGCTGCCATGAATACAAAATGGATTCCGTGAAATGTTCACAATAGTTGCTAAATACAAGATGTCTTCTGCTAATACTTAATCTAATAGCTATTAAATTACAACAGACAACCCTTTCAGCATTAGCTGAAGACATTCGTCTTTCTGGGATAATCTAAATATTCATCTTGTATATTTATGCTCATCATTTCAGCTATTTCCTTATCTAACATGTGTTGTGCTTTCATTTCTGTAATATTTCTTTTGGTAGGCATACAAGCAGTAATACACATGGAGCAGAACATTGGACCACACTGAATACAGATACAGCATGTGAAAAATATTACACACAGGATAGTCAGTAGTTTCCAGCCCCAAGTGGAAACAAGAGCCCAAAACCATCCAGAAAAAGTCCAAGTACCAGTCTCTGTGTGGATTTCTGCAGCAATTTTATGCAATTTAGATATTGCATCATATACTGAAGGCGAATGATCTGGAATGAAAACGCAGCAACTACTACTGATGATGCGACATGCACCACCTCGATCAGCTAATATCACATCTAGTACCATACGATTTTGGAGCGCTACAATCCTCTCAATTTGGAGCTCCTCTGTAATATTCCCAAGTGCCAGAGCTGCCTGATTGGTAACAGCTTCCGCAGCCCTAGTCAATCGTCTCACTTTCCTACTGTTTAACGCAGCACCCACAAAGGGGAACAACCCTATATTAAAATCAACATATTGTTGCAGGCTAGTGTCCGTTTGGTCTACCTCATTTGTACTTATTGTCCTTTTATATCTATTTTTAATGATGTCATTGAACAGTTTAAAATCTCGGTGATATAATGCAGGGGCCAAAAACACAGGGGGTAATAGAAAAGATACATAACACATACCTGACCACCCAACAGGTAGTTGGTAATATCCATAGTTACCACAAACAAAATATGTATTATGTGAAGCTGTAAAACTACTATTATTTACACCCTCAATAGTTAAAATCAAGGTACAATCGCTTATCCCCACTGGAATTCGCCCAGTGCTACGTATACATAAATCTGCTTTAGATTTTGTAACAGAAATCACAAATTGTTCTTTCTTGTCAGAGTCTCTTATATTTGTGAAGACATATGGTATTGAAACATTGTCCGGTTGATACTCTTCCCATTCCCATTTAGTTCCTTTGGCTAGGGGATACCCATCTTTGTCTTGGTAGCATACTTTATTAAGGCGAAAAAGAAGTCCGCCCTCTGTACGTTTTCCAGATGCAAACAAAAGCGTATACCAAGCTTGACAAGAACCATTGTGTGAAAAAGGAAGAAGAATGAAAGGTGTTCCTCCTTTCTTTTGATGCGCAGGTATCATTCCACATACCCAACAGTTAGTAGTATTTGTAGCATTATGAGTATGATGCAACATCTAAATGAAAGTATTATTGAAGTACGATTGACGGTGCTTCTGCTCCTGATAGGGAAGCGTAAAGTAATAGTGATCCTCTGGTACTGGAGTAGTGGCAACAAAAAACTCACGAGCAGGAGCCTTCTTTTCAACAAAACCAGGTGATTGTTGCTATAACCACCAAAACAACAACAAACCCCATAGTACTAATGATCAGTTTGTTATTCATTTTAGCAACAGTGATAATCGACCCTTTCAGAAATTAATTAAAAACAATCATTGGAGCTCTTATCCCTGGGCAGCCGCTGATTTCTTCACCACGGGCCAAGGTGGGTGTCACTACTCTATTGCATGGCTGATCCCCACCCTTGCCACATTGGCCCCCCTGTTTCACTAACCCAGGGCTGTAGCTCAACCAGTTTTCTCCAGGACTACGGGGTCTTTCCTCGGTCTCAAATTATATTGCGACACTCCAGAAATCGTATTGTCCTGGAAGAACTCCGTAGATTTGTCACGTGATATAGCACGGCCTTTCTCCATAGTCACAATCTCTCGATGATCGGTGAGCACAGCAGGTTCCACCAAGGTAGGTAGCACTGTCTTGCAGTGAGTACTATGGACCCAATTATTTCGGTTTGTCACTTATACTGATATCCTTGTTGCAAGGAGCACATGCTCAGGGCCTCGGCACATGGTTCCAAGCTGCTTGATCTTTCAAAGGACTTAGTCATCACCTGGTCACCAGGTCGGAGTTTATGGCCTTCACCTGTAGATCTGTCAGGAAGTGCTTTTCAAACCTGTTGATGAACAGAAACCAAATTGTCGGTTAACTATGCCAAATAATCATTCATCAGGACACAAGGTACATCATATACAGAATTTGGCTTAGGAACTCCCCAAATGTTCATTGGCCTTCAAAACACTATTTCGTATGGGGTAAGGCCTATTCGAAAGTGTTGCACTGACCTAATAGACAATAATGCCAACGGTAATGCATCCGGCCAAGTTAAGGATGTGGAAGCCTGTATCTTCGCTAACTTCAGCTTCAAAGTAGCATTATACCTTCCCACCAACCCTTCTGATTGTGGGTGGAAAAAAGCATGGAACTTCTGTTTGATCCCTAATCCTTTCATGACATACTTAATAACTTCCCCCAAAAAATGAGGCCAGTTATCATTCCATAAAAGTCTGCAAACACCAAACCTAGGGAAAAATTCTTTCAAAATCACCTTTGCTGTGGTAATGGCAGTATTATCCTTTGTGGGGTACTCCTCTATCCATTTACTGAAGGCACATACCACCACCAAGACATACCTTAAATTGTTGCAGCGTTCAAGATCCATTTGTAGAACTTTGAAAGGTGCAGTTGGTGTAGCAAACCCTCCCGAAGGAGTTTGTGTCCCTTTTCCAGGATTGTATTGTAAACAGATCTAAAGTGCACTAGTAGTAGTACAAAGACTTTATTCGACTTTCAACAAGTCATAAAAGTAACAATAATTTACATCTTAATATACAATATACAATAAATAAATACAATAAATAGGCTAAAATCTTAATGGTTTACAATAATAAAAGGTCTAAAATAGTTCAGGTTATATTGCTACCCCCATGCGCTTTCTTGTGCTTAGTACGGAGCATAAAAAATTGGCCAAGGTTCCACACATCTCTATGGATGATAGAACCTGGAGGCTAGCGTACGCAGTACGACACTGAGGGAGGTTGATTAGCCTTAAGAGAGGGGCTACTAGGCGCTTTCTTTGCTTGGCATACAGTTTGCAAAATAAAACCACATGGATTGTGGTTTGTAGTGACTTTGCGTCACAGGGGCAGGCCTTCAAGGTGGTGCTCCAATCATTCATGGTTGGGAAGGTTACTAGTCGATGGAATGTATCCAGCCTCAGTCTGGTGAGCACAAAACGATGGCGGGGGTTTATCACGTTCATCAGGTAAGGCTGGATAGCCTCCGTTGACAGGATTATTTGATTATGAATGACAGTGGGCTTTTTTGATTCAGCCTCCCATCGTAAGTCTTCTAAATATTTTAATGCCAAAGCGCTCAGGTCCTTCCTAGAGATTGTTTCCAGAAGAGCTGGATTTGTGTAAAAAGCTTTATTGCCCATGTTTAAAAAAAAAGTCATAATGTATTTTAGCCAAGGCACCCTTGTTGCGCATGTAGATTCCATACAGTCGGTCAAAATGGCCTTATTTAGTTCAGTATGTTCCGAGGTCCAGATTTTGTGCCATAACAGTAAGGGTTGAATCTTTATCAAATCTGTAATAAAAGGGGATCCCAGTTCTGAATGAATTATGTAAGATGATGTACCTTTTGGGACCATCAGTAAATATCTTAAAAAGTCGTTTTCAACCGTCTGTACTAGGTTACAATCAGTATGTCCCCAGATGCCGGACCCATACGTGACTGCTGGGATGCACTTTGCTTTGTAAATTTTTATCATGTTTGGCCGAGTAATCCCCCCTATTCTTTTAGAAAAAAAACTTATGGCCATCGTTGTTTTTATAAGCTGGGCTTTTTTTGACTTCCTACAATTGGCCCAAGAGCCCTGATTGTCAAACATTAAGCCCAGATAGGAAAGGGAACGCGCAGTTTCTACTCTCCCCTCCGCAGTTGTAATGTTGTAGGATTTTCCGCGTTTCCCACCACAATTCATAATGAATGTTTGTGAGTGATTGACAGTGAGACCCAAGTGTGACATGAATGTGATATAAGTAGTTAATAATTTTTGTAAGGCTAGCGGGGTCCTGGCCATTAGAACTGCATTGTCTGCATAAAGTAGGACCGGGACAGCGCGATTGCCTATTTGGGGTAGATCGTTGCAGTTAGTAGCCAATACGTTTTCTAGGTTGTTTATATACATCAAGAATAGGAATGGGGCGAGAACACAGCCCTGGCGCACACCTCTAAATATGCCAAAAGGGCGTGTACTCTCCCCCTTTAGGCCATACCTCACTCTTGCTCTGCACCCTGAATACATGTCTCGTATAAACTGGATTATAGCTGGATCTACCCCCAAGCTGGTTAAAATGTCCCATAACTTGTCGTGTAGTACACAGTCAAATGCTGATGATAGGTCAATAAAAGGCAGGTTCAGATTACCTTCTTTGATCCTTGTATATTTTCCTATAATAATACTTAGATTCAGGCTTTGTTCAACTGTCCCAATGCCTTTCCGAAATCCATATTGGACAGGGGATTATACTCTTTTTTCTTCTGCCCATGTTTGCAATCTATTCAAGATAATTCTCCCTGCTAGTTTAGCTGTTGAATCCAGCAGAGAGATGGGTCTATAACAGGCTGGGTTGAGACGGTCACCTTTTTTATAGATAGGAATTATATTAGAATCTCGCCAAGATGGTAGGGGACCTTGGGAGCAAATGTCCCTTAGTGACTGCGTTAGTACAGGGCCCCATAGGTGGATGTTGGCCTTGTATATATCTATCGGGACGCCATCGGGGCCCGGAGCTTTTCCTGATTTGCTTAGAGATATGGCTTCCTCTACCTCCTCAAGGCTAAATTGTGGGTTATTAACGGGCGTGTGCCTTCCTGTAGGGCTTGATCATGTACGGACAGTGTAGGGTTCTCTACGCTGACTCGCGCATATATTTTGGAAAAGTGTGCTATCCAGTCTTCTTCGGATATCGCTATTTCCATTCTGGTGGGGTCTCTATCCCCAAGCATAGGTGCGTTAATGGTTTTCCAAAAAAGAATATTATATTTTGTGCGGCTAGCTGTATGAAGAGTTTCCCACAAGGTTCTTTTTACGGACATTTTCCTTCCCTTCATTGCTGCTTTATATTCTTGTCTACACTTACGTATCTCGGATGAAGATCTTTTTGGGGCTTTTAAAGCTTTTTTCAGTTTCTTATGTGCTTGTGAGCAATTATAATCAAACCAACCGGTGGCCCTTTTTTTCCCTGGTTACCCCTTCTGGTGGTTAGGGCTTTCTTTATAGATTGCATGATCAATATAAAGGCGTTCAAACGTCGCCCTGGGTCTATGTTCTCACATAAACAGTCTGCGAAAGCGTACTTGCAGTTAATTAGTAGCTGTTTGAGGAGGAAGTCGGGGTCGATCTGTGACCATTTCAGGATGTATTCGTTATGTGGCGTTGACTCAGTATCATCTAACGGGGTGGGCCTGTCATCTCTATCAGGTGTTATGGGGGTTACTAGGAGGTTGAGGCTCTGGGGGTAGTGATCGCTAATTGCGATGTCATGCAGGGTATATTTCTTGAGGTAGTGTGAGAAATGGGTTGACATTAAGACATAATCAATCACAGTATTTACACCCCTTCCATTGTATGTTGGATTAAACTTTGATTCAGCAGTGTGTAATTCATTTGCAAAGGATAAATTATGGGTTTGTGCGAGTAAGTTTAATGCGTCTCCTTGGGTGTTATGTGCAAAATGGAGACTTAAGCCAACGCCCTCAGAATCCCAGCCACAAGCCTTGTCAGAAGTTACTTTACAGGGGTGGACGTTGAAGTCACCTCCCCAGATCATGAAGATCTCCCGGCTGTTATTGGTGCTTGTTATTTTTTTAAGGTCATTACCCATCTCCGTTAGAATGTTGACAAGCTCTCCAGGGATTGCATTATTATAAAAGTTAATGAGGACTAGGTGAGTCTTATGATCCAAGTTGCCCTCTATCATTTGATAGTATAGACTCGTGAATTTCATCTCTAAGTTTTGTAGTCGTAGCTTGTTAGAGATGTATGTGCATAGACCCCCTTTTGATCTTCCGTGACTAGACGGGGCAGCTGGTGAGTGAAATGTTTTATAACCATTAATGTGAAGGGGGCTCGTCGTCCACGTCTCTTGGAGACATATGCATGAATATTTTTCTATAAAGTTCACCCAAGCCTCATTGCCTAATTTATTATTTAGACCTGCAATGTTCCAGAATAGTATAGCAATCTCTGCTTTCTGTTTAGAGATACCTAGCTGGTCCGCTGGTGTACCGACAGATGTGATGTCATCTGATGACTGGGGTGAAATTCTGTGGGCACTGTTTTGGGTTGGGTAAATATGAGGGCTGTTTACTATGGAATATGTTATATGTGATGTTTGTCCTTCGTTTGAGGCCCGCCCTGATTTGTGTTCTATCTGGGATTGTTCTTCTGGAGCTGTCTGATTCTTATTAAGTCAATCAGTATCTTCTAGGGCCATGAGGGTATGAAATCTGTTGCGCCCTGTTGGAAAATCTGGTGTGTTAGAGAGTACCCTTGCTGGTTGTGGGCCTATGGGGTTACGTCCCTCTGGGCTTTGGTAAAAGAAACCTAAGGGTAGTAGTGAGATACCTTGTGAAGTAATCTGTTTGGCTCCTAGATTGTGGATGATTTCGTCCACTAAATTTGGTGACCTAAATGAAAGTACCACACAATCGCCTTCCAGCACTTTCCTGCTGCTACCTATCCACTTGATTCTCCTGACCATTTTTATGTTTTCAAAGAGGGGCCCCTCCATTCCTAAGCCCAAACGGACACCTATCCAATTGAGGGCCTTATTTCTCAGACCTATCCATGATTCTGTCTGTTGGTCATTTAGAGATGGGACGTTGGCCAGAATTACTACGTATGGAGTAGCCTCCGGAGGGAGGTGTAATAGATCACTTGGGCGATAACGTGTATTTGGGGATTCAAATCTACTTTGTATATTCCTCCCTGGGTTTACATGAGGGTAAGAGTTCATTGTCCTCAATGTGCTATTGTCTGTTCTCTTAGTTAGTCTTGGTTTTGGAACTACTTGATCAAGCAAGGGAAGTTGAGCTGTGGCAGTAGGGAATACAGGCCTAAGAGTTGGGTGCGAATTGGATACTTGTGCCTGCGTTGATGTCTTTCTCAGGGGGTCTGCGTTCGGGTGTGTATCTTTTGCCCTGTTTTGCGGGAGAGATTGGGTATTGTTTCCCTGAGCTGGGATCGGAGATGGAGTATTTGGATCCTTTAGTACGTAATGTGTATCTGTTTGTTGTATGGCCTCTATTAGTCCTAGTCCTGCCTCGAGTTTATTCTCCATTCCCTTTAATCGCTCTAGCATGGAGTCAAGGGTGAGTTCTATGGATGATTTCAAAGTGTTTACTAGCTCATTAAGGTTTATAAGAAGTGATCTAGTCGTATCTCCTACATTGTTTATAGGTTTCTTCCTGACTGAATTCTTAGGTAGTTTTGTGGCTGGGGTGATTATTGTACCTGTCGCTGGGGGTTTCATAGGGTTCTTATCCTCCAAGCCCACCTCTGGTTTCCTTGGTCATTTGGCCACGGGAGAAGTATCATCCAAGGAGGAGATTAGATTAGAGGTGTCTTTAATACATCCGTTAATATATCTTGGTTCTATATGCTCGTCGCCTTGTTTACTCTGCAGGGGGTTGTTAGTTAGTTCCACGGAAACTAATGATTCAAGGGAGTGGTCTTTAGGCCCCATCATTTTCTCTTCCACAGTGGCGATTTGCTTGTCTATCATGCCCATCGCCCCTGAGATATATTTTAATATAGATGTGCTGTCTTTTAAATTTGTTGTGTTATGTGTTTTGGAATGCTTCCTTTTACCCATGTTTTATGGTTACAGGAGACCCTTCCTAATAAAATAAGAGGGGGGAGAATAGGGGTGGCTTAACCCTCCTTTGGTAGGTCCACTTGTAGGGTGGGAACGTATCTGATCTGCTCGATCAGACTAGACTTCTTTCTGGGTCTTTCCCTATCGGCTTGGCTTGCTAGATAAGGAGGCAGTGGGCGCTGGGGGGACGAAGAAACAAATATTTGAAGAGGGGGGGCCCAGCCCAGCCTCTTCCTGTCGATGACGGGCGAAGGACGGGCCCGCCCTTGGCCCGGGCTTCGCCCTGGCGCCGCCCGCGCGCGTCCCGCGCTGCGGGCGCGCTGTGATGTAGATAAGGGCCTCTCGCCCAATCAGAAGCTGAGGCTGCGGTCCCGGGAAAAGTTTAAAGGGCTCCTGCCCCTTCGTGAAATGTACGTGCGTCCCGCGGCTGCGGGCGTGCTGTGATGTAGATAAGGGCCTCTCGCCCAATCAGAAGCTGAGGCTGCGGTCCCGGGAAAAGTTTAAAGGGCTCCTGCCCCTTCGTGAAATGTTCGCGCGTACCGCGGCTGCGGGCACGCTGTGATGTAGATAAGGGCCTCTCGCCCAATCAGAAGCTGAGGCTGCGGTCCCGGGAAAAGTTTAAAGGGCTCCTGCCCCTTCGTGAAATGTACGTGCGTCCCGTGGCTGTGGGCGCGCTGTGATGTAGATAAGGGCCTCTCGCCCAATCAGAAGCTGAGGCTGCGGTCCCGGGAAAAGTTTAAAGGGCTCCTGCCCCTTCGTGAAATGTACGCGCGTCCCGCGGCTGCGGGCGCGCTGTGATGTAGATAAGGGCCTCTCGCCCAATCAGAAGCTGAGGCTGCGGTCCCGGGAAAAGTTTAAAGGGCTCCTGCCCCTTCGTGAAATGTATGCGCGTTCCGCGGCTGCGGGCGCGCTGTGATGTAGATAAGGGCCTCTCGCCCAATCAGAAGCAAACAGATCAAACAAGACTGTACTACTCTCTTAGCTGTACTGGAATTTTCTGGATGCTCCCAAACTTGCGTAAGCAACTTCGTTATTGTTGAATCTCCAACATGTGCCAGCCCATGTGCCATCTGAACCATAGGTTGTACAAAAGCAATAGGCAATTTCCATTTATCCATCTTCTTATTCCGCCAACAGCCCTCATCATCCAATTCTCCTTCTTCAGACCATTGCTCACGTTCTTTCACAGAAGCAGATTCCTGTATATCTAATACTTCTTGTCTAGCATTATGCCAATGTTCAGCTTGTGACTTCACTACATACATAGAAGTAGTACTTCGCTGCATCGCAGTGTCACATGTTATCTGCATCCCGTGGGATGTGAGAAAGCCTCTCTCCTTCCAAAGCAAACCAAAATCATGAGCCACTCCAAAAGCATAGCGGCTGCCTGTATAAATGTGTATAAAATTCTGTGGTATACGAGCTGTCTCCACTACCGTGTGTATTGTGGTGATTGCATATGCAGCTGAGGTCGTACCGTCTGGCAACTTCAAACAAGACCCATCAACCCATAATTCCCCGTCCACATCTGGAAGGGGCGTATCTTGTAAATCAATACGACCCTTTGTCTGTTCTTTGGTAAGGAATATAAAATCATGTGTTTCTTGTGACTGAGGCTGAGTCACCGGATATGGCAACAAAGTGGCTGGATTTAGTGTTGCACATCTCTTCAGTGTAATGTGAGGAGCCAGCAATGTCAATTCATATCCTGTCAGGCGAGTGCTAGTTAAATGTTGCATCTTTGTTTGATTTAAAAGAGCATCAACCGCATGGGGTACTAACACCAACAGCTTATGTGACAAAACTATCCCTTCACTCTGACGTATTGACACAGCTGTTGCGGCAACTGAACAAAAACACCCAGGCAACACTCGAACGACAGGATCAAGAACTGCTGAAAAATATGTACAGGGACGCTGCTTATCGCCATGTGTCTGTACTAAAACTGACAATGCACATCCATCTTTCTCATGTACGTAAAGTGCAAAAGGCTTCGTGTAATCTGGAGTACCTAACACTGGTGCTGAACAAAGGGCTTGTCGTAGCTGCCAGAAATCAGTCTCACATTCATCTGTCCATGGAGGGGCATTAGAGTATCTTTACTCAAAAGTGCTAGCAAAGGTTTGACAATGTGTGAAAACCCTAATATCCATTGCCTACAAAAAGAAGTAAGACCAAGGAATGCACGAAGATCTTTCTGAGTAGAGGGTACTGGTGTGTCTAAAATTGCTTGAATACGATCTGATGTAAGTGCACGGCCCTCCTTAGACAAACGGTGACCTAAATAGGTTACCTTTGGTCTACAATATTGCAATTTCTTTCGGGACACTTTATGATGGTGTGAAGCAAGAAAAGAAAGTAAGGACAAAGTGCACTTTTCATATTGCTCAAGGGTATCAGCTGCCAATAAAATATCATCAACATATTGTATGAGAGCCATACCTTCAGGCAAAACAAAAGAATCAAGTTGTTGTTTTAACGCTTGACTGTAAATACTAGGACTCTCAGTATAGCCTTGAGGAACTCTGCAAAATCTACAAGATCGTTTATTCAAAGTAAAACCAAACAAATATCGGCTGTCAGGATCAATAGGGATCGAAAAGAAAGCATTCTTCAAGTCTATCACAGAGAACGTAGTTGCTGTCAGGGGAACCAAAGTAAGAAGTGTTGTGATGTCAGATACCACAGGATATTGTGGTACCACAATCTTATTGACTTCTCGTAAATCAATAATGAATCGATAAATCCTAGTATCAGTATCATTTTTCAGAATAGGAAGAATCGGACTGTTACACACATTTTACTGAACTTCCTCAACAACTCCAACTGCAATAAGATCATGCACAATTCGTGTGAGTGCTTTTTCGCCCTCCTGTGAAATTTTGTTTTGTGGCAAACGTGGCAATACAGCTCCCTCCTTGACACTAATATGTAACAGTGGAATAATCATTTGTCCCACATCAGTATCTGAAGTAGTCCACAAAGTACTAGGGAGTGAAGCTAATGCAATATCCTCTTTAACAAGACAAACTCTTTCCATCACAGGATGATTATCATTCAAAAAAACACGCACCCCTTCAGGAGAGCATCGTATTGTAGCCCTGAAATACTTGAGCATATCAAGACCCACAATATTTTCTGGTGTATTTGGAGAAAGCAAAAATGGACATGAGCAGTAAATTTATCAACATGGAATGCAAGTGGTTGTGACAATGGGCTAGGGGAAGGTGTTCCCTCGAAGCCTATCGATGTAATGGATACGCCAGACAGGGGAGCCCTTGGAATCAATTGTTTAGACAAGGCGCTACGAGTGGCTCCTGTATCAACCAGAAACTGATCAGTAGAACCTAAAACATGTGCTGTAACATAGGGACCCCTCTGATCTACTGGAACTTTAACTGATTCCTTACCCCATCCTAGGCAATCCTATGCATAAGCAGAGTCTTGGAAATCAGGCTGCACATAGTTAGACATCTGGTATTGGTTCCGTCTGTCAAAAGTGTTAAACCCATCCTGCCCTCGTACATTAGCATCAACCCTAGCATGATCATTCGTGCTTCTTCTAGGCCCTGAATATCCTGAGCAATTTCTCATTTGTCCCCGACCACGTGAACACTGCTGAACATGTAGTGCTGGACAATCGGCAGCCCAGTGCCCAAATTTCTTACAATACGCACACTGATCAACAGACAAATTCAAACGAGTGTAAGAAGAACCATAAGATCCACGTCCACCTCTATCACTACCTCTAAAAGGCAGACCATAAGCTTGAGCCAACATAACCTTTGTCTTTAGTTCTTTAATCTTTTTATCCTCACTACCTTTTGCTTCTAATTCCTGACGTTCATAATACTGAGCCATAGTCAAAAGAGAAACCAGAGTAGAGGTAGTCCATGAACTTTCACTAGCTTTTAGACGACTAGCTATTCCTGGTAACAGATTTGCAACATATTTATCAACAAACAAATGTCTGCCCGTATCATCTGACAATAACTGGTCGCTAAAATCATGAAATGCTTCTTCAAAGTGTGTAAAGAAATCAGAGACTGATTCATCTGCCTTTTGCTTACAAGACACTAAAACAGACCAATCTATCTTTTTAGGGGGAATAATCATTTTTAACTTAACTAATATGGATGCGGGAAGAATTAGAATCAACTGATATGGCTTTTTCGCAGGTTCCCTATCCCCGTCCATCTGTTCTAATTCTTTCCATTACGCTCAAAAAACTACACGATCATCAACTTTACGAACAGTTCTCCACATATCTGACAGCAATATCAATCCAAAAAATAAATCAATGTCAGCCAAAGTCATAGTACAAGAACTAATTGCTCCCTCAACTTCCTCATAAAAGGCGGCTGGATTTTTCCGCGGGTCAGTTAATGCTGTTTTAAGTGCCATTACATATGCCCTATTCCAAGGAGTATACACCCAAATAGAAATAAAATAACCCTTAGCATCAACAGAAGTTTTATCATCACTTGTACCCAAACCTTTAGGAGGAACATACAAAGGCGCGGCCTCCCACATTGGTTTCGCGTGAACTATCATGGTCTTATCTGTTCCAAAGATGGAAGTTTGTACCCCGCCGGTCTGAGATGTCTGTGCAACTACATCCATGGTCCTTTTCTCCTCTTGCAAATGGACTGCCACAACACATAATTTCACCAAACGCCTGATTGCATCAGCCACATGGGAGAGAACAAAAAGACCAACCCGCATTTGCTTATGATCAGCTGCTACATCATCGGTCTCTAACTCATCAGAATATTTCCGAAATAGTTCATTACCTTCTGTGCAAAATGCCTCAGTAAAATATAGCTGCTCCTTTTCCGTCCACCCTTTCATGTTGTCTAAACGTTCAGAAGCAGAGACAACGCTACAAATTGTTTTATCTAGTAACAAAAAATCATCGTGTGGTTTATTAAGGATAGGATAGAGAGGTTGCCTAACAGTGTATTGGCCAGTTACCTGTAAATTACGTTCTTTCTCTACTAGCTCCTTTAAGTCATTTCTTTCTTTCTTTCTCATTTCCAATGCTTTCACATATACATTCTTCTGCTGCTCTTTCTCAAGCAAGGCTTGCTCACGCTTCACTCGTCCACGTACTTCTTTCTCCCACATTCGTACACAGTCAAACATATCTTGCCTAGACCTTCGCTTACACATACATTGTTCCACATACTCAATCTTTCGCAAATCAAATGACCCATGCATAGGCCAACGTAACTCAGGATCCGCACAAGTGTGTTTATTCCATAATGTGCTATACATTATAGAAGAAAGACAATGTTTAACATACATATCTCTATTGAGCATCCCCTCTGGGGGTGCCGGTTGCGATTCTTCCAGTCTCAAATTGGTACCGTTAAAAATGCAACACATCCTACGAAGTATGCTAAAAACAGGCATGCCAAAAATAGTGCAGAATATGCAATATTATAATCAAAGTAGCACTTAAGGTGCTGTTCAAATCAAAATTAAATTGGAGAAAATTCTCCTCATTACCTGCCTATATAAATTGCAATTTACATATCAATTCAAAGGACACAAATTGACTAGTCACCCAAAACACGAGAGCCACAGTAAGTGGTGCTAAACTTCATTACCAAACAAAGGCATCAAAACCCACAGCAAGTGCCGTAAAATGGCTCTTACCAATCACAGGGCGTCCAGGTTCCAACTGCCAAGTTCTAAAATCGACCAAATGGTCACTGCATGACGAATGAACAAAAAGGATCTCAGTCGAGGACGGGCGCCACCTGGATGGTCAAATCAGAAAGAAGGGAAAAACGCTGTGGTTGCCAAGACTCGGGTCTCCTCAGGCACTGATCGTCCGCACAGAGATCCCAATCCTTCGTCGCGACCAATCCGTAGGGCATCTGAGTCGCCGATGAGTCCCTGTTCGGGTGCCAATTTGTTGAAGTAAGCCTCAGCAAGGCCGGCTAGTGCAAGGGGTTTGCCCTTCTCTGCACAAAGTCCTCAGACCATATAGGAAGAAGTTGGCACAGAAACTGAAATAAAAGACAAAGTTTATTAAACCTCATGAGGTGGTACTACAGTTCAAACAGCACCCTTCGGTAATGTTTGAAGTAGTACACTGAACTAAGAGAGCATGTTCCTTTTATACCCACGCAGGGGCTAAAAGAAGGTGGTACAATTATAGAAGCAAGACCTACATACATATAAGGTCATATAGAAATGCACAGTCGACAGGTAGGAGGGGCTAACAGTTTCAAGGACTAGTTGACACATTACTGTCTGTTACTGATTACTAACAGCTGCAGATCTTACTGGGCATATGCGAAAGTGGGAGATGTTAAATATAACTTGTCACTAGACAGATTTTCAATAGTAGTTAACAGAAAGGTAGGACAGAGCACATGGCGAGCACATGGTAGAGAAAATGGCTGCCATGAATACAAAATGGATTCCGCTAAATGTTCACAATAGTTTCTAAATACAAGATGTCTTCTGCTAATGCTTAATCTAATCGCTATTAAATTACAACACTCCTAGTTCCAGCCAGTAACTAATCAGTGCAAAAATAACATTTGCACTGTTTGAAGTCATCTTTCAATCTTTTCCATGCAAATACTTACAATTTACTTGTTTATTTACCACAAGATACTTACAGTCGACAAACATGAGATGACGCCTGGAAGTACCCAATAAGCTTGCAAAATGAATGCAATAAGGCAATAGATCCTAAAACATAGCAGCGTGAAAGCTGCAGAAATCCTGGAATTTAGAGGCCATTTTCCTTCATTTGATGCTTACAACTCAGTCAGACGGCTTTAATACACTGGAGCGAGACCATTCAAGGACTCCTCACAAGCAGGTGATTTGTTTTTTATGAGTTTGTACTAAATTTATCAAAATGCCCTGAAGGCACAAACTTCGTAGAATAAGGCACTTCCACAGAAGATTTTCTTAGGGACTAAAGGGATCAGTCTGCAAAACAGGCCACACGCTTGGCTATGCAACATTTTAATGGCATGGCACCATGACAGTGTTCGGTCCGCGGCGTCCATCTTTGCTAGAGATGATGGTTGTATCAGGTGTATTTTCAGCTTCTTTCATGCTAGGTGAACTAAGTATGCACATTGGTGCAGGAGAGGTCGTTTCTTATGATTTCATTTACTGAAAGCAAAGAAAGAAAATGATCAAAATTAGCATCAGAGAAAATAGGACAGGTAAATCCTAGAATAAAGCAACTCCCATAATGAATATCATTCACACGTTCATGGGACATTTCGACAGTTAGAGGCTATGATGCCTTTAGCTGTTTCAACCTTAATGGTAAAGCCCGGGGGGCATATTTATACTGTTTGCAACAAATTTGCGTCAAACGCAAACCTAACACCATATTTATATTATGACACCCGACCGTGTGAATGGCAAAATTACTCTGTGTGCGTGATTTTCTGGATGCGGGAAACAGCCTTTCGTTGATGACATGCAAGGTAGGTGTTCCCGTCCAATAAATTACTTTAAGGCCTGTGCGCTTTATTTATAGTCCTGCGTCATTTTGACTCAGAGGAGGAGGTGGGCCTTAGAAAATAGCACACAGCCTGATGTGTGCAGTTTTTTAACGCGTGGGTGAGGGCAGGCGTTAAGGGGCCTGTTGGCTCACTTCCATGGTCTTTGACCATGGAAGCAGTCCACAGGTGCCCTTCCCTGCCCCCAGAGACACCCCCTGCCACCCTCGCTCACCCCTGGAGGACACCCATGGATGGGGGGACCCATCCCAGGTAAGTAGAGGTAAGTATAATTTTTTTATTTTTTAAAGTGGCATAGGGGGGCCTAACTTGGGCCCCCCTACATGCCACTCTGCCCAATGGCCATGCCCAGGGGACAGAAGTCCCCTGGGCATGGCCTTTGGGCAAGGGGGTATGACTCCGGTCTTTGCTAAGACAGGAGTAATTTCAATGGGGGTTGTGCATCAAAAAATGGCTTAAGTCCTGTTAGAGCCATGATTTTTTACTCTAACCTGACTTGCACCATTTTTTGATACACAACCCCCATTTTATTTTACTCTGACCAGCCCGCAGCGCCGGCTAATGTCAATCCATAAATAAGGCACCCGTCTGGTGCGTTGGAATGGCGTTAGCCGGCGGTACATTTTTTTACGCAAAACAGCGCTGGTTTGCGGCAAAATTTATAAATATGGCCCCAGGTTTTATGTAGCAACGCATGTTTCTCACCTGGACCATCTTTAAAACTGCACAGCCGCTAGTGCACAATTGTTTTGCCACCAAGAAAACATCCGTAATCTAGAGAAGGATGATCACGGCTTGCATAGTATGTCACTGTACATAACTTATGACTCTATTCACAAATAAGTAGAGGTGTAATTCAGAAATGTGCTACTGTTCAATGACTTTTCCGTTTAGAGCAAATAACAGACTTTTTTGGAATAGCTGTGGAACACTGAAATGCTCATCAGCTTAATAAGCATGCAGGCTAATTTTTTTTAAAAGTGACTATTTCCACATATGTGAATGGTAAGCAAAATGAGTTGTAACATCTGTTTTGTTTCTCCACAGCAAAATATTATTTTTCTGCGGCTGCATTGCTTCACCTACAACCCTATTAAATTAAATATGGGATGGGAGGGTTCTCTGTTTCCCGCCCTAGATCCATATTTTCAACTGCCCTTGACAGGAGTACACTTGCTTGGGTTTATAGACTGAAAACAACCAGCTATTTGCTGTCAATGGCCTACAAATTAGTCCATTTGAGAGTGTTCTCCACCTTTTAGAAGCAGACACCCAGAGACACTGACAAAGCTGCAGCTACCGCTCTACCACAATTGCAGAATTTCCATATTTGAGAATTCCTCATTTCCTGATACTGAGAATCTGGATTGAGAATATCCACGTGCAGAGGAAATTCGGTTAGTTACTCACAATTATTTACGAATCAGGCTTATACTGATTTATTTGTATTCTATTTATTATTTTAGCCACTATTCAAATATGCTTTTATGTAAGCGTTTTGAATTGCGTAAGGTAGTCCTGCAAACCCTAATTGAATGCATCAATAAGCTTGACTGAACCGACTACCCCCATTTTCCCCTGTTTTATGAAATCTCTTGTCCTGTATCACTTTCCTTTCATTATTAGAATTACTTCTAAATTAACGTTATAATGGAAAGGCCATTTTTTCGCATTCTTTGAACCTTTAGATTTTCTTTTTTGGTTTTACATATCAATAGGTACATTTCCAAAAGTATTAATGTGAATAGAAATCTGCTTTTGCTTCAGCTCCTGATTTCAGTGTGCTACATGTGCAACAGGAAATAAGATGCTTTGTATCTACTCGATACCTCTTTTAAAATTATCAAAGTAGTAGTGTTGATGCAGATGGAGTCTATATTAATATTCTTATTCGTACCTTGTGAAGTATGTTGCAGGCAGAAATCATAATGAGTAAAAAGAGATATTGGATAGGATGCAAACATTATTTTAATAATTGTTCCCATTTATTATTGTTCCCATGATGTATCAAACACGTAGTCTGTTTGAAAAGACATTGCTGTGGATAGGTAATTAGAATAACATTTAGATGACATTTTATCAGTTACTTATTGAGACTGAATCACATTATTTCCAAAATGTTGATTTCGTGAAAATCAGTCGAGTCATTCTTAATTAGGTAATGGTCCCCTTTGTTAAGTTAATAAACGTAAGGGGAGCACATGAGATTTTGACCTCTGGGTCAAAGGTGACCGCTTCACATAATATTAATTAGCTTTCTCTCTTACAGAAAATAAAGTCCTTATGGCTTGGCCCAGACATATTTTGAAAATGTTTTCCAGGACAAAAACAAGAGATCAGTTGTGTCAGCCCGATATGGGTGTGTCCAATGCAAATGACGAACTTGTAATGTACAAAACTTTCAACACGATTCACATTTTGAATTTGAAGGCACATGTTGCAACCTTTGCAAGTTCAAACGAAAGGACACACAAGAAAAACGACTAATATTTTGCAAACATTAGTGCTGTTGCAATGTATTGAGACCCAACTGTACAAAGATTTTGCGCCGGTTTTATGTTACTTTTCTAACGCAGACCAACACAAAATCTAGGTTGGTTTTTTTCAAATCAACACAAATGGCGATTTGTGTTAATTTGTGCCCAAAAGTAAAGCAAGGCAGCACAAAGTTCAACCTTGCACTATTTTTCATAAAGTGGCATTGCATGAGTGGTGCATGGGAGTACACGATTACCCATCCATGGTTTTTGACACAAAGCCATATCTACAGGAATTGTAGATATAGGTATTTGCCAAAACCCTGTACCTCCCTAAGGCTGGTATAACGAGGAGAAATACCTTTATTTGAACTTGTTTTTAACACTGTGTGCGTGCTGCATTCTGCAGCACACATGCAAAGAGGAAATTGCATTAAAGTATTGCTTTTCTACAAGAAGGGGCCTCCTCCTTCACAAAAACTATGCTGACCACAATGTAGCCACCCTTGGAATCAATATATTCACTCCATGGATCATGGAGCCTGAATGAGTGGGTATACAACACAGCACACAAACTCAACATATCTGTTTTAGAATATACAATTGGCATACTAAAGGGCAGTGTTTATTATCTTCTCATGAGTGGAAGGGCTTTGGAATCTATACCTGACATCTGTTGTAAAGTTACAGGACTTGGTCAAAGTTATACAGTATTGCCATAAGGAAATGCCGGCCATGAGCACCAGAAAATGATTCTGATGATGAAAAAGACACGATTTTGGTAGAGTTGCAGAGGAAAAGGCATCCAGAACAGATACAACCACTGATAATTTTGAGGTGACAAGTACAATGAAATTACATTTAATTAACAAATTCCCGTGTGTGCTCAGGTGAACATAAAATTAAGAACATCAATCAATCAATCAAAAAATATGTAGAGCGCACTACTCACCCGTGAGGGTCTCAAGGCGCTGGGGGGGGGAATCAGGGGGGGCAGGGAGGGTCACTGATCGAACAACCATGTCTTGAGGTTCTTTCTGAAAACCAGGAGGTCTTTGGTTTTGCGAAGGTCGGTGGGGAGGGAGTTCCAGGTTTTGGGGGCGAGGTAGGAGAAAGACCTGCCTCCTGTGGTGGTGCTTTGGATGCGGGGGACTGTGGCTAGGGCAAGGTCTGCTGATCGGAAGTTGCATGTGGGAGTGTGGAAGTTAACTCTTTCGTTGAGGTAGGTTGGGCCGGTGTTGTGGAGGGATTTGTGAGCGTGGATTAGGATCTTGAATGTGATTCTCTTGTCTATGGGAAGCCAGTGAAAGGATTTGAGGTTTGGTGAGATTCGGGGAGGCCCAGGACGAGGCGTGCGGCTGTGTTCTGGATTCACTGGAGTTTGCGTTTGAGTTTGAGTGTGGTGCTGGCGTAGAGGGCGTTACCGTAGTCCAGTCTTCTGCTGATAAGTGCTTGGGTGACTGTCTTTCTGGTTTCTGGGGGGATCCATTTGAAGGATTTTTTTAGTTTGCGGAGTGTGTGGAAGCAGGAGGAGGTTAGAGCATTGATTTGCTGTGTCATGGAGAGGGAGGGGTCAAGGATGATGCTGAGGTTGTGTGCGTGGTTTGCGGGGGTGGGTGCGGGTCCTAGGGCGGTGGGCCACCAGGAGTTGTCCCATGTGGTTTTGTTGGGGCCGAGGATGATGATCTTGTTTTTTTTAGTTGAGCTTGAGGTGGTTAGTGGTCATCCAGTTGGCGGTGTCGAGGAGAGCGGTTTGTAGGTTGGTTTTGGCGGTGGTGGGGTTGCGGGTGAGGGAGAGGATGAGTTGGGTGTCATACGCATAGGAGAGGATAGTGATTCCGTGTGCTCGGAGGATGTTGGCTAGGGGGATCATGTAGATGTTGAAGAGTGTGGGGCTGAGGGAGGACCCTTGGGGGACTCCGCAGGTGATCTTGGTAGTGTTGGAGTGGAAGGGCGGAAGGCGGACTCTCTGGGTCCAGTCGGTGAGGAAGGAGGTGAGCCAGTCTAAGGCTTTGTGGTGAATTCCTATGTTGTGGAGGAATGTGCCGAGTGTGTGGTGGCAGACGGTGTCAAAGGCTGCGGAGAGGTCTAGGAGGATGAGTGCGACGGGCTTGCCTTTGTTGACTTTGGTCCTGATGTTGTCAGTGCATGCGATGAGGGCGGTTTCCGTGCTGTGGTTTTTGCGGAACCTGGATTGTGAGGGGTCAAGAGTGTTGTTTGCTTCGAGGAAGTGGGATAGGCGGGCGTTGACTAATTACTCTGCAACCTTGGCAGGGAAAGGGAGGAGGGAGATGGGGCGGTAGTTGGAGAGGATCTCCGGTTCGGCTTGTTTTTTTTTTAGGAGAGCGGTGATATCAGCGTGCTTCCAGGGGTCAGGGTAGGTGGCGCAGTCGAAAGAGGAGTTGATTGTGTTGCAGAGTATAGGGGCGATGGTTGGGCTAGCTGTGTTGTAGATGCGGTGTGGGCAGGGGTTGGAGGGGGAACCGGAGTGGATGGAGTTCATGGTTTTTTCGGTTTCTTCGTGTGTTGTGGGGGTCCAAGTGGAGAGTGTGGTGGGGGGGTCATGAGTAAGGGTTGGGTTGGGTGAGTGAGGGTGTGTGTGGTGGGTGTGTGTGGTATGAAGCTGTTGTGGATGTCCAGGATTTTGTGGAGGAAGTGGTTGGAAAGGGCGTCACATAGGGGCTGTGTGTATGTGGGGTCTATGTTGCTGGCTTTGGGTTTTGCAAGTTCATTGATGATGGTGAAGAGTTCTTTGCTGTTTTGAGAGTTGATGTCAAGGCATGTCTTGTAGTGATCTCTTTTGGCGGTGCGTATGAGGTGGTGATGGGTGTGAATGGTGGTTTTGAGGGTGGAGAAGTGGGTTGTGGAAGGTTCTAGTCGTCATTTTTTCTCAGCCTGGCAGCATAAGAAAACGGAAATGTCATTCAACACTGCTTGTGTATATTAAACGGAAAACCTTTGTGGCGTATGTCAAATGAAAAAAATGCATAAGTGTACACTCAGTTTTGCTTCAATATCGCTTGCATCCTCTGGGCACCATTGGCCTCAGTATGCTGCAGTGTGCATGTGTTGCCTGTATATCACCACTCCTGCTCCTACTGTTCTTTAATGCGCTACCCTTATAAACTGACACATTGCTAATGCTGTCAGTCTTCTGGTAGGAGTGCAGCCATTACGGCTCTGTTAATGGTATGTATAAATCATCATTGTGATATAACAACTCCCCCTGCAGATCAGATAATGTGTACATCCTCTCCTGTTGCTGACTGCTCCCGTGTGGACATCAATGGTTGATGGATGTGTATGGAAGCGCAGCAAGGGGGATCTCTGTGACATGCTAAGAAACGTGAACAAGATACAGTTAATATTTTTGTGCAAACATCGCTTACCCTTATGTCTGATGTGTCTGAAGCTCAAGTACTACTGCTGTCCGTCACCAGTGTTATAAATAGTCATAAGTGTGGGGTCATGCCGATGTATAGGTGCAGTGCAGCAGATATCTGCGGAAAGTTCGCTTTGTTCCAGTTATCTTGATTTATGTGGTTTGCAAGGGCTAAGAATTTGAAGAGTCATAACTCATATTATATGTACCATGAGTCATTGCACTTGCAAGTGTTGGCTTCACACAGGAGTTGATGTTTTTAGCTGCTCTGTTTGCCAAATATGCATGGGCCTCATAGTTCTGGCTATAGGTTTGATGACGGAGGTCAGCACTTGCCTCGTTTAACACACATATACATCCATGGTATTCATGCAGTTCACTTGCTTGGCTACTAAGTACAGGGCAGCTGCATCTATTTTGTTCATGCCACCTACCACTTTTGGCTCAAACTGGACTTTATTAGTTACTCCATGTGCAAGATTCACTGCTTAATCCACTTTGTGTTGCAGATGCCTCCCAGTAGTGCCCTTTGTAAGGGACCAGAGATCGGACCACTGCTTAAATACCTACTTTTCACTCCGATTTGCTTCTTCACCAGCATTAATCCTCTATTCTCTATTCACCCTAGGCCCATTTCTGCTTTTCTGTTGTGTCAGTGACTATGAGTGAAGCCTTCCAAAATAATGTATCGTTCAGTGTACCACACTGCTCCACCACTGAAATTGGGTATATGTGTCCTTCTCCCATCGTTCGGTGGCCCCTGACTTGCAATGATGCATAATGGCTGTGGAATTATATTTTACATGTCATCAATGCTAATCTCCAGAAGCCTGCAACACTCTTCCTGGCTCAATTCCTGGTTTGCTGATGTCATCAGCGGGTTTGACAGTCTATTTTTGAAGGAAAACTATTTGCAAATCAGGACTCAGTATTACTACATCCTCATGCCACCCATGACTTATAAGATGAATCGCACCTCCCTGACACAGGCAAAAACACAGGAAACTTTCTTAAAATCCAATAATGGGTATTCCTTCCTATAAGTATTAAGAGGGAGCTGGATTCACATCACCCTCCTGGATTTCCCTGTCTCTCAAATGCGGTTGTTACGAGGGCATGGAAGTTAATTTAAATTAATTCCTTGTTGGTCCTGGATGTAAAAAATGAATTAATTGACCACTTAAGGCTTCCTCTGCTGGGATTGAGAGTCCAGGCATGGACAACAGAACTTACATTTTTCCTTCCTGCACAAAACAATCCTCAGAGGCATTTTCCTCTATCTGTGTCTGCAACAGAATGCAACACACATAAAAAGAAGAAAAAATTAGGAGAAATACAAATATTTCTCCATGTTACGCCTCTCCTGGGGAGGCGCATCTTTTTGACGCATTCCCAGGTTTACCAGTTCTGGTAACTCTGGGACTGTGACAAAAACTTTGGAAGTTGTGTGGGAATACCAACACAATGCCCATGGATCACCTCTCTAGGGCAGAGTACGGCAACTCAGCAATTTGTTCTGCGCTGCTTTACTCCAGATTTATTGAGCCACTCAGGGCCAAGCAAAGTAACCTCCTGTGGATCCATAAAGCTCACTTAAGGTTTGCATTGCGCTTTTACCACATCGCATGGGGCAAATGTGACACTAAACGGGGTCATAAACATGGCTCTAAATATTGTATTAAGAAGGTACATACATAACATTAATCTGATTAATGAATTCAAATATAGAAAAAAATATATATAAATGATTATACAATATAAAATATATATTAAGACATCTTCACTCCCTACTCACCTACAATAATTAAACAGATAACAAAACTCACAATTAGCACTTTAAAAGTATTTCCAAAACAATAAAACACTGAGATAAAATCTACAAATCTTTAGCAATAACATATTAATAACTTTTTATACACAAAACTACCTAAAAAAGCTGTTCCTTCTGATGCTGGTTCCCATTGTTCAGCCAATTTATATGTCTTGATCACTACTCTCTTCTTTCTCCCATCCTATGTCTTTTGATATCATCATTACCTACTAAACTTTCTCCTGGGATAAACGGCACAACACCTTCACATAATCTGGGGTACATCAGTGCCCGATGGACAGCTCTTCACTTTACGGCTAACACCTCGCTGCCTACACTATAGTGCCACTTCATCACCTGCCATGATGTACCTGTGAGTATGGATACATCAACAGAAAACAGATGGACACATTTGACATCTTGGATTTCTACACATGCATACACGCCAACATTCATTGATCATCAATAGGAAGGGTGTTTTTCGTTTCAAAACTACTTATAAGCATACTCCTGACATAACCAGGAAGGACTTCATGTACCCTTTCGCATGAAATGACATCACAGAAAATCATAAAAAGGCCTGTGTTCAAAGATCATTATATATGGCCCAGGTGAAATTTTTATCTATATAAATGGCATGACAAGATAGGTTTTGAGCGCTGTGAAGAGGCTTCATAACATTAATGTCTCCTTAGATAGTCAGTCAACTAGCAACTGTGAGAGATGCAGTTCAGGCAAGTTAAATACCTCAAAATAGGTGGAAATACTGATTCTGCTCAAGGAGCTGTCATTCACCTATTAAGGCCAGATACCAGTATTATGGAGTACAGGTGTTGTGTAGCCATTTTAGTTATAGCTCCATGCACGTTATTTTAACATACTAGGCCTGCTGCTGTGCACTTTAACCTAGATATATTTTATTCGGCTTTGCCTTATTGTTATTATAATAGCAACTTCTACGGTCTTGTTTTATTTCCCTCTATCTAACTGTTTTTGCCTAGACCAGAACTCTGTTCTCAAACAAAAATGTTTTGCTCACTCTGTGTTTCTTCCAAGGCTGCAGCAAGGTAGGTTGCCAGTGAACCTGGTATAAGTTTAGTCTCTGACATTCATAGAAAATACACATCCTTACATAGGGACATTTTCTCAGAACATCAGCTGTTTTATTATAAAAACACTTCCCTGTCCCTTACATGTTAGAGGGAGATTCCAGCCAGAGAACCACAACTGTATGCGGATTGCTGAATGCTTCGCTACAGCTGCTTTTGCAGACTTCAGGTCTTTGCTCAGGTATGGGGGATGATGTCTTCCCAGGGGAACCTGAAGGGCAGAATTAGAGCTTAACACACTGTGCTCTATTATAATCCAGGTAGGGATTAGTCTGTTGAATGTAGTGACAATATGGCAGCGTTATCTCTATGCTTTACTCTCCTTGTTACAATTTTAATCTTGTCATGCTGTATCGCCCTGGTTATTGCAGCCCATGCTTTGCTACCTAAGATGCAGTCACTTCATTAAAACATTACTGAAACATATACTGCCTCTGTTTGTCATTGTGTATGTGGGACTAATGTAACTGAGAGAAATGAATGAGACCTGAGTAACCATGGCTTCCCTGAGAAACCAGTTATGTAATTTGCTCGGCTGCCCAATCATCCCTGCCCTTGGGTAGAGATGAGGCACTGCTAGTTAGCCAGAGCAGAACCCAGATTGGAGTGACAAGTGTCACCTGTAGTGGGTCAGACTCAGTCTCCCACACCACAGGCAATTCTGCCACTCAAAATCCAGTGGTCTCATTAGAATAATGAGAGCCTACGCAACACAGGTAGGTGAGCCAGGCTCGAGCTTGAAGCTTGGCTCTCACTCAGCCTGAGGTCATGTTGGAAACTCGAGCCCATAACTAGCTGAGCATTCATGTGGTTTCCTCCCTCCATGTCCCCAATATGTGACATCACTGCCAAAGCTACCAGCTTTGGACCTGGGGAACTAGGTTTGAGACTCAACATCCTGTGATTCTGGGAAAATCATTTTAATCTTCCCATGCCTAGTAACAATAAATGTCACCTTGTGTAATGTAACTGGTGCTCATGTAAAGTGTTCTAAGTTCGTACGATATAAAAACTGGACACAAATTCACAGAGGTAACGCAAATCCTTAATATAAGGAAAACAAATAGATAATATTTTACTGGCTGATTTGTACAAAGTGAATCCAGGAATCCTGGATAAATCACGTGATCTTAGGCGAATATTTTATTTCACATAAATTGTTTTTTATCACGAATGAAAGCACTTTCCAATAAGTGAGTTCAGAATACTAGTTGTACAAACACCTACTGTAATTGGTTAATTTAATATACTATAATGTTGCTATGTAATAATCTGGGCCATGCACGGGGTTTACATGACAATTGTCCTGCCTCTTAGTTCTCTATTAGTTCATGTTAAAAAACTTTTAATAAGTACCTTTTGTCATTGTATTATAATGTGATGTATTAATGTCATACTCTCCACATGTTAGAGAAATACACCTTTTTGGATGTTTAGGAGACTATAATGTGTGATGTTTGTTGTGTGATCTATATAGCAAATGTTTGTAGGGCCGCTTGTGAACGGACTTTTAGATCTGAGGCAGATCCCTGACTTGGCCATGGCTTGGCTCAATTTGTTAATTTCTCTGTTCGACCATTTGTTGTATGGAGTAGAGTACTCATGTAGATTTCCCCTGCACACAATCCAAGCTTTTAAAATAACTTTGGGAAATGGCTGCATTGTAGCCTGCACCAATTTACTGCCCCCCAGCCAAGACACAGGGGGTGTTTGTAATGCTTCCTCCTGCAAGGTAACACCTTTCCCTCTCTACTACCGAATCCTACTCCTCATATAAATTCTTGCAGACATTTGTCACCTGATCAGAGCAGGTGATAAGTGTTTGTATTAAACCCCACACAAATGGCAATTCAATGTGAAATACTGTTTGGAAAAAACAGGTCTATACAGTCATTCCTGTTCCATGGGGCTTAACACATAATTTAAGGAATTCCATATGTAAATTTGGGCCAGCATCAGTAATTCTCATAGTGATGGATGTTCCAATCTGCCCCGCAGAATCGGTGGAATTTAGCGACTTAACATGGAGCTCGGCCAAAGTCTGCCAATTGCCGCTCGGTGGAAATTTTTTCCTGCAAGACTCCAGAAACACAAGCTGGTGAGTACAAGATACATTTGGCATCCACTAGAATGATTTTCTAACCTGAGCAGCTGTGACCGGTCATGGTCAGAGGGCTGCTTCTCGAGTAGATTGCTGCTGCTTGAAGGAGATTTTCTACTTCAACGGCAGAAAAATCAACATATGGCCGTGTGTTTTTGCACACCACCACATGGTGCTGTTCAGACTGAGTTTTCAGAACTGCTCATGCTACTGGCATTAAACTGAAGTGCAAACAGTGCAAAAGGCATATTTTAAGCCAGTTGGCAGAACTCCTGGGAATCTCCTACATGTTTTATGTAACTCCACGGAATTCCATGGAGTGAAACTCCATGAGTTCCCCTAACCACTAAATTCTCGCCGCGCCAGAAAATATGCATGGAATTCTACAATTAATTTGAAGTGCAGGGTTCTTCTATCACAATATTATATCCAGTACAACACTGTGGGCTTTCTTCTACACCCTGGGCAAGCCATGACTTGGGAGCAAACAGGATTGTACCCAAAATCAGGATTACTAGTGCAGCAGTATTACTACAAAGTTTTCCTGCCCAAATTTCTCGGAGTACAACCTGTCAGAATTTTTACAGAGAAAAACATGTATTTTCTCAGTTTTGCAGTTTGGGGGAACATGTAACAACACTACGACGTTATCCTCCGTTCCAAGGTGCGGAAATCGAAATCGGTAGATAAAACTACACTTGCAAATACTGCACTTAGTGGTGCCTGTACTTAACGGAGACAGTGTTAGCTCCCAAAGTAGCTGGGCACTCAAACTGACGATCTGAGTGGCAGAAGTTCAGAAGGTGCATAGAGAAGCTCAGATCTACCACAAAGGATTTGATAAAAAAATTATTGTATTACAGAAATAAATCTAACTGTATTTGATTAACGCTCTTTCAAGAGGGCTGAGATGAAAGGAGCACAAGAAGGATAAATTAACTTTGAAATATATGTGCATAGGCATTAAATAATTATCATGTATAGTGTGCGCTCTCATTCTCTTGTGATTGCAATTATTAGCTGGATGTTCCGATCACCACACTCTAATTACTATTGTTTTGCAACAAATAAATCAATGAAGCGGTTGTTAAATAGATTCATGTTTTCCATCAATAATACCAAAATATCTGTAGATTGCTTTATATTTTTCTCACAACGGCTTCAGAGTATTGTTTATCATTCAGTAGACCAAAACAGGACGTCATATCATTTACTCCCTCAGTGGAATCAGTCAAACCAATATAATTGACTAAATATTGGTCAGTTTGACCCCTGACCCAAGTCCCTCGGCGTGTATCCCTGGCAACCTCTGACAGCTGTTAAGTCAGGATACGCTTAGCGGTCTCGTCTGTGACAGCTCCCCAAAGGCTGCGTAACATAGGTCAGTCTTTTCGTAGAGAATGAGAATTCCAATAATTCACTGTATTCTGATTAGATGGGTGTTTACAGATGCATGTAGGCAAAAGTTGGAGTACTTCCAGAACACCTAAACATCCGGAACCTACATTGGAGCTGTACGATCTAAGGGCTTGATTTATCTGTGCAATTCTGGAAACATGAAATGAACAGAGACAGAAATCTGCAGCCTATTTATCTAAGAAATAGAACATGCTGTAGCAGTCAACACAAACAGGTGGGCATTTCCTGGGGCGTACAGAAGACCTTATTCAAAGAGTATTTATGCCTCTTCCCACCTTAAAGTTTGCGCATATTTCATCAAAAAGGCAGTAATGCGCATACTTAAGCCGTATTCCATAAAGACACAGTCTGCACAACGGGAAAACAGAATGTAACATAACTCATGTCTAGCCTCAAGGTGCACACAATGAGAATACAAGAATGCAGATAAATGTATACGACATGCAAAGTAACTGTGATGTGCGGCATACACCTCTGGGGAAAGTCTTTCCTGTTAACACGTGCTTACAGTCAGTGCTAATCAAGCAAACACACCTTAAAACAGCATGAATAAAATACCACATTTCAGATGAGGCCATCAAATGTGGTCAACTTGCAAATTTTATTGAGACGTACCCTACTTTCTTCATGTTTCTTAAGTTTTGTATGGTTTCATGATCATATTTTTCAAAGTTGTATTCACTTTCCTTTAGTTATGGTAAGTTAACAATATTCTCTTTCTCTTTCGGTTCGTAGGACATTTTGCTATGAGTAAGCATGACTTAGGACCATATGTACTATGATACACGTCTCAATTTCAACCATAATCTAATTTCGTGAAAAAAACCTAAGTACCATCTGGTCAGTTTGTAAAATCAGAAAACATAGGGGGTCACAGAATCACCTGCATAATGAATATTAATTAGGTAGGTTGCAGCAGCGACAACTAATATATCAAAGTGATGGGGCAAGCGAAGTGCCCCACTGTATAAAAAAAAAGTAAAAACAGTAAATAGGCTTACACAATAAACATACAAGCATGCATTATATTACAATTAAAAATAAATTTTTGAACCTACCCGGGATGCCTTGTCCTCTGTGTCCTTCCTAATCTCCGACCTGCACGAGTGAAAGCAGAAACTTCCCTAAGCAATCCTGGAGCAGCTCTCATGCATTTAGCCAGCATGAGAGCACCAATAGGACTGGATGGAGCATCCTGACTGAACCCTCTTTCAGGACCTTAAGGCCTGTGCTTGGTCTCCACCCAGCTGTCCAAGGAAGCCGGGTGGAGAGCTTCAAACTGTATATGTGAGTTTGGCTGGCATAAGACTGCTGGCCAAACTCACATGCACACTTTGCAGTGTCTTGCTAGCACTTCTGTAGTCCTCAGTAAAAAACAGGTCGCACCCCTTACTGCTCCGGGGCAGGCTGCGGTGCGCTACATGAAAAATAAAATGGCAATGAAATTATTTAATTGCCATTTTATTCTTCATATATAGTGTGGCTTGCCGTAGGCAGGGGGTGCACGCTCACCCTCCCTCAAGGAGAAACAGGTGCTGATAGGTTGCAATTTCTGACCCTCTACGGTTGATTACAATTGCATGGATGTGGTCTGTAAGGGACACCAACCCAGTGATTGCAAATCAAAAGTCTAACTTTTTTTAAAGTGGCACAACTTCCTAAGAGGAAATGGGCTACTTTTAAAAAAAAGAAAGTTTAACATTTGGAAAAACTTCAGTGAGAGTTGGTACAGGTCGCTGAATCACTGTCTAAGACTCCTGAATTTGCCACAGCAATTTACAAAGAAACAAAGAAAAAGAGGCAAAAGGGAACACCTTTACTGTTGTGAATCATTTACCAATCCATTTGGATAGTAATCAGCTTATCAAGGGTTTATGACCTGAATTACAGTTGCAAACCATTGATAGATGTGGTTCTGATATAGTATTAGGGATGCCCAGAAATAATGAAGTAATTAAATTACTGTGTACAGCATTGAACATTGAGCAGAAGTTGCATTGTAGTTACTGCCCTGAAGCATCAGGACTAGTGGAACAGATGAATGGTACATTGAAGTCAAGAGTTACAAAGATGTGTGCGTCCACAAATTTGAAATGGCCTGATGCATTACCTTTAGTGCTGATGTCAATGAGAAATACACCTGACAGGAAGACAGGATTGTCACCGGATGAGATCCTCATGGGCAGAGCAACGAGGTTACCAGTGGTGCCTGCAAATGCACTTGTCATTGTTACAGATGATATGGTGTTGGATTTCTGCAAAGGTCTGGCTGATGTGGTCCGCTCTTTTTCTCATGTTGTTGTTGATGTCTGCCTTGCAATGTCCTCATCATCATAGCTTGTCAGATAACAATATTGTTGCAGCTTCCACTCTAGTCAGTATCTTCATTGTTCTTGTCCTGGGAAAGTCAGTCTCACACACATTACACATAAAATGTTAAATTTTTTCTTTCCAATTAGCATCATTGAAAACAAAATCAAAATCTCAATAATAATGAACTCTCAAAGGACCAACTCATCAAGCTACTACCATCTCTGGGAACACCTGTTACTGTGTACCGCATGTCTATGATAAGCTCTTAAGGAGGCTAACCATCAGTCTCTCTTACCACCCCTCCATCTCTGTTAGCGCGCCTGACCTTAATAAGTAAACTTACAAGGGGACAGAATAGGTCGATGAACCTTTTGACTCGCAATTAAGATGTTCTTACAATAGCTCCACTACATAATCAATAATCAACACAATAACCAATAACCAACATCAATCAAACATCTAACTATAGCTCTATCAAAGCAGTGCAGTTGGTACCTAGAAAGAAAAAGCAAATGCTCATCAATCAACAGTCTGGATCATAATACCTATCCTAAGGGTGGATCAGCAAAGCAGACTCAGTCTTTGTCCTCAGGACATCAGTCGATCAGCGAGGCATCAGGATTCAGCATAAAAGTTCAGAGAACGCAAAATATCTAAGCATTAAAGTTAAGCACGTCTCTTATGAAGACGCAATATGGGTAAGAATGAGCTGTCTTCTCACAGTGTAATTCCGTAAAGTCAAAGCTGCTAAACCTACCCACCAAATCCCTATTGGTCAGTTAATCATTTTTTCACACTTTGCCCTATAAAACTAAAATCCCAAATTTATTAATTCCAATATTACTCCATTCACATGTCGTTGATTGGTTTGTCTTGCAATGTCCTCATCATCCAGCTTGTCAGATAACAATATTGTTGGAGCTTCCACTCTAGTCAGTATCTTCATTGGTCTTGTTGTGGGAAAGTCAGTCTCACACACATTAAATAACATAAAATGTTATATTTACCAGGAACATCATCACCTAGAAGTCGGTCTCATGAGAATGCTTCCGTTATGAGCACATTTAAACAATTGAAATCACAGTTCAACTCTCTAGGACAGCCATTTTATTAAACGTTAAGAAACACAGCTTTTACATGAGGCCTGGCAAGTAGGCCAAGGCACTCGCTAAGTTAAGGCCTACAATTAATAAAGCCAAAGCTTACTGCATAACCCTTAATATGACATATTACTACATTAATCTAACATATATTCAACATTTGATATTATTAAATCATTGACTAGTACATTTAGTTAACATTGGTAGCCATGCTCCATAATCACATTTTCAAATGTGTGCATTATTTTTCTACGTTAATATATTTTCTACATACACTTATTATTCAGAATACATGAACACTCATTATTAATGTTTATTAAAACATCTGAGCTAGCAGTTCTGATATAGTATAAGGGATGCCCAAAACATCCCCTTTCAAATTACTAATCGGTAACCATTTGTAAACCCACTTTGCAATTCAGAAACCTTTATCAGAAGCTTAAGATGTAATTTGTATATAAGAGAAATCTTTTCACCAGCCGAGAACCCTCTGATTTACCGAACTGAAGGGTATGCGATCAGTAAAAGCTTTGTACATCTGGCACAACCTTTGTAGTACTCCTGATTTACTTCTGAAATCCAGCAGAACTCCTGGCTTTCTGTTAACTTACTGGATTTGTCCTCTGTCCCATCAATAATGTTCATTCAATATTCAGAGGGCTCATCGTAAATTTAGTACATTGCAGCAAACGTTTTGCAGTCCCAAATCTTGTGTTTTCTTTTAAATAGTAGACTTTACAACTTAAAGGACCATTTGTACATGACACCCTAACTTTCATAGGCTCTGAGAATGAAAGATTTGTGAACACCACATCTCAAATCAAGAATATTGGTACTGGGGAGACAGTAATTGTAAGGAAATGCCTCCTTGGCATGGTTACCCCCCTGACTTTTTGCCTTTGCTGATGCTATGTTTTGAATTGAAAGTGTGCTGAGGCCTGCTAACCAGGCCCCAGCACCAGTGTTCTTTCCCTAACCTGTACTTTTGATTCCACAATTGGCACACCCTGGCATCCAGATAAGTCCCTTCTAAGTGGTACCCCTGGTACCAAGGGCCCTGATGCCAAGGAAGGTCTCTAAGGGCTGCAGCATGTATTATGCCACCCTGGAGACCCCTCACTCAGCACAGACACACTGCTTGTTTGTGCTGGTGAGAACAAAACGAGTAAGTCGACATGGCACTCCCCTCAGGGTGCCATGCCAGCCTCTCACTGCCTATGCAGGTATAGATAAGTCACCCCTCTAGTAGGCCTTACAGCCCTAAGGCAGGGTGCACTATACCCTAGGTGAGGGCACCAGTGCATGAGCACTGTGCCCCTACAGTGTCTAAGCAATACCTTAGACATTGTAAGTGCAGGGTAGCCATAAGAGTATATGGTCTGGGAGTCTGTTTTACACGAACTCCACAGCACCATAATGGCTACACTGAAAACTGGGAAGTTTGGTATCAAACTTCTCAGCACAATAAATGCACACTGATGCCAGTGTACATTTTATTGTAAAATACACCCCAGAGGGCACCTTAGAGGTGCCCCCTGAAATCTTAACTGACTATCTGTGTAGGCTGACTAGTTCCAGCAGCCTGCCACAACCGAGACATGTTGCTGGCCCCATGGGGAGAGTGCCTTTGTCACTCTGAGGCCAGTAACAAAGCCTGCACTGGGTGGAGATGCTAACACCTCCTCCAGGCAGGAGCTGTCACACCTGGCGGTGAGCCTCAAAGGCTCACCCCTTTGTGCCAGCACCGCAGGACGCTCCAGCTAGTGGAGTTGCCCGCCCCCTCCGGCCACGGCCCCCACTTTTGGCGGCAAGGCCGGAGAAAATAATGAGAAAAACAAGGAGGAGTCACTGGCCAGTCAGGACAGCCCCTAAGGTGTCCTGAGCTGAAGTGACTCTAACTTTTAGAAATCCTCCATCTTGCAGATGGAGGATTCCCCAATAGGATTAGGGATGTGACCCCCTCCCCTTGGGAGGAGGCACAAAGAGGGTGTACCCACCCTCAGGGCTAGTAGCCATTGGCTACTAACTCCCCAGACCTAAACACGCCCTTAAATTTAGTATTTAAGGGCTCCCCTGAACCTAAGAATTTAGATTCCTGCAACTTACCGAAGAAGAAGACTGTTGCGCTGAAAACCCCTGCAGAAGAAGAAAGAAGACACCAACTGCTTTGGCCCCAGTCCTACCGGCCTGTCTCCTGCCTTCTAAAAGAACCCTGCTCCAGCGACGCTTTCTCCAGGACCAGCGACCTCTGAATCCTCAGAGGACTGTCCTACTTCCAAGAGACCAAGAAACTCCCGAGGACAGCGGCACTGCTCCAAAAGAACTGCAACTTTGTTTCAAGGAGCAGCTTTAAAAACCCCTGTAACTCCCCACAAGAAGCGTGAGACTTGCAACACTGCACCCGGCGATCCCGACTCGACTGGTGGAGAAACAACGCTTCAGGGAGGACCCTCCGGCGACTCTACGACTGTGAGTAACCAAAGTTGTCCCCCCTGAGCCCCCACAGCGACGCCTGCAGAGGGAATCCCGAGGCTCCCCCTGACCGCGACTGCCTGAACTCCCTTTCCCGACGGCTGGAAAAGACTCTGCACCCGCAGCCCCCAGGACCTAAAGAAACGGAACTCCTGTGCAGGAGTGACCCCCAGGAGGCCCTCTCCCTTGCCCAGGTGGTGGCTACCCCGAGGAGCCCCCCCCTTGCCTGCCTGCAACGCTGAAGAGATCCCTTGATCTCTCATTGAAAACCATTACAAACCCGACGCGTGTTTGCACACTGCACCCGGCCGCCCCCGCGCTGCTGAGGGTGTACTTTTTGTGCTGACCTGTGTCCCCCCCGGTGCCCTACAAAACCCCCCTGGTCTGCCCTCCGAAGACGCGGGTACTTACCTGCTGGCAGACCGGAACCGGGGCACCCCCTTCTCTCCATTGCAGCCTATGCGTTTTGGGCACCTCTTTGACCTCTGCACCTGACCGGCCCTGAGCTGCTGGTGTGGTAACTTTGGGGTTGCTCGGAACCCCCAATGGTGGGCTACCTTGGACCAAAAACTGAAACCTATAAGTGACTTACTTACCTGTGAAAACTAACAAAAACTTGCCTCCCCCAGGAACTGTGAAAATTGCACTGTGTCCACTTTTAAAACAGCTTATTGTGTTTTATATCAAAAGTATACATGCTAATGTAATGATTTAAAGTTCCTGAAGTACTTACCTGCAATACCTTTCAAATGAGATATTACATGTGAAATTTGTAAACTGTGGTTCTTAAAATAAACTAAGAAAATATATTTTTCTATAACAAAACCTATTGGCTGGATTTGACTCTGAGTGTGTGTTCCTCATTTATTGCCTGTGTGTATGTACAACAAATGCTTAACACTACTCCTTTGATAAGCCTACTGCTCGACCACACTACCACAAAATAGAGCATTAGTATTATCTCTTTTTGCCACTATCTTACCTCTAAGGGGAACCCTTGGACTCTGTGCATGCTATTCCTTACTTTGAAATAGCACATACAGAGCCAACTTCCTACATTGGTGGATCAGCGGTGGGGTACAACACTTTGCATTTGCTGGACTACTCAGCCAATACCTGATCACACGACAAATTCCAAAAATTGTCATTAGAAATTGATTTTTGCAATTTGAGCTATTTTTCTAAATTCTTAAAAGTCCTGCTAGGGCCTTGTGTTAGTCCCTGTTAGCATTTCTTTTAGAGTTTAAAAGTTTGTTAAAAGTTTGAATTAGATTCTAGAACTAGTTTTAGTTTCTTAAAAAGTATTCCAACTTTTAGAAGCATAATGTCTAATACAGATGTGAATGTGGTGGAACTCGACACCACACCTTACCTCCATCTACAGATGAGAGAGCTAAGGTCACTCTGTAAAATCAAGAAAATAACAATGGGCTCTAGACCTACCAAACAACAGCCCCAGGAGCTGTTGGCAGAGTATGAAAGAGCTAACCCCTCTGTAAATGGCAACACAGAGGAAGAGGATAGTGACTTGGAGGAAGATTCCCCCCTACCAGTCCTATCTAGGGAGGACAGGGCCTCTCAAGCCCTGACTCCACAAATACTAGTCAGAGATGCTGGCTCCCTCACAGGAGGGACCAACCTCTCTGAAATCACTGAGGATAACTCCAGTGAAGAGGACATCCAGTTAGCCAGGATGGCCAAAAGATTGGCTTTGGAAAGACAGATCCTAGCCATAGAAAGGGAAAGACAAGAGATGGGCCTAGGACCCATCAATGGTGGCAGCAACATAAATAGGGTCAGAGATTCTCCTGATATGTTGAAAATCCCTAAAGGGATTGTAACTAAATATGAAGATGGTGATGACATCACCAAATGGTTCACAGCTTTTGAGAGGGCTTGTGTAACCAGAAAAGTGAACAAATCTCACTGGGGTGCTCTCCTTTGGGAAATGTTCACAGGAAAGTGTAGGGATAGACTCCTCACACTCTCTGGAAAAGATGCAGAATCTTATGACCTCATGAAGGGTACCCTGATTGAGGGCTTTGGATTCTCCACTGAGGAGTATAGGATTAGATTCAGGGGGGCTCAAAAATCCTCGAGCCAGACCTGGGTTGACTTTGTAGACTACTCAGTAAAAACACTAGATGGTTGGATTCAAGGCAGTGGTGTAAGTAATTATGATGGGCTGTACAATTTATTTGTGAAAGAACACCTATTAAGTAATTGTTTCAATGATAAACTGCATCAGCATCTGGTAGACCTAGGACCAATTTCTCCCCAAGAATTGGGAAAGAAGGCGGACCATTGGGTCAAGACTAGGGTGTCCAAAACTTCTACAGGGGGTGACCAAAAGAAAGGGGTCACAAAACCTCCCCAGGGGAAGGGTGGTGAGACACCAAAAACAAAAATAGTAAAGAGTCTTCTACAGGCCCCCAAAAACCTGCACAGGAGGGTGGGCCCAGAGCCTCTTCACAAAACAATTCTGGGTACAAGGGTAAAAACTTTGATCCCAAAAAGGCTTGGTGTCGTAGCTGTAGTCAGTCTGGACACCAAACTGGAGACAAGGCCTGTCCCAAGAAAGATACCACTTCAAACTCCACTCCAGCTAAAACTGGAATGGCCAGTCTCCAAGTGGGATCAACAGTGTACCCAGAGCAAATCAGGTGTCACACTGAAGCTACATTAGTCTCTGAGGGTGGGGTGGATTTAGCCACACTGGCTGCCTGGCCCCCTAACATGCAAAAATACAGGCAGCAGCTCTTAATTAATGGGACAAGTGTAGAGGGCCTGAGGGATACAGGTGCCAGTGTCACTATGGTGACAGAGAAACTGGTTTCCCCTGGCCAATACCTGGCTGGACAAACTTATCCAGTCACCAACGCTGACAATCAGACTAAAGTACATCCCATGGCTATGGTAACTTTAGAGTGGGGAGGGGTCAATGGCCTGAAACAGGTGGTGGTCTCCTCAAATATCCCAGTAGACTGTTTGCTTGGAAATGACCTGGAGTCCTCAGCATGGGCTGAGGTAGAACTGAAAACCCATGCAGCCATGCTGGGTATCCCTGAACTGGTGTGTGTCAAGACAAGGGCACAGTGCAAGGCTCAGGGTGAAAAAGTAGAGCTTGAGTCTGGAAGAAAGGCCCAGCCTACCAAGAGGAAAGGAAAGTCAGCTGGGAAACCAGCTGCAACACAGCAAGAAAAAGAGAACCTCTCTTCTCAGGAAGAAGTTCTGCCCTCTGAGGGAACTGAGCCTATGGAGCTGGAACCTTATCAGGTTGAGCTCTTAGGCCCAGGGGGACCCTTAAGGGAAGAGCTGTGTAAGGGACAAGAAACCTGTCCCTCTCTTGAAGGCCTTAGGCAGCAAGCTGCTGAAGAGTCCAATGGCAAGAACAATGGAACACATAGGGTCTATTGGGAAGATGGACTCCTGTACACTGAGGCAAGAGATCCCAAACCTGGTGCCACTAGGAGAGTGGTAGTGCCTCAGGGTTTCAGAGAGTTTATTCTGACCTTAGCCCATGATATTCCCCTTGCTGGGCATTTGGGACAAACCAAGACGTGGGAGAGATTAGTCAACCACTTCTACTGGCCCAACATGTCCCAGAAGGTTAAGGAGTTTTGCCTCTCCTGCCCCACCTGTCAAGCCAGTGGTAAGACAGGTGGGCACCCAAAGGCCCCCCTCATTCCACTTCCAGTGGTGGGGGTCCCCTTTGAAAGAGTGGGTGTGGACATAGTTGGTCCACGAGAACCTCCCACAGCCTCAGGAAATATGTACATCCTAGTAGTAGTGGATCATGCTACTAGGTATCCTGAAGCTATTCCCCTTAGGTCGACTACTGCCCCTGCAGTAGCCAAGGCCCTCATTGGTATCTTTACCAGAGTGGGTTTCCCTAAGGAGGTGGTGTCTGACAGAGGTACCAACTTCATGTCAGCATACCTAAAACACATGTGGAATGAGTGTGGAGTGACTTATAAATTCACTACACCATATCATCCACAAACTAATGGCCTTGTTGAGAGATTCAACAAGACATTAAAGGGCATGATCATGGGGCTCCCAGAAAAACTCAAAAGGAGATGGGATGTCCTCCTGCCATGTCTGCTTTTCGCTTACAGAGAGGTGCCTCAGAAGGGAGTAGGATTCTCACCCTTTGAACTTCTGTTTGGCCACCCTGTAAGGGGACCACTTGCACTTGTTAAAGAAGGCTGGGAGAGACCTCTTCGTGAGCCTAAACAAGACATAGTGGACTATGTACTTGGCCTTCGCTCAAGGATGGCAGAGTACATGGAAAAGGCAAGTAAAAACCTTGAGGCCAGCCAACAACTCCAGAAGTTGTGGTATGACCAAAAGGCTGCACTGGTTGAATTTCAACCAGGGCAGAACGTCTGGGTTCTGGAGCCTGTGGCTCCCAAGGCACTCCAGGACAAATGGAGTGGCCCTTACCCAGTACTAGAAAGGAAGAGTCAGGTCACCTACCTGGTGGACCTGGGCACAAGCAGGAGCCCCAAGAGGGTGATCCATGTGAACCGCCTTAAGCTCTTCCATGACAGGGCTGATGTAAATCTGTTGATGGTAACAGATGAGGACCAGGAAGCTGAGAGTGAACCTCTCCCTGATCTCCTCTCATCAGACCCTAACGATGGCTCAGTGGATGGAGTGATCTACTCAGACACCCTCTCTAGCCAACAGCAGTCTGACTGTAGGAAGGTCCTGCAGCAGTTTGCTGAACTCTTTTCCCTAACCCCTGGTCAGACACACCTGTGTACCCATGATGTGGACACAGGAGACAGCATGCCTGTCAAAAACAAAATATTTAGACAGTCTGACCAAGTTAAGGAAAGCATCAAGGTGGAAGTCCACAAGATGCTGGAATTGGGAGTAATTGAGTACTCTGACAGCCCCTGGGCTAGCCCAGTGGTCTTAGTCCCCAAACCTCACACCAAAGAAGGAAAGAGAGAGATGAGGTTTTGTGTGGACTACAGAGGCCTCAACTCTGTCACCAAGACAGATGCTCATCCCATTCCTAGAGCTGATGAGCTAATAGACAAATTAGGGGCTGCCAAATTCTTAAGTACCTTTGACTTAACAGCAGGGTACTGGCAAATCAGAATGGCCCCTGGAGCAAAAGAAAAGACAGCATTCTCCACACCTGATGGGCATTATCAGTTCACTGTTATGCCCTTTGGTTTAAAGAATGCCCCTGCCACCTTCCAAAGGTTGGTGAATCAAGTCCTTGCTGGGTTGGAATCCTTTAGTGCAGCTTATCTTGACGATATTGCTGTCTTCAGCTCCACCTGGCAGGATCACCTGGTCCACCTGAAGAAGGTTTTGAAGGCCCTGCAATCTGCAGGCCTCTCTATCAAGGCATCCAAATGCCAGATAGGGCAGGGAACTGTGGTTTACTTGGGACACCTTGTAGGTGGAGGCCAAGTTCAGCCACTCCAGCCTAAGATCCAGACTATTCTGGACTGGGCAGCTCCAAAAACCCAGACTCAAGTCAGGGCATTCCTTGGCTTGACTGGGTACTACAGGAGGTTTGTGAAGGGATATGGATCCATTGTGACAGCCCTCACAGAACTCACCTCCAAGAAAATGCCCAAGAAAGTAAACTGGACTGTAGAATGCCAACAGGCCTTTGACACCCTGAAACAAGCTATGTGCACAGCACCAGTTCTAAAAGCTCCAGATTACTCCAAGCAGTTCATTGTGCAAACAGATGCCTCTGAACATGGGATAGGGGCAGTTTTGTCCCAAACAAATGATGATGGCCTTGACCAGCCTGTTGCTTTCATTAGCAGGAGGTTACTCCCCAGGGAGCAGCGTTGGAGTGCCATTGAGAGGGAGGCCTTTGCTGTGGTTTGGTCCCTGAAGAAGCTGAGACCATACCTTTTTGGTACTCACTTCCTAGTTCAAACTGACCACAGACCTCTCAGATGGCTGATGCAAATGAAAGGTGAAAATCCAAAACTGTTGAGGTGGTCCATCTCCCTACAGGGAATGGACTTTATAGTGGAACACAGACCTGGGACTGCCCATGCCAATGCAGATGGCCTTTCCAGGTTCTTCCACTTAGAAAATGAAGACTCACTTGGGAAAGGTTAGTCTCATCCTCTTTCGTTTGGGGGGGGGGGGTTGTGTAAGGAAATGTCTCCTTGGCATGGTTACCCCCCTGACTTTTTGCCTTTGCTGATGCTATGTTTTGAATTGAAAGTGTGCTGAGGCCTGCTAACCAGGCCCCAGCACCAGTGTTCTTTCCCTAACCTGTACTTTTGATTCCACAATTGGCACACCCTGGCATCCAGATAAGTCCCTTGTAAGTGGTACCCCTGGTACCAAGGGCCCTGATGCCAAGGAAGGTCTCTAAGGGCTGCAGCATGTCTTATGCCACCCTGGAGACCCCTCACTCAGCACAGACACACTGCTTGACAGCTTGTGTGTGCTGGTGAGAACAAAACGAGTAAGTCGACATGGCACTCCCCTCAGGGTGCCATGCCAGCCTCTCACTGCCTATGCAGGTATAGATAAGTCACCCCTCTAGTAGGCCTTACAGCCCTAAGGCAGGGTGCACTATACCCTAGGTGAGGGCACCAGTGCATGAGCACTGTGCCCCTACAGTGTCTAAGCAATACCTTAGACATTGTAAGTGCAGGGTAGCCATAAGAGTATATGTCTGGGAGTCTGTTTTACACGAACTCCACAGCACCATAATGGCTACACTGAAAACTGGGAAGTTTGGTATCAAACTTCTCAGCACAATAAATGCACACTGATGCCAGTGTACATTTTATTGTAAAATACACCCCAGAGGGCACCTTAGAGGTGCCCCCTGAAACCTTAACCGACTATCTGTGTAGGCTGACTAGTTCCAGCAGCCTGCCACAACCGAGACATGTTGCTGGCCCCATGGGGAGAGTGCCTTTGTCACTCTGAGGCCAGTAACAAAGCCTGCACTGGGTGGAGATGCTAACACCTCCCCCAGGCAGGAGCTGTCACACCTGGCGGTGAGCCTCAAAGGCTCACCCCTTTGTGCCAGCACCGCAGGACACTCCAGCTAGTGGAGTTGCTCGCCCCCTCCGGCCACGGCCCCCACTTTTGGCGGCAAGGCCGGAGAAAACAATGAGAAAAACAAGGAGGAGTCACTGGCCAGTCAGGACAGCCCCTAAGGTGTCCTGAGCTGAAGTGACTCTAACTTTTAGAAATCCTCCATCTTGCAGATGGAGGATTCCCCAATAGGATTAGGGATGTGACCCCCTCCCCTTGGGAGGAGGCACAAAGAGGGTGTACCCACCCTCAGGGCTAGTAGCCATTGGCTACTAACTCCCCAGACCTAAACACACCCTTAAATTTAGTATTTAAGGGCTCCCCTGAACCTAAGAATTTAGATTCCTGCAACTTACCGAAGGAGAAGACTGCTGCGCTGAAAACCCCTGCAGAAGAAGAAAGAAGACACCAACTGCTTTGGCCCCAGTCCTACCGGCCTGTCTCCTGCCTTCTAAAAGAACCCTGCTCCAGCGACGCTTTCTCCAGGACCAGCGACCTCTGAATCCTCAGAGGACTGCCCTACTTCCAAGAGACCAAGAAACTCCCGAGGACAGCGGCACTGCTCCAAAAGAACTGCAACTTTGTTTCAAGGAGCAGCTTTAAAAACCCCTGCAACTCCCCGCAAGAAGCGTGATACTTGCAACACTGCACCCGGCGATCCCGACTCGACTGGTGGAGAAACAACGCTTCAGGGAGGACCCTCCGGCGACTCTACGACTGTGAGTAACCAAAGTTGTCCCCCCTGAGCCCCCACAGCGACGCCTGCAGAGGGAATCCCGAGGCTCCCCCTGACCGCGACTGCCTGAACTCCCTTTCCCGACGGCTGGAAAAGACTCTGCACCCGCAGCCCCCAGCACCTAAAGAAACGGAACTCCTGTGCAGGAGTGACCCCCAGGAGGCCCTCTCCCTTGCCCAGGTGGTGGCTACCCCGAGGAGCCCCCCCCTTGCCTGCCTGCAACGCTGAAGAGATCCCTTGATCTCTCATTGAAAACCATTACAAACCCGATGCGTGTTTGCACACTGCACCCGGCCGCCCCCGCGCTGCTGAGGGTGTACTTTTTGTGCTGACCTGTGTCCCCCCCGGTGCCCTACAAAACCCCCCTGGTCTGCCCTCCGAAGACGCGGGTACTTACCTGCTGGCAGACCGGAACCGGGGCACCCCCTTCTCTCCATTGCAGCCTATGCGTTTTGGGCACCTCTTTGACCTCTGCACCTGACCGGCCCTGAGCTGCTGGTGTGGTAACTTTGGGGTTGCTCGGAACCCCCAACGGTGGGCTACCTTGGACCAAAAACTGAAACCTGTAAGTGACTTACTTACCTGTGAAAACTAACAAAAACTTACCTCCCCCAGGAACTGTGAAAATTGCAGTGTCCACTTTTAAAACAGCTTATTGTGTTTTATGTCAAAAGTATACATGCTAATGTAATGATTTAATGTTCCTGAAGTACTTACCTGCAATACCTTTCAAATGAGATATTACATGTGAAATTTGAACCTGTGGTTCTTAAAATAAACTAAGAAAATATATTTTTCTATAACAAAACCTATTGGCTGGATTTGTCTCTGAGTGTGTGTTCCTCATTTATTGCCTGTGTGTATGTACAACAAATGCTTAACACTACTCCTTTGATAAGCCTACTGCTCGACCACACTACCACAAAATAGAGCATTAGTATTATCTCTTTTTGCCACTATCTTACCTCTAAGGGGAACCCTTGGACTCTGTGCATGCTATTCCTTACTTTGAAATAGCACATACAGAGCCAACTTCCTACAGTAATTACAAGCTGCAGAATGTCCTTGTCATTTTAAGTTGTTCTCTCAGGAGTGGGAAATTGGAGCTGAAATCATGGCTTGTGCACAGAGTGCAAAAAATGTGTCACCTATTTATGGCCCTTTTCCATGCAGACACTTGACCAATGTTTTCCTATTTCAATATGCACAGAATAAACACTTGCATGTGCATTTCCCTGAATAAATGTTATTCATCCATAAATATGTTTCTGCCATATTGGCATTATCTTATTTTTCATGATGAGGGCCTTGGTACCTAAATCAAAGGAACTCGAAGCACCCTTTTTCATGCAAGAGCAGGATTTACTACTAGAACTTACAACAGAGTTCACAAAAAACATCTGTTTCATTGACAGAGTTTCATAATGATAGTAGAGGTCTAGCTATGGTTAAATTGCGGCTTCCATAGAAAAAGGATTTGTTATTTGATAATAATGTTGGTGCAGTTTGACTAACCTACATGAAAACTGGTACACAATTGAGACGTACAGGTCAGCTTCCTTGTTTCAGATTTAATGCAGATTGCTCTAGGTGAGACAACATTATTTGAGGTGATATAAAGGTAGTGTTGCAAGGTTATTTTAGCCTTCTTACACAGGCACAACATTTAGCTTTGGTGCTGAAGTGCTCTTTTACCCAGTTACATTTCGTGTTTTGTTCCTTTTATTATTTTAGCAATGTCTCATTTTAGTGGAGGGTTTTTTGTTCCTTGCATCAGTTGTTCTTCCTTACAGAAATTGTTATTCATTTCTTTGAAGGACATTTATCATCTTGTGCTGAAGCAAGGCTTCCAAGGTTAATTACAGAGTATTGCTGATCCAAAGGGAACACTGTCTACCTTACATGGAAAATAAGTATTTTGAGGGCAAGTTCTTAGCATAACAGATATATTATTATAAAACATCACACTGCCCACAACATTTTAGAGGGGACAATCCAACAAGTTTGCCTTCCTGTGATGCACGTTGTTGCAGTTTCTGCCAAAACCTTTTGGTTCCTCTTCATCTTTGTGAGAGGACTCCAAGCAGAATTACAGACCTCTTGCAACCACAGCACAGGTATGGGGATTGGGTTTCCTTCCCAGGGCCAGAAGGGTGGAGTAGGGCTACCAGTGCTACTCGCTCTCATTTAGGAACCTAGTAGGGTAGGTAGGAATACCAGGTGCACTAATATGGCAGTATGGTGCGACCTTTCTTGTGTTTCACTCTTGTGATTACTGCTATCTTGACATTGTGTTTCATTACCTGATAATCACCATTCATGCCCTCCTATATTGAATGTAGTTGCTTCAATAAAACCTATTGAACCAAAACACTGCTTCTGTTCTGTCTTCTCATGTGTGAGACTCCTATGTCTGAGAGAAAAGGATGGGGTCCGCTCCACCACGACTCCCCTGAGGGGTCTGAGTGTCATGCAAAAGGCTGCCACAAATCACTTCTACCCTCTGGTACTTGTGGGGTGCTACTAGCTAACCAGAAGAAGTTAGGATGATAGCTGTCACATAGCCAGGGATTAGAGCTCCCCCATGCTTAGAAGCGCTGCCGGCCAAAAATCCAGCAGTCTTGTTACCAAAGTGAGAGTCTAAAACATGGCACCACCAACGTTGTGTAGGCACTGACTTTGTTGACCGCCCAAGTATTTCTGTCTCATTACATGCAAAAGACTTCCTAATTATCTTACATGGAGATGTCTGTGGTATTAGGGAATATCCTCCTCAGCTAGATAGGCAGTACCTATTTGACGCTGTAGGTTGTTCAAACTTGAACATTTAAAAGGATTCCCCAATTGGTGTTCATATCTCTTAACAATTTAATTCCGTTTTAAAATGGTGGACCAAAGTAGGGTTATAATTGCAGCAAACTTGAGACTTCCTCTCACAACATACTTAAGGAACAATGGCCTCACAGATGAGGTAGGAGAAGTTACATTTGTCGTTGAGGCACACGCAGCATACAGAACAGAAATGTTTCACTCTTGGGTCACTTTTCCAGCAGCAGATGGGAACACACACACATTTCACCATTACACTGCCGTAAATGCACCGGCACAATATAGGCCATTCATGTATTTGGAAATAGCATTATCTTATCAAGAACACCAAAATTGGCTTGATGGTACCCTACCACATGTTCCACAGAATGTTAGCTTAGGTCCATTAAGTAAAAACGGACCTACATGGCCAGAATTGGCTACTTGCAGGTAGAATGGTAGTAGCTGACATACGCCACCTATACACTAATTTGGTAGAAATATATAGACACTTAATACAATTTGTAATGCTGATTTTAAATACCGCCCCAGCAAGGGCTGCTCTGTGGCTACCACATGTGGCCAACACAGTAATAAATCCTACTACTGTGTATTCAATTATGGATAAAGTACCCACCAAACAAAAAAAAGATTCAGTTTTGGTTAGCACAAATAATTAGTGCCTTGGAAGCAGTGTTTCCCCGTTCGGGACCTCAAGATAAACATAGAATCCTAACAACCTGGTTGCTATTCGGGATGATTCCCTCAGTGACCAACTGCACCACTTAAGGTGCAGTGTATGCTTCATTCTACGCTAACACACATGATACACCGACATTTGTGAATCTTCTGAAAGTGTTAAAACAAATTCAGGGAGAATACAAGGCTGCCCCACCCTTGATCTGGGTGTGCAATTAATGGGTTAATTTGCCACAGTATCCTCAATAATATTAAGTAATCTTAAAGTGGAAGCAGTAGCATTGTCAGTGTGCTGACAGCTCCGGAATGTTCTTGTACAGGATCAGCCACGTGAGCTGCTGAAGATTATCACTGAAACCTATTCAAGCATAGGTCAAGATAGTCTTGGGGCTATGCCAAGTAAACCACAACTACAAGGTAAATCCAATAAGGATTCTACCAAACAAGCAGCAGACAGTTCTAAAAAATGCTGAGACAAACAAAGGCAAAATAAAGACCTAGAGCGGGTGGATTATATTGCAGTGGGTTTCACTGAAATAGGCTATAAATGTAATTTCAAGAAAACAAAAATTGCCTTTTGTCAGTGTCCTGTTTTTGGTTTAAAAGTTATCAGATGAAGGAAAGAGCCTATCGTCCCACTTTCTAGAAAAGTCTGCACAATTACAACCACCAAACACCATCAAAAAGCTACAATCATTATTGGGCTTTTTTAATTTAGGCAGAACTTGCATTTCAGATAATGCACAACGTATAAAACCAATTTATGATCTTATATGTCCAGACTTTCCTAGCAAGTATTGGACGGTAGAACACACACGCAATCTCAGAGCATTGCTAAAGGACATGCTTAAATCAAAACACTTACGTACATGGGACAACAAAACAAATATGGTCATCAGAGTAATTGCTGGTGCTATTGGGTTCACCTATGTAACAGTCAGTGAAGGTTACACAGTCCCCATAGCATACAAATCACATTTGTACTTCACAGCTGAAAAAATGTTTGGTCCCACTGAAAAAATTCTGACTGCTGTTCAGATGACTGTCATAAAAGTGAGACATCTGACTCAAGGAAAGTGCATTGTTGTTCTCACCCCTTTACCAGCCTTAGAGACTGTTACAAAAGCAAGGGTTCCAAATGCAAAACCATTACATCCAGACTGGATCCAAAGGGCAAAGTCTCTGAAGGCCATCGATGTTGATTATCTTTTTGATCCAAAACTTCAGACACAGGAGTTCCTTCAATATGAAATTGAATTATAAACACCTACATTTTACCTATTGAGCAATATCAGATGATATTACACACTGATGGTTCAGTGCAACCAGCGTAGGGCACAAAACATCAATACCTCACTGATTGCGTGGCTGTGAGTGGATTCTTGAGGGATGACAACTTTGACCCTCTCGACACATACAGGCAGACTTTAGGGGGCTGCACTGCACAATTGGAAGAGCTTAAGGCTCTATCACTGGCATTGGAACATATGGATCCTGAATTTAATCCACTAATTGTGTGTTATTTGTACTATTGTGTCCAGTCCTTCAATGAATAACTGCATTACTGATGCCAGAATGGATTCAGAGATTCAAAAGGGAAAACCATCAAACACTGACTTCTGTGGGGAAAGGTAGCAGATCATAGACACTACCAAATGCCCATGAAGTACATACAATGGGCAATCAACATGTAGTAATACACATTGTAGGATACAACTTGGCTGATGAAGCAGCCAAATCAGAAGTCGCTACGGCTTCTGTTGCTGTGATTACTCATTCGAAGACAAGGTTGAATGATGAAACGCTGGCTGCTGTGAACGCTTCAGCTGATGGCAAGCCCTTGCCAAAAGCATATCCTGCCAAATATTTCTACAATGTAGGTGCCCAAAATGTTGCTTTTACAACCATATCAGGGGTGGGTGATTGTGTGATCCCCAACCAAGATCAAAGAATAGACCTAATAAAGGCAGAGCATGAGGGGCTTTCCTCTGCCCATACAGGCGTGGCAGCTACTATTGCATTGTTGCGAAACACTACTTGTGTCCAGGTCTATACAAACAGGCTAAACAGTACGTCCTTTGTTGTGAGATCTGTCAACAAATAAACAATTCCACCGTCAAACACCCACCACAGACACACCTCATTTTCAACAAACTATTGCATTGTGTGTACCTGGACCATGGTGGTCCACTAACGCAGGATGGTACATGCAAATAAGTTCTAGTCACTGTTGACTCTTACTCCAGATTTATATGGGTATGGCCACAATAATTGGCTGATACTTGAAGTGTTATTAAACATTTGCATGTCTTCATCAGGACATATGCAATTACGGCTTCCCATTCACACCGGGGCCCTGCCTTTGCCTCCAGGAGATTCAGTGACACCATGGCGACAATGGTGGTCCAACTGCATTTCTCATCTCAATATCATCCAAAGGGAAAAGCTGTTGTGAGTTGGAAGAACCAAGACTTAAAACAATCCTTAACAGCAAGAGTATTAGGTTCAGGTGGTAGATGGCTTAATCACCTGTATGGAGTCGAGAGAGCACTTAATAATCTGCCCACGAGGTCCTTGGGAGGGTGCACCCCATATGAGGTTCTCTTCTGCATAGCTATGTATGTCCCAGATCTTGATGGCCCTGGTGCGGTGGCAGCGGGCACAGCTTTTGACACAAATGAACATGTCACTGTCTTGCAGGAATTACAACAGTTCCGTGATGACAACTTATCTGCATGTGCCACCACCTTGGGAATGAGAGATACACCCACAAAACCTACCATCTCGATTTCAAAAGTTGGGGATCTAGGGCGTGAAAAGATAGCTGTGAAAAGAGAATTTGACCCTGCATATCGAGCTCCGGTTCCAGTCCTGGGAATACACAGTACCAGAATTGTCATTCTACCACCGCTGCCTGGTTCCAAAGAAAACTGCTTTGTTTCAAATGACAAAGTCAAGTTACACCATGTGGCCAGTCCTACACATTAGGCGAAGAGGAATCCTCAGGAGTTCCCTCACCCCTCTCACTCCCAGTCAGAATGTGTCTCTCCAAAATTTGACCATCAAAAATGAAACTTCCCTGAGCATATCATTAGTACCTGTGACTACATCTACGATGGGATGTCCAAGGTTCTGGGTTATTATACTGAAATTCAACTCAAACAGAAGGGATCATTTACTACGAACCAGCAAGAGACACATCTGCCAGTTCTCCTCCTCTTACAGTGGTTCCAGTGTTTGCACAAACTGCTTCTGTTTATTTTGCTAACATCGACTATTCTTTTTCTGATTCTTCTTCATCTTCGACTGCACTATGGCAAGTGCCTGTAAGCTCTTTAATTGGCTCACAACTATCTCATTAGCCAATGGAATTATCTATGGGCACTGTTAACTGTGATTGCCTTCCACGTTTGGATTGGGTATGTCATTGTTTTCCTCTTACTGATACATGGTCACTATCTTTAGCTGTTGAACTCATGGAGGAGGTTTTGAAGCCTCACTTGTCCTTGCATAAGGTCCGCAGAGACTTGTTCCTAGTGAACATTTCAGCTATACCAAATTATGATGGGATTGTTTGGGATAAAGTTTAATTTGAGATATACGGTCAATGTAAATGATTCAAATTATATATGTATTTATACTTTCTATGAATTGTATAATAACACCTGTGGTGGCTTCTGATGATATGGATGCGAAAACAGTTGATTCTATGCTATCTGAGCCCGAATATTACACTGTGATTGAAACTAAAGATGTTTCACGATGAATTGTTCATAGCAGTCTTTCAGATGGCCTCCCATGATTGAATGATCTACAAACTGCAGCATAGGACTGAAGCCTTTCTTCAAACCTAGGTGCCCTTTCTCCACACTAACATGTGCTAACCCCAGATCCCCCCTCCATCTGCCCACTCATCCACCCGTACACCTCTCCCTGCCTCTTCCGATGGTCACACATATACATCTACATCATTTACCTTCCCCCCACTTCTCCCCACTCCTCCCATTTCCCCAACTTGTCCCTATGCCTACCTTTTTTATCCTCATTCAATTCCCCTTTCCTCTTTCCCCATCTCTTGTAGGAAGCTGGCTCTGTATATACTATCTCAAAGTGAGAGATAGTGTGCACAGAGTTCAAGGTTTCCCCTTAGAGCAGTGGTCTCCAAACCTTTTAATGCCGTGCCCCCCCAGTTGAAAAATATAAATTATTGGGCACCACATCAGAATTTGTCATAATTATTTTATAAAGATGGCAATGTTTAAATATGTCTAGACCTATTTAAACATTGCAGGTAAGTACTGTTACCTTTTTAGAAATGCAATAATATGCTTCTGCTTAAAACAAAGGCCTGTTATCTGTATAATGCTTCTTTTGGCCAGAGTCCGGCGCCCCCCCCTGGTATCACTTGAGGTCCCCCTAGGGGGGCCCACCCCCAGTTTGAAGACCTCTGCCTTAGAGGTTGATAGTGGCAATAATAGATAATACTAATGATCTATTTGTGGTAGTGTGGTCGAGAAGTAGGCTTACCAGAGGGTAATGTTAAGCATTTGTTGTACACACACCGGCAATAAATGGGAACACACACTCAAAGACTTAACTCCAGGCCAATAGGTTCTTATATAGAAAAATATTATTTTCTTAATTTATTTTAGAATCACAAGATTCAGAATTCAAGTAAGTACATAAGTTGTAAGGTACTTGGCATAGGTAAATGTAGAACTTTGAATGAAAACAGTAAGGTACTCATTTTTGGCAAAAATGGCAATACGCTATCTTAAAAGTGGACACTGCAAAATTCAACAGTTCCTAGGTGAGGTAAGCACAAGTTAGTTTAGCAGGTAAGTAAAGCACTTACAAGTTCAGTCTCTGGGGCATAGGCAGCCCACCATTGGAGGTTTAATTCAACCCCAAACACCCAGCACCAGCAACACAGGGCCGATCAGGTGTAGATGGCAAAGTGGGGCCCAAATAACATAGGCGCTTAGGGGGACTAGGGGTGCTCCGGTTCCAGTCTGCTAGCAGGTAGGTACCTTTGTCCTCGGAGAGCAGATCCAGATGGTTTTGTACAGCACTGGAGGGGTCCCAAACAGGCACACAAAATACACTCTCGGCGGCACAGGGGCGGCCGGGTGCAGTGTGCACAGTAGGTGTCAGGTTTTGACTAGAAATCAATGGAGGGACTCTGGTGATGCAGGCAGGGCACAGGGGACCAGCCACTAACTGGGTAAAGATGGGGGCCACCTGCTGGTCACTCCTGCACCGGTAGTTAGTTCCTCCCAGGCAAGGGGGCAAGGGTGCAGTGCTTCTTCCACACATCAGGTTTTTTGTTACGGGGCAGTCGCAGTCAGGAGGAGCCTCTGGATTCTCTCTGCAGGCTTCACTGTGGGGGTGCAGGGAGGTTGTCTCAGGGTGGCCACTTCATGGGAGTTGCCTGGGGATCCTCACTGCAGTGTTGGTTTCTCTGGACACGAACCAGGGGCGTCGGGTGCAGACTGTTGGGGTCTCACTCGTCTGGAGTGAGGCTGGAGTCCTTTTAAAATATGTTTTTTTCTTGTTGTTTGGACAGATCCGCTGTCCACAGGAGTTTCTTGGTCCTTTGGGTTGCAAGGCAGTCCTCTGAGTCGGCAGAGGTCACTGGTCCCACTGGGTGTGTCACTGTTGCAGGTTCTTTGAGTCTGGAGACAGGCCGGTAGGGCTGGGGCCAAGTCAGTTGTCGTCTCTGTCTTCTCTGTGGGGCTTTCAGGTCAGCAGTCCTTCTTCTTCTTTAGGTCGTCAGAAAATCTGATTTCCTGGGTTTAGGGTTGCCCCTAAATACTGAATTTAGGGGTGTGTTATGGTCACAGGGCAGTAGCCAATGGCTACTGTCCTTGAGTGTGGCTACACCCTCCTTGTGCTCCCTCCCTTTGGGGAGGTGAGCATATCCCTATCCCTATTGGGCTAAATCCTCTAAAACAAGGTGGAGGTTTTTCCAAGGAGGGGGTCACTTCAGCTCTGGTCACCTCAGGGGTGGACCTGGCTGTGGGGGTGACTCCTCCTTGTTTTTCTGATTATCTCCCTGGACTTGCCACCAAACATGGGGACTGTATCTGGGGTGGAGGGAGGCATCTCCAATAGCTGGAGTGCCCTGGGGCATTGTAACACGAAGCCTGAGCCTTTGAGGCTCAATGCTGGGTGTTACAATTACAGTTCCTGCAGGGGGCATGTGTGAAACACCTCCACCCAATGCAGGCAATGTTTCTGGCCTCGGAGAGCACAAAGGATCGCACCCCAGGAGGTCAGAAATGCATCCCTCAGTGGCAGGCTGGCACCTACCAGTCAGTCCAGCACTGAAGGATTGGGTAAAATACAAAGGGCATCTCTAAGATGCCCTCTGTGTGCATTTTGTAATAAATCCAGCATTGGCATCAGTGTGGGTTTATTATTCTGTGACGTTTGATACCAAACTTCCCAGTATTCAGTATGGCCATTATGGAGTGGTGGAGTTTGTTTTACCAAACTCCCAGATCATATACTTAATATGGCCACACTGTTCTTACAATGTCTAAGAATGGACTTAGACACTGTAGGGGCATATTGCTCACGCAGCTATGTCCTCACCTGTGGTATAGTGCACCCTGCTTTAGGGCTTTAAGGCCTGCTAGAGGGGTGACTTACCTACACCACAGGCAGTATTTTGTGTGCATGGCATCCTGAGGGGGACACCATGTCGACTTTGCATTTTTCTCCCCACCAACACACAATCTGCAATGGCAGTGTGCATGTGTTAGGTGAGGGTCCCTTAGAGTGGCACAACACATGCTGCAGCCCCTAGGGACCTTCCCTTGTGACAGGGCCCTTGGTACCACTGGTACCTTTTACAATGGACTTATCTGTGTGCCAGGGGTGTGTCAATTGTAGAAACATTGGTACATTTTTAAGTTAAAGAGCACTGGTGCTAGGGACTGGTTAGCAGGATCCCAGCACACTTCTCAGTCAAATCAGCATCAATATCAGGTAAAACGTGGGATGATAACTGAAACAAGAAGCCATTTTCCTGCACTTGCCTTTTTATGTTTCTTCCTTTGCAACATACTGTGATGCTATAATCGATCAATAAAGAACTGCAAAACAAAAAAAGAAAGTAAAAGTAAAGATGTTTATCAAACAACAGAAAATTATGGGGAAATGTTCTGTTACCATCATTACTTTACACATAAAGCCATAACCCCGAGAATGGTTTATAATTATACATAATGGGAACATAGTCCTTCTCCATCTATGGGGTGTTCTAAAGCATGTATAAAACATGATCATATTTTTCTGGGCATGATGTCACAAATGCTGAGTCTTATTATTTTAAATTGCCCCCTAAGAAATTGCAAAATGTTTTGTTAACAGACACAAAATTAATCTATTCTAATATCTTTGTTTGCCAGTTGGCTATTGAGGGCTATGAATATTGGTTATGGTCAATTAACTTAAAGAGTGTAGGGGGAACTAGAAATTGGCAAATACAGGGAAGGGAAGCTTGTTTAGAGCATGCCTGATTACATTGCAAATTATATTTCTAAATAAAACTGGATAACAAAAAAGTTGTTTAGGCTCAGAAACAATTCAGAAATTGAAAACGCCCAGTGTCCCATCGCCAGCAAAATTTGACAAATGGTGAAACCTTTAAGTGTCACTGAAGAACAGCTTGATAGGTAGGACCAGAATGGGACATTTATCTCAACACTTTCAAGCTCAAACGGGTGGGTATTGTGGCCTATGGACACAAATTGTTGTCGTGCGCATTTGGTGAACTCTACAGTGGGTTTTAGAGCAAGCCAACCTGACTTTCTTTGCATATAATCACACCACTCTAATATTGTCACCACATATAGCGTGGGTTACAATAGTAGAAATATTCCACAATCACAGCCGTCAAAGAACACCTTGGTCTTCTGTCAGCCAACACTGATTACAAGATTTTTCATGAGGCCCAAGAAAACCACGTACTAAGCACTACCCAGTTGAGGCAGAGAGATCAATTAAACTTGCAGGAAGCTTTAGCAGTTGCAGATAATGAAATAAACATCCTGTTGAACCACATATACACACTTAAAAACATTGATTCATCAATCGTCATCAAACAGCATGACATGTCATTTTTACAACATGGACAAAGTCATCTCAAGTCTATTGTGCAGTTAGGTTGGACATTACAAGTCCTGAAGAGTGGTCGGGTGCCCTGGCAACATGTCAATGCCAAATCAATATTTGCCAAATTTAATTTGAGCAGACAGCAACAAATAATGGCTAAGAAAGAAGCAACACATTTTTTTAAATATACAAAGGTTTGAAAAGTTGCCTTTCATTGTAGCAGAAGCACCATCAGCAGTGTGGTTAATACATGGAGTCATTATTCTGCCATTTCAACACTTCAATTCACTTTTACCCAGTTACATTTAACTTTTTATTCCTTTTATTATTTTAGCGATGCTTCATTTTAGTGGGGATGTTTATATTCCTTTTATCAGTTGTCCTTCCTTTGCCTTTCCTTTCCATTGTGTTTCATTACCTTATAATCGCCATTAATGCCCTCCTACGTAGAACACAGTTGTTTCAATAAAACCTATCGAACCAAAACACTGCTTCTGTTCTTTACTTGCATGTGTGAGACTCATATGTCTGAGAGAAAGGGACTGAATCTGCTCCACCATGACTCCCCTGCGATACCTGAGTGTCGTGATAGGCTGCCACAAATCACTTTTACCCTCTGCTACTTGTGAGGTGCTGCTATGCATTAGGCTGACAGATTTCACACAGTGTTGGTTAGACTCAGTAACCAAGCACCACCTGCTGCTATCCAAAAATCCATCAGTCTTGTTACCAAAGTGAAACTCTACAACAATAGCATTTCCCATTTTAAGCCTTGCAGAGGTTGTTTTCTCTCTGCTACTAACTTAACTGCTAACGAGAATTGCACCAAACATGTCATAAATGGAGGACCTTAGGATCAATCATTTGTATATTGTGATTCTAGTCCCTTTAGTATTTGCTTTGCAAAAATCTACATCAGTGATCCCCAATCTTCATATTGATTCTTTGGTGCTTGTATAACTCAACTTGATCATGTTGCTCATATTTTCTGCCTGACTTCCTAGAGGGTTTTTCTAATGGCTGTTGTTCTTCACTCCAGGGAACTGGAGTTTTCTCCATGCAACATATTAGCTACTCCACTGAAAGTTACCATTCTGGAGTATGGGTCAGTGGGAGCAAGTGAATGACTTGTTCTACATATCAACAATGACAGACTGCTTCATCTTGAATAATGCCCTTGACAAGCAATTATGATATAACTTGCTGAACAGAAACAGTCACCATCCAGGTCTTGGATAATGTGCCCTGAATCGTTTACAGAAATGTCCTACCCCTTTCATTCCACTTGTTTTTCCAGACATCGATAATATTGATTATTATGCCATCCTAACTATTCTAATTATCTGCATGGACAGGGCCTTGCAATGATTCTGGTCATTTCTGAGTAATCTTGACCAGTTCACCCACCCAGACGTCACTAGATTAATTCTGATGGCATTGCCATTCATGTGTAGAAGTCTTCTAGGTTCATTTTCCTATGATGTGCACACTCTATTTGGAGCCTTCGTAAGTCCTCCTTGCTGACGATTGAATAATCAATCACCAAAATGCATGTGAAATCCAACTCTTCTTAAAACTATCAAGAGGCTACACAATTCAATCTTGCATGTCATGCTCATTGCTTTTCCAGAACTAAATGTCCAGTTTAAACTTAGAACAGAACCATCTAAGACCATATAGACATTGTAATCCGATCCATATCATATCCAAATAAGTCTGGCAAGAAACAATTTTTAAAGATTCATCCTAAAACTGACATAAACATTTGTCAAATCACCCAGGTTCTACATTGATAGCAACCAAAACTTCAAATCACCAAATCCAAAGAAACCCAGACTGCTTGTTACAACGTGTCCTATTGGTGCACATGCTAAAACATAACTTCCCAGAATCCACCGTTAATACAACTGTCCAAGTCTTAGTATTTAGCACAGAAATGGTCCTCCTGGCATTCCTGAAGAATACATCCCAACTGTGGTCCATTGCTTGCCCTCTCTGTCCAACAAAGCATCTATAGGCTTACAGATATCTTGTGTTGCATGTCTCACTCTGAAGCATGATCACATTTTAACTAATTCTCAACTAATTATATTGCATACCCTTAGATGTGAGGGTCCAGATCTAAGGCTGCAAGCTGGTCAATGAATTCCAGTGTGCTTCAGAGGGTTTAACACCTTTTGCTGGTTGTAAGTATTTTGGGAAATTGGGAGTCCACATTTATTACATAAACTCTGAAGAAGTATATTGTACTCTCAGTGGTGATAGCCTATTGGCAGGTAACAATAAGAATGTTGTATAATGGTGTCAGTCAGTCAGCCAATAAAAATGATATCAAAATTAAAACAAGCAATATAACAAGTAACCATACACATACTTGATCATCAAACAATTAAACATCAACTAATTATCCTGGTAGCCAGCAGTAAGTATGAGACAGTGAACACCACTGGTCTCAGGGTATTAAATTAGTCTTAATCAAGTCCAATGCAGACATCATAGTAAGAACCACATGTCTCAAAAGGTGTTCTAGACATTTTGTCCTCAGAATGGTGTTCACTGTCTTTAGTCCATGTGGATTATGTACTGAACTCGGGCAACATTGTTTGACTCGCTGTGACAACATTCTGTTAATAGAAAACATGTTTAATGGTTAAATGCTTATCCTAAACTTAGAACACAAGACCAACAATGGTTCCAACTCATCCAAATAAGCCTTGACTTTAGGTGCACACTTGCAGGTTGGAAAAACCTTGGTCAGCTTCCCTCGAGTGGTGTCCGACAGCATCAATCCCTCAATCCTCATTTTATATGCAGATTTGACCTCACATGCTATTCCTGTAATAACAAACTTAGACCAAAGATGTGGTAGGCTTGTTTGCCCGAAGTGCACAGATGTGCCTGAATCAATCAAGTGACTGACTGCCCGTGAGGCTTAAGACACTGCACATTGTCTCACTGAAATGGCATAACTCAGGTGGCCCTCGCACATCAATCCAATTAAAGAAAAAGGCTTAACTTTGCAAATGAGGAAACTTCCACAATCCAAAGGTCCAAAAACAGAGGTATCATTGAGGTACGGTAGGGTAATCTCAGCAGACATTTTAAGTATCCCTTTTCACATAGATATATTAATGAAATATTAATGCAGTATCCTATCTCACCTTCATCTAATATAATGCAGCAATCTTGCACTGTAATTTGTAGACCTTAAGGACAGTAGAAGTCAAAAGTCCACACTTTTCCATTACAACATTTCAATTTTTGCCTTCTTGCTAAATGAGGAGGTTCCTTGGACTTGATGTTTTTTCCATTTTAAATGGGATGCTACTTTTATCATGTTATCTACTAGTTATCATGCCAGGCACAAAAACAGTGTTGTGTCACGTGCCCTGGTAAGAAAAATCACAACTAAGCGTCAAGTCTATGAGTGGTCTCTGGAAATCAAAGTTTTTGTTGACAATATATGCATTGCTGAAGAGATCTCCCTGGCACAGTTTAACAGTGTTGCACTCTGAAGCAGTGTTTTATGCCAGACCATTTAGGCCAGGAGTCATAAAGAGCTAACATAATGAGGGTCCTCATTCCGGAAGGTGCATCAGCACCTATACCAGCAGAAGCCCCGCAAATCCTAAAAACACCTACTGTCAAGCAGAAAAACAAAGCCTAGTTGTCTTATGGAATTTTAAACAGTTCCATTTATTCCGTTATGGAAACGTTTCCTTGTTGTCAATGATCATCATCTTTTGTCTTGATTTTGAACTCTCAAAGAATTGTAATAATTTCAGCAAGTATGGGATGAACTAGCCTGCCATCTAAAGAGCCCGTTGTTGCATGGAGCCTGAATGGTAAATTCCAATGCACCAAATACATATGTTGTAGGCCTTACACTTGACGGTCATCATGGCATTGTGGCAATGAAATAACCGTTGATAGAGACATTTTTTTTTTCTAACTTGGATGAATGTACTGAAGAGATGCTCGATTGTGTCAAAGCTTGAACAAGGAGCCCTTGTCTGAAATGCAAGTGGCATCTGTGACTTCTTTGGCATCCAAGAAGTAGCTACTGACTTTTTTTGGGGGGTCCACTGCAATAGGAAAATATGTTTTTTTTTAAATGGAAAAATGATTTAAATTTTCAGATGGAAACCGTAATGATAGTTCCTTGTGCGATGTCTTGAATAGGCCTGAGCGGAGTGTGCAATGTTGTGCTACGCTGAACTTTGCAAAGTGGCAAATAAACTCTGCCATGCTACGCAGAGTTCCGTGAGTGGGTGAAGTTCTCCCTTGCGCCTTTTCTCCTTGAATTTGACATCAAACGCAATGCAATGTACGCACTTGCGTTCAAAATCTCACACAAGTGGTACCACGCGGTTCACATGGGTGCACCCGTCTTATTTTTCACTCTGTTGGAGAACCAGACTTACCTGCTTGCAGGGGGTCCTCTGGGAGGAGACGGGATGGAGCGGCCGGCTACGGTCATACTATGGTGGACGGTAGGTAGCCAAAGCCGTCGCCGTGGCGGTAGGCAGAATTTTCCGTCAATGTTAAAATGAGGGTCTTAGTCTTTTGGTCTTAGTTTAGACCAAAAGTCTAAGTTTACAGCTTTTCAGTTTTCACAAAGGTAAGTTACAAGTAGTATCTCTACATCCGCATTCTGGGAAGAATCTCCACACTTGGGGTGTTATCCCCACACTCAGGGCAGAGAGCTGTGTATGTGCATGCTCCTCACGACAGAAGAGGAGAATGAACATTTTCCTGACCCCCTCTCTGAACAAGAACACAATGGGGCCATGGAGGATGTCAACCTCTCTGCTTGCCTGACGCCAGTGCAGCAGAGCGAATGTTACCAGTTACTAAGGCAGTGCTCCTCTCTGTTCTCTCACTCCTAGACTCAGACACATGTACATTCATGACATTGACATGGGAGACAGTCCCCCTGAAAAGAACAAAATGTATAGGTTGTCAGATACGTTGAGGGTCAGTATCCAGGAGGGAATCCTGAAGATGCTGGCATTAGGGATGATTGAGCACATGTAGTAGCCCCTGGTCCAATCCTGTGGTGTTGGTATGAAAGGTTGCTCCACCGGGCACCACACCAGAACTCAGGTTCTGTGTGGACTACTGGGGACTCAATTCTTTCACCAAGATGAATGCATACCCCATCCCCTGAGCTGATGAGCTCATTGGGAGGCTGGGTGCTGCCAAATTCTTCAATACATTTGATTTGACATAAGGGTACTGGTAGATTGCTCTGACACGCAGGAGCTAAAGTGAGGTAAGCATTCTCAACCCCAGAAGGCCACGTCCAGTTTTGGGTGATGTCCTTTGGTTTGAAGAATGCTCCTGCTACTTTCCAGAGGTTAATGAACAAGGTACCGGCTAGAAAGGAGACCTTTTGTGCCATCTACTTCTGCAACACTGCTGTCTACAGTCCCAGCCAGGAGGAACATCTGCAACACTTTAGTGAGGTGCTTCAGCCCCTACAACGGGGGGCCTGGCCATCAAGGACAGTAAATACCAGATTGGGCAGGGATCCTTAGTATTCCTGTGTCACCTGGTGGGTGAGTGTAAGGTGCAGCCCTTACACTCCAAGATTGAGACTATCATGGCCTGGAAACCACCTAAAGCTGAGATAGAAGTGAGGGAGTTCCTGGGCCTCACAGTGTACTATAGGAGATGTATTAAGGGATACGGCACCATTGCGGCCCCCTTAGCAGAGCTGACTTTGAAGAAGCAGCCCAGATTTGTATTCTGGACAGAGGCTTGCCAGAAAATGTTTGCTACTATCAAGGAAGAGATGTGTACAGGACTTGTGCTCAAGGTTCCTGACTATTCCAAGGAATTCATCATCCAGATGGACACTTCAGAGCATGGCATGGGGCAGTCTTAGCACAGTTAAATGAAAAGGGTCTAATCCAACTAGTAGCCTTCATTAGCAGGAGCCTACTTCCATGGAAAACAGAAGTGAAGTGAATTTGAGAGAGACGATTTTGCTGTCTTCTGGGCACTGAAGAAGCTGAGACAATCCCTGTTTGGGATTTCCAGGTTCAGACAGCCCACAAGACCCTCAGATGGCTCATGCAGATGAGGGCTAAAAATCCCAAACTTTTGAGGTGGTCCATCTCCCTACAGGGAATGGACTTTATGATGGAGCCCTGTGAGAAAGTAGCCTCTTTCTAGCCTTGTTACCCCCACTTTTGGCCTCTTTGTGAGTGTATGTCAGGGTGTTTTCACTGTCTCACTGGGATCCTGCTAGCCAGGGCCCAGTGCTCATAGTGAAAACCCTATGTTTTCAGTATGTTTGTTATGTGTCACTGGGACCCTGCTAGCCAGGACCCCAGTGCTCATAAGTTTGTGACCTATATGTATGTGTTTCCTGTGTGATGCCTAACTGTCTCACTGAGGCTCTGCTAACCAGAACCTCAGTGGTTATGCTCTCTCTGTACAAATTGTCACTAACAGGCTAGTGACCAATTTCACCAATTCACATTGGCATACCGGAACACCCTTATAATTCCCTAGTATATGGTACTGAGGTACCCAGGGTATTGGGGTTCCAGGAGATCCCTATGGGCTGCAGCAATTCTTTTGCCACCCATAGGGAGCTCTGACAATTCTTACACAGGCCTGCCACTGCAGCCTGAGTGAAATAACGTCCATGTTATTTCACAGCCATTTACCACTGCACTTAAGTAACTTATAAGTTACCTATATGTCTAACCTTTACCTGGTAAAGGTTGGGTGCTAAGTTACTTAGTGTGTGGCCACCCTGGCACTAGCCAAGGTGCCCCCACATTGTTCAGGGCAAATTCCCCAGACTTTGTGAGTGCAGGGACACCATTACACGTGTGCACTGGACATAGGTCACTACCTATGTACAGCGTCACAATGGTAACTCCGACCACTCCCCTGACCTGCACCTCCCCTGGGAGGTGCCCAGAGCTCCTCCAGTGTGCTCCAGACCTCTGCCATCTTGGAAACAGAGGTGCTGCTGGCACACTGGACTGCTCTGAGTGGCCAGGGCCAGCAGGTGACGTCAGAGACTCCTTCTGATAGGCTTTTACCTGTGTTGCTAGCCTATCCTCCTTCCTAAGTAGCCAAACCTCCTTTTCTGGCTATTTAGGGTCTCTGCTTTGGGGAATTCTTTAGATAAGGAATGCAAGAGCTCATCAGAGTTCCTCTGCATCTCTCTCTTCATCTTCTGCCAATGAATCGACTGCTGACTGCTCTGGACGCCTGCAAAACTGCAAAAAAGTAGCAAAGATGACTACTGCAACCTTGTATCCAGCCACCTTCTCGACTGCTTTCCTGGTGGTGCATGCTGTGGGGTAGTCTGCCTCCTCTCTGCACTAGAAGCTCCAAAGAAATCTCCCGTGGGTCGACTGAATCTTCCCCCTGCAACCGCAGGCACCAAAAGACTGCATCACCGGTCCTCTGGGTCCCCTCTCAGCACGATGAGCGTGGTCCCTGGAACTCAGCAACTCTGTCCGAGTGACTCCCACAGTCCAGTGACTCTTCAGTCCAAGTTTGGTGGAGGTAAGTCCTTGCCTCCCCACGCTAGACTGCATTGCTGGGTACCGGGTGGTTTGCAGCTTCCCCGGCTCCTGTGCACTCTTCCAGGATTTCCTTCGTGCACAGCCAAGCCTGGGTCCCCGACACTCTAACCTGCAGTGCACGACCTCCTGAGTTGTCCTCCGGCGTCGTGGGACCTTCCTTTGTGACTACGGGTGAGCTCTGGTTCACTCTTCTTCATAGTGCCTGTTCCAGCACTTCTGTGGGTTCTGCTTGCTTCTGAGTGGGCTCCTTTTCTTGCTGGGCGCCCCCTCTGTCTCCTCACACAATTGGCGACATCTTGGTTCCTCCTGGGCCACAGCAGCATCCAAAAACCTTGACTGCGACCATTGCAACTAGCAAGGCTTGTTTGCGGTCTTTCTGCACGGAAACACCTCTGCAAGCTTCTTCACGACGTGGGACATCCATCCTCGAAAGGGAAAGTTCCTAGTCCTCTTTGTTCTTGTAGAATCCACAGCTTCTACCACCCAGTGGCAGCTTCTTTGCACCCTCAGCTGGCATTTCTTGGGCATCTGCCCACTCACGACTTGAGTGTGACTCTTGGACTTGGTCCCCTTGTTCCTCAGGTTCTCTCGTCTGGAAATCCATCATTGTTGCATTGCTGGTGTTGGTCTTCCTTGCAGAATTCCCCTATCACGACTTCTGTGCTCTCTGGGGAACTTAGGTGCACTTTGCACCCACTTTTCAGGGTCTTGGGGTGGGCTATTTTTCCAACCCTCACTGTTTTCTTACAGTCCCAGCGACCCTCTACAAGCTCACATAGGTTTGGGGTCCATACGTTATTCGCATTCCACTTTTGGAGTATATGGTTTGTGTTGCCCCTATACCTATGTGCTCTCATTGCAATCTATTGTGACTGTACATTGCTTGCATTGCTTTCTATTGCTATTACTGCATAATTTTGGTATTGTGTACATATATCTTGTGTATATTTGCTATCCTCATGCTGAGGGTACTCCCTGAGATACTTTTGGCATATTCTCATAAAAATAAAGTACCTTTATTTTTAGTATATCTGTGTATTGTGTTTTCTTATGATATTGTGCATATGACACCAGTGGTATAGTGGGAGCTTTACACGTCTCCTAGTTCAGCCTAAGCTGCTCTGCTAAGCTACCCTTTTCTATCAGCCTATGCTGCTAGACACCTCTTCTACACTAATAAGGGATAACTGGACCTGGTGCAGAGTGTAAGTACCCCTTGGTACCACTACAAACCAGGCTAGCCTCCTACAAGCCCCACCTGGGTCAGACCATGCTAGTGCTGATAGTCTCTCCAGGTTCTTCTGCCTTGGGGAACAAAAACTCCCAAGGGTTGGGTAGCTCTCCCCACTTTCAGCTGGAGGGGTACATGGTAGACCTGACAGCCTTAGAGTGGCCTTCCCCTCAACTTTTTGCCTTCCTCCTCCACTTTTCTGACTTTGTTTTTGCTGGCTTTAAGACTCTGTGCACTTGACCACTGCTAATTAATGCTAAAGTGCTTGTGCCCTCTTCCCTAAACATGGAAATATTGTCTTCTCCCCAATTGGCATATTTAATTTCCCTTTAAGTCCCTAGTACAGCGCATCACATGTGACCAAGGCCCATAAATTAAATGCAACTTGTGGGCTTGCCACACTGACTGCACCATCCACTGTAGTAGCCCTCTAATCATGACTCAGGCCTATCATAGGAGAGCCTGTATGTGCAGTTTACACTGCCATGTCAACCTGACAAAATAACGCTGTTGCCAGGCACAAACATTCACTTTTTTTGTTTGTTCTGGTAGTGAAAAGTTGTTTTTCACTACTGCAAGGCCTATGTCTCCCTTAGGATAACATTGGGATTACCCTTATTACCTCTTACTAGTTTAATTGCCAATCTGGATGAGGTATGTTTTTTGAGTTAGATGTCTCTGGAATCACAATTTAAAGTCACAACTTATGGTAAAGTCGGATTTTAACTTCTAATTTTGAAAAAGCCACTATTAGGAAGTTAGCATCTTCTTACTTTAGCCGTTTGTGTCTGCTGTCTGTCTCTGATCACTTGTCTGGGGTGGGTAACATCTGGGGTTTGTGTATTACCCCTAGGCAGCCACACACAATGGAAGCTAGAGTGTGAGTTGTTGGGCCATCCACATTCTGATAGGCCATCCTGGGCAGGATACAATGGAGGAGCTGGGCACAGAAACACACTTACACCGGAGTAAGCTTTGTCTTGTCTCCACACAAAGGGCCGCTTAAACTCCTGTAGCGAGTCTGGAGCCAGGGAAAGAAAAGCAGGACCTCTCTGCACTTCAAAGTTCTTTCTTTGAAGTCTTCCCTCCATTTCAAAGGTGGAACTGGGTATAAGTACTGGACTTCAGACTTCACAAAGAAACTACACTTCGCAACCTGTGGATACTCTGCCACGAAGAAGGACTGCTGCCATTGTTTTACTGTTTGAAACACAAATACTTTACACATTTTTTCTCATGTTAAGCTTGACTGTACTGTGCCAATTACCAGAGGGTGAGTACAAGTTAAGTTAGGGTGTGTATGTGACTTACCCTGCCTAGGATTGTGGTTCCTGCTTGACCAGGGTGCATACCTCTGTCAACCAGAAACCCCATTTCTAGCAGCGGCCATATAGAAACAACACACACAACTCAACTGCTAACGGCACCCACTCGCGTGATCAGAAACAAGCTGAAGGCACCAAATGGCTGAGGCAGAAAAATGCAAACTTTATAAAAGATAGTGTACAAAATAATACCCCCGACACCATGCAGCTGTTAAGTAAATAAAGGCTACATAATCATTCTGAGCCTGTGCTTGACAACCATTGATCTCTTTTATTTTAAGACAATTTTTTTATCTGTCCCCACATCTCTATACCTGCTACGCTTTCATCACATATGTTTACAACCAAACATAACAGAATAAATATTTATTCTACAACAACATTATAAATCAAAGACACTTTTTCATTTTACTTGTAGATCTGTGATCTGTCAACAAGGTATATTTAGATTAATATATTCAGCAACATGATGTAAATGACAAATTAGCTAAAAAAAACTAAAGAATAAAAAAATGACCTGACTTTCCAATATGTATAATAACTTTATCATGCAATATTTGCATCTCTTTTTCAACAATAATAAGTGTCCCACATGTATATACCCATATACTTTTCAGCATAAATAAGTAACCATCATAAACATTCTCATCACAGGGGATACATTATTGTTCTCTTAGTGTATGATCTCAAAGATACCATGTGGCCCTAAATGGTCGTGGCACAGTATTACACCCTGACATGATTTATTGGGGGTATACATCCTCTCAGTCTCTGTTAAATGGATTTTATTGGCCTTTTATGGGTGTATCTGGACACACTCTTTTACACCAATGCAATTCAACCTTCTTTGTGAGCCTATTCATAGAATAGTGAAGGTCTTCCTCAGGGCTGTGCATATTTTGTGCGGGGCACATTAAAGTATAGAGTCCACTAGCCTCACCTCCTAGGGTTCCTAGTATATATCTTTTCATAAAGAAAGGGAGTAGGGTATTCTGTGGCAAGGTAGACCTTTGTCTTAGCATGATTTTAATTCCTCCTTTCTGGGGGCCAATCCTAAAAGAGAGCCTTCATTGTGGATAACTGGAGCCCTTAATTTTTCAGTTTAATATTTAAAGGCTGGCAGAGCACGTCAAAGAGGCCCCTCCCAAAATTAATTCTTGTCCCGATCCTTCACAATACGTTTCTTAACTTTCCTCGCTTGTTTGTTACAACCAGTTAGAGTCAGAGACTGAGAGGATATTTAAAGGCTGGCAAGGCATTTAACCAAATTTGTTAACTTATTTCATATTGCTGTGTTTATTCATGTAAATATACATGGCTGACAGATCACTGATCCACAAGTAAAATAAAAAAGTGTCTTTGATTTATAATGTTGTTTGTGGAATTAAGATTTACGAACGTGTTTAGTTGAAAATGTACGTCATGAAAGTGTAGCATATGTATTGGTGTGAGGAAAGATAAAAAGAATTGTCTTAAAATTATAGCAACAAAAGGTTTTCAAACACAGGTGTGGATTAATTATGTAGCCTTTATTTACTTAACAAATCCATGGTATAGGAGGTAACATTTCTTACAATAACTAATTGTGGATCCCGATCCCTACTCCATCAACAAGATCACTACCCGTTAAGATATAACTTTATAAAAGTGGTATTCTGAAAATTGCAATTTGAAATCCAACTTCATAGGTCAAAATGTATTAAAAAATGTGATTCCAGAGACACCAAACAAGAAGGGTCATCTATTGCGATTTGGATTTCACACCTAAAGACATTGTAATGCAACTCCAGTGTTATCTTATTGCATAATTGAATTGAACAAATGATTCCTATGGGAGACATAGGCCTTCCAGGAGTGAAAAACGTGTTTAACAGTTTTTCACTACCAGGACATGTAAAACTTAAAAGTACATGTCCTACTTTTTGTATACATTGCAGCCTGCCATCTAGACTGTCCCGTGCCTACTTTAGAGGTGTCTTATATGTATTATAAAAGGAAAGATTAGGCCTGGCAAGAGGTTTGCCTGGCCAGGTCGAAATGGCAGTTTAAAACTACATGCACACATTCTGCAATGGCAGGCCTGAGATATAGTTAAAGGGTTACTTGAGTGGGTGGTACAATCAGTGATGCAGTCCCACTAGTACCATTTAGTTTACAGATCCTGTCACATGGAGTGCCACTTTACTAGGACTTACAAGTAAATTAAAAAAGTTAATTGGGGATAACCCAATTTTACCATGCTTAGGTGAGAGAGCACAAGTACTTTAGCACTGGTAAGAAGTGGAAAAGTCCTAATAATAAAAAGTAGAACAGCAAAATGGAGGAGGAAGGCAAAAGGTTGGAGGAAAGACAATCCTAAGGCTGCCAAGTCTAACATGTGCCCCTCCCAGCTGAAAGTGGTGAGAATTACCCAACTCATTAGGAATTCTCTTCAATAAGGCGGAAGAACCTCGAAAGACCTTTGGAACTGGTGTCGTCTGACCCAGGCTGGTATTTCACCTTTATGGGAGTTGATCCCACATACCTTTTTGGACATTCTGGTGCTAGCCTATAGGGCTGCCTCATCAGTAAATTTCCGAGGGTCAGTCAGTTTTCTGTCAAGTAGGTGGTGGCACAGCCCTGGAAAACAAACACTGAGCATGTGCTCTCTCATGATTAGGTTGTACAATGCTTTGTAATCATTAAGTTTGCTGCGCTGACCCCAATCATTCAGTGCCTTTCTGGAGCAATCTGGTTGGGGAGCTTCTCTCTCTGAACTTATGGTGGTACTTCTCAGGGATCAGGCCAATCTTAGCTACCAAGATGACTGTCATGGGAGTGTACCTGGTTTTCTCCCCAACCTCTAAAGTGAGAAAAGTGGGCACCAGATCCTTGGAAATGCAGACCTTTCTGTCTCCTTCAAACACCGTAGAATTGCTGTTACCATCATCAATAGACTGTACATGCCTGTCCTTGAGAGCTAGCTTCTTAAAACTCAGCTTGTGAGCTAATAATATTTTTTTCTCCTGCAAGGCCCTCTCAACCTTCTTTTCATCCATCTTGAGCCTGGAATTTTCAGCCTGAATTCTCTCTTCTCCCTCCTTTCTGCCAGCTTCTCTGGTGACAAGCCACAGGAAGAGACACTACTCCCTACACAAGCATGATGCTGTAAATTAGGGGTTAAATCATCTCCCAGGATTGAGTTCCAAATCCTGTCCTTGGCTGTCTATTTCCTCATCTCGTTCTGTTGCTGTAGTAGGTGCTTAGTGGACTTCCCTTGCACCTTCCCCAGTGCCTTTTGCAATTCCACATTCCTGATGGTGCTCCTGGTTGGAAGTCCCCTTGCTTTAAATAACTCTTTTAGTTGGACCACAATGTAGGACTGAGGCACAAAAGATGGAGAGAGAATTTTGGAAAATCAAAATGGCCAATCAGGAAGAAATTAAACTCGAATTGGTCTTAGATATGGGATGGTAGTATACACCAAGTCACTGTATGGAACTGCACAAACACAAGTTCAATCCTCACCACTGAATACCACTGTAAGAAATTGGGTTGTTAGTTGGCTGGGATGTGAGCCCTGGTCAAGCAGCAACCACAATCCTTGCAAGATTAAGGCACAAGCCAAACCCCAAATTAAATTAACCTGTGCTTACACCCTGGTAGCTTAATTTAGGAGCAATGAGTAAAGTATTTGTAAAACATTTCAAACAGTAAAACAGGGAAAACAACATACAAAAATGATATGATACAATGTTTAAAACATATATCTTGATGTAATAAATAAAACAAGATCAATTTCACAAACATCCAATTAGTAGAGCTGGAGATATTGAATTTATAATTGATGAAGAAAATAGAACCAAAAGGGGTAAAGCGTCAACTGTGGCTATCTGGTCACTCCAGACTATGGCAAAGTGAAAAGTTCAGGTCGACCACGATGGAGCCTAGGCCAGCTACAGGGATCCAGTTAGGTTGCTGTACAAAATTACCTTCAATCCTGGTTTGCGGAGCATTGGGTGAATCCGTGTTGAAGGTGCGTTGTGCAGCTGTAGTGATGCATTGGTGCGGTGAGACTGCGGTGCGAGGTCCTGTTGCGTTAATGCTGAGGATCCTACCGACTGGGGTGTGCAATGTGAAGACCAGTGACAGGGATGCAAAGTACCATTTCTGAAGAGCTGTGAGGCTGTGATGCAGAGTCTGGCACTATTGTCAAGGCTGTCATCGATGAGAAAAGCAAGGGCCTGTATTGGGGAAGCATCTTTCTGAAGGCGATGCAGGTTGCAGCAGTGATGCAAGTATTTGTGATGTGTTTAAGCCATGCCGTGGCAGTGATGTGTTGGTTCCGCTCAGATTAATGCCGAGCAGCAGAAAAGGTGTATCAGTTCTGATGGATCCACAGGCTGGCAGAGCACCTTAGGCCCACTTCCAAGTGTCCACGATTGGTATGGCACCATTTTTTAGGGTAAACTCAGAGAAGGCAGAGTCCAGTGAAGAGGTAAGGTTGTTGGAAGCCTATTATATCCCTGAAGCTTCAGATAAGGAGGCCAGTAAACTAGCCATTTGAAGGACTCTGGGTTCTGGGTTCAAGAGATGAGGGCCAATACTTTTCACCCAGGCAAGAGGGCAGCAGGAATCAGGTCAGCCCAGCATTGCAGGAGCCCATCAGAGTGCAGTCCAGCAGAATGGCAGTCCTTCAACAGCACAGCATCCCTTCTTCTTGACAGATTATCCACGGGTTCAGAAGTGATTGAAGTGGGGGTACCCAAGGTCTATCTTTAATACCCTGGTGCACTGGTTCTAAAAATGTGAGAAGTTTCCAGACAGTGGCTTTGAATCCCAAGGAATTCCGTGCCTCCCCTGCCTTAGCTCCACACTGGCTGGAGTGACAATGCAGGATTTATATCCCTGTTGTGTGTGGACAGGACACAGCCTTTTCAGGTATATGTGAGCCTCTGTCCAGCTCCACTTTCCCATCCTGCCAGTGATGACATATTCAGTCACACCTAAGCTTCCACTGTATGTGGCTGTCTAAGGAGAATACAGAGATCTCAACTGCCAACTAGACTCAGACATGCAACTAGAGAAAGGCTGCAGGCACCACATGGCTAAGGAAGAAAAAAAAACTACTTTATAAAAGTGGCATTTTCAGAGTTGAAATTAAAATCAGACTTCACGATAAGTTATGATGTTAAAGACACCAACCATGAAGGGGTAATTTCTTCCCATTTAGAAGTTACACTTATAATATGTAATAGGGCAACTGTAATGTTATCTTATGTGAGAGATTGACCCTACAGTAGTAAGAAATTAATTTAGGAGTTTTTCACTAGCAGGACATGTAAATCTTAAAAGTACATGTACTACTTTTTGTATACACTGCGCCTTGCCCTATGTGCTGTCCAGGGGCTACCGGTAGGGGTGACCTATATGTATTAAAAAGGAAGGTTTAGACCTGGCCATAGGTTTACTTGTCCAATTCAAAATGGCAGATTAAAACTGCACACACAGACTCTGCAATGGCAGACCTGAGATGTGGTTAAATGGCTATTTAAGTGTGTGGCACAGTCAGTGCTGCAGTCCCACTAGTACCATTCAATTTACAGGCTCTGAGTACATGGAGTATCACTTTACTAGGGACTGACAAGTAAATTAAATATGCCAATTTGGGAGAACCCAATTTTGCCATGTGTAGAGGAGAGGGCACAAGCACATTAGCACTGGTTGGCAGGGGTAAAGTATGCAGAGTCCCAGTAACAGCAGAAATTAGGTCAGATAAATGGAGGAGGAAAGCAACAAGTTGGGAGGAAGGCCACCCTAAGGCTGTCAGGTCTAATAGAAGGGTAGAAATTGAAATAGCTAGGGACTCTGACAGAACTGAAACCTATTATTGCTAGGCGGCAACAGTCATTATTATTGGTACTTAAAGCAATAAGCAAATACAAATCTTCTCCTCTGGCCCATGAACAAACCCACATCACGCACACCTGTTTCTTCTTTACGCCAGGGTGTGCACATCGAAAAGCAACATTGTTTTTATCTTTATTGTAAAGTTTAATTTCATCTACATAGAATTCTATAGTCCTTTTTATGTTCCAGGATGCACTGGTGTCACATCCTATGTTCTAATCCACTTGATTTTCATTTGTGGAGTACATTTCATCCTTAAGAAATACAGATATGAGTAAGATTGCATGTCAACATACATTTCCATTCACCTGACATCTGGTTCATCCTCCAGGCTTTTTAAAGGCTAAAAGATTGACAACTTACTAAGTAATAATCATGAGTTTTCATACAGTGAAACTCAATTTTAGATGAGAATGTTTTCATCTTTTTTATATAAAATTTACCTAATGCACTACGAGTGATTTGGTTATGGTGCAGCTAAAATAGATTGTATGCGAAAACTACATGGAAAATATTTTTACTAGCTTCAGTAGGATGTGTGGGCCCCCTATATGTGACCCCACTTCTCTAGCAGTGTCTGTGAACTCCCTATTTTCCTTACAACTTCTATATATGCCCACAGCTTTATGCAGCCTCTCTGTGTGCCCCTGTCCCACTGTAGCCTCTGTGTCCTGCTCTTTCCCACCCATGGTGCCCCCCGGTTGACCTACTGCATCCCCACAACTCCTCTGTGTGATTTCCTTGCTGCTCCTCTGTGTGCCACCCTGTCTCACTCTTGCAGCACCTATGTGTGCCCTTGGTGCTCCCTACAATACTCTCGGTGTCCCCTGTGTCTCTGGAACTTCTCTTGGGTTCCTGCCTACTACACCTTTTGTGTGTTGCCCCTCCCCACCACTAGTACCTCACTGTGCCCCTCTTTCCCTGCACTCCCTCTGTGTGTCCCCTACATCCCTTTTGTGCAGCCACCCCCTCGAAGCCCATTATGTGCCCCAGTCTTCTTTGCACCCCGATGTACCATCTGCCCCAACACTGCTGGCCCTTTGTGTGTCCCTACACTCTCGGAACCCCTTCTGTGCCCTGTCTCTCCTGCAGCCCCTCTTTGTGGTGCCCCTGTCGCCCTATATATGTCCAGAGACCCCTGCAGTCATTTTGTTTACCCTTGGCCTCTGAGACACCCTGCCATGTCCCTGTAGCAACTTCATGTTCCACTCAACCCTCTGCCAGACTCTTTCTGTGCCCCTCAGCTTCTCTGCAGCCTTTTTGTCTTACCTTGACTCTCAACAACAAATCCTCTGTGTGCCTTCCCGTGTCTCTGTTCCAGCACCTCTGTGTAGCCACACCTTCGCACTATATGTCCATAATCCCTGCAGCTGTGCTAAAAGTGTCATACCCTTTACAGGCTCGGTGTGCTGCACAGCCCCTGCAGCTGTCTCTTTTTGTGCCCCCCAACCCTGCAGCACTTCAGTGGGTCTCCTTATCGTGTGAATATGCTTTTGTGTGCCCTTCGCCCCCTGCAGCCCTCACAGGTATATTTTTCCCCTGCAGCTCCTGCATGGTTTCTTGATCTCCTGTCAGCCTTATCTATGCCGCTTTGCCTCAAGCCTAGTTGTATGTCCTCACCTTCCCATGCAGCCCTTCTTTGTGTCCCATCCCCTGCAGTCCCTCTTTGCCCCTCACTTCCACTCTGTGCCCCAATCCCCATAGCCTGTCTGTTCACACCACATTTCCTGCATCCAGTGTGTCCCTACTTCCTCTCAGATTCTCTATGCCCTCCACAGTCTCTCTGTGTGCCCCTAGCTTCGTATGTATGTGTCCTGTGCCCCTTCACACAGACATTCATTGTGTCTTCTCACCCTTTCTGTGTCTCTGGACCCGTATTCAGCTCTTAAACTACCTCGCTGACTTTCTAGAACCTGGTGTTCTTTGCCCGTGTAGCTCTTCTGTGTCCTCCCCCCTACATCCCATCTGGTGCCTGCGTCCTCTACAGCCTTACTATGTGTACCAACCACCCCGCAGCCTGTGTAACACACTACTGTGCCCTTGCAGTCCCTGTGTGCCCCTTCATCGCACTGGAGGCCCTCTGTGTTTCCCCGCACCCACTGCAGCTCCTACATTCGTCCTAGTCTGTAACACTGGCAAAGCCAATAAGTGTGGCTTGTAATTTATTTAAAATATAAACCAGTATAAACTCTGTCTTTGCGAATGTTTTTTTCATTCTCTCTCAAAGTTTGTAAATATTGAGAGAGATTTTTAAAAATAAATTGACTCCAGAGGTTGAAGGGGTATTTCTATTGCACCCCACACCCCAGTCCCTAGGTTTAATTTATTTTTCAAAAATATCTCCGAAAATTTGTAAACATCAGTTGACATTTAAAAAAAATGTCTGGAAGAGTGTTGACTATAAAATCCCAGGTAAGGAGGGCATTAGTGGTCTATACTACTTAATTTGATCAAGTGTGGGGTTCTGTAATTTCTAAAGATGACCTAACTTGCCCATGGGGGGAGGTAGTCTTGCTGCAACCATCCAATGCTTAATTTGTGCTTGTTTCTGGTGCTGAGCACCGGCACTTATTTTTGAGGGCCGGGGCTTTACTCCTGCCTCAAGCATTTGCTGCGAAGAAAAGACACTTTGGAAAAGACGGAGAAAGAGAAAAACGAAAAAGCGTCACAGAGTGAGAAAGTAGAAAGCTGCAAGAGTGAGCTGAAGGGGCAGGGAGTGACTTTATATGGATTAAAAAGCCCTGAGCTGGCTTCAGGATTATGCTGCCCCAGTATTCCATGTTCCCACATTTAATTGCAGCAGCCGCATGCTTAAGAGGAGGGCTTTGGGCACAGGCACGTTTTTATTGACAAATTAAGCACTGTAACCATCTCACCCCATAGCAGGCACAGGCTTTTGTTAATCACACATGCCTTGCCCAAGGTATTGGGTAGTGTGTGCCCCGGTGCCTCTCTTACCTTTTCCAAGGGGCTAGCAAAAAAAAGAAGCAGGCACAAAGCTTTTAATCGTACTTCTATCCTGTTCTCAATTTGGATCAGATCACAGGGAAGAGAGTAAAGGTCACAGGTCATCCGGCATATGTTTCTGAGCCTTGTTTCAAACTAAGAACAGGTCACAAAAGCAGGTAGCAGGAAACCCACTCCTCTTTGGCCCACAGAATGCCTCAGAAAAGCGAGCGCTTAGGATGCGCTACTTGAAACTCCCTTCAACCAGTGAAGACCTTTTTGTTCCTGAGAGTGATGTGACACTAGGCAATTCCCCCTCACTTGATGAAGAGACCCTTAAGCAGCACCCTTCTGTATGTAACTACCCGATCTGAACATTTTAGGCATTCTGTCTTTCCCTCTGGGACATCCATAAAAAGTGTCTTTATTAAGCGCACCTTCTGTTCCTGCGGACACCAATGGGTTTCCCAGTTCTTTTCGTTATCATGCCTTCCTGTAATTTCAGCCACGCTGTTACTTGTAACTTTGGTATTCTGTCCACGCCAGTTGAATTCATGACTTATAGCTAGTGAGTAGCTTTTTATAATTGACTGGTGGTTAGCACTTGGCACCAAGGCCCTCATTCTAACCCCGGCGGTCTGGGTCGGCGGGAGCACCGCCGACAGACCGGCGGTGCCCCGCAGGGCATTCTGACCGCGGCGGTTTGGCCGCGGTCAGAAAGGGTAAACCGGCGGTCTCCCGCCGGTTTACCGCTGCCCTTAGAATCCCCCATGGCGGCGCAGCTTGCTGCGCCGCCATGGGGGATTCTGACACCCCCTACCGCCATCCTGTTCCTGGCGGTTCGCCCGCCAGGAACAGGATGGCGGTAGGGGGTGCCGCGGGGCCCCTGGGGGCCCCTGCCGTGCCCATGCCAATGGCATGGGCACGGCAGGGGCCCCCGTAAGAGGGCCCCACAAAGTATTTCAGTGTCTGCCTAGCAGACACTGAAATACGCGACGGGTGCAACTGCACCCGTCGCACCTTCCCACTCCGCCGGCTCAATTCTGAGCCGGCATCTTAGTAGGAAGGTTGATTTGCCCTGGGCTGGCGGGCGGCCTTTTGGCGGCCGCCCGCCAGCCCAGGGCAAATCCCAAAATACCCTCAGCGGTCTTTCGACCGCGGAGCGGTATTTTGGTGGGGGAACTTTGGCGGGCGGCCTCCGCCGCCCGCCGAAGTTAGAATCACCCCCCAAGTCTTTTAAGCCAAGTTGGTGACTAATCCTCGAGGCTAATGTTCCTTTCTACTTTATTATCCTAAATAATTCAGTCCTGAAGATGACCTTGTAACTAAAATAAAAGGTTGAAATTCCCTCATCATCAATATATAGAGACTTTCTTCGGTTAAATTCAAATGACGCTGTGGAAACAGATTGAATATGATACATAGCTCATGAACATCTATTTTTGGTTGTTTTTATATTTATACGCGTTTTTAAGTCATTATTACTGTTATCTATTTTTTGTAAACACAAGGGACAGGGAACATTGTTCATTATATTATTTTAAGTATATATCTGTAAGAAGCTTTTGACCATGATCACCCGAATTGAATAAAAAGTCCATTGTACTAAGGAGGAGCTCAATATTTAATTTATGATCAAAATGTTGCATTATGCTGTGTAATTTATGAGACACTACATGCATGACCTCTTCTTGAAATAACTCCCTAGTGAACCAGTGATTCTTCATAAAGTTAGATACTCGGGTTCCTGTTGGGCATAGTGAGCGCTATTACCCATACTGCAGCATGGAAGGCTCATATTGATGCAGGCCATTTCACCTTAAATTCAGAGAGGCCCAGGGTTTGTAGGGTTGTTCCCATGCTGGCCGACCCAGACCCAAATACTGCAGCCATACTCCTTGGAATCTGAGAGACACTTGCTTGTCCATAGGCATTTTGTCAACAATACAGGACATTTTGTGAATGAAAATGTGTGACAATCCATGAGCCCAAAGCCAATCTACAGTGCCCTGAGACTGTAGGTTTCGGAAGTACCAGGGATCATTAGGATTTTCTTGGTGTCAGCTAACCCTCGGTCCATATACAGCAGAGATTACACACAGAAAGTGAGAGGACATTTTTTTTCAAACTGTTTTTTATATTTTAGGAAATTCTAGGTAGGACTACATTCTGAGGTCCATGCCAGCCACACCACTCTGGATTTCCTCTAGATTTTATAAGAACCCTGGGTTGTCAGAGTTCTTTGAAAACTTGTCAACCATGAAGCCGAATACTTCTGTCACCAACAGGGAAAGTGAATAGAAATTGAGCTTTTTAGGCATTGTTTTAATGTTTGAAGGACAGTTTCTATCATAAATCTTCATTAGATCCAATTATTCCAGTGCTCACTGCTACATGAAAAGGAGGAATAAGTGCATTTCATCAATACTTGAAGTTTCTGTTCATTATGGGCAAGGAAAACTCATGCAGCACATGCACGAAAAACTTCATTAGAATGGACTTTGGGGCATATTTATGAGAGGCTTGCGCCACTGAAGCACCAATTTTTCTGATGCTACAGCAGCACAAACCTCTCAATGTCTATGAGGCCATGCAAAGTCACTTTGCATTACTTCGACTGGCCTCATAGATATGGAGTAAGACAAAGCAGTGCAAGTCACTACATTGCCTAACTCTCTGCCAGGGAGGTGTCCCACGGGTGTTGCTGTGGGTTTTCCCATGCAACAATCATGAATTTTGATACTGTCCCAGATTTACTTAATCACATAAACCTGAGGACATGTGAAACCTTATGCCTCCCCAGGGCATCCCTTTTTCCTCGTTCCATGTGTGCTGCATTCTGCAGCACGCATGAAAAGTGGAAAATGCTTCTCAGGATTGTTTTTGTGCAGGAAGGTGGCCTTCATGCAATGTTGACATCCTTGCACCATGGTGCAAGAGTGCCTGTGTTGGAACTAGGCTGCCAATTGCGCACCAAACGAGGGTAGGACAGAAATTCATGGCATTGCATAAATATGGTGCATTCCTGCCCTTCCACTTTGGCATAGGGCAGCACAGCAAGAAGACTTGTGGTGCTGCCCTACACCATCTCCCCATAAATAAGCCCCTTTGCCTTTATTATTAAAAAATGTGTTAAGATGGTACATTTCCCTAGGTGTATTGCAAACCAGGATAAAACTCTCTCAATACCTGAATTCAGTTTTTGAGTATTTAGCTCTGCTGTGGTGTGCCTATCTACACATGGCATTAGTTTGAGCGTGATGCCTGGAATAGGTGAGTGGAGGATACAATGGGATCACATTATTTCAAAACTGGAAATGTCATAATTAGATCAATGCGTTGGTATGTACAAATGTTTTGTGACCAAAATGCGTTTGCAAGAATGTTGCACTTTACCTCCAGCTCAAAGTTGGTGGCAACCCATTCGCAAATAGAACGGAGTCCCCTTGGGCCCCCTTTCCCTTTGTGAATGGTTGAATAACTATTTTAGGAGCAGGCAGTGGTCTGACAGACCACTGCCTACTCTTACAAAATAAAAATGAAAGATTTCCTATTTTAGTTTTAAACGCATCCTGTTTACCTTGAAGAAATATAGGCTGCATTAAAAAAAATATATATTGCAGGCCACCATACCTATGATGACAGCGAAGTCTAGTCAGTCACAAATGGCGACCTACCTCATTAATATTAATTATTATTTGCGGCCCACTATGAATCACTAAAGGGCAGATATCACTTTTGTACAATGGTAACAGTGATTACCAAATAGCGATTCCCCAAAAAAATTGCTATTTGGTAATTGCTATTACCAATTTTTGTACATCTAGCCATAAAACACACACATGCATCACATGTGGGAGGCAAACACACACACACACATGCAAACTAACACACTCACACATGCACTCATAGAAATAGAAACACATGCATATTTGTGACTTTTTCAATCAATGCAAATGCATTTTCAAAGATAATATAAAGTCTGCAATAGCTGGTATATCTCTCATAAAATGCTTCTTTAAAATCTCCTATGTGTCATTTAAAAACGCCCGCAGTGATCCGAACAGAAAGACTGTCTCAGACCTATTTGCTGGTCACTGGGACAGAAATGACAATGGATTCCGTCCATTAGGTTTTTCAATACTGTGTTCGATAGCCGTAGGAAATTGATGGTGTTACTGCGGCATCACATTGGGGAAACTTATGATGCGGACAATAGCATTTCCAATAAAAGGTCTTTTGATTTTCCATGTGTCAAACGGTTTTAATATTAGGGCATTTCTAGGTCAATGAAGGGTTAATGCGACGCCGTAAATCATATCTAAACAAGAGCCCTAAGCGGCATAAGTCTAAGTTGCAGTCTGCTAGGCGCATCGCTGAATGAGCACTGAAGCCACGTTTCTTCTACTGCCCCCCCCCCACCACCTGACACAGCATGCTAAAGAGGAAGAATAATAGGTGAATTAGATATTAATGATCTCACTGCAGCACAAAAGGCAATTAAATGACATGCCAAGCTGCAGGCTTTGTCCTAACACTCTTCCCTTGTTTATTTGAGCAGGATGTATATAGCATGGTAGTGGCCAGATATTGAGCATTGATAATAAAGGGTGGGTGAAGCTATTACACCACATATCTAACAGAATGTCAAAAGAAAATTTGGCTTGGTTGCCCTGCAACAATAAGTGATGGCTGCACACATGGTTTTATGTCACAGTATCAAACCCCAAAATACCATTCTACATACATCGCAACCATAGTAACGACTCCCAAAATATTGGCAAGCTAAGTGTAAATGTACCAATATTAATCCCGCTTTCACGATATTTCAGAAGTTAAAGTTATGGTTCCTGTAAAAATGTAAGTTGATATTTCGACCACACTATTATGGTACAACACAACACAAACAATGCGGCAACACATTGCCCAGGGAATATAATGCTGCAGGGATACACAATCGGCAGCATCGATTCCGATCGTCCACAAGTGCGACCCTGATGCAGCAACTATGCCTATCGGGTTACCAGCCTTGGAAAATATTTCTAACATATCATGTAAATAGTTTTGTGTTTGCAATATTTGATTTTGTGGGAGTATTTACCTCTAATGAGGCCTATTTATGTCAGCAGTATTTACCTTTGCCGAGGAAAATGTAGTTGATATTTTTGTACACATATTTTTTATTAGTTTGCTAGTGTGGTAGAAAAGGATCTTAATATCAATAAGGCACCAATTGCACTTCCAATCCATCTAATAGTACTCCACAAAAACAATCAGGTAACAGAAAAGAAAATGCCCACTTCCTAACACTCTCTCCTCCCCCAACCTTGAGTGCCGGGCTATTGAGCATAACGCATTTTTGTCAATATCATTGGCAACAATGCAAAATACATTATATGGAGGAACACATTGTTAACCTCAAGCACTGCATTCTATTCCTACCAATTTAAATTATTGTCTTCGGTTTTTAACACCAACAAACAGAAGACACAAACAAATATGTGTATATATTTGAACCAATACTGACTAAAAAACAAATACCACAGATTGCTCTCCTCAATTGGAAAAGACTGCTGTCCTCGAGCTCCCTCAAAAATCTAATGTTTTCTATTTGTGAAAGATATCCTAACCGCTCGCACAAATAAAGAAAAATAGAAGGTGTAATGAAAAACAGAGGGAATGGAGAGGTAACACTTTTTCTTGATGCGCTTTGAGTTTCGTTGTCGTCCGCTGTATAACGTATAGTGTAGCTTAAGCATACGTTCTTAACACAACAACCTTATTATACTTGAGAACAGTTAGAGGACGTTTCGTGAAATGTAAAACACAATGTGGTTCAGGAAAAGCAGCGAGCACAACAGCGGTCTTGGCTAAGTAAACTTTAAAACGTTTGTCATTTAAAATCTGCAAATTCCTGCATTATTCTGTGCTTGCAAGTGAAGCAAATGGGCCTCAGCGAGAGGAGAGAGCATTGACAAACCCGGCAAATGTGCAATTTTCTGTCATTTAATGAAGAATGGATGCAGAGAGGCCCTGATGAGGTACCTTATCATGGCAAGTTTTTTGAGTGTTTAAATGAGAAGTAGAGAAAATGCTGGTGGGATAATTAAAAGGTCATATCAGCACAGAGGGTTCTGAAAGTGAGTTGTTTCTGGCGCAGTCAATGGCTGTTTGCTAAACCGTTCAAAATAATGACATATTATTAATGTTTAAAACGCAGTGACGTATAGGCGAATATGGCTGTCAATCTAAAATGGTGTCGAGGTCTGGGGATTTACAGCAAAGGGAAACGGGGAAATTAGAGTGGTTCTTAAACTAGGATCTGTGGACCCGTCGGGGCTAACGACGCCTACTCAGGGGCTCTGCAACTGTTTATACAATCAAATAACATCAGCAGATTAAGAAATGTATATGCAAAAAAAGTAAAATATAAAATGCTATTTTTTTTTAAAGCTCTGTAAATTAAAAGGAATTTAAAATTAGAGGCTAAAATGGAGTTGGCATCCATAGCTTGATATGTGGGGGCAGCACAAAAAGGGAATAGCAATATGGGCGATCGAAATCTTCAAATGAAACACTAGCATCGCAGACAAAAAGAGAGCATGCACTAAAGGCAAAATATAAATGTATATATTCTAGCCTAGCACTTTGTCTTTTAGAAATGAAACTACATTTTGAAAATCTCCAATCTTCCATTTAAAATTAAAATTCACATTTTAATATATTCTTATGTTTGTGAATAAGAACATAATTTGTGTCCTTGATGCATACACATTTCTGAATCACTGTGCATTGACTGTAAGTTCAAGTTATGTAAATTGCTTAGGATGGGGTCCTTGGCTCTCAACAGTGATACAGTTGGGTTCCACAAAAGTAAAAAAATAAAATAATAACAGCTACTTTAGCTATTGGACCAGATTGATGAAGTTTTTGAAATCTACTAACAGCAAACAGAAAAGCACAATGAATACTGAGGTCTGCACTCTGTAAAGCAAGGCATTATCATCTTTGTTGACTCACTGCTCATTGCTGAGCAATAGAAGAAACCCCCATTGATGGCAGCTTTGTAAAAACACTTAACTGTTGGCAAAGGCAGATTTGCAGATCGGGGAGCTGTTTCTTGAAGATCTATAAAACGAGACAGAAATTGAGGTCGAAGGGTGGGGACAAAACTTCGAACTGGATCCTGGATAAAATGGGAAGCCAATGCAATCGGTGAAGAGGGGCTCTCTTGAAAAATAAATTAGCAGACGAAACTAGTCTGGTAACTTGAACTTCTATGCACTGAAGATGATGAAAAAATCACTTACATGTAAACAGGTTTACAAAAAAACTACCCAGAAGTCTGTAAGAGAGGTCATGGTTGTCTAGCAGCCTTCCACAGAGAGGAACATTGTTAGCTTCTATATTTCCTTAAACTGGAAACTCTGGCCCTTATTTATGGCGTTTGGTGTAGGGCAGCACCGTATTTCTACAATACAGTTAATTCCTGTCCTTTCCCCCTATGGTGGTGCCATTTAGACTGCCTAGCCCTTACGCATGCAGGGTTGTTTTTGTGAAGGAAGGGGCAACTTCGTGTACAAAAACAATCCTGAGAGGCATTGTCCTCTATGTGTGCTGCAGGATGCAGCACACTTTGAAAGAGGAAAAAAGGAGGAGAAATAAAAATAATTTTCCTTGTTATGCTTCGCTTCGGGAGGAATAAGGTTTTGGCGCCTCCCCAGGTTTATGTGATTAAGAAATATAGCACAGTGTCAATATCAATCGGTGTTGCATGGAACACCTCCTTAGTGCAAAGTAAGGTAACGCTGCAACATGTGCTGCTTTGCCTTACTCCATATCTATATGAGGACATTCAAACCACACAAAGTGGCTTTGAGTTGCCGGAAAGATATGGTTTAGTGGTCTGTGCCATGAAAGATTCACAAACTGTGACGCTCCAGTGGCGTAAGCCTCTCACAAATAAGTCCCTAAATGCTTAGTCCAATTCAGACACTTTTTATCTTGTATTCTAGTGAATCTTTCTGATGGTTTAACATTTCAGTAGGGATGACAAATGAATGATTCATGGTCAGATTGAAAGTGTTAAAGGGTGTGATGTCTATGGATGAGCAAAACAGGGTGGAAATCATTGTCTGGCTCATCATTTGCCTGAAGGACCTCAGTGGCCATGTTCTTACTGTCTGAGAAGATGACGCTTAGGCTCATTCACCATTCTTAAGAAATTAGAATGGGACGCATGCACCTTTAGATGTTGTTCACTGCATGATAACCCCTGACATAGAAGTACCAAATATGGTCTTCATTTTCTGAATACATATGATTTCATCATTTCCTTTCTCAGGTTGTCATACTGCTTGACCATGTGATGCAATGGAGTAGGGGAAGCATCTGCGACTTGTGGAATTCTTGCCATGATTGTTTTGCTATAAATGAGTTGTGTTTATGATTTTACTGTGGTGAAGTGGAGAGTATCAAAATAGTCTTTTAGTGTCTGCCAGAATAACTGAGATATGGAATTTTGTGTCAGCTTGGCAATAGCATTTTTCTTTCAATGTAGCCATGGATCCCTCCATGATAGCATTGGCCTGAGGCCCGAGCAGAGTGATTTTCTTGTGGTGAAAATTCCCATTGGTGGCAAAATCTTTGAATTCATTTCTAGTAAGAGGAGAATATATAGAAGGCTGTACAGTGTCAGGTATGCCAAACATCGAAAGTATTTTGATAAGCACAGAATTCAAGATTAGACCTGGGTGTTGTGAGAGGGGGCCTCTTTCTGACATGGTTAACCCCCACCTTTTTGCTTGATATTGATAAGTCCTAGAAATTGTAGTGCCGAGGGCCCCTGCTAACCAGGTTCCCTGGGCAAGAGCTCTTCCCCTAAATCTGTTATGATGCATTGGCACAATTGGATACACTCTTAACCACCACTATAAGTCCCTAATAAGTGGGTACCCATGTACTCAGGGCATGCAGTACTAGGGGTGGGCCCTTGAGGGCAGGAATCCTGATTGCGCCACCCTCTACGGCCATGCATGCAGATGCACCCAGCAATTGCATGGCAGGCTGAGTGCTCTGGTGCAAACCTAAAACTCAAACTCAACATGGCACGCTGCCTGTGTGACAGTTCACCATACACTGCATTTACTATGGGTAAGACACCACTCTGGCAGGTCTTATAGCCCTAAGCCAAGGTGCTCCATATTATATGTGAGGGAATGGCTGCGCGAATGATGTGCCCTCAGTTTGTCCTTGCTAAACCTGGGACATAGTGATTGAACAGAGCAGCCATTGTAATACATGTGCTGGACACTGGTCAACACAAGTTTCCCAGCTACAGGAAGGCCACTCTGAACCCTGGGTTGTTTGGTATCAAACAACTCGGAATGATAAATCCAAACTGGTGCCAGTCTTGGATTTATCCATAAATGTACCCAGGGGCCAAATTAGAGGTGCCCCCTGCAAAAGCTAACTATCCTGGCATGGTTGCAGTCTGGTCTTATCCAGCTTCTACCTCCAGACAGCCAATATACAAACCTTGGGAGTGAGCCCTGCCTCTCCGGTTTGTAAGGCAATGCCCTTCCTGGGTGGAGGAGCTAACACACCCTCCTTCAGGAATGTGCACTGTCCTGGCGGTGAGCTTCAAAAGACTTACCACCCTTAAAACTAAAGCCCCAAACCTGCTGCTAGAAGCAGCTGGCATCCTCCTTTGCAAACCCCAACTTTTGGTGGGAGCAAAGGCAGGAAACCTAACATAGGGTAGGAGGACTGGCTTCACCTTGCATGTACCACCGCTAAGGTGTTGCCTGTGAGGTGGACCCTTTTCAGTTTCATCCATCTTGAGATATAGGAAAATAGCAAATAAGTTTTAGGGTAGTGACCCTTCCCACAGGAAGTGGTCACTTTAGTGGGTGTAGCCACCCAAAGGTAAGTGTCCCATTTGACACTACCAGGTTCCCCCTAAAACACCCACTAAATTCAGTATTTAGTGGGCACCCCTAGTCCAAGATTTCAGATTCAAAAAGTGAAAGAAGACCGGCCCCAAAAGATCTGGAGCAAGATAACTGTGGACCTGCTACATCAAGAAAAGGCACCAAACCGTGCCTGCTACACCCAGAACCGGAAAAACGCTGCTGCGGAGGAGCTGGGCACTCGACTGACTCAAAGAAACCCAGGGGACCACTAGGCTTCACAAATAACCCCTGATCTCCATTTTGAGTGGAGGCAACACTCTGCAAGCCAACAAAGACCAACAAGTCAGTGAGGGACACTTCATTGACTGGCTGATATCTCCTGAGCCAGACATTGCAGCCAGACCTGTCAATACACTGATTACCACCCAGACATACTTCACAAGTGTGGCTAATTTGGAGGCACTGCGCCCTCCAGTGGCTGAGTCATGCCAAAACACCAGGGAGTGGTCAGTAGACATTGTAAACCAAGTAAAACAGTTCCCCCTGAGTTGCAACTGGACCAGTAGTAAGCCCCAGTTGAGGGACTTCAGAAACACCCTGGACCTCCTGCCAGAGTGCTCCCGTTGTCCTGGAAGCAACCCTGACCACGACCTGCATCTGGACAAGAGAGGCATCTTGGCACACAGCACTTGGATCAACAACTTGCCATGCACCCGACCGCCTTGCACCTTGCAATGAGGAACCAGCAATGCCCTAAGGGTCCCTCACCCCTTGTGATCTCAACACCCCAAAGGGACTCCAAGGCATCACCTTTAAATCTGCAAGAACCAACCTTTTCCAAGTGACTCCCAAGTGGCCCTGTACCTGCTCCAAGAGACTTTCCAATGCTGCTCCCGCCGGAACCAGGAACCACCCGGGCCTCTTCAGCTGGCACAGTGTGGTCATCGACAACCTCGACCAATCTGCAAAAGCAGAACCTGGTAACATAACTGCGATTGTATATGCATTTTTTGAAGTGGCTGTCTATTGATTCCTATGGTGCATAATTACGCACAGAAAGACTGCATTTATTAACACTTCAAAAATTCATAACTTCAAAAGTACTTAACCAATCTTAATGATCTTGGTCTTAAAATTTATATAAACCTCTAAATTATATTTTGTAAATTGGTCTTGAGTTATTTCTTTGAGTGTCTACCTGCTCAACCAAGCAACCTAAAAAATTAGAGAATTAGGTGATCTAGTTTTTGCCTCTGGAAACCAACGTGTGGTTGCCTGGACCTATACACAGTATACCTAGTTTTGTACTCTATGTAGTGGGCCATCCTCCTACAGGCTTAGAACTCCACTCTGCCGGTGAAGTATGCAGAATTCGGGCACTTTGTGCTATGCAGAGCAGTGCAGAGTTCCCGAATTCCACACTCCAGCACGGAACGGAGTTTGCTCTTGCTCACGAGATTGGGTATTGGCACTCTCTCGCTAGAGCAACAATACTCCCGGGCCTCTAACAAGTGCGTTCGAGACTTCATGTTTATTTGTGCTGCTTCTGGCTGCGCTGGCAGCCAAAACAGTGCCATTCGTGTGCGTGAACTCATTTCTGTCATAGATTTTCTACTCCAGAGCCAGTAAATGTAGTCAAAAAGAGGTTTTGACTAGATTTTCTTCTCCAATGGACGCTGCAATTTGTTTTTCAGATTGAGAAGTCTTTTTTGTCAAACAGGAAGGAAGTGCGTAAGAGACTCCAACTTCATGTTCCTGTTCAGCAGGCTCCTCCCAGTGTTTTGTTCATCTTCTGGTCACTTTTCACTTGGATTTTGAGGTGGAAGGATCACACTCTTTGTCTCCTACCTTTAGATTTAAGGTCTTTATTTTGTTGAATCACACAAGTCAGTTAAAAAACTATTGTATAAGGGTTTTGTTTATTTGCTTGGGCATGCAGCAGTGTTTATTTGTACTTTAATTACATTTGTACATTTTATTGTGGTGGGTGCCCTGGAGTTTTAGTTTAGGCCTAGTTTTTATTTATTTTGCATTTAATTGATTTTTCACCTTTTGTAAAGGAAAATTGTTGCACAGTTCAGTACCTTTTCTACATGTTTGTAACATTTGCATATTATTTTACTATGTGGCCTAGATTTCCAAAGGGCCATCAAGCCAGTAGGAGCCAGCACTAGTAGTCATCAGTGTATGAAAATGAAATAAATATTTCAGTGGTATATGTTTTTTTAAATGTTATTTAGGGAAGGGATGGCATTGGACCAATTATAAATGATGGCTATTGTTTACATTTCATGTTTTTCTGCAAAAAGTGTATATGTTATGGGGTAATATGTGATGGCATAGGGGGATGTGCTTTGTGTATTGTATAAATCAGTTAATGTTTATGTTTTGCATTGCTGAACTAATGTTTGCCACTTTTCTTCAGTGTTACCACCACCATGCCTCCTTATGGCCAGTGTGTGTGTATGTGTGTTTGTCATCATCCACCATATCTCTTTGTTCTCCATGCAGTGTGGCAAGGAACCATTTTCTGTCTATAGGCTTGCATGTGTTCTTTGTTCTCCATGTCTCTTTGTTGCCAGTTGTTGTTTGATCATGTGGCTGCTGACTGTTTGGTCCACCCAGCGAGTGTCCCTTTACCATAGGATTACATGTGTTCTTTGTTTACCATGCCTGCTTCCTCCTTGTTGTTGTGTTTGACTATGTGTTTGGCTGGCAGCCATTTTGTGCATGCAGCCAGTGTCCCTGAACCATAGGCTTGCATGTGTCCTTTTTGCCATTCCTCCTTGCTCCTTGTTGTTATTGTTTGACCATGTGGCTGACACCATTTTGTGCATGAAGCCAGTGTGCATTTGGCATAGCCTTGCATGTGTCCTTTGTTTGCTATGCCTCCTTGCTTGTTGCTATTGTTGTTTGATAATGTGGCTGTCTGGCAGCCACTTTGTACATGCAGCCAGTGTTTCTTTGCCATAGGCTTACATGTGTCCTTTGTTTGCCATTCCTCCTTGCTCCATGTTGTTGCTTGACCAAGTGGCTGGCAGCCATTTTGTTCTGCCAGCCAGTGTCCATTTACCATAGACTTGCATGTGTCCTTTGTTTGCATGCCTCCTTGTTCTTGTTGTGTGACCATGTGGCTGGCAGCCATTTTGTGCATGTAGCTAGTGTGCCTTTGCCATAGGTTTGCATGTGTCCTTTGTTTGCCAGCCCTCCTTGCTCCATGTTGTTGTTGTTTGACCATGTGACCGGTGGTCATTTTGTCTATCTAGCCAGTGTCCTTTTATAATAGGCTTGCATGTCTCCTTTGTTTGCTATGCTTCCTTCCTCCTTAGCGTTTGTGTTTGACCATGTGGCTGGCTGGCAGCCATTTTGTGCATGCAGCAACCATGTCTTTGCCATATGCTTACTGTTAGAAATGGGGTGTTTGGTTGGCAGTCAGGTTACCCCCTGTCCAAGCAAGGACCCTCACTGTAGTCAGGGTAAGTCACACACAATCCAAATTATCCTGTGCCCACCCTCTGGTAGCTTGGCACTGAGCAGTCAGGCTTAACTTAGAAGGCAATGTGTAAAGTATTTGTGCAATAAATCATACAATAAAACAATATAGCACCACAATAATACACAACACAGTGTTTGGAAAAATATATAATATTTATCTGGATATTTTCAAGTCAAAACGATAAAAGATGCAATAAGAAATTGTAGAGATATCACTGAAAAGTGATAGGAAGTGTCTTAAGTCTTTAAAAAACAAACAAAGTCTCTTTCAAGCTCAAAGTACCTGGTTTGGATTGAAAAATTTCTGGAGAGGGCCGCAGAGGAGGAGATGCGTGGAAAATGGTGTGTGCGTCGGTTTCGCCCCTTCACACACGGACTTGCGTTGTTATTTTTCACGCAGGGAAGACGTTGTGTTGATTTCTGGCGCCCGGACAGTCTCCTCTGTACGTTGCGATGTTTTCAGACGCCCCGTGGTCTGTGCGTGGAATCCTGGGCTTGTTGTACGGCTACGCGTCGATCCGGTGTGCTGTGCGTGGAATTTTCTCCCTCAAGGCAGGCGCCGTGTCGATCTCCTCTCTGGAAGTCGGGCGGCGTTGTCCAGGCGGGCCGTGCGTTGAAGTTCCGCTCACACCGCAGGCGTCGCCTCGATCTTTTCCTCGCAGGGTCGAGCGGCGTCTTTCCGGTTCGGCGTGCGGTGAATTTTTTACTGCGGAGCAAGCTGTGTGTCGAATTTTTCGCCGCACAAGGAGTCCAGTTGAAAAAGATAAGTCTTTTTGGTCCTGAGACTTAAGGGAACAGGAGGCACGCTCTATCCAAGCCCTTGGCGAGCACTTCTACAGCAGGGCAAGAGTTCAGCAAGGCAGCAGGGCAACAGCAAGGCAGCAGTCCTCTGTAGAAAGCAGTCAGGTGAGTCCTTTAGGCAGCCAGGCAGTTTGTCTTGGCAGGATGCAGGTTGTGGTTCAGGTTTCTTCTCCAGCAAGTGTCTGAGGTGGTAGGGCAGAGGCCCTGTTTTATATCCAAATGTGCCTTTGAAGTGGGGGAGACTTCAAAGAGTGGCTTAGAAGTGCACCAGGTCCCCTTTCAGTTTAATCCTGTCTGCCAGGGTCCCAGTAGGGGGTGTGGCAGTCCTTTGTGTCAGAGCAGGCCCTCCACCCTACCAGCCCAGGAAGACCCATTCAAAATGCAGATGTATGCAAGTGAGGCTGAGTACCCTGTGTTTGGGGTATGTCTGAGTGAATGCACTAGGAGCTGTCAACTAAACCCAGCCAGACGTGGATTGTAAGGCACAGAAAGATTTAAGTGCAAAGAAATGCTCACTTTCTAAACGTGGCATTTCTGGAATAGTAATATTAAATCCAACTTCGCCAGTCAGCAGGATTTTGTATTACCATTCTGGCCATACTAAATATGACCTTCCTACTCCTTTCAGATCAGCAGCTACCACTTCAATAATATATGAGGGCAGCCCAATGTTAGCCTATGAAGGGAGCAGGCCTCACAGTAGTGTAAAAATGAATTTAAGAGTTTTACACTACCAGGACATGTAAACTACACAGGTACATGTCATGCCTTTTACCCACACAGCACCCTGCTCTAGGGGTTACCCAGGGCACACATTAGGGGTGACTTATATGTAGAACAAGGGGAGTTTTAGGCTTGGCAAGTACTTTTAAATGCTAAGTCGAAGTGACAATGAAACTGCACACACAGGCCTTGCAATGGCAGGCCTGAGACAAGGTAAAGGGGCTCCTCAAGTGGGTGGCACAACCAGTGCTGCAGGCCCACTAGTAGCATTTAATCTACAGGCCCTGGGCACATACAGTGCACCTTACTAGGGACTTATAGGTAAATTAAATAGTCCAAATGGGTATGATCCAATGATACCATGTTTAAAGGGAGAGAGCATATGCACTTTAGCACTGGTTAGCAGTGGTAAAGTGTGCAGTCTAAAAAACAGCAAAAATGAGGTCAGAAAAAGAGAAGGAGGAAGGCAAAAAGTCTGGGGATAACCCTGCAGAAGGGCCATTTCCAACACTTACATACAAACATTGTTAATTATTGATCATTTGTTTTTGAAGTTTTTTTCTTTTTTATATTTTTATTTTCTATTTTACTTTTTTATTTTAATTCCCTACTTTAATGTTTTTATTTTGAGATTTATTAGATTTTTCATTAATTGTTTTCAATTGTATTCTTTATTTTCTTTTAACTTTTATATTTTATTTTTAAAATAGTTTGTACATTTTTTAATTTTAATATTGTTTAATTTCGATTTAAAAATTATGTTTTATTTTTATTTTTATAGTTTAGTTCTTTAATTAAAAAAAATATAGATTTGTATTTCAATTTTATTTAATTCTGCATTTTGCATTTATCCATCCATCCATCCATCTATCCATCAATTCACCCATCCATCCCTCCATCCAGCAAAGAAGCACAGCTGCACTAAAGGATTTTATTTTTATAGATGTAATTCTATTTCCTCCAGGATACCCTGGCTGTGCAGCACTGCAGGCAAATCAACAGCATAATTCATTTTGTTAATGATTATTCCATTTCCCTTGGACCACCTTGCTTCCATATATTTTTTAAAGGAGTATTCCATTTACTCATGCACCTCTCTCTGACTACCCCAGGTATCACCTTCAAAACAGATGGAGATAAATCAAAGAGATAGAGCTTCATGTTGTGCTGTCTGATTTGAAATGTAATTTTTTTAGTGTGGCGGTGTGGTTTGACTTTAGAATGTTTGGTTCAGTTGGTATTCATTAGATAAGTAACCAACCACACTAATATTGCATTTGCCTGTACTATTTCAACCTGCAACAATGCTACATTTCACTACCTACATTTTTTTTCTTGCTTGGTTGTTATTAGGTACACAAGAGAAGAGACCCCACATCATCTGCTGTACTGCAAATAAGAATACCTTACAGTTACTTCGGTCCTCCAAACTCTTTTGCTTGTGCATCATAGTGCCACTGACAATCTAGAGATCAAGATGGCCCCAGAGTTGCTCCCAAGAAAGTGGCCAGTGAGAAAAAGCAGCTTTCCACCAGTGGTATGCCAACTGCAACCTTTTTCAGGAGATGTGTGCCTGTCACACTGACCTTTGGGAAGGAACCTGCAAGCAACACTCCTACATCAACAGCACCACTCCAAACTAAGCCCATGACCATGTTTGTCAGTGAAGCAGCCACTGCAATCATGGCAATGCCGATGAGCACGGATGTAGAACTGGATTTGTCCCTTTTGCAAAGTAGTATCCAGTCATTTCAAGAAACAGAGCAAAGTGGACAGCAGCCACAGCCAGCAATTGCAGATCTTCCAGAAGTTGGAGGAGAACAGGAGGTTGAGCTTTCTGTTGAGTAAGAACCTCCTCTTTTAGAACCAAGGGCTCCCAGATCTCCAGCAAGAAAAAGGAAGGGTACTTATTCCATCATCTTCTCCAAGCACCACTTCTGATGACGATGATAGGGACATAGACTGGACCCCAGCAGAGTCTGGGAGATGCCAGAAGGCAAGAGAAAAGAAAAGTTCCAGAAAGCCTTTGAATCATAGTAGGTATGATGAGGATGATGGCGACAAGCCAGTGAAGAAGGAGGGCCCTCTATGTAGTGTGCAAAATTAGGAACACTGTGCAGGGGGTCTAGGCATCCACATGTTAGTTTACAGAGGTAAAAACTAGACCACCTAATGCTCTAATTTTATGGTAGCTTGGTCGAGCAGTGAGGAAAATTTTGGAGAAGTGCAAAGCATTTGTTGTATTCACGGTATCAATACATTAGACCACACACTGAAAAGAATAACTCAAGACCAATTTACAGAAATACTTCAGATGTTTATATACATTTTAAGACCAAGATCATCAAAATTGGGTAAGTGTTGTTTAAGTTATGGAATTTTAAAACTTTTAATAAATAGGGGCCAATTGTAGCAAGCATTTTGCATGGTGCAAACAGAGAATTTTGCTGTTTGCGCCATGCAAAACGCACATTGCGATGCTCATTCCTATTTTGCGAGTCGGTAAGCTGGTTACCGACTCGCAAAATGGGAATGCGACTCGCAAATAGGAAGGGGTGCTCCCCTTCCTATTTGCGATTCGCATCGCATTGTAGAATTGCTTTGTGACCTCGAACGTGGTTGCAAAGCAATTCGCAGTTAGCACCCATTTCAAATGGGCACTAACCCAATCGCAAAAGAGAAGTGGGGCCCCATGAGACCCCTTCCCCTTTGTGAATGGCCTTGAAAACAATTTTTCAGAGCAGGCAGTGGCCCTATGGACCACTGCCTGCTTTGAAAAAATTAAACTGACAAGTTTCATTTTTTCGTTTGTAATGCATCTCATTTTCCTTTAACAAAAACGGGCTGCATTACAAAAAAAAAAATGCTTTATTTAAAAGCAGTCACAGACATGGAGGTCTGCTGTCTCCAGTAGGCCACCATCCCTGTGAGTGCTGCGACACGCAAGGGGGTCACAAATTGCGACCCACCTCATTAATATTAATGAGGTGGGTCTTTGTGACCCCATTCCGATTCGCAGATGGTGTCAGGGACACCATCCAGCATCCGGGTTTGCAACTCTCAAATTGCGAGTTGCTCAGACTCGCAATTTGAGAGTCGCAAAATCGGATTTTCCTACATCTAGCCCTAAGTCTTTTTGTGCATTATTACACACTATTGGAACCAATAGAGAAAATACTTTGAAAATGCATATAAAATCAGGCTGTGCGTTTACCAATGTTTCCTTTTGCAGACATGGCGAGGTTGTCAGTGGGCACTATAGAACAGCTGGAGATATTCAGGCAGCTCCCAGTTTTGGCAGGAGCAGCTGCAGAAAGTTATTGGACCTGGTGCCAGGCCTCTGCTTGGGACCACTTGGAAAAGCACTGCACAGGTGAACTTAAAGGCAAGTCCGGTAGTTCCCCTTTAAGTGTTGGGGTCCCAAGGGATGGGGAACCCTTAAGGCACAGCTGGATTTTCAGTGCAGGGCACAGAGTGGCCAGGTGGCGAGCAAATCCATGAGCAGTGTGCAAAGGTGCCCTTGAAAGCAGAAAGTAGGTCTCTTTGAGGGTCGCTTGCAGGTCAGCAGGTGCAATCTGATGGGAGGTCCAGGTGGTTCCTAAAGTCCCTTGACTGGGGCTTCCTTCTGGTCCTCTTTCAGTCCAGAATGGACTGTCCTTCGGGGTGTTCAATGTTAGGTGACCAGTACCCAGGGCTATTGCATGGTCTGGCCGATGAAAGGCACAGTGCCACCAAACTTGGCACACTAGCAGGGTTTGTCCTCTTGATCTGATGGCGAAGTCTGGTCTGGCTGCAGTGTCCAGTTCCTTGGTCAGCAGCTGGTAAGTGAAGTACCCTTCAGAAGGTCTTTGGTTCTTTGATGTTGTAAAGTGAGGCCTTCACTCTAGAAGGAGTCCTCTGAAGGTTTATAGAGACTATCCAAGGTCCAAGCAAACCCTTAGCAGCAATTGTCGAGTCCTGGGTGCAGCAGACAAGGTTTGGTGCCTTTTCTTGGTGCAGCAGGTGTTAAGTTCTCAAGTCTTTGGTTTTCTTTGTTGCTGGTCTTCTTTTGTCCTTTGAATCTGAATTCCTGGCCTTTGGATGCCCACTAAATACTGTATTTAGTGGGGTACCTAGTAGTGACAAATGGGTCATCTAACTTAGGGTGGCTACACCCACTAAGTGATCACTTCCGGTGAGCAGAGGTCACTTCCCAACACCTGACTGGCTATTTTCTTTCTGTGCAACATGGAGGAAAATGAAATGGAGAGGTCACCTTGCATGCAACACTTTAGGAGTGGTGCAAGCAGGGGCTGACCATTCCTCCTGTCCTTTGTGATTTTTCCGCTGTTGCTCCCACCAAAAGTGGGAGCTTCCAATGGGCAAGGCCATCTGCTGCTAGCAGCAGAATTGGGGGTCGAGTTTCAAGGGTGGTAATCACTTTGAAGCTCTTAGGCAGGGCTGTGCACATTCCTGGGGGCGGTGGGGTAGCACCTCTGCCCAGGAAGGGCTTTGCTCTCTGGCACCAGAGAGCAATGGCTCTCTCCCTTGCTCTCCAGAATCCTGTCTGGTGGTGGCAGGCTGGTTGGGACTGGCAAGTAACCATGCTAGGGTAGTTAGCTTTTACAGGGGTCACATCTAAGATGGTCCCTGGGTACATCTTCTAATAAATCCAATACTGGTACCAGTTTGGATTTATCATTCTGAGTTGTTGGATACCAAACAACCCAGGGTTCAGAGCAACCACCATGTAACTGGGAAACTTGTACTGACCAGTGCCTAGCCCATGCATTTAAAATAGCTGCTCTGTTCACGTACTATGTCCAAGGTTTGGCAGGGACATAGTAGGGGCATATTGCTCATGCAGCTATGCTCACACACACAGTAGAGTGCACCCTGCCTTAGGGCTAGAAGGCCTGCCAGAGGGGTGACATACCTATATTGCATGCAGTTTATGGTGGATAGGGCACACAGGTTGGGTGCTATGTTGAGTTTTCATATAGGGAATGCACCAGGTAATGGCAGTGCTGGGTGCATCTGGATGCATGGTCCTTGAGGGTGGCACAAAATGTGCTGTTGTTATCAGAGGCCTAAACTTAGTTCCCCATGCCATGAGTACCTAAATACCATTTACTAGGGACTTAAAGTGGCATCTAAAGTTGTTGCCAATTGTATCACAACTTGTGCAATTTTAGGAAAAGAACTCCAGCACTGGGGAGCTGGTTAGCAAGATCCCAGTGCACTCCAGTCCAATCTGCATCCAGAAACCAGGCAAAAAGTTTGGAGGTACTGCAACAGAGTGTCAGTTTCCCACAGTCAGCCATTGTGGAAACTGGCACAGAAGAGTCTGATCTTACTATCCAACCTGCTCTGAGGGATGTGTCATAGGCAGCACCACCGGCTCCCATATTTGTAAGGCCCAAGTAGAGATCTGCATGGACCTATGCCTCAGTAGAAGTATGTACTGCAGAGAGGCAGTCTACAAACCACCTACCTTCAGTTCTTAATCAGGAATTGGCAGTGGTTCAATAAGAAAGTATTCCTCCCAGTTTGGGACTTTTTTATGATTATCCAAAAGAAGGAGAACATTGTGATATTCTCCATTTGCCATGCAAGTGTTCATCAAGGTAAGCCTGGGTCACATTATGCTATTGGAGGCCAGACCATCCGTGTGAAAAAAACATCATGAAATCCATTAGGAGGAGAACCTTAAAAAAATGGTTGAACATGGATGCAGTGGTGAAGGTGAGGAGAGCCGGAAAACATCAGCTACAACTGGTCAAATCATGGTGGAAGGTGAGAAAGCAGAGGGTGACATCATCTTCATGCACAGCAGCCCTGTCCACAGCAGCACGCCAGAATCACCCACCTCAGGGACCTCACAATGGAACAAGAAGACTTGGAGTCAGATGGAGACACCACACCATACAGTGATTGCACCAAGACACACATTGAGTATACCATCACCTATGTCTCAAAAGTAACCTGCGTCACTGGCCCCACACAAGAAGAAAATCCAGGATACTATTAGGGGCATGTTTAGGCAGGAGGGGCCTTTTGAACACAACCACCAAAAGTCATGTTTGCACAATGAGAATCTTACAAAACTGTTAGCACTGGACCTCCTCCCTTTTTCTTTTGTAGAAGCTGTGGGATTCTTAGAGTTTCTGGCGGGCATCTTCCCAAAATGGAAGGTTCCAAGTCAGACTTATTTTGACAGAGTTACTGTTTCAGTGTTGCATCACGATGTGCTGCAATTTGGTGGACAAGCTTTGCAGTGAAATGTTGTCCACTCTATTCAACTGACAAAAGACATGTGGACCAGTTGTCAGGTGACTGATTACTTCTAAAGGTCTTGGCCCTGAAGACATTTTTAAGAGTGTTCAGTGGCATGCAACATGTTTGCCAGAGAGAAATCACACACAGCTTCAAACATCTTGGATGAATTTAATAGCAAGGTGTCTGAATGGCTGTGGTCCATAGGGCTTCGAATTGGATTTGTTACCACAGACAATAGCAGTAGCATAGTCAAGGCCATGCTAGATAGTGGCTATTTCAGGGTCCTGTGTTAGGTGCACCTCATCAACCTGGTTGTGCAAGATTTTCCTAAAAAAGAAGAAATAGTTAGCAACATACTGACTACTTGCAGATGCATCTGCACTCATTTTCGTCATTCTTTTAAAGCCCAGAAACAGTTTCAGATTATTCAGCATGGAAACAGAGTACCAGTTAAAGCCCTGATGCAGGAGATGTCAACACATTGAACTCAACCTATTATATGTTGCAATGTCTGTTTGAGCAGTACAAACAGATCAATGACTGTGGCCCTCAATATGACATTGGCGGTCAGATGACAGCTACGCCGATGATGGTGGTTGTTCTGTCGCCATGCTGGTGGTGAAGACCACCAAATTATGACCATGCCATTGATCCCTTCTATATACAGCCAATCTACCACCTGACCCGCCAGTCAGACTGGCAGAACACCATTTTCCGCCCAACATATTATGACATAGCACTCCATCAGGATTTCCGGGGTAGGACCACCGTCACGAAAAGCCTGGCGGAAATTAATCATATAAAAGGAGACATTCACCTCCAGGGACACAGAGGAGGCCGCGGTCGTCACCGAACCCAAGCTGAAAGCCCTGCCGATGCTGTACCACACAATGGTAGTCCAGGAGCAGCCATACCGACGACGACGGAGAGAACAGCCTCCTAGCACAAAAGGGAGGGAGGGGAGAGTGACACACCCACATGTCCAACACATACCATGCACATATACCACGCACCAAGAACAATCTGCTGAGACATACAACAGCAATAGAAGCCAGAAGTAAAGAAAACCAGGACAAATACCTTTGGACCAACCACTGTATTCAGGTGGGAATAGCACCCAGAACCAATGAGGCAACCATGTACAAAGACCCATTGGCCAGTCCAATGTCAGATACAAATCACAGGCCAACGAACAAGGCCCAATTTTACTCCTGACGGCCCAAGTCACTCCTCTGGGCAGGGGCATCATTATGCAAAGCAAGCACCTCAGGGGGTAATAGGGGGGGGTTTCTTGGGAGGTGGGTCCTTAGGTTTGGGTTTGGGGGGGGCTGGCCTTTGTTCTTCTGTTTAGGGGGCAGGGGAGTCGGCCTGGAGTGGGGGGCCAGAGTGGCAGTCTTGTGCCACTTAGTGGGAGGTTTTTCTGAAGGGGGAGGGACATGAGAGGACTGGGAGCTGGAGGTACTGGAGGGGAGCAGGACCTTCCTTTTCTGACAGGACAGGGTGGGGGAGGAGGAGAGAAGAGGTCAAGGTGAGCAAGGAACAGTTTTTTTGATACAATGGGGAGGGCTGAGGGTGTAGGTTTGGGAGTGGAGTTAGAGGGAGTGGTTGTAGGAGGAGTAGGTGTGCTGGACTGGGTTGCAGGTGCACATACAGTGTGCCTGTCTGAGGTGGATGGCTGTTGAGTGTCTGAGTGGGAGCGTTTATGTGTTTTGGGAGGGGGCAGACAGGGTGGCCGAGGACAAACAGGTTGTGTGCATGTATGTTGTGGCATTTGCAAGTGAGGTGGGTGTGCTGCATGTGGTTGTGGTGGTGGTGACTGCACATTTGGTGAATGGGGTGCTAGTCTGCATGTCTGCTGTTGCGGTCACTGTGTGCAAGGCTGTACAGGTGGCAGGATCTGGCAGTGAAGATGCAGTGCTTGCAGGTGTGAGTGCTGAGATGACTGTGAGGGAGGAGGATGGGGAGACAGTGGCTGTTGTTGTGTGTGCTTCTGTGTGTTGGATGTGTGTGTGCTTGTGGTGTGATCTGTGGTGCCTGTGCTTGTCTGTGCGAGTCCTGTCTGTTTTCTTGGGTGCATGCTGGTCTGATTGTGTGCTTGGGATGCGTGGGGGAGAGGGCTCTGGGACTGGGAACAGGTAGTTGGAGGGGGGGACAGAAGAACCAGGGACACTGGCTGCCATCAAAGAAGTGGTCAGTGTCTGAAACGATCTCTGTAGGGTAACCAAGCCACTGTGAATGCCCTCCAGGTAGGCATTGCATTGCTGCATCTGGGATGCCAGCCCCTGGATGGCATTCACAATGGTTGACTGCCCTACAGAGATGGATCTCAGGAGGTCAATAGCCTCCTCAGTGAGGGCAGCAGGGCTGACTGGGGCAGGGCCTGAGGTGCTTGGGGAGAAGGAGACACCCACCCTCCTCAGTGAGTGGGCACGGGCAACTGGGTCGGGGCTACTGGGAGGGCGGTGCTGGTATGGGGTGTGGCGGAAGATGATCTAGCTGGGGAAGTCCAAGAGGGGCCTGCCACAACCAGGGAGCTTCCATCAGAGGAGGAATCAGAGTCAGTAGTATCAGCTCCTGTCTTGCCCATGGTGCTCCCCTCACTCTCCAACCCACTGCTCCCCTTGGTATGCGGGCCACTACGGGGTTCAAGGTCCGACTGGCACCCCTCCCTCATTGGTAGGCGGTCTTCTGGGCCCAGCGTCACAGGTCGTCCCACCTCTTTCTGCAGTCGGTGCCCCACCGGATATGTACCCCCAGGGTTTGCATGTCCTTGGCGATGGCAGCCATAGCCCTTTCTTCTGATGGGCGCTGACCTGCACAGGGAACACAGATGAAAGGACACCATGAACTCCACACTACATTCTGTTACAGCAATGGCTTACATGCTGCATAGATCCCACATAAACCTCACACATTACTCGTACCTCTACGTACACATTGCATGCAGCAAATATACACTCCCCAAGTGACACACTGCCAGCACACACATACATCTACATACAGAGATGTGGCATCCAAAGTACCTGAAAGGGGTTCACCTTTTGATCTGGAGGCCCATGCAACTGTCCATAGAAGGGTAGGACCCCATCCACAAGCTTCTCCAGTTCCTCAGATGTGAAGGCTGGGGACCCTATCCCCTGTAGCATGGCTCATCGTGGGTTCCAGACACAGAACACAGCTGCACACGCAGTGGAGGTGTTGATATGTCAGGAATCAATTGAAGTGAGATAGAAAAAATAGCGGTCACGCCCACGCCTTCGAACACCGTCACCACCGGCGGTGATCACCATTGGTTCCTGTGCTTCATAGACTTACATGTAAACATGTAAACAAATGAGGAGTTGCATGGTGGTGCAGACCGCCTTCCTCCATGAAGCCTAACACCAGTGGAGTGATGTCACTTTTACCTGTGTCTGCATACAGGACAGGCAGTTGCCAGTTCATAATGCTGGTACTCATGGTAGTCAATTTAATGTGTGTCATAGGTACCGATGGTAAACACAAAGGCAATTCCAGTCCAATACATACTTTGGTGTGCTTGTAGACTCCGGCACACACATTAGATCTCATACCAGTGCACTGCTTGCAGATGAGTAGTTGACAGAACATTTAAAATGTGGTGCTACTAATTACGACACACAAATCGGACCACATCTGTGAGACACAATAGCTAATGAAAAGTATTAGTATTTTTTTAGGAAGTCTGTTTGCATGTAGGGGACAACAGTATACATTTTAATCATGGTTTGAGTAAATTGGATGTCACTGCTCTGTGTACTGTTATATTGTGTGTCTATCCTTCCTGTAGTCACACACTTTTGATGTTTGGTTTACTTAGATACCACCCACTGAGGAGGAGGAGGCAAGCACTGTTTACAGACCCCTAGTCGACTTGGCTACAGAATTACTGAACTGTGTCAACAATTGGAGCCAGATCTGATTCCTGCTATTCGTAGCAGTACAGCAATACCCCCTGCAGTACAGGTACGGTCAGTGCTCCACTTCCTGGCCAGTGGTTCTTTCCACGTGGCTGTGGGCTTTGCTGCAGGAATGTCACAGCCAATGTTTTCAAATATGCTGAAAAGAGTTTTGGCTGCCTTGATTCCCCCAAAGTGAAGATCTGCCCACTGTGAAGGCTGCATTCTACACAATGGGACACATACCACATGTGATTGGGGCCATTGATGGGACTAATATTTCCTTGGTTCCTCCCAGAACAAAGGAGCAGGTCTACAGAAATACAAAAAGTTTCCATTCAATAAATGTCCAGATGGTGTGTCTTGCAAATCAATACATCTCCCACGTTACTACCAAGTTTCCTGGATCTGTGGATCATGTCCATGTCTTGAGGAATAGCAGCATCTCACAGGTGATGGCATGATTAAAGAGAGAGAGTGTGAGACTCACCAAATGAATGTCACTGCATGCCACCTGAAGTTGTACTCCCAGGTGACATCCGGCTACTCAAACCTCCCCTGGCTGTTGACACCCATGAGGAATCGGAGGACACGGGCAGAAAATCAGTACTATGAAGCACATGCATGTACCAGAAGGGTAATTGAAAGGACTTTTGGGCTACTGAAAGCCAGGTTCTGGTGCCTCCATGTATCTGGTGGATCTCTACTCTATGCCCCTGGGAAGGTCTGCCAGGTAGTGGTAGCTTGCAGGATGCTACACAATTTGGCCCTCAGACGCCATGTGCCATTCCAGCAGGAGGAGGAGGGAGACAATGCACCTGTGGCAGCAGAGAACACTGAAGACAGTGATGAGGATGGGGAGGAGGAGGATGTGGATAACAGGACACATCTAATACAGCGATACTTCCAATGACTCTCAGGTAAGCCTGTACTTCTGTTCATACCACCCTTACAGTTAAGTGCTCTGTGGCTGCTGTGTTGTGCCAAGAGCAAATGTCTGTATCATGTGAGATGACACTGTTCCATCTGTGGTCAGTCGTGCCAGTGTTATGGTGATGTTGTACAAGCTTATTCAGCCCATGCAATGTGTCAGTAGTTTAGCTTTCTCAAATATATGTTCACTGCAAACTGTGTTTTCATCCCATATAGTACTTAGTATATGTTGCTAGGAATGTCACTTGACATACAATGTGCTTACGCAAATGATCTGTGACTTCAATTTCCCTGATAGTGTGGACCAGACTAGGTAGTCCAGAAGAGAGATTGGCATGCTGACAACATGGCATAGCTAATACTGTGGTATCTTGTGTGAGATACTGTAATGGGTTGTTTCTCCTTATTTATGGTATTATGAGTCAATTGCTGAGCAAATTACTGAGTAGAAGTGACTAGCTGAATGTAGACTGGTATGTTACAGGGGCTCATGTTGCTCTACTTCCTTTACTTCGCAAATGACTCTCACTAATGCTTTCCCTTTTTGCAGATGTTGGTGTGGTCACAACTGTAAACTAATGTGATGGCTACAGACTGCTTTCACACAGTTTGGTGGATGAAGACTTGTGGCATGCTCTCACACTGGTTATGTGTACCCCAAACTGACTGTCCATTGTATGGATTCACAAATTACATTGCATTTGCACAGGATACTGCAGGTCAACACATTGCATATTGTTGTAATTAAAGCACACAACCCTCAGCTGTGTTGAAGTGTGTTCATTGAAGTGACAAAAAGTAAGGGATGTGCAATAGGGTGGGTTGATGGTGGACAACATCTTCAGTTTAGTGGCCCAGTTGGTTTGTAGCACAGGTCCAGTATCCATGGGGCCATAGGAAAAAGAGCAATTGCAGTCCAAAGTGAACAAGGTGCCTCAGTGGCACACAAGGGAGACATTCGGGAGGGGCTCATTTCCTGGCAGTGGTTTGGGTCTTGGCTACAGGGTCTGGTGTCTGTCTGGGTCACAGGTAACATTTGCAGGGTGGTTCTTCTGCTGTAGAGGGAGGGGTGCTGGTGGCCTATGAGTCTTGTGGCAGGTCCACCTGTTCACCAGCTGCAGCATATATGGTAGGCTGGTGAGTACACTGGCTAGTGGAAGGGGCCCGCTGGTGTGTTGTGTACTCACGCATGATGTTTGCCATGTCACCGGGACCCCTGCAACGGAGGCAATGTTGGAATTTAAGCCCTGCCTGCTGTATGACCTCCTGTTAGTGTTCACTCCAGCAGCCGCTGGTTATCCTGTTAGATGGAAAGTACCAGGCCCATCCTGTCCTGGGATTTCTAGTAGGCTCCCAGGACATGTGTGAGTAGGCAGTTAGTTCCCTGTGTTGGGCCTCCTCTTGGCACACAGCTAACCTCCAACTGGCCCTGCCCCCCTGTACCTGTGTCTCCTGCACTGTGTGCCCACTCCTACTAACATCAGGACCTTCATTGTCTTGCCTGTGTGGTGTCAATTCGGGTCCCAGTACAGGTGGGAACACTTTTGATTGTTGTGTCCTGAGACTGAGGTTTGGGGACATTGGGTGGCTGCTGTGGTGTTAGTGTCTGATGGTGGACTGGGTGTTGGCTGTGGTGCCCAACTGACTAGTGGACCCAGGTGGGCCAGGGAGATCATCCAGATCGAGACATCCATAGTTGCTATCATCACTGAGGGTTTCTTCTGGTGGAGGACTGGGTTGCCGTGGTATATGCTCACCGCTGACTTTGGCTGGAGTACATGTGGACATGTGTGAGATTTGTTACAGTCATTGTCAGTTACATGTTCAGCATTTCTGGCTTGCCCTATGGGATGGGTGTTGTCCTTCCATCTTTGGTTAATGAAAGGTGATGGATTCGTAGTGGTACATGCTGCCCATGCATTACTATTGTGTGTGTATGAACTGGGAGGGGTGTGCTTGCAGTGTGTAGGGCATGCAGGGGGACACAGTTGAGGGTGGTTATGGGGGTGGGTCTCTGTATGGGATGGAGTGGGGTGATGGGAGTCAGGGTGAGGGGGAGACATGTCTTGTAGTTATCAGTGGTCTTGAAGTGGTAATGGTGACTTACCAGTGTCCAGCCCTCCAGTGATTCCAGTGAGGCCCTCTGTAGGCAGGCTAGCTAAGAATTTCTCCTCCCATGCTGTCAACTGTGGGGGAGGAGGTAGGGGTTCACTGTCAGTCTTCATGATGGCAACGTAGTACCTGGAGGCCAGTGCACGCACCTTTCCCGGAGGTCGTTCCACCTCTTTCAAATGTCATTCCTTGAGCGTGGATAGTTTCTCATGGAGTTCACCTTGTCCACGATGCTTTGCCATAGCTCCATCTTCCTTGCAATGGATATCTGCTGGACCTGTGCACCGAACAGCTGTGGCTCTACCATCATCACTCGCAACTCCTCATCAGTGAAACGGGGGCTCTTTTGTAGGGACATGCCTATTGTGTAGTGTGTGTGTATTGTGCAGAGGGTGTTGGGTGTTGAGGTATGGTGTGTGGTGTGTGATGCGTGATGGGTACATAGGTGAATGTGGTTAGTGTGTGCAGTTCTGTCAATGTATGTGCCAGCAACATTTAGCACAATTGCCGAGTTTGCTGAGAATTGTGGGTTGTGTGGGGGTATGTTTTATAGTGCTATTGGTGGGTTTGTATGGTGTGTATATATGTGTCAGGTGTGGTTTTTCAATCTGGCCAATGTTAGCTTCGGTTGGTGTGGAGTGGCCAAATCAACTGCAGCAGTCCGCATGCCAATGGATGACCACTGTTGAGTGTCCGCTGTGGTGATCTGTGGTTCATAATTTGCAAGGCGGTGTGTTGCAGGCGTAGCAGGAATGGTGGTGGATCCAACAGTTTTTCACCTCCATTGGGTCTAAATTGTTGTTGTGGCTGCTTTTTGTCGGTTTTGTGTTTGTGTGTCATAATCTGGGAGTCGGAATGCCGCCTCCGCGGGGGTCTGTTGGCAGCCTTCACCATGGCGGTCTTCGAAATAGACCACCAATGTCATAATGAGGGCCTACGTCATTCAAAGAGGAGGGGATGCAATTTGAAAAAGTATGACAATGGATGCAGACAAATGGGGCCTAGTCAAATGCCTCACATAGATGCTGCTCCCTTTTTAGGTTTTAACGTGGGAAGTTAGCAAGGAGGACAGTACAAAGGGTCAGGCTATCCCTTTACTGCATTTGCTACAGGAACAACTAAAGAAGGTGCCTGAAAGTTTCTCATTCAGGGGTGCGAACGAAAACCCAGAAGTGCATGCCTCGGTTGAGAGCCTACACTATTGCTTGACTTGTAATGCAAGGCTGCAAAATGACATTATCTCCCCAAAGAGTACATCTGTGCCACCCTACTTGAGCCACACTACAAAAACATTCTTCTCACTTTCATTACTTTTTCTGAAGGGAATGTTGCACAATACAAGAGGTGGATTGTTGAACAAGCAGGAGAACTGGAAGAAGAACAGCTGGAATTTATAATCCCACTCCACATTTCTAGGGTGCCACCTTCAACTTCCAGAGACAACAGTCTTGATGTCTCACATCTGCAAACCCCAATAACAAGAAAACCGGCAACAATAGCAACAGAAGAATCTGACCCAACCTCCTCATTGGTTTGGTTTCAAGTGGCAGGTCTTAACACCAGTGCAGAGGCAATGGCAAAAACGGTTGAGCAAGTGGCAGCACCAATGACCATTCAGAGGATGTTCTAGGAGTACCTGGATGACCCAAAAGAGATGTATGTGGATCAAAACCCATTGGTGCATTGGTATGGGGAGATTAGCCAATGGCCTGCAGTAGGCTGGCAATAAAGTTTCTGGCTTGTCCTATAGCCACTGTGTCTGCTGAACGTGTGTTCAGTGCAAATGGTGCAGTTATTACAGTGAGAAGGACCAGTCTCTTGCCTCAAAACATGGAGAAATTAACCATGATCAAACAGAACTAGCATTTTATACTACCTTATTATACCTTTCCCGAAACACCACAGGAGGTGTAAGATGTTGATTGGTCAGAATCAAGTGTGTAAGCTGACCAACTTCTGGATGAACCACCAGAGTTTGAGGATCAACTCCACTTCCTGGACTGAGTATGCAAGTGCCACCATAGAACTTTTTAATTATTTCCCGTCAAACTTATTTTTTTCTTTGCAATAGAAAAATGCTAGTGGAACTTTATGTTTGTGTTGGATTTATGTTGCCTCACCATTTCTTAGTGACATGTAAGCCCGTATTGGAGTTGGACCCGGGTGCAGTGAAGAAGCCCCCACATATCCTTCAGGACATTGAAGATAATGGCTGCCTCCCTCAAGTGCCATTGCCTATCCTAATTTTTACATCACTAGCATGGGTGTCCTAGAAGATCATTGATTAAAAGACTGCCATTGTCAAATTCCAATGTGTTGATACCATCAAAGAGGAGATATTTTGCTCAACCACAGTGCTTAAATTGGAAGTGGTAACTACTAAGTAACTATTTCACCAATTAGTGGTGATATTTGATTGTGAATTTGTGAGTGATGACTGATGTATTTGGTGGCTGACAGTGAGGGAGAGAGTTTAACAAATTTGTGAACTTGTCTATCATGATTTGCAATGTTTGGGGATGATTATCTTTTTCCTGAAAGTGATTGGCCTTTCAAACGTAATGAAATTTACCTGCAGGGTCCACTTCTTTTTTCTGGTTCCTTAGAACAGACTAGCCACTTTAGTTACCAAACACAGATCTACACGCACTACTCCAGTTATGTCTCTCTATTTGTTCTTCAACAGCAGTGTACTTCACAGGTCTACCTTGTTCAGTTCGGGAATGGGACAGAGTTACTCGGAATCAGAAGGAGGGGAGGATGATAGAAGGACTCAGGGCGGAACTACCTCAAAAGGTAGAAGGAGAAAGGTATCAACTTCAAAAAGAAACCATGATGTTGGCAAAGGCTCTCAGGCCTAGTACTCACTCAGCTCTGTGAACTGTCGAGAGGTGCTTTGATTTGGAAATGCTGCTGAGTATGTATTTGCTGCATTGCTGGCTCAAACATGAAATTTCTCAAATGTTCTTGCTCTGCCTCTGAGTCTTCTTGGTACACTCCTTACTCCTCATAATGCTTACCTTGCCTCCTGTTTTGTCCTTCTCCTTTATTATACAGTTACTGTTTTTTTTCCCTTCAATACGCAGGCCTTCTCCTAGTCCTCCCCTGCATGAACAAAACTTGAGGAAAGCTTAAAGCTCTAGCTAACCAACCAGACATGTTTATACAGTCACCCAAAAGTGACGGACATTCTAAGAAGAATGGAGATGCATCGTCAAATTTGGCAATACAGTATCATTTACCTTTTAACAATCATAATTTTTAGAACTGGGTGGTAGAAGTTCAATCTTTTGTAATTTGTATTTTGCAAAACTAAAAGACATAACATTTAGGATATACTATCTGGGGTCTCTCTGGGCAGGAGGACAGTTTGCAGTACATTTAACTGAACTGTGTCATACTTCTCACTTTGTTTCCTTCCACAACAGATTGATGATGGTGTACTACTCAGCACCCTATGAATATTGTTGTGGTTTCTTTTGTATAGTGTTTGTATTTGTCACACCTTTCCCTAAATACCCTTTCCCACCCATCCATCGAGGCTCTATCCCTCTTCCCCTAGGCTTTGTGGTTTATTGAGGAGTGACTTAATTTTATACCATAAATGAATCACACACTTGCTGAGGCAGATGTGGTGAAAGCGACATCAACTCACTGCATGACCTTCTAACCTTCTATTACCTGAGCAATATTCCACACCGGCCCCATCAACATCATCATTCATGCCTTGTGTGTTCTGTAAATACTTAACCTGGTCCAACCACCCTTGAGTCTGAACCAACTTCTCCTGAATCGATGATTTAATTTCCTAAGTTTAGTTTTATAGCTCCCTACCATTGCTCAGAAGAAATTCATAGTGCTAGACTGAGATCTCTTATGTTGTGTGTCTAATGCTGTCTTTGTAGTAGTCTGGTCTAAGTCTTCCTAAATTTATGATGTATTACCCACTAACTCTCTGTTTTTTCAATCTAGTTGAAAGTGATGGATAACCCTTTGATAAATTCTGTAGCTGGAGGTCGCATAGATGGGTGTGTCACCTTATGTCTTCTGTTAGCAAGCTAGCATGCTAGTACCACTACCTACCACCCCCTTAAAAGGCCACCTTGGGAAAATCCCTGCGGTAAGAAGACTCTCTCACTTCATTTATTCAGGTAAGAGAAGAACTATGGATTGAAGTGAACTTGTTTAGTTAGTAATTAACTCCTACTGAAGAAGATTTTATCTGTGTGTACTCGGTTTTTGTAGGCAAAATAGACAACGGCAGCCATCCCCTCATAGTCAATATATATAGTTGCAGAGGGTAATAGGGCAAAGGTACAAGTAAATGACATACACTTTTATAGCAGATTTAGAAAACAGGCTACACTAAAGACAGCAAAAATGATCCCCTTTAAATATTTACAACTAGAAAACCCTCCCTCTTCACCCACAACAGTCCCCAAACAAATAATAACCCCATCCTGAAAAGTCAAATAAAAAGTCCAAAGTCCATCCCAACACCCTCCCCACCCTTTCCACCCACAACAAGTCCCTTCCAACAAAAAAAAAAAAAAAGGGTCTAGAAGAGGGCACTGTCTATATGGTTCAGAAGCTGGTCCAGGCTCCACTCAATCCTGGGAAGCCTGCTCTCCATGCAGTCCTTCCCTTGCAGGATGCGATTTAACAATGCCCTGTGGAGCGGAAGGGTGCACCAGCAGGTGTAGTCAGGGAACCTGACCGCTGGCGACAGTGCCTGAGATGTACTGGCTAGAAGGCTTGGGGCTGGTCTGGAACTGTGCTGGGTCCTGGGTCTGAGGCAACTGTTTCAGCCTCTTTCAGGACCACTAGCATCTCCCTGGATATTCCCCAGCCTTTGCCACCACAGAGGGACCACTATCTCCAACTACTTTGTGGTGGTAGTCAAGAAGGAGTAGCTATATTGAGAAAAATAAAAATAAAAAAATAAAAAATTGTAAACAATGGTGTTAACAAACACTTCTTCAAAAGTAGATAGTGGGTGGCACTGTAGCACTGCATTATTGGTCCCATAGGGACACTTACATGTGATGTGATTATGATTAGGAGAGTCACAAGGCCATTTTTGTATTTGTTCACCCACACATGCCTCACATAAAAAGCCCTGACTGTTTGGTAGAAAAGAATTAAGGTAGAATAACACCAGATAAAAAAACAGTGATATCATGTTTTCTCTTTTAAAGGCTTTTCTAGTAACTAAACAGGCACATTTAGTGAAAAAATTAAAATAAATTACCTTTCATTTATGAGTAAGTCTTTATGCACTATGGAGTACTAGTTGTTGTGCCAAATTATTGGAGCCATGCTAGCCAGCGCTTTGAGTACTTTGCTGTTGTCTGCAGCTGGGGCAACTATAGCTGACAATTATTGATCTTTAATTACAATGGCCCTTTTCTTACCTAAATCCATTTCACTTAGTTTTTACCCTGACTTCAAAGAGGCAGATGAATAAATACTGGATACATCACACGTCATGTATAAAATACGTGTACATATCCTGTCTGCTGTAAGTAGATGTTGGGGAAAATGATGCACTGCACTACAGGGAAAGGAATGGGCTATATAGATTGTATTTGGCTACTTCATCACAGAGTACCCCTTACATCAAACTTGAAATCAAATCGGGCACTTACTGGTCCCACTTTATTCACTGGCCTCGCCTACTATCACAAATTTTTTCCATCAAATAGCAGCAGGTAGGTAGAGCTTTTGCTATAGAAGAATAGAAGGGTGCCACTGATCATCGATTCATCATGTGCCTAAGCTTTGGCTTATTCAGTTACTGTAGAGAGAAAGTCTAAAGGGAAAAATCTGAACAGGCATAAAATAAATCTTGTATGGGAATGCTGCACTACACTTCTTCGGTCATGGGGGGGGGAAATGACATGGGCAGGGAGAGGGTTGTAGAATAATGATTGGCTACATATTAGCCTCATTTAACAATTACAGTGAGTGAGGGAATTAGAAGACAAATTAAAATGCCCCTCACTTTTAACCATAGCTTTGATAACCATAAATGATAAAACAGAAAGTAAGCGAAGTAGGTAAGCAGCGTGCCCCTCTACAGAAGAGCTCCCTTCTCTATTCATCCAAGCAATTATTCAATCATCATTTCATCCTTCCTACTATATTTACTCATAGCCACCAGGATTTAGGCTTTACTTTCTCTCATCCAGTATTTCACCCAAATTCATAACCCTTTATCCATCCATTCAGTATCCTCTATCCACCCTTTATTTCAATCATCTTCACCTATCTATCCATCCATCCATTTACCCAATACTCACCCACACATCCTTTTTTATCTACCCATGCATCATTTCCTTCCACTCTTTTCACTCATCCATTCTATTATTCTTCCCTTCTTTCCCGTTTCGATCAAGTCATAATATGTAGCATACATTATGGCCCCATTATGACAATGGCGGTAAAAAACACCTACCGCTGTGGCGACAAAGAACAAAAGACCATAGCTGCAGCTACCATCCATCTGCCTTATATGACTACAGCTGGATTTCCGCCACAAGAAGGGTGGAAATCAAGCTGTGGCCATACTGGCTGATGGCGGTAAGGTGGTGCTTCTACCACCAGCAGTGCCATGCTAGTAGACTGCTGCGAGCCATGTTATAACAAATAATATGGCCTGGCGGTATCCTGCTGGCAGTAGCAGTGCCCGTCCCGTCCCCTGCTGGAAGACCCCCTGGATCCAGGTAAATTGGGTTTCAGAAAGGGGAGGAGGATGGGGGTATGTTGTGTGTGTGTGGGGGGGGTGCATGTATGTGTGTGTCTGAGCGTGAATGTGTGTGTGTTGACTGTTGTTTGCGTGAGTTTATGAATGTGTGTGTGTGTGTGTGGACATACCTCTATTCCACTTCCACTGGTATTGTCCAATGTCCATTGGATCCAGCGATGCCTTCCCTCTATCAGCAAACCACTGCCAGCACATCGCCTGTCCATCTGTAACATCTAAATACAGCCAGTGGGAACCCACCTATCTCTGTAGTGGCAGTCTTCAGCTCTTCAGTTCAGCCACAATTCATCTAAAAACGGCAGCCGGCAGACCGCCGACTTGGTGATCTTCTCGGGTCTGCTCTTGAAGCGGCTTGGCAGTGCGTCTGTCAAGATCTAAATCAAGCCCCAAGTTCACAAGCCAGTAAGATTTTAATTTCCTCAAAGGCTCTTTATTCTCCTAATTTTGACATCTGTAATTTAAAGTCCCTCTCCTCTCTCCTCTCATCCAGGACCTATGGGGAGAGCCCACAGGAGGAAACACTGCTCCTTGCTCTTACAGAGAGCTCCAGTTCAGAGGTCATTTCTTCCCCCTCCACTACAGGCATTTCCTCAAAAGCAACCCCATCAGGGTCACCTAACACCTCATACTCTACCTCCTGGTGTTACATTCAAAATAGCAACAGCTTCTGCCCAGGCCCTCTGTGCCTTTTGCAGCCCCAGTCCCTTGCAGAAATCCTTAAACTTGGTCATAGTATAAACCTCCTGGTTGGCCAGCTTAAATTCAATTCTAGCAGGTTCAGATGTAGATCCCCCAGTTAGAGACATGAGTTAGGAAAAAAATAAAATGACAATCAGGAGAATTAAATAGAATTCAGATTGATCTTTGGTATGGAATAGTAGTGTACAGCAATTACTGTACAGCACTGCATAAACACAAGTCCTTCTTCACTGCTGATCACCTGCATTAGAAAAAGGGTTTCTGATTGACAGTGGTATGCACTTTGATCAGTCAAGAACCACAATCCTAGTCAGGGTGAGTAGCAAATACATCCTAAATTAACCTGTGCTCCCCTTCTGATAGCTTGGAACAAAGCAGTCAGGCTTAACTTAAGAGGCAATGTGTGCAGTATTTGTGCAACACTTCAAATAGTAAAACAGTAAAAACACCACTTAAAAAGATACCACACATATTTAGAAATATTGAACATAATTAAATAAATAAAATAAGACCGAAATGACAAACATCGAACAAGATAACCTAGAGGCATACATTTTTAAAGACTAAACTGTAAAATAGTGCTTAGAAATAAGATGCACCGACCTCGCACATCTGGTTATGCCGGACAGTGCCAAAGTCAAAAGTTTAGGTTGACCACGATGGTGCGTGATCCAGCTATAGGGACTCCATTGGGCCTGCCCAACCAAAGTACCTTAGTCCGGTTTGCATCAACATCAAAGATGTGGGGAGTAGGCTGAAGCGATGCATTGGTGTTATTCCTCGCAGTGGCAGTAATACATCGATCCTTCCCAAGCAATATCGAAGAAGCACTGATTTTCTTAATGCAACATCCATGATGCATCAGGTCTGATATATGTGGCAGTTCCAAAGGTAATGCTACAAGGTCAATCTGCACTGGAGAGGTGATATGTCGACCCCACCTCACGCAAGGAGTCCAATGTGCTGGTTCCAATCTACGCAACAGGGATGATGCACCAGTTCTGATTTGTGCAGAGGAGGTGATGTGTCATTTCAGCTGCAACAAGCACCTTATGTGTACCTTCAAGGGTCCAGGACTGGGTTGGCACCACTTGTCAGGGTAGACTCACAAATGGCAGAGTCCAGGGGTACATATAAATTGGTTGGAAGTTTTTTATGTCACTGAGACTTTAATCAGGAGACCAATAATCTGGCCCTCGGAGTCACTCTGGGTTCTGGGTTGGAGAGATACAGGTCTAGTCCACACAACTCCCAGGAAAGCAGGTCAGCACATCAAAGCAGAAGTTCAGAAGAATAGCAGTTCAGCAGAGTGGTAGTCCCTGTAGCAGCACAGCAGTCATTCTTCCTGGCAGAGTATCCACTGGTCCAGAATTGTACTTGGTGGTATCAGAGGTCCAGTACTTATACCCAGTTTCACCTCTGAAGTGGGTAGACTTCAAAGACAGGCCATTAAAATGCACAGAGGTCCTTCCCTTCATGTCCGTCTCCAGACTCACTACTGGGGGTTGTGCAGCCTTTTGTTTGGAGACAGGACACAGACTATTTAGGTGTAAGTTGAGTTTGTGCCCAGCTACTCCCTTCCATCCTGCTCAGGATGGCCTATCGTGATGTGGTGGCCCATCAAGTCACACCTAAGCTCCAATTGTGTGTAGATGTCTGGGGGGAATACACACAACCCCACTGTGACCCAAACCTGACAAGTGATCAGAGACATGTAGCAGGCACCAAATGGCTAAAGTAAAAAAATCAACTTTCTAAAAGTGGTGTTTTCAGAATTACAATTTAAAATTTGACTTCACCATGAGCTGTAATTTTAAACAGAGATTCCAGACACACCAAAAATGTATCTCTTCCAGGTTAGGAATTACACTGAAAAGAGGTAATAAGGTAATCCCAATTGGAGAGATGGGGCTCACTGTAGTGAATAACAACTTTGGGAGTTTTTCACTACCAGGACATGTAAAGATTAAACGTACATGTCCTGTATTTTAAATCCATGGCGCCCTGTCCTCTGGATTGCCCAGGGCCTACCTTATGTGTGAGTTATAGGCATGAAAATTGAAGGTTTGGGCCTAGTAACAGGGTTAATTTGATAGGTCTACATGGCAGTGCACATTGCACATGTAGGCTCTGCAATGGGAGGCCTGAGTCAGGGTTGCAGGGCTACTTAAGTGTTTGGCCAAATGAATGCTGCAGGCTCACAAGTAGCATTTATTTATAGTATAAAATAGAAAAGATGGACCTCAGACACCACCACTTCAGTACACTTCTAGACCTGTGGATACTCTGCTAGGAAACGGACTGCTGTGCTGCTGCAGAACTGCCTTTGTGCTGAATTGCACTCTACTAGACTTCTGCTTTGCTGAGCTGACCTGCTGCTCTCTTGTTTGGGTAAGGACTGGACCTACATCTCTTGAACCTACAGTGACTCCAAGGGCTAGTTAGCTGGCCTCTTGATCTGATGCCTCAACGAAATAACTAGCTTCCAACAACCTTTCTGTTGCAATGGACTCTGCTATCTGTGAGCCTACGCTGGCAAATGGTGCTGCCCCCAATCATGGACCTTTGAAAGTGGGTCTAAGGTGCTCTGCCAGTCTGTGCATCCAGCAGAACCAATGCATCCTCTCTGCTGCGTGGCACTATCCCGAGCAGAACCCATTCATCAATGGGGTAGTGTTGTTTGGACCTGTTACAAAGATTCCCATCGCAGCTGCAACCCCCATCGCCTTCAGAACCTCTGCTGCACAATGCTTCCCTGATGCAGGCCCTTCCATTTCTCATTGATGGCAGCCGCTACAGTGAGGTGTGATTCCGCATTCCAGCCCCACAGATCTTTGGAACAATTGCATCACCTCAACTGCCCAATGCATCTTCGACATGGATCCACTCAACACTCCGCCCAACAGCATTGAAGGTACTTTTGTTCATCAGGCCTAACTGAGACCCTTAGCCAGCCCACACTCCATCGTGGATGACCTGAACGTGTGATTTTTTCTGGTCCGGCAGGGCCAGATATTGACAGTTGAAGTTTTACACTGTTGGGGCCCGAAGCAGAAAACATTTTGCAAGTCGCAAACAGTGAATTTTGCTGTTTGCGACATGCAAAAAGCACATCGAGATGCCAAATCCCTGTTTTGCGATTCGGTAACCTGGTTACCAATTCGCAAAACGGGACTGTGAGTGGCAATTAGGAAGGGGTGATCCCCTTCCTAATTGCGAGTCGCAGCGCGATGTTGTATTGTTTTGTGACCGCGGTCGCAAAACAATCGCAGTTAGCACCCATTCCTGTGTGAATGGCATTAAAAACATTTTTTCAGAGCAGGCAGTGATTTAGACCAACGAAAATGTTTCATTTTTTAGTTTTGTAATGCATCTCATTTTCCTTTAAGGAAAACGGGCTGCATTACAAAAGAAAAAAAAAAATGCTTTATTTAAAAGCTGTCACAGACATGGTGGTCTGCTGCCTCCAGCAGGCCACCATCCCTGTGAGTGCGGAGAATCTCAAGGTGGTCGCAAATTGCGACCCACCTCATTAATATTAATGAGGTGGGCCTTTGGGGCCCACTTGCGTGTCGCAGATGGTGTCAGGGACACCATCATATATTCTGAATTGCGACTCGCAAATTGCGAGTCGTTCTGACTCACAATTTGTGGGTCGCAATTCAGAATTTCACTACATCTGGCCCTTGGTGTTATTTTATCTAAAATCCTTCAAATTTAACATCTCCGGTTCTACTTATTGTATCTTTGTTTTTTGTTTTGGTCTTCTTTTGTGTATTAAATTAAGATCTAATTTTTAGCCTGGTTTGGGATCCTTTTTGAGTGGTGTTTTCACTAGTTAACTCTTTGAAGTGTTGCACAAATAATTTACACATTGCTTCTAAATTAAGCCTGATTGCTCTTTGCCAACCTACCAGGGGATTGAGCATAGGTTAATTTGGCGTTTGCTTATGCCTTACCCTGACAAGGATTGTGGTTACTGCTTGACCAGGGTGCAAAACCCAGTCAACCAACAACCCAAATTCTTACACCTTCCCAATGCCAGAAACCATTGATCCACTGCCTAAGAGAGCAAGTTGTAAGAATATGGGTAGTACGTCCTCTGTGGACTATGGAATACAGGTTTCAGAGAAAGTGGAAGTAACACAGTTTCGCCATCTACATTCCTTACTCCATGGTATAGCTTCCCTATCTCCCTCCCCCAGTATTTTGTTGGGGTCAGCCATCTGAGTTGCCTTGGGGTCACCTTTTCATGGCTAAGCTGGCAATGGTGTGCATTCTGCTTCCACATAAATATCAGGCATCTGACATTATCATACATCCGTACAAACATTGTCATAGTCCACTACATGTGACATCGTACTCCATCACACCCACCATCATACATCCAAATAAACATCTTATTTCGAAACACCCACCCTCATACACCCACACACCCACCAGCATATGCCTACGCACCAAAATTCATAAGTTCATTCTAGCAAAATCATATAGCAACACACACCATCACGCACCAAAACACCATCATCAGTCCACAGACACACTGCACATTCACCATTATACTCTAAGGCCCTCACAACATCATACATCAAAGAACCAATATAATATGCTACCAATCTCACCATCATATTGTTACAATATCAAGGAACTTTACATGATCGTGGCCTACATAGATCTCCCTTGGATGTGGCAGTGAACAAATTCGTACCAACTTACCAGATTTAAAGGTGAGAACAAAAACATTTTGGCCCATGTTTCTCTCTCAGCTTACCTGGAGAAAGTGCATGCTAAGCATATAAAAGTACCTGCAAGAGACTGTCAAGCTTCTTGATTTATGTTGTGAGTCAGTGACACCCATTCACTCCAAATGAACACACTCTAGAAACCTATAGATCTATTGTAATGCTTAATTTAAAAATATTGTGCAGGATAAATGCAGAATTATTTTCGCAGATATCAAAACACATAGCAAAATTAAGTGCAATTTTTAAAAAAATTATGAAATTAGTATTTACACATCATGGAACATGCGTATCTGAGCTTAATTTGTTTTATAGCCTGCAATGTGTCTCTGAGTAAGGCTGAATAACGACTCTGTAACTAAGTTATTACAGCACAGTGGCCTTAGTGCACTTCCACAGAAGACTGCTCTGCTTGTTCTAGAATCTGAAGTCCTTGTTCAGATTGAGCAGGCTTTAAACAATACTTTTATTTCATTCCATATATTTATTTTGGGAAAAATCAACCTTGTTATTCATTATGTTAGGTGGGACGTAAAACGGTAGAAGTCACTCTCCCGCATTAAAGCCTGAAGCAGCTGTGCCTTCATCTAAGTATCGGGCGTTAAAACAAATGAATTAATATATCAACTAGAATCATACCATCAGATTTTCGAACTATAGCAAACATCATTACATGATAATAAACCTAAATGAACATTGACTAGCCAATGATTGCAAAGGAAAAATCATTTATATGACCTGGGTAATACACAGCAAATATGCAAATGCACAATATAAGGATTTAATAAGAGATAGATAAGGTAATATATGTGACAATGTGTCTACACACCAACCTCTTTACGTAAGCCCATCCATCATCTTAGGCAACATACCCACAATCACACAGAAACACACCCACCATCATACATGATTTCATCCCTATCATTACATGATGGCACAATCACCAATTTGCATCCAAACAAAAGAATTACAAAATATAAAAGACACATTTATACACCCACGCCCACCAACCTATGTCCATATTTCCACCATCAAATGCCTGTACCACCCATAATGACCATCATACACAGACACATCACCATCATAAACCCACACACCAAAAAATATTTGTGAACACACTAATCATTCTGCCCGCACGCACCTTGCATTTACAGATGTTCTGTTGCATCACTCACCACACATAATCAATGTTTCTGGCAGACTCATCTCAATTTAAGCTTTATGAAGTAATATCAGGGGTCAAAGTTAAGTATACCTTAGCACAGTGGGGTTACTACACAAGGTGGGATATTCATATGTATATATACATTTTCATGTGATAAAAAACAAAAGCAAGAGAAATTTTGAAAATAAAATAAAGTTGAAATGGAGATAAGGTTTACAAATATTTGTATAGAAGCTTCACCATAAAAGGTTAAAGAATTCCAGTGTCAGTATGCTCCCTTCACCTTGTGTGCCAATCCCAAAATACTCTGTCAACCTTAATTTCTAACTCAGGCATAGCTTATTCGGTACATCACAAACCTATTAAACAATAAAAATAACACCATTAAGAACATCATACGCCAACATCACTATCATCAAATGTTCCTTTGCACAATCAAAAAACTCTTCTTCATTTATGCATATACCTAAAATAATTTAATAACGCAACTACAATCATATTGTCGTCCACCCAAAATCATAAATAACTGCAGTTGCATAATTAGTTGTGCACACAAACTCCAATATATTGCCACACCCGGCCTACCACACAATCATACACATGTATTAAATACAAACACACCCAGCAAAATAAGTTTGTATAACCACATTCAACGGACACAAAGAGACAGGATTTAAGGTTGACTTAGTACGCTTGTGATGAAATACAAGGTGAAGGGGTTCTAGATTCAGTTGGCAGAAGGAATCAACTGTGGCCATACTCACAATAACTAGTTTTTGAGACTGCGATGTACTGTATGAGAGTCTCAGACGAATACCTATATAAATTAGCAGAGTACAAGGGGTTAAGGTGGTGCTGTCCTGTCCAATAAAGTGATGTTGGAATACAATCCGTGAGACATTTGCGCCGTGGTGGTAAATGTATGAATTTGTTTACTGTAAACCTCATCCAATTAAAGTGTTTAAAGGGCCACAATAATCTTCATTGGCATGGAACAAATGTACGTAATGTGCCCGTGTGCATATTACACTTCTTGGTGCGTTTATTGCACAAAATGCAGTCATATAAAAACTATTTTTCAGATGACACTATAAGTTATGAGAAATAGTTCTGTAGTCCTTGTTGAATATGGGTTTAGTCGTCTTCATAACAACCACCAAAACACTCTGCGGTTCTTTACTATTGTCAGGGCCACTGTAATTATGGAACAGTTATGGACTGAATTAGAGGCATGATCATATAAACTGTGTGGTAAGAACATGCTAATTATGTGGCATATTTTCTGATAATATTATTCCTATCTGTTGGCATTAGAAACAAAACAGCATTTTCTGTTAAAGTCTGCAAAAATATATGGCAGATGTAGTAAAGCCATGATTTTACCGTAAATCCTGGAGATAGAGTCACATAATTGCAACGGCCCTTACCAGTGTCCATTGTTTTGTTAACAATCTTTTCATGAAAGGTGAAGAAAACTTACAAAATCTGATTCTCATCAGTGCCCACTGTAGTTGCTTCAGCAATATTTCCTTCTATAGACAGGATGTGTTATTTAACAAAGCAGAGGGTGTTTTTTCTAAAAAAAAAAAACATCCTTCCACCATAATTAAGTATTGTTCTTTTCCTTATATTTCAGTAAACATTCTATGATTGAAAATATAATTTTTTTAAACCATCAAAAAATTAAAATAAATCATGCAAGCATATAATGTGTAATAAGGTCTATGTTACTATTCTAGGTTCAGTTGACAGAGCACAGGACCAATGTATATGCAAAAAGCTAAGAAAGATGGAATCCTAAATCTAGACACTGTGAGAACTGGCTGCCTTTTGTTTTGTCCTAGCTCCCTGAGCCAATTCACCAAAGCAAAGTGTTTAACCAATGAAGGTCTAGTCCCTTTCACAAGGACCCAAAGTCTCTTACATCTGCAGCACTTTTCATTTATTGACAAAAACGGTTGAAACGCAAAGATAATCCACTTATAAGAGCAGTAATGATTTGAGTTCCATAATTGTTTCGCTCTCACTGTAATAACTTCTCAAATTAAAATTGCCCACTGTGCTTTCAAACCATGTTTGCTATTATTGATTGGGTGTAACCATCAATCAATCAAGCAATCATGTAGAGCTCTATTTGTCACCAGTAAGAGTACCTGGGTGCTGGCAGGGTCCAGTTGATTAGCAGAATAGCTAGATCCTCAGTGACTTTCATAACTCTGGAAGAGATGGGGAGGTACGTTAAAAAAAGGGTAGCTTGTTCATGTCTTCGCTGCTAGGTAGGAGAAGGAACGACCTCTGCATCTGCTACGTCAGATGCAGGGGGTGAGGGTTAGAGAAAGCGAAGCAGAGAGGAGGTGTCTGGTGGGCTGATGGAAGTTCAGGCAGTGGGTGAAGTAGGGGGATCCACAGTTGTGTAGATCCTTGTATGCATTATATGGAGCTTGAATTGGCATCTTTTCTGTACAGGGAGCCAGTGGAGGTCCCTGAATTAGGGGTGATGTGGTTTAATCTAGGGATATACAGGATAGTTAGGCAGCAGCATTCTGTATGGTCTGTAGCTATCAGAGGTGAGCTTCAATCCCTTCATAGAGATTGTGGCCATTGTCCAGTCGGCTGGGATAAGGGCCTCAGCGATGGTGCATCTGGAGCTTTAGGGTAGCCCTTTGAATATCCTATGATGCATGCAGAAGATGAAGAAGCAGGAGGAGGAGACGGAGTTGACCTGAGTCATCATGGTTAGCTTATTGTCCAGAATGATGCCTAGGTTCCTAGGGTGGTCAGTGGGGGTAGGATCAGGTTCAAGTTCTGAGAGCCACCAGGATGTGTCCCATGAGGAGCTTTTGTTTCTACAATTTAGTATCTCTGTCATGTCCGTGTTGAGCTTCAGTCACTTAGCCTTCATGCAGTTAGAGATGTCTGTCACGCAGTTGTGGAAGTAGTGTTGGTTTTGTCTTTGGAGAGGGTGTGGATGAGATGTGGTTTATCGACATAGGATATGATGTTCAGTCCGTGGTTTTTAGAGATGCTGGCCAGAAGTGGTATATAAGTGTGGAAGAGGATGGGGCTGAGTGAGAATCCTTGGGGTACACTACAGATGATTTCATTGGTCTCTGAGGTGAAGTGAGGAAGGCAGACATTTTGCACTTTTCCAGTGAGGAAAGAGGTGATCCAGCTGAGGGTGGCTTCTTAGGTGAAACAGCACTAATGATGCAGTTAATGCAATAATATGCATTGACCACGCTGCTGTTACCATGCATATGTGTTTACAACGCATGTGTTTACCATGCATGTGCATGGTAACAGTAGAGAGAGCAGTCAGGTGTAAGGAAAGAAGCAAGCAGAAAGGAGCAGCGACCAGAGGAGAGAGGTAAGTGGGGCCTAGGTTGGGGAGGGAGGGTTTGGGTGGTTTTTAGGACAGGGTGAGGTATCGTGGTAGGTTTTAGGACAGGGCAGGGTTGGTTTTAGGGTTTAGGGCGGGCTGGTGGGTTGGGATAGTTTTTAGGACAGGGCAGGGTAGGTTTTAGGACAGGGTAGGTTTTAGGATTTAGGGTGATGGCGGGAGTCGGGGTAGTTTTTAGGACAGGGTGGGGTAGGTTTTAGGACAGAGTAGGTTTTACGGTTTAGAGCAGGGGTTGGGTAGTTTTTAGGACATAACGGGGTGGGTTTTAGGACAGGACTGAGTAGGTTTTAGGGTTTAAGGGGAAGGCGGGGGTCAGGGTAGTTTTTAGGACAGGGTGGGGTAGTTTGTAGGACAGGAGTAGGGTAGTTTTTAGGGTGAAGACCGGGGTCAGGGTAGCTTTTAGGACAGGGTAGCATTGGTTTTAGGACAGGGTAGGTTTTAGGGTTTAGACAGTGGTCCGGTAGTTTTTAGTACAGAGCGGGGTAGGTTTTAGGGCAGGGGAAGGGTAGGTTTTAGGTTTTAGGGTGGGCGGTGGGATGGGGTAGTTTTTCGGACAGGGTGGGGTAGGTTTTAGGACAGGGTAGGTTTTAAGATTTAGGGTGAAGGCTGGGGTCGGGGTCGTTTTTAGGACGGGGTGGTGTAGGTTTTAGGACAGGGTAGGTTTTAGGGTATAGAGCAGGTGTCAGGTAGTTTTTAGGACCAGAACAGGGTAGGTTTTAGAACAGGGCAGAGTAGGTTTTAGGGTTTAGGGAGGGGGTCAGTGTAGTTTTTAGGACAGTGCAGGTAGGTTTTAGGACTGGTGTAGGGTAGGTTTTAGGGTGAAGGTAGAGTCGAGGTAGTTTTTAGGACAGGGTGGGGTAGGTTTAAGGACATGGTAGGTTTTAGGGTTTAGAGCGGGGATCGGGTAGTTTTTAGGACAGAGCGGGTTAGGTTTTAGGACAGGGAAAGGGTAGGTTTTAGGGTTTATGGTAAAGGCGGGGATCGGAGTAGTTTTTAGGACAGGGTGAGGTAGGTTTTAGGACAGGGTACTTTTTTTAGGTTTAGAGCGGGGTTGGGTAGTTTTTAGGACAGGGGGTGCTAGGTTTTAGGACAGGGCAGGGTAGATGGTAGGGTTTAGGGTTGGGTGGGGGATGGGTAGTTTTTAGGACATGACAGTGTAGGTTTTAGGGTTTAGGGCAGGGGGTCGGGTTGTTTTTTGGACAGGGCAGGGTAGCTTTTAGGGTTTAGGGCAGGGGGTTGGGGTACTTTTTAGGTCAGGGACAGGTAGGTTTTAGGTTTCGTGGCGAGGGTGAGAGTAGTTGTTAGGGCAGGGAAGGGTCGTTTTTAGGCCAGGGTAGGTTTTACGGTTAAGGGTGGGGGTGGAGATAGTTTTTAGGACAGGTGGGATAGTTTTTAGTCCAGGGTAGGTTTTAGAGTTTAGGGCAGGGCGGGGGTAGTTTTTCGGACAGGTGGGGTAGTTTTCAGTCCAGGGTAGGTTTTAGAGTTTAGGGCAGGGTGGGGGGGTCCGGCTATTTTTAGGAGAGGTTGGGATAGGTCTTAGGACATTGCAGGGTAGGCCAGGGGGTTAGGGCTCTGGGCAGGGGTTGGAAGGGACAGTTTTAAGGGCTTGGGCAAGTGTAGTATGATGTCAGGTTCAGGTGACAGGACGGGGGAGAATTTACCATGCATGTTACTTTACCAAACATGCTTTTACAACTAAATTCTTTGTAAAGGCATGCGTGGTAAAGGCATGCATGGTAAAGATGCAGTCATTGTAAAGACTGTGTTGTAAAGGCATACGTTGTAAACACATTTGTTGTTCCATCTTACATCCCTTCTTAGTTGCTAAGTTGTGCAGCCTTGTGATGAGTGTGCGATGGGAGACCATATTGAAAGATGCCAAGAGGTGTAGAAACATTGGAGCCGCAGTCTCTCCTGAGTAGAGTAGGGTTTGGATGTTGTTGTTAGCTGTGATGAGGGTTGTCTTGGTACTGTGGATGCTGTGGAATCAGCATTGGGAGGAGATGAGTAGCAGATTCCATTCCAGATGTGAGGAGAGTTGTTGGTTGATGGCTTTATCTAATACTTTAGTAGGGAATGGGAGCAGGGAGATCAATCGGTAGCTGTGGAGTTCGCAGGGGTCTACCAATGGTTCCTTTAGAAGGGCATTGACCTCTGCATGTTTCCAGTCCTCGGAGAAGTTAGCCCGGGTAGTTGAGGTGCTGAACAAGGTGGTGAGTATGTGGCTGATTCTGGCTTTGCCTAGGTTAAAAATGTGTGTGCCTGGGTTGGCTGGGGCCTCTCAGTCGACTGAGCTCATGATGGAGGCGGTGTCCTGTAGGGTAAGCTGGCTCCATTTGGATAGTCAATGTCTGTGGTGGTAGCAGGGTCGTTGTGTTGCTTGAAGAAGTCAATGGCCTTGAGCTGTGGTTTGAAGGATCTGTAGATGTTGGCGATCTTGTTGTAGAAGAAGTTTGCAAGGTTGTCGCAGAGTTCCAGTGAGAGGGTAATGTTGTTTGTTGCAGCAAGGGGTTGGAGAATTCTTTGACGATGTTGGAGAGTTCTCCGCCATTATTGGCTCTCAACTGTCTGTGGTAGAGGTTGAGAGCTATCTTGAAGGTGATCTTGACGGTCGTGCATGTGAGGGTGCCATCTCTTTTCCAGTTGTTTACAGTGTCATTTGGTGGTTCTGAGGTCTTCAGTGTACCAGCTAGCTTGCTTGTTGGACCGTCTGTCATTGTTGTTGCTGATAGGAGTGCCGCTGTAGGTGCAGTTGATGATCCAATTGCTGAAGTTTCATATGTTCTGGTCTAGGTTGTTTCAGGAAATGGGGTTGGTGGTGTTGAGAGCATTGATTCAGGTGTCCTTTGGGACTTTCTCCAGCTGCAGTAGGAGGCATTGGGCAGACTGGGGTCAGAGGTTCATGAGCCGGTGATGTTGAAGTATTTATATTTGTATTTGTGTTTGGAAAGCGCATTCCGGCAATAGCATAGAAGATGGAGTGGTCAGTCCAGGTGTGTTCCATGGTGTGGCTGTTGCATGATGCAGTCGGGGTGTCAAAATACGGGCTGGAGTGTGGCCTGTGGTGTAAGTCGGGTTGTGGATGAGTTGGGTGTGTCCAATGTTGTTTATGCTGTTCAGGAGTTGATGTCACTGTGGTTGTCGAGTTGGAAGTTGAGGTTGCTAAGGAAAATTTTGTTGTTGGAGTCAATGGCGAAGGGGGTAATGAAGTTGGTGATGAAGATGCAAATTGCTGGATGTGATCATGGAGAACGGTAGGCAAGGATGCCCCTAATAGTGATTTTTCTGTCTGTTTGGAGTTGGAATTTGATGTGTTCCATGACTGGGGTGATGTCATTTGTGATGGTACATTGAAAGGATTCCTTGTGTATGATGGCAATCTCTCCGCTAGGCTTGTTGATGCAGTCGCGGGAGGTGATCTTGTAGGTATTGCAATGGCCATGTTGGACATGGAAGTTGGGTTGAGCCAGGCCTCAGTGAGGAAGAGGATGTCTGGTGTGAGGGGTCCAGATGAGGTCCCACATCAAATGAAGTGTTTATGTAGTGAGCATGTGTTGAGAAAGGCATACGTGAGTTGGTGTTATTGTTCAGATGGTGTCTGTGGTGTGTTTTGAGTTGGGCTAGTTGATATTTTAAACAGTTTTTTAAATCACCACAGTGATGTCATCAGTCTTGTCACTTGTGACGTTACCTGTGGCCTCATGTATGATGTAATGAGCAGTACACTCTGGGAGTTATGCTTTGCTTGATCACTGGTGAATTGCAGTCTTTTTTAGGTTTAAATAGAAAGCAAAACACCCTTCAGCTGAAGATTTTCAAACTTTTTTTTTCAAAATTAATTTTTGCATCTTCTGAGTATTTAACCATAACTCTCACTGTTACTTTACAAAAATATAAATTGTCTCTTTAACAAATTAAATATGTGCTGTCCTCTGCAGATGCTGTGGCTGTATAAAGGGGACAGGCACAGCCTGGCCATCCAGCATGCTCTGCCTTGTGTCTCATTGAGCCCTGAAACCCCGTATGGAAATAAACTACTGCACTTTGCCTAGCCCCTAATACTTAAGGCTGAAGAAACATTCATAGTTGGTTCTACGGACCAGTGATTTTTAAGAAGTGAATGAGAAAGAAATGAAGCAGGTGCACACAGCTGCGGGCAGTGTGTAGTGTGCTATGTCATTAGAGGGGCTGAGCACAGCGGTTGGCTGAAGTCCAGGCTTTGGTGCCCACTTACTCGTGAGTACAGTTGAAGACCACATCCAGGGAGTTATGCCTCACACTGTATCCTTGTTCATACACAAAAGATTAGGGAGATTCAATTCTCTCTTCCTCTGTCATGATTCTGAAACTATACTATTTCTTCTTTTAATATTATACTGACCTATATAGTCAGTTGAACATTCTTTCTAATCACCAAACTTTGGGCCGGATGTATGACCATTTCATTTTGCGAGTCCCAATTTGCGGCTTTTTGTGAGACACAATTAGAGACTCGCAAAATGAAATGTACAAATGTGTCTCAGACACATTTAGTGATTCCCAATTGGGTCTCAAAGACCTACTTCATCATTATTCAAGAGGTAGGTTGCAATTAGCGACCCCATTGGGAATTGCCACACTCACAGGGATAGTGGCCTGCTGGGTACAGCAGACGACCATGTCTGTGACTGCTTGTAAATAAAGGAAAACGGGATGTATTTCAAACAAAAAAATGAAAAGTTTCTTTTTCATTTTTCCAGAGTAGGCAGTCGTCATTGGGAGCACTACCTGCTCTGAAAAAATATTTTCGCTTGCATTCACAAAGGGGAAGAGGTCCCGTGGGAACACATTCCCACTGGCGAATGAGTTACCACCAACTTGAAGTTGGTGGTAACTGCGATTGTTTTGCAACCGCATTCAAAGTCGCAAAACAAATTTTCATCCCTCTGCGGCTCGCAATTAGGAAGGGACACCCTTGGCACTCTTCCTAATAGTGATTTGCAAAAACATTTTGTGACTTGGTAATGGGTTACCGAATCTTAAAATGGGGTCTGTCCATCCAGAAATGCTTTAGCATTTTACATCTGGCCCTTTGTGACTTGTTTTGTGGAAACAGGTGGGACTTGTCTGATGTTGGCAGTAAATAAGCACTTTTATTGGGTTGAATCGTTCACACTGATTGTCTGTTGTGAGCTCACCTACATTTAAATGCATCATTGAAGTCATGCACCAAGCCAGTTCTCTGAGCCATGCGACCCATGGGCAATTTATTTTTCCTTGTAGCCTCTACTACTGCTATCTTTTGAAACACATTAAGGTATGACTGCAAGTTTACTGAGATACCAAGTACCTCACCTTCAGGCTTTGATTTTCAGGCCAGTGAAGTAAAAAAATGAAGGCTTACCCTTGGATGGTGGTATGGGATAAAAGGTCCAGTTCAGGCACTGCATAAATCTCTCACAAAAAATAATGTCAAAGATCACTTATTAATTTAGAAAAATACGAAGATGTTTATTTGTAATAAGGCAACGTGCTAGCAGTGTTTAAGAATGTATGACATTAACAGTTCTCTATTCATAGTGTATATAGATACCCAGTAACTAGGTTTATTTAGTATGTGAACTAATAAGAGGGTACAAAAATAAGCTACTTACACATTGTCACGAAACACAGCCACTGCTGGTAAGAGCTTGTTGGAACACAGTTCCCCCCTTATTCAGTTCTTTCAAAGTCTTGTTGAGAATCTTCACAGGACTCACGCACAGGGAACCAAACTCCCCAACAGAGTTGAGATATGCCTCGAAAGCATTCACACACTTCTCAAGCCATCACTTACTGCAAGATGAAGGCCTTAGACAGGTCCTGAAGGATGGAGCATGCATTGTTATGAATGGGTACATAAGCCTGCCTGTCTTTGATGGCAATATAATGTGTGGCTATTCATGATGTGGTACAGGGGCTTAAAATTATGGAGCATTAGTTGCAGAAGAGGCTGTGTTGCAAAGTAGGGTGCTACACAGAGTCTCATACACAAAGACAGCGAGATGAGGCTCTTGGTATTTCAGTATACCATTGGCAAAGTAGCTGTAATGCAGAATGCAGCTCCTGATCTCAGGTGATCATCAGACACAGTTGGTAAAGTGTGTAATTCATGTTTTAGACATGCCACCCCTAAGTGATCATAGGTCGCAGACATGCAGCAAATGCAGGTTCAAGTATGACAAAGGTTAGATGCATGCATACAGACCTCACACATTTCAGTCAAACTGTCCTTCCATATTTGTGTATTCTACCCAGATATTTTACTTTCTAACAGTACACATCACAGTTTTCTAGAAGGATCAACAGACCATAAAGTCAGACCAACTTTGCCTTACCCTTTGGCCATTCCTTTGATTAGACGTTGTTCGGGCCAGTAAAAGGCTGACCTGCTGCTACTGGGTGGCCCAGTCCTGCTGAACAACAAATAAATCCTACTGCTCCTTTTTCAAAGACATGTATTCAGGCCAGTCTTTTGCACCTGTCATTGCAAAATGTCTAGAGATAGAGGGGATCTAAGGGACAGCTGGGGGGGGCAAACAGCGACAGGGGAGATGACAGACACCACCAATACTATGGTGCACCCTACTACCTTAAGGGTTCCTTACAGTATGTATACACACATGTTCATGCACATTACACAATCTGGATCAATACGTGAGTGACTCGTCATGATATACTCTATGGATTTACCATCGAGAACCATTTTGCAGTCTCTCAAGGGAGGTAATTTAAGAATATCTGGATCTCTATATCATATATATTCAACTGATACATACTGACATACTGGTGGTAGTGTCAAGGCAAGGCCAACTCGAGGTAACTATCCAGGCTAAATGGAGTACCAGTTTGGGGCACCCCAATCATCCAAAACTGTACATCTCCCCGCTGCTGACCAAGACATTTTAGTTATAAAGACCACTTCTTATGAAACATGTGATATGCCTTGTGCACAAGAAAAATTCCTGGGTCTAACAGAACTATAAAATGAGGAACATGTTGATGTATGGACTCTGTGCCAAGTGTTTTTCAAACATAAGTCATTGGATATAACAGTATAGTTTAAAAGCAGTGCAAGACAGACACAGACATGGAAGTAAATTAAACCTAGCTATAGTCATAATCAAAACATCTCTTTCCGATTAAGTGAGAAGGAACATAATGATAAACGATACTGTTCACAAAAACAAGAGTTTTACAGCACATCACATCAGAATATCTGAGATGGAACTGCTTGGAGTTATGTTTTGTTTCTGAACTGAGAACCTCATGTTTGGGAGAGGTTTGAGGGCCTTGCAGGTCAGAGTTTGTGGGGACCCAACAAAGTGCCTCAGCTTTTTTCACTCTTTTTAAGAATCTTGACAGCGATGGTGTCATGGTTTGCCACTGAATGAAACATTTTGATATACCCATTCACTGTGCTCTTAAGGTATAATGAGCATCCCTTTTCACAATGAGATGACCATGGCAATAATTTGAATGGTGTGCTGCATCTGCTCTAAAGGAGGCAGCCTTGCACCAGAGGTAGAGATTTTCACTAAGGTCAATCAAAAATGCAATATGCCTGTGGCTTGTTTGATTATTTTTTTTTGTCTGTAGTGATTTACTGCTGCCGGTGGTAGACAATAAATTGTGACAGAGTCTTCCAAAAATTACTTCGTGCTTATTGACTCTGTGGGGTAAGGTGTATTCTAGTACTATCTGATGAATCCATGCCCTCAGCACCTGTGCTGCAAATTACTTAGGGGGTCATTACGACCCTGGCAGCTGGCAGTAAGGTGGCGGTAACAACGCCAACAGGCTGGCAGTGTTCCGCCAGCAATTATGACCGTGGCGCAATTGCCACGACCATACCGCCGGAACCTCCAATTGACCGCCAGGAATCCGCCTGGCGGTCATAATACCCAGGGCAGCGGTGCAAGCACCATTGCCCTGGGGATTATGAGTCCCCGACCGCCAGTCTGTCCGTGGCGGTAAACACCGCCATTGAAAGGCTGGCGGAAAGGGGACTTGGGGTGCCCCTGGGGGCCCCTGCACTGCCCATGCACTTGGCATGGGCAGTGCAGGGGCCCCCAGGCATAGCCCCTTCGCGTATTTCACTGCCCGAATTTCGGGCAGTGAAATGCGTGACGGGTGCTACTGCACCTGCTACACATCAGCATTGCCGCCGGCTCTATTACGAGCTGGCAGCAATGTTGATGTGACATTTCCGCTGGCCCAGCGGAAATGTCATAATAGGGAGCCAGGAATACCGCTGGCAATGGCGGTAATCTGGCTCCCGCGGCCTCAGCGGTCTTTTTGCAAGACCGCCGAGGTCGTAATGACCCCCTTAGTGTGGAGGTGCATGAAATCCTCAGTTTCCACAGTGTGATGAAAGATACAAAGCAAACCCCTTCCCATTGGAAGAAGGTTCATCATCAGTATAAAGGTTTTAGAACATCCCTTGGACAGCTATTATATTTCCTGATGTGGGGATAACTTAACAGGCCGCGGAAGTCAGAAAATATTTCGGCTTTGGTGTACTTTTCAACTGATCATTTCTGAAAAAGTAGATGTTACCCAGCATGAGTCTGCAACTGTCAGCGCTAAGTCTAGCCTGATAGAAAACATGAATTTCTATTTGATGATGAGAGTGAGGCAGTGACAGATACACATGCTTGGCAAGCTGTATTGCCCTTCCCCTGGACCTCTATTCAAACATCTAAATGTGGAAACAATACCTTTCCACTGACTCATACATTGGTATTTACAATATTATGGAGCACAAAACAGATAGAATTTAAGGTTTGATGCAGTTGGCATCACTAACCACATGCCTTTTAAGCCTTTTACTAGTAGCACATCATCCATTGAAGACACTTAGGGCCAGATTTACAAGACCCTAGCGCCACCGAAGAATCACTTTTAGTGTCACTCAAATGGCGCTGAGCACTGTACCACATTTCAAAGGTGGTGATAAGCCACTTTTTGTGGCTTAACGCTGCATTCTAAATGTGGGTTCCTCTGATGCAGTTTTCTGCATCAGAGGGACGAGCAATGGGTGTTGCTGTGGGCGTTCCACCCCAACACCCATTGCTTTTGATTCTGCCACTTGTTTATTAGAAGGCGTAAATCTGTGACAGTGCCAAAAAATAATACCATGCCAGGGGAGGGGGTTAACATGGTACAACGAGGAGGAATACTTGTATTCCTCCTCATTTTTTGCTTTTTCCATGTGTGCTGCATTCTGCACCACACATGAAAAGAGCAAAAGGCCAAGAATGGTTGTTTACGTGCATGAGGGTGTCCCTTCCGGCATATAAACAATAATTCTATAAAGATGATTTGCTACTTCTATGTGTGCTGCATTCTGCAGCAAACATAGAAGTACCAAATCGCCATTGCAGGTTGTTTATATGCCGGAAGGTACACTTTCCTGCACATAAACAATTACTCCCCTCAACGCAGACACCCTTGCACTATGGTGCAAGAGTGCCTGCATTGTCGCAGGCTGCTTAATTTAGCACCAGTACAAAGGAAAACACAGGGATGCGTAGTATTCTTCTACATACGCTACATCCCTGTGTTTTGAAAATTGCTCAGCGTTGTGTTGCTATTTTTGGCGCAGCACCGCACTGCACCAGTTTTCTGTAGATCTGGCCCTTATGGTCATACACTGTGGAGGGAAGTGATTATCTTCTGAGCAACCTTAATGTGCTGAGTTTCTCTTTTTCACGTGTTTCATTGTGTTGATCGTAAGGCAGCAGTACCCTTTTGTTATTGCCATTTTCACCCTTACCCTCTATGAGGAGCCTCACATATTAGTTTGATTCTTCTGCTTGTAGAACACCTTAATGTGCAGCCAGGTGCAACTGCATTGATAGGTAGTTTTAAGTTGTTGGTGTCTGGCTTTAAAGCCAACTAAAAGGAGCACTTTTGAAACTGTAGGATCCTCTGCTCTGACCTCAAATGTGAAAGGTCCTTGAAAGTATGGTACCACTGTTTTTTACGCTGTGGCCACTTGGAACTGGTTGTGTGTAGGCCTAGCTGAAAATAAAGACCACTGCAAAGTACAGCTATCATTTATTATCCGTATATGAGTTTCATTGTTCAGTGATTGTTAGTGCTTCTACAGTGTAATCAGCAACTGACCATTCACTATATTCTTGCAGATGTCTTTTCCTAGATCTGTTGGACATCAATCTACTAAGAACTTGTGGAATTTTCAGGATTGCAGTAGTTCAGTGTGGTATAGCAGTATTATCTCTGTGAATGAATGAATGCTTCTACACCAACAAACTTCTTCAGGTCTGGGTCTATGCCATGGTCCAAAAAAGATAACAAAGAAATTAATTACCCAAGCACAGGCAAAGGAAGACATAATTCTTTCAGTGTAGTGTCAGCTAACTATCTTTTAGTGCCTTCTGGACTGGTTAGAACTTGATAGTAGTGATGTTCAACAGTGAGTGCATCTTCCAGATGTCATTTTTGATGTTGAAAACACCAATCAACCCAGACTGCACTTGCAGATTTAATTTGGGACAACTTTTTTGGCACTGGAATGCTGCAAAATCATGCACTATATGTGTGAGCCACACCTCAAACAACTCATTACAAAATTCAATTTATAGTATGTTTGTTAGTGATATCTTCAGCTCAAAAAGGAAGATACTCAACAACGTAGAAAAAAAAACACCATTGGGTAAGTTGGGCACATGCCCCGCCTCTAGTGTTAATGAGGGTGCACATGCATGTAAGCTTACAAATCATTCACAAAAAAACATTTATGGTTTCACCACTGTCTTGCTATACCTGCCTTCAACTGAAATACTCACAGCTCAGCCTCGAAAGTGGCTTGAAAAATGTGACATGCATTTGAGAGTGTCTGAAATAGCCTGTGGATGTAATCATCTGCAAGTTGCAGCAGCAGAACCTTTTCATCAACTAATGCAAAATAGTTCTCATGTCTTACAATCCAGAACTATCACTGGAGAGCTAATAGTATAGTCAATTCAAATGAAGCAATGTGCTTCACACTAGTCAATTCGCCTGATGTTGCTATAGATTGAATTGCATGAGTGGAATGTGTGGATTCAATTTAAGTACTAGTAATTTCTCTGGGCCACATTAAGTTCATCATTTGTGCTCAATGTGATGCTACAGCATTGTGCAAATCAGTCTTGGTCCTGCTGCATTAATGCAAGCAATCTCTGGCTCACTTCAGCCTTTCTGTACCATAACATGAAGAGCATGGGACCTAGATCTGGGTATTCATGCCACATTAAGGACATCCTCTTGAGAGAAACAAAAAAATGCTTGAATTAATCTTACTATGGAATGAAAAAAAGTAATGGAAGGAATGCTTGAATCAGCCTCAGCCATTGGCACTTCCTCATAGCTAAAGCCTAATCAGTTGTTTTTTTGCCCAACATCTCACCTTAGATTGGACTCAGACATATGCAAATCATCTTTTATCCACACCAAGAGGAACAGTCTAGCACAAACTGCCAGGTCTAGTCCACTCTGAACATAACACAAGCTTTCCTAGAGTGGTTTCAGACTGTTGAATAGAGTGCAGCTGTGCTCCTGTGACACAGTGAGCATGGAACCCATGTCTAGACATACTGCTCACACTTATGGTTTCATCAGGAGGAATACAAAAACGTGATGGGTGGACTGCTTTAATTAGTCTCAGTATATGGCAGTTCCCCTGGGCTGCATCTCGTGTTGATCTTTGTTGCCCAAAATGCAGCTGCTAAAAGGATCAATAGCCATACTGTCTATACAGGGACAAGTGTCTGCATTGTACATAGAATAGCCCATGGAGTCTACTCCCAATGTTCATTGTGAAGACCATACACTGCAGGGATTGAACACAGACAGTAATCCCTGTGGCAAAGATTAAAGGCTGTGTGCAGCTAGTGTTGGTTGCTGGTAGGTGTTTCAATGAACGTCCTGGCTTAAAGCCGGGCCTTGTGCCAACCAAATCCTAGTAAAGTCAAATATTGTGTACACCATGGATTAGCCACCTATGGAGGGCTGGCTGGATGGCCATGTTATACAATCAAAACTCATTGGTATGTACAAAGATTGTATAAAGTGAGGGTTTAGTAACTGTGAAAGTTTGGATGCAGGACATCCCTGAAGATTATGCTTCACTGCTCATGGCTCAAGGATGTACGTTGTGAGGGTGAGCCACCAGAGACAGTTTAGCTCAAGGTGTAGTTGTGAGGCCCTAAGGATAAACTTCACCGTGCACAGCCCAGGACTGTGTGTAGTATGTTAACCAACTGCAGAAGATTGTCAATTGATCCAAACTGAAGGTGTAAACTCAGTGTCCAGTCTTTGCTGCATGTTCCCAAATGTTATGTGCATTGTGTGTTGCTTGCTCACCAAGGAATGGACACAAGATGGGCCTAGTGCCAACTGCCAGTTCATGTGGCAATTAGCAGACTTTTTCTATGATGTTATCAATGAAGTCATTTGTATTGTCATCAATTATGTCATTTAATATGTCATCATGACATGAGTGATGTAATATGTGAGGCTATAAGTAGTACCCGGGAGAGAGCAAGTTATGGTTAGTTTACAGAGACATTACTGGAGAAATTCAGTGACTTTAGGTTAACTAACCAAAGCTGCACTTTGACTGAATTTTATTTCAGTGAATTTCAGAGGGTTTTTAATCGTACATTATTGTGTTCTGGGCAAACCTAACCCTAACTACACTTTAGTGTTTTTTTAGTGATTTGCTTTGGTGTTTTAATCATATTAATCATAAAAGTGTTTCCTGCACCTCAACCTAAGGTACACTGTTACTGATGCTGTGACCAATTGTGGCACAGACTAGTAGGGAAGGGCTGCAGTCTCTGTAGACAACTCATATAGACAATGTATATATTAAGGACCTGGCATGGAGACCTAGGAAGCAGGGGTTGACTGCATATTGTGTTTTTATGGCAATCCCCTGAATCCTAAATTTCCTATAAGTTTGGGATGTACCAGAGATTGTGTCTGAAGTAGCTGTTCTCAATCCTATGCCAAATTATAGTCTACACTGTTTACTTTCTTCAACTGTAGCCAGTAGGGGTTGACCATAGGGCCTTGAAGGCCAGTTCCTGAGCACCAGCATCAAAAAGTGGCCTTTGGCTGTGTGCAGTCGAGGATGGGGTGCAGAGTGTAACCACCCTCCAATCCCTACAACCCAGACTTCACATGCATATACACAGGTGCAAAGCCGCTGAGATCTTGTGAATCTGGGAAGCTAACCCCTGGTGGTGGCATATTGGGTGGGTGATACTATCGCCTCGAAAGCTGGGCCCCTTGAGTCTCTGAAGCTTGTTCACAGGGGTGATGTACTTACCGGTTGGGACTAAACCCTCTGAAGTTGAGCCCCTTAAGTCTATGATTCTTGCCCTCGGTGGTGGTGTATCGGGAGGATGGGACTAACCTTCCCACAACTGGGGCACTTGAGTCCATAAAACTAGCACCCTCAGTTGGTGTACTGCGAGCCCTGTAATAGATGCCACATCATAAAGTTTCAATCTTGCTGCAGCCAGTCAGATTTTTTTTAATCCACAGGTCCTACACAGGATCTGTAGATCCTAAATGGTCAACAGAATAAAAACACTCTCTTGCCCAACAGGTTTTGTTTATTTTTTTTAGTTTTGGGATTTGAGGATATCTATGAAACTTCAACAGTCCAGAAATCACTTTTTCTTAGATTTAACACTGTATTTCCAAACCTGAGCGTTTCTTAATAGCAGCAGCGGCTGCCTCAAATCTCAAGGGGAGCTGGGCTGGACTGCAGATCAATGAGTTTCCCCCCATTAAAATGTTTCAATTAGCTTAATTCATCAACAGACATATTTTAATCATACAATTTGACCAGGTGAGTTTAGAAGTGAAATGAACATCAAGATTTGTGAAAACGTCAGCACTTTAGGGCCTATTCACAAAGGTGAACTCACAAATGACTAAATCTACATGTGGGAGTTTACTCTTATACCTTTGAGTAACTTTATTATTTTGGGGTATTTACCAGTTACATGTGTAAAGGTGTACAAAAGTATAGACTTACTCATCCCCACCCCCTGAAATGGGGGTAGAGTCAGCAAATGCAACAACCATTAAGCAGGTCCAATGGAATTGTGTGGCAGGAAAAGACAAATTATGTGACAGGCCAGAGTAAATTATGCTGCAAGAAAAAGCAACATATGCAGCATAATGCAGCACATTTTGTGATAGCATTATTTCAATATTTTGTAATTTCTACTCATGATAACACTGTCTGGGAAAATATTTCACCTCATTAGTACCTGTTTAACAACCAACTGCAGCAATAGGCAACTGAAAGATCACTAGTGAACTTTTGCGAAAGTCCCCCCACTATGCAGAAACGTCACCATGTTTTTAGCAACTTTTGATGTGTTTGGGCTGCAAACAAAAGTAGTTTTTGTTAAAATCTGCAGATTATGCAACATATGATGTATTATTTTGCAAATGTGACAAATCCTTAATTATGGGGAAAATGCTCTGGCTGCAGATTCAAATAATTCTACAGACTCTGCCATTAAGTCACTGCTATTAGTGACTTTGCAACTATATTTGACGTACCACATACTTGATGAAGACCTCCACCATTTTGCCAGAGGTCTTTATATGGCAAAGTATGGGCAAAAGGGTATTAATCTTTAAAAGAAAAAATAGATTTTGAAATCAAATGTAATGTTCCTTTTAATATCCGTTTTAAATGTAGAATAATATAATAAAATATTACAGCATTAATAACTTATTTTGAAATTAAAATTGTAGTTGTTTTGAATGCATAGAAATTTAACGAAATTATTTTTCTGAAGTTGAATTAGAACAAATCTCACCTTAAGTAAAGAAAATGATTTTTCCTTATGTATTAAAAGTGATGTGTAGTAGAATTTAATAGTAATTCTAAAGATAAATGCCTCTTTTTGCCTGATAACCCCCAATATTTTGGACTAATGCTTGTGGTTTTTGGACTCAGCACACTGGGACCCTGTTTGTCCAATTATATCAAAGTGGGAATGGCTGCACCCTGGGAAATTTTTCCTTGTTGGTCAGGTGGTCTCCCCCACCCACAAGCTAGAGTCAGACATGAATATGGCACTTCTGGGTACTTCTTCTGAATACATGTGGATCTGTGGAAGACAGGAGAAGAACTCTGCTGTTGAACCTGTGAGGAGAAACGCTAAAGCCTGAACAGGCTCCCAATTGTACCCAGGACAAAGATGTAGACTTCAAGGATACATTGGCTAGCCTCCTGTTAAGCTATAGGTCTACAAAAAACTGCAGGAAGGCTACTTTCCAAAAGCCGAGCTGATCAGTCCCAACTGGAATTTTCTTGGACTTTGCAGGTGGCTTCTGGGAGAATGAGTCCTAACTACCAAGTGCTGCCCACAATGCCCTGGACCCTTGGCTGGTTATAAAGTGCACTCCCCTGACCATTGAGCCTGCAAAGCAGCACGCTTAGAAAAGTTTTCTCCCACAGAGTCAGCTGAGACCAGGACTGATGCCAAAGCTGTAGTCACTGATGTTGAATCACCGGTTGGACTCAACTTGCAGGTTACCGCCAGTGAAAGAATTTTGATTTCCAAAAATGTTTTAAAGTTTGAAAGTAGAGGGACTTCACTAAGGTCAAAATCAAACAGTATTTGACCGCATATGAGATTTTCATAAGCAAATAGTCAGAGCCGCAGTGAGAGGGACTGCGCTTCCTTTCTACATTCTTGAACCCAAGAGTCTCCAAGGGCTTGCAGGCTTGCACATGTTAATGTAAGGTGTGTATCTAACTTACCATGACTAGGATTGTGGGGCCAGATGTAGGTAGGTAACATTTTGCGAATCAGAAATAGCAACTCCATGCGAATCGCTATTTCTGACTCACAAAACCAAATGCAAGAAAGACTTGCCATACCAAATTGCGAGTTGCAGAGGTGTTGCACCGCATTTTGCGACCTCCATTTTTAGCGATGTCGCAATTTGCGACCTCGCTAAAAGTGAGCTCGCAATTTGTGCGAAGGGTGTGGTCCGATGTGGTCCGATGTCACAAATTGCAACTGCCTCGCAAATTGCCTGCAGGTGCAACATAACAGTTGGGAAACCCACTCCCTGGCTCTTGGAGATGACATCAGAACCAGGAAGTCACCAAATAGAACTTGGAGGAGGGAGGACCACACCCATCCCAAACTGCTGCGCCACACCCAGGGGAGAGGAGCTGCAGCAACCATGGAGGAGACAGGCAGTGCTGGCAGGAGGTTGAAAACTGAAATTATCAGACAAGGAGTTGGAGGTCCTTACAGTAGAGTGCTGCCTGCACCATGATGAACTCTTCGGCAAGGCAGCAATGAGTGTCCCTGACACTCAGAAGAAAAGAATATGGCAACAAATACAAGAAAAAATCAATGCCATTGGGGTAAGCCACCGCACCCTAGAGGAAATCCGGAAAAGGTGGTATGACCTGTGCTCCAGGACCAAGGAGAGAGTTGCGGAGGGCATGAGGGAGATGAGGGGCACGGAGGAGGCCCATCCACCGTACCAACACCCACAGCCCTGTAAACCTGTAAACCATGGTGGAGATGACACTGGAGCCAGAGGCCTTACTGGGCATGGGAGAAGTGGACAGTTCAGCACCTGGGACATCAAAAAGTGAGTAGCATGAGATATGTTTGACACCCACAAATGCAGTATACACACTATCCCAGTACAAAGCAGCAGGCATGACCAGACTAGCTCCATTCCAGTCTAGCAACCTCTAGAATAGTGCATTATGGGCAATGTAGTACAGTAGTTCAAATATAGGCAAATGTTTATTATGAGGCATAAAAGAGATGTGCAAGACTGACAGTGTATCTCCTATGTCCCACAGGTCTCCCACAAGGCACCCCCAGCAGCGCACACATGCAGGGAGAGGAACATGGGCCAGACCCACAGCAGGAGGCTGCCAGTGACACAGCAGGGCCCAGCAGAACACCACCTGAGTTCATGGAAAATCCTACGCAGGACATGGAGGCAGCAGGGGTAGCACCCGGGCCCAGCCCCACAGAGAGGCACACAGAGATAGTAGCTGGAGCAGTGCGCATACGCCGGCGCAGAGTGCAGTATGTGCCCCGGGATTATGTTGCAGACGTAGGGTTTGCAGGACTGGAGGCATCATTGGTTCAGGATCAGTGCCTGCAAAACAGACAGTTGCTTTCAATAAATAGGAATCTCAATAGACTGCAGACTTCTATGACCCATGGGATGGCAAATGTGGACAGTCAGTTCCAACATATGAACCAACATCTGGAGAACTTGACATAGGCCATTGAACATTTGGTCATTGAACTTGTGGCAGACAGGGCACAGACAAGGCGCAGGGAGCGCAACACTGCCGCCCGGTTTGACAGACTGGCAGCATCCATTGGGCGCCTTGCTACTAACACCACATACCTGTCAAGGCGTACTGTCAGCCTGAAGGTTGAACTAGGTCATTTCGCAGGGGATGTGGCACGGGGACTTGGCCGCATCAGCCATGCAGTAGACCTAATGGAGACCAGGCAGGCTGCAAGGGGCACAGAGGATACCCCGCAGGACAGCGAGGAGGGTTTGACCATCAGCAGTGTGTCTGCCAGCAATTCCTGTGTGCTGCGGAGTAGCAGTGCATGGCAGGGGACAGGGGACCCACCAGGAATGAGCCATGGTGGCTGCAGTAGGAGGAGGTTGTGAGCCACCAAAATGTACTCTTAATAAGGCACATGCAATTATTGTGTCTTACATGACTTTTGACAATTCAAGACTGTGGCATACAGCACTAATCTAATTTGTTCATAGTTTAGAAATAAAAAGGTTTTGTTTGTGTGACTACACAACTGGGCTATGTGTGTCTGACATTAGTGAGTGTGCTCACGGTTGCCACGTACCTGTAAAAGTATTGGGTTGCAATGTGGTTCCGTCTCTGTCTGCCCTCATTTATGATGCTTCTATCCCCAGGCTGTCGGTGTGGTAGCTCTTGCTCCTCATCCTCCGTGTCTGTGTCTTCAGGGGTGAGTTATAGCCCACGTCTGGTGGCAATGTTGTGTAGGATGGCAGAGGCAGCAACTATCTTACATGCTGTTTCTGGGGCATACTGTAGTGCACCTCCACTTTTGTGGAGGCATCTTAATCTTGCCTTTAACAAGCCAAAGGTCCTCTCCACTATAGTTCTGGTCCGCCAATGTGCACTGTTATATCTCCTCTCGTTCTGATTGCCAGGTGTTAGGTACGGGGTGAGTATCCATGGTCTCAGGGCATATGCACTGTCACCTGTTTGACAAAAAAGGCAAATTTAGCAGGGCATCAAAGGGTTACACAGTGACCTGTATGTATGGCTTCAGGGTGTAGTCAGCAATACCTAATAGATATCTATCTCCAAACTCCTCACGTTCTAGGCATTGGTGTATCCCACTGTGTCTGAATATGCATGAGTCATGTGTAATCCCTGGATATTTAGCTACAATGTCAGTAATGACATTATGGGCATCACATACCACCTGGATGTTTAGTGAGTGGGTACATTTCCTATTGCGGAACACATAATCCAGATTTGCAGGAGGGCAAATTTGTATATTTGTCCCGTCCACACACCCTATTACATGGGGGAAGTTGGCAATTCTGTAGAAGTCCAACTTGGTGCTGTTAATTTCTGCCTCATTCCTGGGTAGGTATATATATCTGGACATGTGTGCGAGGATTGCATCTAGGAAAGGTCTGAAGAATCGTGAGAGTGCACTTTGGGATACCCCACTTGCCACAGCAATCACGCCCTGATAGCTACCCGAGGCCAAGAGGTGCAGTGAGCATAGCACTTGCACATGTGTAGGGATGGCGCTGCCGCGCATTGTCTGTCGTTCAAGCTGAGGATTCAGTAGTTCAATTAATTCTAAGATTACAACACTGCTCAGTCTATATTTGTCATATATCTCCTCCTCAGTTTGTTGAAATAGTGTCTGCCTGGTTTGGTATATCCTCTCCTGTCTCTGCCTCCTCCTCCTCTGCTGGGCGGCCTGGCCTCTCCTCCTCCATTATATCACGTACAGTTCAGCCAGTTTGAGTCACCCAGATGCCTTCTGGGTTTCCATTTATACTTTGGTTCTGGTTACCACTTGCTATGAATCAGTGGTAAACTTGATGTGCAAAACGGGCTTTTTGCAACTTGTTGCAATTTGCGACTGGCTTTTGCATATGGTTTGTGGCTCGCAATTTGCGACTTCCTATTTCCGGGTCGCAAAATCAGGTCGCAATTTTTGCGAGTCGGTGCTGTGTCGCATCGCTTTTGCATTTCGGAAATTGGATTTTTGCATCCCATTTCGGATTTTGCGATGTCGCAAATAGTGATTCGGGCCATTTGCGACTCGCAAAACTTTGCTACATCTGGCCCGTGGTCCCTATTTGGACAGGATGAAGGCCTCTGCCGACTAGAGACCCAATTTCTAATATTAATTATCAATGTTTTAAACATATTCCATTAACATTTTTAAAATGTAAACATTATTGCACCATTAATATGTATTGAACATTATTGAATTACTGTGAAAATGTGTGTTATTTGAGAATGTGAGGCCTCACCAAGTTATAAGGTCAGAATTCCTTGCCAGGTACAGTTAGGCCACAATAATTCTTAGACAGGCAGAGGCACGGAGAAAGGCAGAGGCACAGGATGGTTAAAGGTAGAAAATGCCAACTTTCGAAAAGCATCATTTTCAGACTTACAATTTAAAATTTGACTTCACCATTCGTTGTGATTTTAAATTATGAGTCCAGGGACATCAAACTCCATATTTCTATATTATAACATTTGGAAGTTACACTTAGAATATATTTTAAGGCAACCCCAATCGTATCCTACGGTACAGATAAGTCTTGCAATAGTGAAAAAACAAAACAATTTAAGAGTTCTATCTGGACTTGTGAAACTTAAAAGTACACGTCCATTTTTTAAAATACCCTGCACCTTGACCTTGGGAGTTACTAGCACCTAACTTAGGGGTAACTTTGATGTAATAAAAAAGAAGGTTTGGGCCTGGCAAGTGGGTACACTTGCCAGGTCCAAATGGCAGGGTAAACTTGCAAACACATGATCTGCAGTGGCAGGTCTGACACATTTTTGAAAGGCTACTGTAGTGGGAGTCACAATCAGTGCTCAAGGCCCACTGGTAGCCTTTAATTTACAAGCCCTGGGCACATATAGTACACTTTACTAGGGATCTAAGTAAATTAGATATGCCAATTGTGGAGAAGTCAATGTTACCAGGTTTAGAGGAAAAAGCATGTTTACTTTAGCACTCATCGGCCGTAGTAAAGTGCCCAGAATCTTAAAAGCCAGAACAAGTGAGGCCAGACAACTGGAGGTCAGAGGAAAAAAAGTTAGGGTAGATCAGGTTTAACATGTGTCACTCAGCTGAAAGTGTTGATACTACCCAGTCCCTTTGAAGTTCTCTTCACTAAGGCGGAAGAACCTGGAGAGACAATCAGCATTGGCTTGGTCTGCTCCATGATGGTGTTCCACTGTAAAGTCAATTTCCTGTAGGGAGATAGACACCTGAGCAGGTTGGGATTCTCACCCCTCATCTGCATTAAAAACATGAGGAACCTGCGGTCTGTTTGAACCCAGAAGTGAATGCAAACAGGGATGGCCTTAGATTCTTCAATGCCCAGGCCACAGCAAAGGCTTCCCTTTCAATTGAATTCTACCTCTGTTCCCTGGAAAGTAACCTCCAATTGATGAAGGCTACAGGTTGATCCAGGCCCTCTTCGTTTAGCTGTGAGAACACGGCCCCTATACCATGCTCTGAGGTGTCCGTCTGTACAACAAATGCCATGCACCTGGTTTCCTTGAGGGCATTGAAGGCTTTCTGGCATGCCTCTGTCCAGATCTCATTACGTGGGTGCTTCTTGGAAGTTAGCTCTGTCAAGGGGTCAACAATGGTGCCATATCCCTTCATAACTCTCCTGTAATATCCAGTGAGGTCTAGGAAAGCTCTCACCTCAATCTGGAACTTGGGAGGTTTCCAAGCCAGAATTGTGTCAATCTTCGGTTGCAAGGGTTGCTCCTTGCTACCCCCTACTTGGTATCCCAAGTAGGCCAAAGGACCCTACCCTATCTGGCACTTACTGGCCTTGATAGTGAGGCCTGCCCTTCTCAGAGACTGAAGCACTTCCCACAGGTGGCACAAATGATCCCTCCAGCTGGTACTGAAGACTGCAATGTCATCCAGTTAGGAGGTGCTAAAGTTCTCCAGTCCAGCTTTCTCCAGTCCAACTAGGACCTGGTTTACCAACCTCTGGAAGGTGGCAGGGGCATTCTTTAATTCAAAGGGCTTTTACTGGAACTGGTAGTGCTATTCTGGGGTACAGAATGCAGGCCTCTCTTTTGCCCCATCGGTCAAGGCAACCTGCCACTACCCAGATGTTAGGTTAAATGTCTGATGAACTTGGTAGCTCCAAGCCGATCTGTGAGCTCATCAGTTCTGGGGATGGGAATGGATTGGTCCTGGTGACTGCATTGAGCACTCTGTAGTCCACACTGAACCAGAGTTTAGGTGTGACACTTGGTGGGACAGCTTTGGGGACCAGCACCACTAACTGAACCAAGAGATGTTTTAGTGCTCAATAACCCCCAATGCCAATATCTTGGAGACCTCCTTCTTGATCTTAGGCGTCATCCTGTCAGACAACCTGTACATTTTATTCTTTACAGGTGGTCTGTCCCCAGTGTCTATTTTATGGATGCACCAAGAAGTGAGTCCTGGGGTAAGGGAAAACAGAGAGGCGAACTGCCACAGCAGCTGGTGGCAGTCCCTCTGTTGGTCTAGGAACAGTGTAGGGGAGTGGCTGACACCCTCCACTGATGCATCCTGCTCTTCAGCAGACAGGATATCGAGGAGAGGTTCACCCTTCTCTTCCACCCCATCATCCATCACTAAGGGCATGGTTACTTCAGACCTCTTGAAGTGGCGCTTGAGGCAGTTCACATGTAGAACCCTCAAGGTGTTTCTAGGTGTTTTAAGGTTGACCAGATAGGTGATATCACTCTTCCTTTCCTTAACCTCATGGGACCTAGACAAGGGGTCTTACAGAGCCTGGACCACCACGGGTTTCATGACCCTTACTTTTTGGCCAGGCTGAAACTCCACCAAAGTGGTGGGCTGATCATACCGGCATTTCATCTCCTCCTGGCTGGCTTCTAGCTTCTCTTGCATGAGCCTCCTGAAGCACGTAGTCTGGTTGGGGAGGGCCAGCATGTAGCTAACCACATTCTTGGGACTCTCCTGTGAGCTTTCACCGAGCCCTCCTTCACCAGAATAAGAGGTCTTCTCACAGGGTGCCCATACAGAAGTTCAAAGGGGGATATAACTAACCCCCTTCTGTGGTACCTCCCTGCACGCTAACAACAAGCATGGCAGGAGGACATCCCTCTTAGATCTAAAGGATTCGGGTAGGTTCCTAATCATGCTCTTTAGGGTTTGGTTGAACCTCTCAATCAACCCATTGATTTGGGTGGAGCTAAGGAGTGTTGAACTTATAAGTCAACCCTTGCTCTTTCCACATGGCCTTTATGTAATGGGACATGAAGTTGGTACCTCTTTTGAATGCCACCTCCTTCGGTAAACCCATACAGGTAAATGTCCCCATTAGTGCCCTGGCCACCATGTACACAGTCAATGTCCTTAGGGGGATAGCCTCAGGATAGCATGGTCCACCAACATCAGGACAAACCTGTTGCCCATAGCTGTCTTGGGATCTAGGGGCCCCATGACCTCGATGGCAACCCACTTGAAAGGGGTGCTAATGACAGGTAAAGGTTGCAGGGGTTCCTTGCACTTCCCCCTGACTTGCCAGTCACCTAGAAGGTCTGACAGGATCAGCATTACACAGCTGTGTGCTGTCTCATTTGAGGCCAGTAGAAGTGGGTGACAAGCCTGTCAAAGGTCTGGACTTGCCCCAAATGACCTGCTAATGGTACATCAGGAGCCAGATCCAGTAGGAATGATCTGTAGCACTAGAAAACCACCAACACATGTGTTCCACCAGCCTCAGGATCCTTAGGCTCACTATACAGGAAACTATTCTCCCTATAGATTTGGTGCTTGACAGGGGCTTCACCAGTTGCCTGGATTCAGCCAGCTGCTGAAGGCCCACCAGAACACGGCAGTCCCTCTGTACTTTACAGAATTTCTCCCTGATAGGACCCACTTCTTGGTGTCAGTTGGACAGCTCAGGTAGTTTCCCCAGTTCGGCTTTGTCTTCCCTTATGGGTACTGGGGCGTCCCCCTGAAGGTCAGCCTCCCCCTGGACTGTAGGAATCTCAGGGGTGTGTTTTACTGCATCCTTTGGCCTTCATCTTTTTGGCAGTACCCTGAGCCATAGTTTCAGGCTTCAGGGTCCTCTGATCTCCCTCTCAGGCTTCCATTAATCATGTGGTCAGGCACACCCACTCAGATATCCCCATCATCTCCAAATGTGACTTGAGCTCAATCTCTTTTCAGGTGGTGTGTTCCAGGCTCTTCCCCAGTAGACAGTCCACAGGCATGATCAGACTAACAACTTCAGCAGACCTGAGACCCACAAACTCAAAGGGAACCTGAGCCTCTGGGTAGTGGGTCTCCCAGTTATCAGCAGCAACCACTTGGTGGAACGTGTTGAGCATTACCTGCTCTGAGGACACCAGATGACAACTAACTGTGGCCATACTGGCTCCTGTGTCCCTCAGAGCCTGCAGGCTCTGCCCATTAATCATCACCCACTGTTTGTACTATTTAGTATTATCAGGCACATGGGCTCTCTGGACCACCTCTCCATCATCCAGGGACATTATGGTTAAATATACTTCCTCCCCGGCACTATCTAGGGACTTGTCCTCCTTAAGTGCTACACTAGCCAGCCCCATGGCAGCCCATCAATAGAGGGCTGTGCCCGCTTGGGACACTTGGTATCTCCCTTGTACTGCCCTTCCTGCTGACATTTGAAGCACGTCACAGGAGCCTTCCAGCAGACTTGTTCTTAGGGAACCACCTTTTCTTCTTCCCAGATGGGGGAGAGGAACCTTGGCCTGCAGAACAATTTTGGGGCCTTTTTGAGAACTCCGTACTCTTTTGTCCCCCTCCATCTTCTGGTAAGGACCCTGCCCAGCCTTGATGTAATCTCCCCAGGTACTCTCTTGGGGACTTGGTTGCTCACCCAGAGTCCACCTCCTTGGCAAGCTATCTGGAGTCAGTGAGCTTGCTGTCAACAAGGTGCTGGTGCAGATCTGCAAAGCAAAGACTGAACAGGTGTTCTGCTGCAAACAAATTATACAACCCCGTATAATCTTTTACTTCACTGCCCCTAGCCCAACCATGCATTGCCTTGCAAAAAGAATCTTCTCAATCTACCCAGATCTGGTGTCAAAACTTTTTACTTTTCCTGAACTTTTGCTGGTATCTCTCTGGAGTCAGACCGAGCTTCCTGACCAAAGACTCCTTCATGGTGGGATACTGGGTCTTACCCCCCTCTGGCAGTGCTAAGAGGGCATCGCTCCCCCCTCTATTAGTGTGGCACCACAAACCAGCTTCCCAATTTGCTTCAGGGACTTTTAGCATACATAGAGCAATCTCATATGCCTCCACCCATCTGTCAATGTCATCTCCTATCATAAAATCAGACACCTGATTCTTCTATACATGTACCTTGGAAGATTCAGTAGTATTGCTGCTACCATTCTTGCTGGACTCTACCTGCCTAGCCTTACTGCCCAGCTGCTTCAGACTCAACTCCTAGGCTAACATCAACTTTTTCAATAGGTAATCTCTTTTGGCTCTCCTCTATCTTAATTGCAAGCCCTTTTCTCCTCTAAGGCCTGTTTCTTCTTTTCCTCGTCCTTCTCTGTGCTTCATTGCTTTTGCTTGTCCTCAAATGTGAGCTTGGCCAGCTCCGATCTGAACTTTCTTTCCTCCCTCTTGTCCTCCAGGTTCTCTAACAGCAGGCCTTTGGATGATAGACTGGTCTTTGTCCTGGAAGGGCCCTCACTCCTGGAAGTAAGTTATTCATCCCCCCCACAGGCACAATAGAAGGCTTGAGCTCAGAAACTTGCCAAGGTAATCCTCTACATCCACCTAATCCTCAGCCCCCTCTGAGGTCTCACTTGCTCCAGCATGGACTTCTTAATAGGCTGTCATTTGCAGGTAGCTCAAAACCCTTACAGAAAGTCTTGAGCTGGGCCACAGTGTAATCCCTAATCTTGGTCAGCTCAAACACCAGCCCTGCACTTGCAGAACCTCCAACCAGAGACATGATTTAGAGTAAAAATAAAAATGCCAATCAGGGAGAATTGAAAAAATAAAAAAATGCCACTTCAGAAGAGCAAATAAAATACCAATGGGGTTAGATAGAATTGATTCAAATTGGTCTAGATGTGATTAGTAGTGTACCACAAATTACTGTAAGGCACTGTACAATTACAAGTCCTATCCTCACCACTGATCACCAGTGTTAGAAATTGGGTCTTTAGTTGGCAGAGATTCGCACCTTGTTCAAGTGAGAACCACAATTCTAGTCAGGGTAAGTCAGATACACACCCTAAATTAACTTGTGCTCACCCTCTGGTAGCTTGGCACAGTGCAGTCAGACTTAACTTAAGAGGCAAGGTGTAAAGCATTTGTGCAACAGTTAAACACAGTAACACCAGTGAAAGACACCAGAAAAAGACTCCACACCAGGTTAGAAACATGTAAAATATTTATCTGCGAAAACAAGACCAAAGCAACAAAAATCCAATCAGTAATAGTCAAAATATGATTTTTTAAAGATTAAGGGCCTGATTTAGAGTTTAGCGAAAGAGTTACTCTATCACAACCATAATGGATATACTGTTTGTCACATTATGAACCCCTAGGATATAATGGGATCATAATACAGCAGATGAGATATCCGTCATGTTTGTGACAGAGTAAATCCATCTGCCAAACTCGGTATCAGGCCCTAAATGTGAAATCAGTGCTCAGAAGTCTATAGCAGTCAAAAGGTTACTTGAGGCCACAAGGGGCTGTGCAAATCCAAAATCGAAGCCAACTGCAACGGTGGGTTGGCTGGCTGCAGAATGCAAACAGGGTCCACTGAAGAAAACATTTGTTGGAGCAGTGAGACAATGGCAAGGGCATAATGCATTGATAGTTCTGCAATCAGGGCGATGTGTTGCTTTTTGAAGTTTGTAGCTGCAGCACCCACTTCTGAGGCTCAGGACTGAAGAAGGGCATCTCAAACAAGGGCACGACTCACAGATATCAGAGTCCAGCAGCACCAGGAAAGTTAATGTCCCTGAGACTGCAGAAGATCAGGGGACAAGCAAGCAAGCCCTTGGAGACTCCTGGTTTTAAGGATGTAGAGAGCAAGTCCAGTCCCTCTTTTTGCAGGGCAGATGTAGCAGGCCAACACAGCAGATGAAACAGCAAAGTGTCAGTCCTTCCTACAGCACAGCACACAGCAGCAGCATGTCAACACAACAATGTAGTCACAGAGTGGCAATCCCTCCTGGCACCACAGTAGTCCTTCTTAATGGCAGAGTGTCCTTGGTCCCAGTAGAGATCTGATTTGGTAGGGCATAGGATCCAGTCTACTTTGGTGCTGTGGTTCTGGGAAGTAGGATAAGCATCCAGGCCTTTCTATAAAAGGCCACAAGATCACTATCTTGCCCTCCCTGGCTCCAGACACTCTACAGGGGGTTTTGCAGCCCTTTTTGTGAAGAGAGGCACTGCCCTCTTCAGGAGTAAGTGAGGCAGTGCTAAGCTCCGCCCCCATCAAGCCAGTTAATGACCTGTCAGCCTGGTCATGGCCCATCAGGATGCAAATATCACACCCAAACTCCCTTTCTGTGTGACTGCCTAGAGGGCATGCACAAAGAATATCTGTCAACAACCCCAGACATGCATTGAGAGACAGGCAGGGGCACAGAATGGTTAAAGTGAGAAAATGCCAACTTTCTAAAAGTGGCATTTTCAGATTTACAATTTAAAGTCTGACTTCACCATATGTTGTGATTTTAAATTGTGCATTCAGGGACACAAAATTCCATATTTCAATGTTTTATCATTTGAAAGTGACACTTAAAAAAATTTAAGATGACCCCAATGCTATCCTTTGGGAGAGATAGGCCTTGCAATAGTGAAAACATGAGTGTAAGAGTTGTTCACCTTCTGGACATGTTAACCTTAAAAGTACATGTCCAACTTTTTAAAGGCACTGCATTCTGCCCGTCCTTGGAACTAACTAGGGCCTACCTTAGGGATGAATTCCATGTAATAATAAGGAAGGTTTAGGCCTGGCTAGTGAGTACACGTGCCAGGTCAAAATGACATGGTCAAACTGCAAACACAGGCTCTGCAGTGGCAGGCCTGAGACATGTTTGAAAGGCTGCTGTACTGGGTGTCACAATCAGTGCTGGAGGCCCACTAATAGCACTTAATTTACAGACCCTGGGCACTTTACAAGCGGGTTACAAGTAAAGTAAATATGTCAGTTATGGAGAAGACAATGTTACCAGGGTTAGAGTACAAAGCTCCTGCATGTTCACACTGGTAACAGTGGTAAAGTATTCAGAATCCTTAAAGCCTGAAAAAATTAAGTCAGACAGCATGAGGTTAGAGGGAAAAAAGTTAGGGGAGTGCACACCAATGATCTCAATTCTATCAATTAGGTTTTTCGCAGACAAATTTTTAACATTAAATAAAATGTATTTAAACTTTTACAACAATTTCAATAATGTAATTTATTTTAATATTAGCTCATGTAGGGTTTTATTTGAAGTCCCTACCTCCATTGTGTACTATTGAATGGTTTTGCAGCACCAGTGGTTAGCCTTGTGTGGTGCTGAACTTACTCCAACTCTGCACTGGAGTACACTTACTACTGCTTATGGCCTTTTTTAGGCTGTAGTAAATATAGAAGGGCAGTTTCTGAGTAGCAATGGGCTTACTCTTTTGTGAGATGGTGAAACTACGTCCCTAAATCCCTTCATGTGCCTCCCGTAACTCCTCCTTACTCCTCCTTACTCCTTTAAACTTTCCCTTTCAGTAGTATGTATTTGCTATTTTTCACGCACTCCCCTCTGTCCTGCACACATTTACTACTAAAAAATCTAATTACATGTGTACAGATCACCACAGTCAGAGCTGAGATCTCAGTACATGAAAGATAGGAGAGACGGAGGAGTAGACCTCCGTATGTAGATGTTTGAATAACATTTTGTAGTACATTAGTAGTACCATTATAGTATAACTAAAATACTACAAAACGCAGTTTGTGAAATGGCCCTGTTGCATTTCCTGATCTCAAATCTGCAATAATTTAATAGTTAAGTATTGAGTACATTAATTTAGTAGTTGAGTATTTTGAGAATTACATGTATGGAGCTTTTTCTTTGTATTAACGTGTTCTATGAGGAACTCCTTCAAGGGGAAAATAGAAAAAAAGTGCAAAACTTAAGCTTATAAAAGACAGAATATACTTTAGTTCAGCCTAGTCATTCTAGCTGCAACTGCTTCAAACAATAATGCATTGTACACATTAACTATGTTTATTGATTAGGAAATGGAGGTTTCTTAAGAACTTTAAGATGGGTAAAGAAATGGCCTGGATAGCTCAAAAATATAAGATAAATTCAATATTGAAATATTATTTATGCGGAGAACTTACTTCAAAATCTTTATTTCAAAAACAAATTTGGCCATAAAAGTACAATGAATAAAAGTACATTACATACTGACACGATTGTTATCCTTAAACATCATAAAATTGCATACATCATTAAAGACAATTCAAAGATATTAAAACATCCAAATATTACCAGCTGTTCACTTATACAGTTGGATCATCCCACTAGGTGAACCTATTCCCAAATGGTCAAAATAAAAACAAGCACAAGTTCATTAGAGAGGGAACAAATAACATATTGTTACATTCAGGACTTAATAGATTTTCTAATACAAATTTAATAAGAGCAAATTAGAACAACATTAAATTCCTCCTATTATTGACACATATTAAAAAGTAGCATATACTGGCACAGTTTGTAGGTAACCCCAACCTTTGGACATATTGCAAGGATGCCATGGAGGTTCAAATGCCCAATTTCTTAATAATCAGGAATAAATACATCTTAGTAAATTCCTGATAACATTTATAAAGAAAGGTAAACTGTAAAAAACGCTGGTGTGAAACTTCATCACATGGGCGTGTCACAATTCTAGCCACATCAAACTGCCCCAAAGGAAAACCAAGGTGCCATCTCACAAAGCCTCTAGTAAAGTGTGTAAGCAACACTTTCTCCCAGGAGAAGTCTATCCATTTCAGATATGGTGCCATGCCTGGAGTACTGTATAGAGCGACATTGTCTCTGACTGTAATCCTTGAGGACTCATTCACTTTTCAAAGATTATGGGTCTGATTTAGATCTTGAGGGTGATGGTCCCGCCATTGATTTCCTGTCTGCTGTCTTTGCGGTCTGCCCACTCTTTGAAGATGTTTGCAAGTCTATAGATGAAAGACTGCCGATAAACCGTCATCATCATCATGTATCACCACCCGCATTGATGAGGCAATAGGCAAAATCGGATGGCGGTGGGACTCCAAACAGTTTTACCACCGAACGAATCACAATGTGCCTTCTCATCAAGACAACTGTGGCTGCTAAACCGCCACACCTGAGTTGGCAGATAGGGAGGGATAAAAGGGCGAAACTCATCTTTTTTCTGAGTTTCTCATTTCCTGCCACAATTAATGCGGTCACGCAAGTCCTGCCATTGCTGCTGCTCCTGGCCCAAATTGAAATTACCCCTTGTCTCAGGAACAGAAGGTAAGTCACTCTATTACCTGTCTTCCTCTAAATTGTTGGTGTACATTTGCACAGAATATGTGTATGTTTAACAAATACTTGCATGCAATAGTACAATGATGTGCAAGGCATATATCTGTAACATCGTTGTTAGAAAAAAGTTTAAATTCACACTTCGATATATCAGAAGCACTCACCAATCTAGTACAAACTGCCTTCAAGGTAATGGACACCTACACTAAAAGTCACATCAATCCCAAATCGAAATGTGTCCTTACAGGTGTGTGCAATAACTTTTCTAAACTCTCATATCATCTACATAAAGAGTATACTCAACAGGAACTACATTAATCAATGATAACGTAGCAATTGCACTACAAAATGCTACAGATGGGAGTACACAGAATGTACAACCAATGTTACCTCTAAACTGCAAACATGTCAGAGATGTATGAAGGTCACATGTGCCGTTAGTTTGTGCAATTTTCATTTAACTTTAAAGTGGCAGGTTCCCTGTGTAATTCATATGTGTATATTATAGACACACCATGTCAGAATAAACACACATACATTCTCCAGTCATAAAAGCAGAAACACATATAATTTTGCAGGAAGTGTCCAGTAGCATGATGTATGCTGCACCAAAATTAGCATATCCATCACAAATGTATCACACTAATGTATGCATTGCAAAAATATCTAAACATTAAAACCTCTGCTTGTCCCTGTCACAAATGAGAGCAAGTGCATGGCACACACATTAGCAGGAATAATATTATCAAGCAAACAATTAGAAACCATCAGAAAAGAAGGCTAGGACAAGGGTATTGTCAAACAGATATGTTTTTTATTAAAATTAGCTCATTCTCTCATAACTTAGTTCCAAAGTAAATTGTACAAGAAAGGGTCAAAGCTCAAATGTCTCAAGCCTGGATTACCTACCCCGCACTTGCTTCCTATTCACACTGCCAGAATCAACCTCCTCCGGAAGGGGTATCTATTGGGCAGAGAACAGGCACCTCAATGATCTTACTTTGGGGGTGGGGAGTCCTTTGGTTTGGGAGGGGTAGGTTTGGGCTTGGGAGGGGTGGGTTTGAGTTTGGGAGGGATGGGTTTGAATTTGGGAGGGGTGGTATTGGGTTTGGACGAGGCAGGCTAGGATGTAGAAGTGGTGGGTTGGGGTGTGGAAAGGGTAAAAATACATTTGGGAGGATTAATTTATGTTTGGGAGGAGTGGTTTGGTATGTGGATGTGCTGTTGGGCCCTCAACTTCCCATAAATCTCCAGGTAGGCCGCTGCACGGATGCAGCCATTAGGGGGTCAGCGTGCAATGCACACACTTGCCTCATTGTGAGGCATGGCCAAGCTGGACTTGGGGTGACTTTCTGGTCCAGCATTATAGGTCCTCCCACCTCTTCCTACAATGCAGGCTGCACTGCCTATAAAGCCCCAAAATCCACATCTTCTTTGTGATGGCCTTCCATATGTCCAGATTCTGATGGGCTTTGACCTGTATGGATGAGAAAAAAAAACAACAAAAGAGTTTTTGAGTGATTTTGTTTGTCTGTAGTGGTGTGACACAATCTAATTGCATCTCTTACATGATTCCCAAAATGGTCAGTACAGATTATTTTCAAACATTTAAAATGTCCTGGGGTGTACTAATTTGCAGTAATACCTGTTGAATACCCTCAACACTTTCTATCTCCTCATGTTATAAATCCAAGCTACAAACATCATCTAGAACAGGGTTATAAAACCTTTCCGGTAGTAAGGAGAACCAATCATGATTAGTCCAAATCGTTGTGAGACACTAAAGGCCAAACAACCTGTACATCATTTTTACACTACCCCTTTGGCGTCATGCCTAACCTTCAAAATGCCAGAAACTATGGTTTACACTATATACAGTGACTAACGGCAGTATGGAAGAGCTGCCATATGTCAATGAGGGCATGGTGTTGGGTGATGCATGAACAAGTACGTATAATAATGGGACAGATTTGTGTGGATGATTGGGAGTCTGTGTCATTTTGACTTGAAGCACAGGAAATACCTTTCCCCATATGTGGCACCATAATATGTTTGAAACATACATATACTCTTATTGCAATTAATGGGATGTAATTATACTTGACAGAACAGCATTAGACAGCTTCATAACTCGGATTCTTCTTGAATTTTAGATTTCACTCATTTTGACATGGACTGTGTGTTTTCACTTCTACTAGTGGTAGAGTGTCTATGGGCCACTGGAAGTAAGGGGTTTCTTCCGGTTGTCTAATGAAATCTGGAATTGTGAGTAACATGAACTGAAGATTGAGCTTATTCTTTCAGGTGACTTTTCATTACAATGTACAGACATTTGTATCATTGTCAAACAACATTCTGTACCCAGCTAACTCATTCAGTTCTCTTCACTCCAATACAACACTTCACTCATGAACAAAAAGGGCTACTTAGCCTGTGTACAAAGGAGGAACAAATTACTTTAACAAACATTTCCCATTCAAACATGTACCTCTTCACCTGGTTTCCGATACAGATGGCTGTAAAGGGACAGGACGTCCATGGTGAGGAGCTCAATCTCCTAAGGGAAGAAGGAAGGGGCCCTGTCACCTGCTTTGCCCCGAATCGGGCTCCCAGAGGTCAGTAACAGCAGCAGAAGTTGAGGAGGTATTGTTGGTTGTAGTGCTTTTTTCCAGATGCTGCGTACTAGTACATGTATGGCAAAGGTGCTCTATGGCAGGGATGGACACAGCCATTGGCACACACTTTAGCCTATTGTAGAGTTCGTAATGAGGGCCTATGTCTTTTTGTTTTGTACAAACATTTTACCCAGGTCGTATCTTGCTTGGACAAAGTTTCAGGATTATGAAAAGGCTGCGCCCCTCGGTCCAACAGAGAAGATTGCACCCAGCTGATCCAGGGAATATTCAGCCCTCTGTCACATGATAAAATGTCTAGGACTATTTCTCTCTTAAAACCAGCCTGCTGGTTAATCCATATTGAGCACCACAACAATGGAGCTAGCTTAATGGATCCCACCACAAATTCCACCCCTAACTCTTGATGCAGACTAAAGGTGGGACAAGTAGGTGGAACACCTAAACGTATCCTCAGTAAAATATTTTGCACACACTGAAGTGACTTAGGGTTGCTATATCTCCAGTGCCATACATTAACACAGGGAGACACTTTCTCCTATATACCTCCGATAAGGAGACCACAGGTGTTTTCCTAATACTTCTAGACAGGTTGAACGCATATTCAACCAGAATTTCTGCCAGACTGCAGAAATGCAAGGTCTTCAATTCTCCTTTTACCATCAAGAACTACTCGTAAGTAGAGGAAATCCTGGGTAAGAGCCACAGGGTAACCTTGCAACTTGATCTTAGTCTGCTTTAATTTGCACATCATTATAAATCTTTTAGAATGATTAGGGCAAAACCCAGGGAGCCCATAAATGTAACACATTTTGCAATAGTATCTTCAGGCCATTGGGGTTTCTTGACAGCAAAACACAATTGTCCATGTATAATGACAAGGGGACCTTTTTGCTGCCAACTGAAGGGGCATCGGAGGTCTTTAGAGAGAGGGGGCACCCCAACCATTTATGTACAGCAGGAACAGCAGAGGGGGCTATAACACACCCCTGGAGTACCCCACACCCTATCTTAAAACCTTCTGTCCTCTTTCCTTAGGGACCAAACCGAACTGATGCAGAGAAGTCGAAGTGGAGGCCTCTCAGAAACTGGACCAGGTCAACATCAATCCCCATGTCAGTCACTATCTCCCAGAGTTTGGACCTCATGACACTATTAAATGTGCAGGACAGCTCTATGAAGGCCAGGCAAATGGAGCCTTGCTTACTGATGGTGTATTTACTAATTAGCAGATGCAAATTAAGGCATTGCTCGCTTGTGCCAAGCCCTTCACGAAATCCATACTGTGCCTCCGTCAGGATGCCAGTTTCCCCAACCCAGTCTAAAGGACGGTCCAACTCCATTCTGTCCATCAGCTTGACAGCAGAGTTCAGTAATGATATCGGGTGGTAACATTCTTGGAATTGGGGGTTTTCTTTTTTTTAAATAGAGTGTGCTAAAACAATTGCATAGTAAAGAGGCCCAAAGATTCAGTGCAGATTTATATAAATCAATCAGCACACCATTCAGGCCAGGAGCCTTCTTACATGGACTTTTATTAATTGCCCCTATAACTTACTCAACAGAAAATGCCACTGATATGGAAATGTCACCTCCTTTTAAGCAAACGTCAAGTTGCTCGAGGAACCATAACTTTTTTCAAAATCTTCAATCCAAGCCTCCTGACTAATAATGGTGATTACACTATGCAATTCACCCCCACTGATTTGATTTCCTATGGTAGCTCAGAAGGCTGTAATGTCTTTCAATCTACAAACCTTCACCAGCTCTCCACAGGACTCATCTTACCGTTCTTTCCACCTAACCCTTTGTGCAGCCCTATAACCCTGTCTTCGTTGATGCACTGTGTACATATCCCTTGGTTCAATCTTTAAGACTCTGTGCAGTTGCTTTGAGACCTTTCTACATACCTGGTGGAACCATTTAGACCTATCTGGTCTAGGTATGCTGGGTTTCATCAGCAGGCTACTCACCACTAAGCCTAATTCAGCACAGTCGGTAGAAAGGGCGTGAAAGCACTCACAAGACTTCAGACAGGCAAGTACATGGGGAGGTGAGAAGAACATATTTTTTTCTAGGAGGTTGAACACATTCACAATTCTCAAAAGCAATCACAACCCTTGTGCCTTAGTTTTCAGGTACAGCAAAGTGAGAGTTTATAGGCATCATCACTACTAGGGATGTGTAATTCAGGGCAACGGGATTATGGTCACTATAAGGTCTTTCATCAACTATGGCCCCTGCAACCCAAGCACAAAGTTCTTGGTTTATAAACATGTAATCTATCACAGAGGAACTCTCCCCTCTCTCAAAAGTCATTTTAATGGAGTAGAGTGGATCATATAATTTAGTGACCTTATGGAACTTACAACATTTTAATAAATTGATAAGGAGGCTGACCCCCCCTAATCCCTAGGGTGTCTGTCACTCCTGATGCTAAGGCTATCAAACATAGGGGCAGATTTATGAAACGTAGTGCTGCACCTAGTGCAGCAACACTTTTCTTGCACCCCTTAGTGCTCCCTAATGCCACCATATGTGCACCGTATTTAATATACGGCACACCATAGCAATAGTTAGGGATCTTGCATCAGGATTTTTATGCTAGTTTAGCGCTTTTCAGGATTAGCGTAAAATATTCTGTCTCTAATCCTGCAAGGAAACCAAAGGCCCATTGAAACCAATGGGAGTCTCCTTTTAACGCCTGCTCAGAGCAGGAAAAAATCTCTTAGATTTCTTTGTGCCATTTTTTGGGCACTCCTAATGGGGGAAAATCCCCTTTGCCTACATTATGCCTGGTGCAGGCATAATGTAGCACAAACGGTTACAAAGTGGCGCAATGCATGCTTTGAGCCACTTTGTGAATTTGGCGCAGAAATATATGCTTTCTTGGGGCCACATTGGTGTAAAAATAAGTATGCTAATGTGATGCAAGGAGGCATAGGGGCTCTTAAATATGCCCCATAGTTTGTACATTATCCACTTTGGTAGATCCTAGTTTTACATTGAAATCACCCCCTATAATAATATTGAAACCATTGTACAAGGGTGATAATTTATCCTCAAGACCTGATATAAAGTTAGACAGCTCTTTAAGATTGGCAATGTGGTCTGAGTCAAAGTAATCATTATAAAAATTGATTAGAAAAATGCTCATGTCATTTGACCATATGATTAAACATGCATTTTCAATGCAACTGGTCTCGAATTTGCTCAAGTTAGAGCTATTAGCTTTGTAAACTCCTAACCGGACTTTTCTTGCCACACGTGATCGCGCTGCATTTTTTTTTTCTTTTCATTTGTGTGGCAAGAAAAGTCCACTTAGGAGATTACAACACTAATAGCTCTAAGTCGAGCAAATGCGAGACCCGTTGCCATTAGCTTTGTAAACTCCAAACCTGACTTTTCTTGCCACACAAATGAAAAAAAAACTGCAACACGATTGTCTTTTCATTTGTCTGGCAAGAAAAGTCCAGATAGGAGTTTACAACGCTAATAGCTCTAACTCGAGCAAATGCGAGACCCGTTGGGCTGATCAGCGCACACGGGATGAAAACAATAAGCTGTAGAGCTCAACTCGCAAAAACACATGGGTTATGTTTTGTGACCTTTTAAAAATAAGCACAAGAAACAGAATCGTGTTTACACAACATAAAAAAACAGTGAGGGGAGAGCAAGCTGGCCCTGGAAAAGCCCCCCTCTGTTTTATTATGTTTGCAAAAGGAGCTGGTGGGGAGGAGGGACTGAACAAGCACCCACGGTGTTGAAGTGAAACAGGCAAATGCTAAAAAAAAGTCCCTTACAGAAGAGATAAACAGAACATAGCGTAATTACACAGTACTTTGTGCTGCTCACAAAATGAAAAAGGCAGGACAAGGAGGCAGAACTGATCCACTAGCAAGCAAGGATTTTTGAAGAACACTGTAACTAACAAATGAAAATGCTGAAACTCACTCTATAGTATACTTAAAAGTACACAGCAGGCCGAACGCTAACGCTCTACCTAAAAAGTCTTGAAATAAAAGACTGTTGGATGGGATAGGTGTGACAGAACAATCCAGGGTGACTCTGAACCAAGATGTTAAGCCTGCCAAGGCACCAGCCAGCTGCAGAGCGAACTGCCGGAACCGAGTATGAAAAATAACCATCCTAAACAATTTCCTCGATGGCCCAAGTCTCCAAAAAAAGGACAAAATTAAACTGCGCACATAGCTCCCCCATTCTTCACAAACCAATTTGCTGGCAAGACTCGCAACATTCCAAGAAAGAATATTTACGCCCTGCTTCAGATCTCTACCACGAATTGGGATAAGCTAATTTATGTACAATAGTACCTGCAGCCTTAACAAATCTCTTAGACATTTTTCAGCTACCATGCACCCATTGCTTATAAGTACTGGTGATCTCTCCAATTTGGTAAACACTAGCCAGGCTTCGACAGGGCACAGACTTGAATACTTACTCTGGATGGCACAAAAACTACATGGAGGAAGAGGTGTAGCCTCCATCCTGAATAGATTCTTGATAACTATGGGCAAATTTTCAACTGCTTATGTTGGGCAGATTGAGGTCCACACTAATTATTTTGTCTGAACCCACAAAGGCAAGGTCAGGGTACAAGAATAGCTATTTCCCTCTAGGCATGGAGAACTCACATTGGTAAATTGAATCGGAATGACCTCTAAGCAACCCAATCCCACTAGTAGCTTACAGACATAGTGAGTATTAGTGCAGCAGATGCAGTGGCATTCAGGACCAGGTTTCAGAGAAACGTACTGAACTCCAATCATGTCTGTCTTTTATTATCTTACCAGAGTATAAGTATTGTATTTTTCATGCTTACATTGTGGACTATAACATGCTTATTACACCACTGCTACCACACTTCTGTAAGCAAGTTTACAAATGAGCATACCATGGATTGGAAAATGCAAACTTCAGCAAAAGTTCTTCAAAATAGGAGGGCCAGAAATAGAGGCCATCTCCTGACCATGCTTAGGGCTGGAATAAGATAATGGTGATAAACTGTAGCAGCAAAATCCACTCATCCTTGACTGATAGGAAAAACCAAAGCACACATTCACAAAATATGCCTCCTGTCAGAGCATCCAGACCATAGATCCAAGATTGACTCTATGGCTCACTATCAAAAAAAAAGAAAACTACCACAAGTATGACAGGCGTGCTCAAAGCATCCAGATGATTTTTCACCTTAGGCATGCTCAAATGTATTAGCTATCCCAGGAGGAAAGAGGGTGTCTCTCAAGTCTGGCTAATCTATGTGCATTATAATCTTGTGACGTAAGTAACAGCACTCACCTGTTACACCTTCCATTCTTTCTGGCAGTCAGTCTACCTAGGCCAATGTCACCCATTTTGCGGTGTGTAAGTGTCCTAGGCAGAACTTCTAATTACACCACATTTTGCAACATAATTACATATCATGCCATAACCATGTGATAATTATACATTTATGTTTACATGTTTTTAGGAATAACCTTATCTTCCTGAGAAGGCCTTAATTTATTGACGGCCGAAACACGTTGGCTATAATCAAGAAGGAGTCAAGCAATAAAGTGAAGTATAGGCTTTATTGAGTTTCTAAGGCTATGCTATACGGAGCTTTTATCTATGTACTACCTCCTGCTGTTAAAGTGAAGTCTACAATTATGTGGACACACCCGAATATATGTTTACAAAATAATGTGTAATGCTAATTTATTGAATCACACTGATTCAAAAGCATTTTCAGAAGGGTGAATGCTTCTGAAGCTTTCTAAAATGAATTATGCGTCCCTCAGAATAAAACACTGATCTTTTTTTAATAAATATTAGCATGTTTTGGTCATTCATGATAAAAATTGGATATAATTTACCACACCTTGGTCAGACAGATGCTACAAATAATTAAGATAAACTAATGGTTGTGATGTTCAAAAATGACAAAGGCTTTATTTAGGGCAAAAATTGTGTCTGTGACATTCATCCCTTAACGACCCCGATTGTGTGATATAATTGTTCTAGCCCAGCTTCCATACGGTTATTCAGACTACCCCATTTATTTTTATATTGAGAAATCCACAAAAGCAAATGTTTTCATATATTCCCCCATGAGTAATTCCAATTGTTACACACATGAAACTACCTATTGGCATATGCAACACAACATGCATATGTTAATGACTGATGAAATCACAAGTAAAAATATAGGCTACCGTGAAGTTTTTGTAGAATAGGACAAGGGGTGAACCAGTGTTTAATTTGTGCCTGTCCTTGCCAATGCAAAGAATCAGCACTTATTTCTTACAGCTGACACATATGTACAACAGTCCACCTCATGGTGGCGCTGCCAGTTTGTTAAAAAACACATGCAAGATTACAAAAGTAGCAACACCTGGGTGTTCAGGCCATTCTTAAAGCTTGGTCCAAAGGAGGACTGTACCGGCAGGCTTGTGTCCCTGGTATTTGTAGTGGTGCAATATATTAGGCCCTGGCACTTACTATTTTACAAATTAAGCACTGGGACAAACGTGTGACAAAGAAGTACGTGTTTGTGTAAAGTCCTGTTTTAGGCCCCAGCACAATTTTAAAGTATACATTTGAGCTTGGAACAAATGGAAGTTCCAAAGATGTGCATCCCACAACATTTCTGCATTGCATTTGTAAACTTTGTATCTACGCCAAAAGTAATGTCCAATGAATTGCCATGTTTGTGGTCTTGACATGCAGGGATGATGGAAAATGAAGCTTTGACATTCTGCATGTTCCAAAAGAGCAGTCAATGGCATGCATGATGTCTTCTTCAAAATATTTCATTTTTAGACCCCGGGAGCACATTTAGAGCAGGGTAATCTAAAAAATCACCTGGTGTAACACGACCACATGTGCTGCACTGCTTTCACAGTCACCAAATATGGTCCCCTTGGTAAGGGAGAGACCGCAACATGCCATTTGGATTAGGGCAAAAACATCATTGTAAAACACATACATATCCCTCAAAACCATATTTTACATCACTTGTTCCCACCTGTGGTCCCTGGGGGTCCGCAAAGGCTCCTGAGGTGGTCCATGACTGCTTGGAAAATTTAATAATATTAGCGGATTAGATCCCCAGCTTTCAGTAATGACTCATGGGGTGGTGGGGCCCGGATTCCAATAATGATTCAGTGGTTGTCTATGGTGAGTTCCAGTACTGATAAAGTGGGGGTCCACGGAAGTCAAAAGGTTGGGAACCACTGTTTTGCATAATGTATAAAGTCTCTGATAGCATGCCAAGCAATAGTCTAGGGGTAGTCAATGTGCCTAATTCTGAACAGTACTTGATTGCAGTAGCTCAGAAAGATTCACAATATAAACATCCATGAAAAGCAACCGAAGAGGACCAACGTGTGTTTGAAACTGTGCATTTATGGGTCGGTTTGCATCCTCTCATACCCGCGTGTGTATGTGCTTTTGTATGTGGGCGTTCATTCGTTTGTATGCGCGCGTGTATTTGTCTGTGAGAGGTATTGCTGTCTGTAGTGTACTATCAGCCTCTTCAGCAATCCATACATACATCGCCAAAGTGTTTCATAGAAAAAGGTACTTTCAATCGAGTTTTAACAGAAACCCAGTTTAGGACAGCACATTCATTTTCTGCGTCTGCTTTTTTATATTAATTAATGCCCTTTTTCACCTGGGAAGGACATTGAAATACAACAGCATGTCAGGGCAGGGCTCCAGTACCTAGAGGACCAAATGCATGCTTCACATTAATGTCAAAATGTGGATGTGCCTACAATAATTTAAAAAAATAGAAGGTGATAAGTTGAAAATGTCAGGTAATTGGCAGATAGATAGAAAGTTAAACTGTGTCCTCGGTGAAGAAAATTAACCGGCAGCTGCTAGCAAAGGCCTGAAGGTCATCCGAATGTCAGAATCCAGTAAGGGGCAATCATTCAGACGGGGCTCTCTGCTGATATCTGCCCTCGCTGGTCATTTTCCGATCTCCCAGGAACTGCCCTGAACTACTGCCAACATGTGTTCATTTCTAAAAATTACACAGATTGTGATTTATTACCCTTCGCGCGCTGCAAAAAAATCCATCGCGAATTAAATCAGCCCTTTGTTTGAATTGCTCCTCAGTTGTACGTATCATATCATCATAAATGACATTGAAGTTATAATCTACAGCACTCTCCCTCAGCCACTGATAAGGCTGCAACAAGGGACGATCGATACTTACTATTCATTTTTGAAATTATCTTCGCATTGATCCCCTGAACAAGAGCCAGCTACACCGAGGCACAGTGGCTTTAATACAATAATTATATAAGGGTTTACAGGCTCATCCTCCCAGCCAATAAAAGCTGTCAGCTGGCAGGGACAGCCACAATCCCATAATCCATCAAAACGCTGTTCTCTGACCTGTGTGCTTCTGGGCTTTTGGTAGGCCTCGATAAACGTGCTTAACTGAGGGGGAGAGAATGGCAACTAATGCTGGCAAAACAAAGCGTCAGATTCATATTACTGATTGCAAACAACACGTCCCCAGCGCCTTCTTCCTCTCTTTATCACTTCACTTGAGAACTGCGCTTTTGCACAGCTCCCTACCGGGAGCGGCCGGAAAGTAGTCTGCCAACTTTCACTTTATTTTCTATGCATTTGACTTTGAGACGCATAACTCAAGTGTATGGCGCATGTATATGTTGCAGCGCGAGTTTAAGCTACTCGATTGGAAACAGCAGGGCTGTCCAGTTTTAAACGTTGTCAATCTGATGTATCAAGGGAAACATTTAATATGTAATATAAGAATCAAGCAGCCTTATGCCCCAGATTTACTCAGGGTCGTGCGGGTGCTTCCTCAATGATATCGTTTGGTGAGTCGTATTCACGCTGATGTTTTTCTTTCTGCATTGCTTCAGAATCCAGCTAACTCGACTACCCCTTTTTTCAACTCATATGAGAATGATTTGTTCTCCTTCGCAGTATTTGCATTTATATCCCTTTTCACATCATTTTCACTAGTTAAAATGCATTTTCTTTGACCTTTTGCATGAAGACAGTATAGGTTTGTGAGTATGAACCATTTAATTCTGATATATGCTCCCACACTGGAGGGCATATTTGCAAGCCCCTTGCACCCCCCCTCTAGCGACATTTTTTTAATGCTATGGTGGCACTAAACAGGCCCTCACCATGCACCATATTTGGAAAGTGGCACAATGCTAGCATTGAGCCACCTTGTAAACCCTTGCACCACATTATACCTGCGCCAGGTATATATAATGTATGGAAGGGGGGCGTGGCCCCAAAAAATGACTCAGTGAAAGTTACAAGATTTCACTGCTACAGTCTAGCGTCATTTTGGGCAGGCGTTAAAGTGATGCTAGGCTCACCTTCTGCTCCCCCACCAGACCTTTCTGCTCCACTCAACAAGCGCTAGCCACTGTACTTCGCATACGGAAGACCTTGGCTGGTGGGAGGTCCTTTGCCTACGTCATAGCAAAGAGCAGGAACACCCTGCCCCTGCTCCTCAGGCAGCCACCAAAGTTACCCCTGATAGAGCGGAACGTGGTAACAATTTACCTGCGTTCGGACGCTCTTTAGGTCGATGAATCTTTTGACTAAGTGGGAACTCTCTGTACTCTTGATCGATCAATCACCTTATATCGATAATCAATAACGAACATAAGCAACACCTTGAACAACATAACACTTAACAATTAATCCAGAATACATTTCGGCGAACCCTGACCTTTCGGCCAGGAATAACCACACCAGTTTATTGCAAAGTTAGTGAATTTATTTCCCTATATTAACAAAGCTAGCATGATATAGATGTGTCTCAACACCAAATGATAAACATAAATGAACATTAATAGCTGTCCATATCGTCGGAACAAGTGTAATCTATGTAGCATTTGAATCACAAGGCATTCGATGGTGGCAATGCAAAGCACTAATACGATAATCTGTAATGGGCTAATTGCGTACATTTAGTCAGCATAACAAGATCTCAAATTGCATCGTGCGACATATGGAATCCTCGTCTAACCTCAAATTAGCATCAGCATGTGGGACTTCATGCAAAAACAATTTGGCAACATCAATTTAGAAAACTCTTAGCTAGGGTCCTTATCAAAATCAGCAGTTGGTTACCTAAAAGAAACACAATGCAATTTTACAATTTCCTTTCATAATTACCAATTCCGATCAGCAATCAATTGAATTCTTCGTCTCACAGGTATCGTTTCTCGATCAGCATAGGGCCGGGACGAAAGGGGCAAAGGTGAACGGGGCAATTGCCTCACGGCGGCAAGATAAGACTACTACTTCATGCAAAGGGGCAAATCAAAGTTAAAGTCTCTAGGGCAAGAATCATTAAGGTCTCTTTCTCTCGATTAGAGAAAGCATCAAAGTCTCTCAAAATGTCGTCGCAGCAAAATGGGTCATAGCAGCTACGAAGTCAAAATGGCGGGATGTCCGAAGATAGAGAGAGCTTTCCTCTCGTGCACCTGGGTTTTATAGACAACAGTTCAAGTCCAGTAGGGTCTCCATTGGAGGGTTCATAGGTTAGCTTCAAATTGACCAATCAAAAACGACAGTTCTCAAGCTTTTACTTAAGCATACATTATCCTTGGAGATGGGTACGCAAGTTGCAACATTGTCTCTCGATTAGCTTACACTCAGAGCCTCCATTGTCTGCACCTGCAAGTCGACCTTGAATTAAAGAGAAAATATGCCATGCTGGCACTAACTTTAAGATAAGCACGTGAACAGTTTCTGTGGAAAAGTACAGCTTCAAGCAGAAATACACGTTTAATAGCACAGTGGAAAAATACGAACATCTAAACCGTGAGACCAGGCAACTAGGCCAAAGCCTCCGCTAAAGTAATGCCAAGCTAAAACATTTCAAACAAGCAAATCGTAGCACACGTTTATGATTATGTCGGATTAGTGCAATTCTAATACACCACGTTATATAAAGCACGCGTATAAATGATGGCAAACTACTCTGAGGGCACATTTTGTCCCCGTACAATCTTTATTAGTTCGGTTAATATCACACATGATTATTTCGGCACTACGTTTATGCGTTAATAAATCAAAACCTTCATTTTCTGCTTCATCAATCCCTCCTCTGATGACTACTTGTCATCACACAAATTTAGCCCACAAATTTTATCCCATTAAAATTCTGTCAGCTCCCTTTTCCTTTTAGTTCCCCTAGTTTGCGCTTTGTATTCTTCTGCCATTTTTTTCATAATTTTCTCCTCCTTTCTTCTTTTAATTCTTTCCATAATCATTATTATTCCCCTTTTTATTCCCCAAATTCCAAATACACAAATTATCACTATTAATATTCCTTCTATTATTTTCAATAATATTCCATTCCAAATTCCCCCAATCCAATGTCCCACTGAAGCAAGTCCCTTTCCAACCTTCTCCCACACTCCTGGTTCTTTCAGTTCTTTCAAATCTGCACTTTCTTTTGTTAAATTAGCAAGCATAGTTTTAATCTTCACACTATTATCAGGTATATAGGTGCAGCAGTGACGTGCACCAATCATTTTGCAAACGCCTCCATCCTTTGCTAAAAGAATGTCTAAAGCAAGCCTATTTTGAAGAGTCATAGCTCTTTCCGCTGCAAGTTCAGCATCCATCAGGATTATAGCACCTGAAAACTTTGTCAACATGTTATCCACTATAGTAGACAACTTTCTTATTTTGATGGAATTCAGCACAACTCCCAATGAAGGAATCATGGCTCCAAATATATCACCTACCACAGCAGCTGCGGTTTCTCTTTTCTGGATACGATGGGATCCAGGTGTCTTTTGAATCATCGATATGTCATCCAGTTGATAAACCTTTGGAAACACTATACCCAAATAACATCTTCCCCACCATCCCTTTGGAAGACGATAATAGGCATTATGCCCACAAATGTAATACACCCCTGGAATGACAGGGTCAAGTCCGTCCATCATGAATGTCCATTTGGCCTTAAAGATAAACGTATGTTTGCATTCACTCGCTCCTACAAAAATATTGTCATAGTAAGATTCACCTCGATATATACAAAATTTCCCTACATGCCAAACATCTAAAGCAATTTTCCCTTGTGTCTTTATAGCAGCAAAGTCATAATTATCTACTGAAGTCCTCTTATGTAACTCTTTTTCTAATTTCGCCTTCATTTGTGCCCTTCTATCATCTGTGCGATCTAAAAAGCTTATTTCTACAGGCGAGACGGAGCAAGTAAGGTTCTCCCTATGAGCATGAGCCGTTTCAAAAGGTTGCATTGGCTCGAAAAATTCCCCCATAATTTTATAATCCCAATATTTTGCAGTCTGGCTTAGCTGTGCTATTATAGGAACATAAGCAAATGTAACATCATAATTCGAGTAAAAATACTGTATGTTATTTTGACCATAAAACCTAGACATTACTATACTACATGTAATCCCATATGTAAGAGGCATGTGGTGATAAGTCACCCCTTCCTTTACTGATGTCGGTATCTGGGTACACACATAACAATCTTTCGCATCCATAGTCTCAACATACTCTGTTAATAAGCGATAGAAAACGTTATACGAAAGCTCTTTCTTATCGTGCAAGAGCCTCTCATCCAGTGCTAGTCTTTTCAATGGTGTTAGTTCAGTGACAGTAACAGGAACAATAGTAGAAGCAGCAATAGTCTTATTCTCACCCTTTCCATGCATTCCAAACACAATTGCCATTATTATTAGTACACATGTTAGTACCAAGCCTATACACACGTATTTACAATATTTCTTTCTATTGTTTTGCGTCATGATCTATATAGAATCAGAGAGCTAGAAGCACTTATAAATGAAACTACTTGGCAATTCAGTTACAAAGCTGAGCGAGCACAATGTTCACACCGTCTTCTTCAAGAGGCCAGTCACTTTTCGGTTAGCAGCATTTGTCTCAATTCGGTTTAGCAATGTCTCAACTGGTTGTTTGTCTCACGTTAGATTGCAGCAAGCAATACTATTTACTACCGTTTCACTCAACAGAGTCTATGAAACTTTTCTTTTCTATTGGTATCTCTTCTTCTTCTTCGTTCTCGATGCTTAGAGATACAAACTCATCAGTCCAATCATCGTTTACCGCATATGCCCATTCAGGACCGGAATACCTCCTGTTTGGTATCCTTTTCCTTTTCAATTTTGCTTCTCTTTTCGATTCTGCTTCGCTTGCACTCTCCTCCTTCGCCAAGTCTTTTTCTTCACTTGACGGTTGTTCCACGACAGTCACTTCCTTTCTTTTCTCTTTCACTTTTGGCCTTCCTCCTTCGTTCAAACCTTCTTTACCCTTTTCTTTTATCGGTGAGATACTTAGTCTTCTTTTTGCACCGTGTCCGTTTGATGGACCTGCGATCCTTTCTGTAGAGGTTTGAGCTCCCTCGTTCTGCTCTTCTTTGTCCCCACCTTCAGGGGAATCGATCACGCGTTCTCTTTCTTTTTCTGTATCGTCTGTTTCTGGGAAAGCCCCCTTCTGCTCAGGCTCTCCTGCCTTTTCACCCTTTTCGAGCCCTTCGTCACCGTTACTTTCTTCTGGCTCTGTATCACTTTCAGCTGCTTCAGGTTCTTTGTCACCTTCAGCTGCTTCAGGCTTTTTGCTACCCTCCGCTGCTTCAGGCTCTTTGTCACCTGCAGCTTCGTCGTCGCTGTCTGAACTTTCTCCTTGGTCTTCCCCAAGCGAGTCAGACTCTTTGTTCTCCAATAATATTTCTTTTTCTCCTGCTGTTGCTTGTTCGCTCTCAGTTCGCTTTTGTTCTGTCTCAGCACTCAGCACTGTTTTATCAGGCACTGGTAGTTTCAGCGCTTCAACTTCCTCATCTGTGGGACACAGCACCTTCTTTGTGTGACTGGCGTGAATCCAGTTGGGAACCCCCGCGCACTTCACAGCGGTAGTTGTCGTCAGGATCACTTGGAAAGGGCCTTTCCAACGGGGTTCCAGACACGACTTCCTCACGTGCTTCTTTATCACGACCCAGTCACCTGCTTTCAGTGCGTGTCCTGGACCTTGGATCGGTGGCAAGGTGGTTGCTTCCACCTGGTGAGAGAAAGAGCGAACCACGTCAGCCAGACCTTTGCAGTAGTCTAACACCATATCATCTGTAATATTCAAAAGCATGTTTGCGGGAACTGCAGGAAGTCTCATAGCCCTGCCCATGAGAATTTCGTGCGGAGACAATCCAGTTTTTCTATCAGGAGTGTTTCTCATTGACATTAGCACTAAGGGCAATGCGTCAGGCCATTTCAAATTTGTCGATGCACATATTTTTGCCATTCTCGATTTCAGCGTACCATTCATCTGCTCCACCAGTCCTGATGCTTCAGGGCGATAGCTACAGTGCAGCTTTTGCTCAATGTTCAGTGCTTCGCAGAGTAACTTTATCACCTCGTTGTTGAAGTGACTTCCCCTATCTGATTCTAAAGAGATCGGGAATCCGAAACGTGGTACTAACTCCCTCAATAATAGCTTGGCAACTGTAAGGCTGTCGTTTCTACGTGTGGGGTATGCCTCAATCCAATGACTAAAAATGCACACAATCACCAACACATATCTTAAGCCTCCATGCACAGGCATCTCAATGAAGTCCATCTGCATACGACTAAAAGGACCGCTTGCCCTACCAATGTGACTCGCGTTCACAACCGTCCCCTTTCCTGGGTTCATCTGCTGGCAAGTGACACATCGATGGCAAACTGCCTCTGCGGCTTGACGAAATCTGGGGTTAAACCAATCGGTTTTGAACAATCTTATCATGGCATCTCTCCCTAAGTGAGCTTGCCCATGATAGAACCGCGCAAGCTGTGATAAGAGACCATTTGGCAAAACAAATTTTCCCTCATGTGAAACCCATAGCTCGTCTTGTCTCTTTATACATTGTGATTTAATCCAGGAATCTCTTTCATCCTCCCTGACATTATTCTGTACGCTTTTAGTTCTTCTATTGTATCTACGACCTTCAAGGCAAATGCTTCAGCTGGTTCGAGTTCTGGTTCACTTATTGTATTCCAATCATCCCTTAGCAATATACAGTTCAAGGCACAAAATCTTGCGACTTGATCTGCATATGCATTTCCCAGAGACACATAGTCCTGACCTTTCGTGTGAGCACTGCACTTTACCACTGCAACTTCAGCTGGCACTTGAATGGCGTGTAACAATTCCCTTATTCTCTCCCCATTTTTCACTGGGGATCCTGAAGAAGTCTGGAAACCTCTCTGTGACCACAGTTGTCCAAAGTCATGCACAATCCCAAACCCATACTGACTATCAGTGTAAATGGTGACTTTCATCAATGCAGACAATTGACATGCTCTAGTAAGGGCTACAAGTTCTGCTACTTGTGCAGAATAGACTCCTTGGAGCCATCCCGCTTCCAAGACCCCTGTTACAGTACATACAGCATATCCTGCTTTCAAAATTCCCATCCCATCTCTTAGACATGAACCATCAACAAAAAGAATTTGGTCATTTTCAGCAAGTTTTGTATCTTTGATGTCCGGTCGGGGTTTTGTGCAAAATTGAGTCACCTGAAGGCAGTCATGCTCGACGTCTTCAGCGTTCTCAATTTCAGCATTTTCTCCAGGAAGCAAGGTTGCTGGATTCAACGTGGTGCACCTTTTCAGCTGCACATTCGGTGAGCCCAGAATAGTCGTTTCATACCTTGTGAGTCTTGCTCCAGTCATGTGCTGCGTTCGGGAGCGGGTCAAAAGTATCTCGACTGAGTGAGGGACCATGACTGTTACTGGGTGTCCCATCACTATTCCTTCACTCTGAGTGAGGCTGATACCAACTGCTGCTACGGCGCGCAAACACCCTGGGAGTGCTGCTGCAACCGGATCCAAAGTAGCTGAAAAATACGCTACTGGTCTGTTTACGCCACCATGGGCTTGAGTCAAGACAGACAAAGAACATGCATCACGTTCATGGCAAAACAATGTGAAAGGCTTCGTGTAATCAGGCATACCTAAAGCTGGAGCCCTGCACATGCATTCCTTTAATTCAACAAAAGCATCCATCTCATCCCCTTTCAGTTCGATCTGATCCAAGGCATCCTTCTGGGTCAATTTCAGCAAAGGCTTCACTAGAGTCGAGAAGTTGGGAATCCACTGGCGACAGTATCCCACCATTCCCAAAAACTTCCTCACCTCCTTCCTTGTCTTTGGTGGACTCATTTGAAGTACACTTGTAATTCTTTCCTTCATTATTCTCCGTGACCCTTTCTCTATCTGGTGACCCAAGTATTTCACTTTCTTCTGACAGAACTGCAGTTTGGAAGGAGACACCTTGTGTCCATTCCCTCCCAAATGGTTCAACAGAGCAATGGTATCGGCTGTGCAGCCACTTTCTGTCTTTGATGCAACCAGTAAGTCATCAATGTACTGTACTAGGGTTGACTCGAATGGCAATTCTAATTCTTCCAAGTCTTTCTTTAGAACCTGATTGAATATCGACGGTGACTCAGAAAACCCTTGAGGAATTCGACACCAACTGTATACTCTGTCTAGGAATTTGAAACAAAAGAGGAATTGGCTGTCCTCATGAAGAGGCACAGAAAAGAATGCTTGTGACAAATCGATGACTGAGAACCACTCAGCATCGCAAGGAATCTGAAACATTATCACAGCTGGATTCGGCACGACAGGGCAGCACTTGATTATGATGTCATTTATTTTCCTCAAATCCTGCACGAGTCGGACTTTCCCACTTGGCTTTATTAGTCCCATTATCGGTGAATTACATGGGCTGCTTAATACTTCTTTCAGTACTCCCTGCTTTACGAATTCGTCAATAAGTTGGGCAACTTTCATGAGGGTATCTTGTGGCATGTGGTATTGTGGGGTCTGGGGAAAGATCGCATTGGGCTTTACCATCACTTTTACTGGTTCTACTCCTTTCATCAATCCCACCTCTTTCCCTGTCATGTCCCACACTTCCTTTCCGACTGTTTCCCGTAATTCTGCTGGGATATCTTCTTCAGTTATCATCGGTAAAAGACAAATCAGAGGATACTCTTCGTCAACTGTTTCCATCTCATCACCCTCTACACTGTCCTCTTCTTCCCCATCACTGCTCGTCTGTATTGTTATTCCCTCGTTCGAACACATTATCGAACAACCCAATTTGCACAACAGGTCTCTTCCTAACAGTGCAATTGGGCTTGAGTCACATACCACAAACTGATGTACCCCTTGATAGTTACCAATGTTGACTGGTATCGGATCTGTTATTGGGTTCGTCAGATGTCTGTTTGCTACTCCCACCACTTGAACTGTCCTCCCTGAGAGTGGCAAATTTGGTACTTCACTGCTCTTAACAGTTGAACGTGTGGCTCCCGTGTCAACCAAGAATGAGACACGATGACCCATTACTCTTCCTTCTACGTACGGACCCCTTTGATCAACTTCTAGAGATGCCGCAAGCACACAATCTCCTTCCTCTTCTGAGCTTTCACTCTCCCATACATTGTTTATTCCACTCTCACTGTGTAATGGGAACTGTTGTACTGTGCCGTTTGTACTCATTACCTGACCCGTTACCTGTGGAGGAACCATCACTTGCTGCTGACTCATTGGTGCCAAAGGTATTTGCATTTGCTGATTAGGTACCATAGGTAACTGCTGTTGCATCGGCTGCATTTGCGTCATTTGCATACGGGGCATCTGCATCTGCTGCGGCTGCATAGGTTGTAATCCCTGCAATTGATTTATGGTCTGAAAATTTGGGTTTGGACCTCTCATTTTTGGTCCTCTCATTGTCTGAAATGCATTGACATCATTGTTTTGCTGACCAACACCTACACCTCCACCTGCACCTTCCTGCACTACCATCGGGCACTCGCGTTTCCAATGACCTACGTTTCCGCACGCGTGACACGGCATCACTTTCTTCATTGCCTGCACACCTGTCACAACAGTGTTCAAATCCGGGCCATTATTCACAAAACCTCCTCTGCCTCTGCCTCTGGCCTGTGGTTGAAACGCCATGTTTCCCTGCAACTGCGGCTGCGGTTGCTGAAACGCCATGTTTCCCTGCAACTGCGGCTGCGGTTGCGGCATCTGCTGTTGGAACCCTTGCATCCCTGGCAACCCTTGCAGTCCTTGCAGACCTTGCAAACCTGTTTGAGCTGCCTTAAGCTGCATCATCATCACCTTCTCTTTCAGCTTTTTCTGTTTCACCTCAATTTCGTCGCTACAGTATTTCGCATAAGTCAAGACTTCATCAATCGGTTTCGACTGCCAGCAGATCAAATGCGATTTTATCATCTGACTTATCTCTGGTCTCAGCCCTTCCACAAATCTGAACACAAAATGAAGCATATCTTTTGCCTCGATTGTTTCCGTGCCACTGTAATTCTTGAACGCCTTCAACAACCTCTCATAATAACTATGAATCGATTCTTTAGCCTCTTGGGCAGTTCGATCAATTTTCTGCCAATCCACATTTTTCGCGGCAACCTTCGTCTTCAAATGCTCAACCACCTTGTAGTACAGACACATCACCATAGGTGATGGTGCACCCGTCTCTCTGTCTCTCTCTGGTTCACTTGTCGGCCAACCTACAGCTCTTTTGCAATCCTCCCATAAATCTGCCGGAACCACAATCTCGAATAGAGTGTTCAGGTCTTCCCAGAGACATTTCGCAAGCTTCACAAACCTCTCAGTCTGTTGATACCATTCAATCGGCTTCTCTCTCAGTTTGGGAAAATCATTCCTAAAAGACTGAATGTCGCTCCTGTGCCATGGTACATGTACTAATTTTCCCCCTGCTGTCTCCCTCATTGGTAACATAGTTACTGTATCACTACTCTGCGGTCTTTTCTCATTGTGCTCTGTGGCACTGTCCCTCCTCTTATCCTTCCTTTTTACCCATTTGCTTTCCCACTTGTCTAAGCACCTCCACACTTGGGCGCTCTGCAACAATTCTCTAAGGTGTGCCTTCATGCCTGCTGATCTCATGTGTTCAAAATCTGTGGTCCCAAAATCCAACCCATAGCTCCTGCTCAAGTGTTTCGTCTTGCCTATGTCAATCCCGTTCCTGTCTGCTACTTCTTGCAAACTTTTATGTACCTTGTTTACTTCTTTCGTGATCTTTGGACATAGATACCTCAACTCCTCTTCCGTGTAGGACTCTAACCTGTTCACACCCATATTCCCTTCCACCAATTCTTGTGCTTCCATGTTCAGCCTCATCCTGTTCAAGTAATCTTCTCCTTTCCCACTGTCTGAACTTTGTGTGGAATTTAGACTGTTGAACCACTGTGTCAGCTGTTGCGCATTTACCCCCATCAGTGTAGCATTCACATCGACTGCCATCGATGGTTGCGGCAACTTTTCAGTGTTCAATGTTAATGGTATTATCAGTGGGGGGCTCGACCTCACCAGTGTAGACTGAGCACATATGGGACTAAACTCCATCAGGGACCCAGACCCAGTTGGCTGAGTCGCTATCGGAGTTATCCCTGGAGTGTTTTCTATGCACCTTCTTTCTGTCCCATTCTGCAGCATTGGTCCCTGACTGCTCATACCTAAGTTAGGCTGACTATACAAAGGTACCACTGGACCTACGGTAATGGGCAGTGATATTGCATCTGGATTCTGTCCATTTCCCATATTCTGAGGCATGTTCATCCCCATATTATGGGCCATCATTGCCGGCATGCCCATCTGACTCCCCGTCATTTGAGCATGAGCGTTTCCTCCCTGCATCTGCTTTTGAGGCATCATAAACTGAGTTGAATCAGCTTGTGCCATTGTTGGGTTGTAACCATTCTGTACGCCCCTTACGGTTGGATCTAGAATCATCCCTCCACTGTTGTCACTGCTGTAGTACCCTGGCATCTGCGGCTGATAATTTTCTGCTGGTTTCAACACGGGCACATCTGGATATATTCTCCTAACCTGCGGTATCTGCGGGGTGAGCAGTAAACTCGGATCCTTAGATCCCGATGATACTCCTGAACTCTGTGTTTCACCGTTCTGTACCGATGCCGGAGGGGCAGAACTGGTACTTGGACCTTGTCCATTTTCCGCATAAGGTGGTGGACGGTCGTTCAGCAATTGCATTATCAGCTCCTCATCCTCTAACTCCTCTTCGCTTCTCAACTTTTCCTCGTCCTCTCTGTCCTTGGAACACTTCCTGTCTGTCTTACAGGTAGCTTTCTCACCTGTCTCCTCTTCATCCTTAGTAATTGCGGGGAACAATTTTATTCCCTGCAATACATCTGACCTCCACACTTTCTGCGCATTATCCCACCTAGCATCCGCTAGTGTCTTTTCTACCTTCCTCATCCTTGTTTCAAACTTGTTCTTTTGTTGCTGTCTAGCCATGAGTTCCCAGATTGCTAGAGCCTCAAACTGCGCTGGCCTTGGAGGTACCTTCATGTCATACATCGCGAATCTCAAATTCTCTAGGACCCTTATATTGAATGTCCCATGTATCGGGAATGCTACGCTCCCATGTTTCTCTGTCCACTTGTGCCATTGCTTTAGCCAAAGACACGGAGCTACCCCTTTTTCCTCCATTACAATGTAAGCTGGTGTACCTTCGGGTGGCGTCTCCTCTCCTACGCTCGCTTTAATGTAAGACTCCCCCTTCATCGCGCTCCTGAATGCTTTAAGGAATTTCATTTTATCGTCTTTTAATTCACAAAGTTTATAATCAATAGGTCACTTTTATTCCACAAAAATTTTAATCAATAGGTGACTTTAATTCCCGGAATACTCTTCACCTGCCTTTCCCCTTCCAATCGAGTCCCACGGACTGCGTCCAATCCGTGCGCGACCCTTCTCTCCAACCAACCTATCCCAGCGCGGCTCTTAGTGACGTCACACTCACACACACTGCGGCTGACAAAGCCTCGCGGCTAGTCCTCCTTCACTCAGCTCCTCCCGTAACAACTTTTTGCATGTATCGCGAGCTACCAAAAACTAAAACAGATCTGTCGGTTTACTACAGGAAGGGTAACATAATCGCTTCAGGACCTTAGGGATTTTTCACTAGCCTCGGGACTTTTCACTAGCCTCTGGCCGCTATTCCGTCTTTCTCAGTCCCCACATTCGCAAGCAAATCTGACCCGCAGACCTACTCTCAACTTGTCAATGATCTGTTCTAGTGCACTTAGAATCTTGTCAAAGCCCGAAGTCGAAGTTTCTATCACTCCCTAACACACGTACCCACTCGTTGACCACGCCCGATCAACCTACTAAACCGCCCAGACCACAACATGGATCAACATACTCCGGAGTCTCTTGACCTCGCAGGGCCCGTCTCAACAACAACAACCACGTGGACCTTTTTATGCACAAAGCGCCAGACGCACATGAAGTTCGACGACTTCCCTACTCTCACACCCGGAGCCGCACCTCCGCTATCTCTATGAAGTTCGACGACTTCTCTACTTCTACACTCGGAGTCGCACCTCCGCTATCCTTAAAAAGAAAATCCTCGCAACCTTTTCACACACCCTGCGGCAATAAGCTGTGCAAGCGCAAAACCCTAACTTCACTCATACCATCACTAGTACCGCCAACGCTGTTTCCACACCTCCGTTCTCTCCATTCGCAAGCTCCGAGATCCCGGGAAAGTCGCGGTGGACCTAGCCCATCATCACCTTGTCAATCAGTTTTATCCAAGAAAAATCTAATTCAACTTCTCGAATGAGGCCTCAAAATGCGTAACCGTTAATTCAACACCATGTACTCCAATAGTACAGGGTCCCAAAAGACGTAACCGTCCTCTGCTACCATCTACTGATAGAGCGGAACGTGGTAACAATTTACCTGCGTTCGGACGCTCTTTAGGTCGATGAATCTTTTGACTAAGTGGGAACTCTCTGTACTCTTGATCGATCAATCACCTTATATCGATAATCAATAACGAACATAAGCAACACCTTGAACAACATAACACTTAACAATTAATCCAGAATACATTTCGGCGAACCCTGACCTTTCGGCCAGGAATAACCACACCAGTTTATTGCAAAGTTAGTGAATTTATTTCCCTATATTAACAAAGCTAGCACGATATAGATGTGTCTCAACACCAAATGATAAACATAAATGAACATTAATAGCTGTCCATATCGTCGGAACAAGTGTAATCTATGTAGCATTTGAATCACAAGGCATTCGATGGTGGCAATGCAAAGCACTAATACGATAATCTGTAATGGGCTAATTGCGTACATTTAGTCAGCATAACAAGATCTCAAATTGCATCGTGCGACATATGGAATCCTCCTCTAACCTCAAATTAGCATCAGCATGTGGGACTTCATGCAAAAACAATTTGGCAACATCAATTTAGAAAACTCTTAGCTAGGGTCCTTATCAAAATCAGCAGTTGGTTACCTAAAAGAAACACAATGCAATTTTACAATTTCCTTTCATAATTACCAATTCCGATCAGCAATCAATTGAATTCTTCGTCTCACAGGTATCGTTTCTCGATCAGCATAGGGCCGGGACGAAAGGGGCAAAGGTGAACGGGGCAATTGCCTCACGGCGGCAAGATAAGACTACTACTTCATGCAAAGGGGCAAATCAAAGTTAAAGTCTCTAGGGCAAGAATCATTAAGGTCTCTTTCTCTCGATTAGAGAAAGCATCAAAGTCTCTCAAAATGGCGTCGCAGCAAAATGGGTCATAGCAGCTACGAAGTCAAAATGGCGGGATGTCCGAAGATAGAGAGAGCTTTCCTCTCGTGCACCTGCTTTTTATAGACAACGGTTCAAGTCCAGTAGGGTCTCCATTGGAGGGTTCATAGGTTAGCTTCAAATTGACCAATCAAAAACGACAGTTCTCAAGCTTTTACTTAAGCATACATTATCCTTGGAGATGGGTACGCAAGTTGCAACATTGTCTCTCGATTAGCTTACTCTCAGAGCCTCCATTGTCCGCACCTGCAAGTCGACCTTGAATTAAAGAGAAAATATGCCATGCTGGCACTAACTTTAAGATAAGCACGTGAACAGTTTCTGTGGAAAAGTACAGCTTCAAGCAGAAATACACGTTTAATAGCACAGTGGAAAAATACGAACATCTAAACCATGAGACCAGGCAACTAGGCCAAAGCCTCCGCTAAAGTAATGCCAAGCTAAAACATTTCAAACAAGCAAATCGTAGCACACGTTTATGATTATGTCGGATTAGTGCAATTCTAATACACCACGTTATATAAAGCACGCGTATAAATGATGGCAAACTACTCTGAGGGCACATTTTGTCCCCGTACAATCTTTATTAGTTCGGTTAATATCACACATGATTATTTCGGCACTACGTTTATGCGTTAATAAATCAAAACCTTCATTTTCTGCTTCATCACCCCTATTCAGGAAGGACCTTAAAACCTGGCTCTTCAACTGAAGCTCAGAAGACAAACCCCAGTGGCGCCTTGACCTTACAGGTGAGTAGTTGTGCCTTATACACCCTGATTTGATTTGGTTTATGTCTATTTGCTATGTGCCTCCCTGAGCTTTGCTGGACTAGTGTCAAAATTGTTGGCGCTGGACCAGTAAAGCACCCACAATACAGTCAAAATATTTGACGCTGCTGTGCTACGTGTGCCATGGTGTGCTGTATTGTGAATACAGCGCTACCCTGGTGTCATTAGGGGGCGAAGAGCGCCACAAAATAACTGGCCTCGGAGCCAATGCGCCAGTTCCTTATAACAATGCCCCTAGGTACAAAACATTTTACTAGAGAACTTTGGTTATAGACACACTGATTTTGTGATGGGCCACTGGGGTGCAAATGTCATATTCTAATTACCTCTATCTGACATCTACTGAAGGTGTTATGCATTCTTATTGCCCTAAATTTCCTCTCTTATTCTTACAGAGAGTAAGTGCAAGACATAGCCATCTATTTTTACCGGTAAACAACCTTTATGCCGAATTTTTTATAACGAAGTCCTGGTTAACGAAAGCGGAACAACGCTTTCTTTAACCACGACTTCGTTATTTTGTGCCTTAACCACGCATGTCCTGAACAACGAACATGCATGGTTAAGGTACAAACAAGGGAGTCGGCTGAGGAGGACGACGCAGATGACAAGGTGACGAATCAGGTAAGTGGGGGGTTTTAGGTTTTGGGGAGGGGGTGGGGGTCAGGGGGTTTTAGGTTTTAGGGTGGGGTTGGGGGGGTGGGGCGTTTTTGGTTTTGGGGAGGGGGTGGGGGGTCGGGGATTTTAGGTTTAGGGGTGGGGTTGGGGGGTGGGGCGTTTTTGGTTTTGGGGAAGGGGTGGGGGGTCGGGGGTTTTAGGTTTTAGGGTGGGGTTGGGGGGGTGGGGCGTTTTTGGTTTTGGGGAGTGGGTGGGGGGTAAGGGGGTTTTAGGTTTTAGGGTGGGGTTGGGGGGGTGGGGCGTTTTTGGTTTTGGGGAGTGGGTGGGGGGGTCAGGGGGTTTTAGGTTTTAGGGTGGGGTTGGGGGGTGGGGCGTTTTTGGTTTTGGGGAGTGGGTGGGGGGTTTTAGGTTTTGGGGTGGTGGGGTGAGGGATATAGGGTGAATGGTGCCTATTGCTAATGATTTTATCAGGAATGCCTTTACAACGAAATATCGTTGTTAAGGCATTCGTGGTAAAATCATTAGTAGTAAAGACGAGGTCGGTGTTCCGACCTCGTTGTTAAGGTTAGTAGTAGTTTAAGATTCGGTGTTCCGTCATATAACCATTTTTAGCTGGTACATTTATTTATTCATTGGCCTAACTTCCCAGGTTTCTTTTTTCTGATATTTTCTTTGTTTGCTGCAACCAACTTTCCCAAACACCTGGTCTTGAAGAAGAACTGCAGAACTGGCAAACAGAGCTGAAACAATGTCGACAACTGAAGGGGTCATTCTAAGTTTGGCAGTAACTGAATCGCCACACCAGCGGCGGTCCTTTGATGAGCAGCATCCGGCGATGGAAGTCAACTTCATGCAGGCGGAATCCAATGTCCCGCCCGCCATATTCCCAGTCACCACACTGCCAGGATATCCTGGCGGGAACAGAAAGTACAAATGGAGACACCCACCTCCAGGCACAGAGACGCCTCTGCGGCCACCATGTCAGACAAACTGCTAGCCTTCCCAGCGTTGTATCTTGCCATACACCTTCAGGGCCACTGACAAGAATGAAGATGACAACCGTAAGTATGCCTAGCACAGAGGGGAGGAAATGACAGTGATATAATCCCTCACATAACACACATTCCTCGCACAGACAGCTAAGGCCCCACACAGGCACACATAATATACGTCAATGGAGAGTACCCAATACACACACAAAGCCAAGCTGATACATGCCAAACATACAGCACAATGCACACTAACACCACCAACATAACCCATAACCACACAACAACTAGACCACAGACACCTCAACGCAGGTACAGACAGGCATGTCATGCGACACCACACATACACACACAACATGAACTCTATGTAGCAATGACACGCAATCAATAGCTGTGAACACACATCCAAACAATGATACAGGTGACACAACACGTACAACCAACAATCAAGGGAAATCCACACATGCAGCACCATACACACCGATCCACACAACACCCCATACAATCACACACGCACGCAGTCACGCACATCACAACATCCCCATGGCCCAAACCATCTACCCAGCGCATGCAACAACACAGACACAATCCATAAGCAGACCTCACACACCTTTGCACACAGATGTCACACCACCATGTAGAAGGAAACCAGGACAAGCATCTCAACTTGACAACCACACCGATGTGGGCAGTTGTATTCAACAGCAAAAGAATTAAACAAATATATACAAAATGTGCTAATGGCAAGTCTAATGTCCAGAAATGCAGGACACATTGTCCATGAATCATGGGCCCAACTTGACTCCTGACAGCAAAAAAGGCCTCCACGTCATAGAGGCATCAATGGGACAGGCAAGCACATCAGGAGGGTGGGGTGCTTGGATGTGGAGGTGGCACGTTTCGGTTTGGCACTGGGAGGGGTGGATTTCTTGCCAGGTGAAGGAGCAGGGGAAACACCAGAGGGGTACCTGAGGAATGGGATGTGGAAGGGCCTCGGAGGGACAGGGGGGACATGGCGTTTGCATAGAAAACTGGGTTGGAGAGGAGTAGGTAAGAGGTCAAGGGCAGCAAGGAAAACGTTCTTAGGTACACGGGGCAGTCACATGATTCAGGGTTGGGTGTGGAGGTAGAGGGAGTGCTCGTCTGATGTGTTGCTGTGCTGTACGTGGATGCTGGTGTGTGAAATGTCTGTATGTGTGTGGTGGCTGAATGTTGGTTGGGTGAATATGTGCTTGCGCATTCATTGGGAGGAGGGGGCAGAGATGCAGGGAGAGGGAATGGGAGATGTATGAGTGAATGTTGTGGTAGTGTGAACAAGCGAGGTGGATGTGCTGCAGGTGGCTGAGACGGTAGTTGTGGTGATTGCAGGTGTGGTGTGTGGGGTGTGTTGTCTGTGAGTCTGCTGTTGTGGTGATTGAGGATATGACAGGGATGGTAGTAGAACCAGTGGGTGATGATGCAGTGCTGGCAATTGTAAGTGGAGATGTGACTGCAAGGGAGGAGGTGTCTGTTGTTATGTCTGCAGATGTGTGTTGTGTGCATGCCTGTGGTAACATTTGTGATGCCTATGACTGTCTTTGTGCACCTTATCTGTTGTAGTGGGTGTATGCTGGTATGTAGGTGTGCTTTGGACGGGTGTAGGGAGAGGGGTTGTGGATTAGAAACAGGTAGCTGGATGGGGGACAGAAGATGAAGGGACACTGGCTGCCATCAACAAGGAGGCCAGAGCCTGCAACAATCTCTGTAGGCCAGAAAAGCCACCCATGTTTGACACATGCTTTATTCGATCGGTCAATCATCAAAGCGAAAATACAATATAGTAAGAATATGGATAAAACCAATAATAGTAATGATATTATAAAAACATAAATAGAATATTGTGGAACATGAGTTCCTAAAACGTAGTCTAAAAAAAAAAAAAAAATCTCAGTACACATAATACACATAATACGGTTTCAACCCCCTTCCTATAGTTCTTGTAAGGGTAAGAGAATAAAAGTAAGGCTCTGATTTAAGACACAGTTTTTACAATGGAATTCCGTATTCGCCATGCTACTAATAAATATTTACTGACAGCAAGTATTAAAACCGTGGAATGGTGACTTTTTAAAATCCTCAAGGCAGAGGCACAATCTCTTATCCCCATATCGCGGCAAATATGACAGATCCACTTAGACCTGGGAAGAGAGTAAGCAGGGCAAAAAAACATAAAATGCTCAACAGTTTCTGATTTTGCGCCACAGGCTGGGCATATGCTTGTATCTGTTTTTGTACCCCATCTGCACATCAATGTCTTCAATGGCAGTGACCCAAAACGGAATCTGGCATATAAGCTTTTGCCGAGGATGTCAGGAATATTGTCTAGGTATGGTTCAAATTGTGGATACCATTTAAAATCTGTGAAATGATTTGTTAAGGTGCCATGAGTTCCGTGGGTAATATAGCCATTGCATACATAGGACCAATATATGCGTTTTAGCGCAATAGAATGAGCCTTTTCTAGTTTATGGGGTTCCTCCCAAAAGTGGCTAAGGCCGAGTTTATTAAACCAACTAGATACATGTTTGACCCAGGGAATAGAAGTTGAGTTGGGACACATTAGCAGGTCGTGGATTGAGGTTTTATAAACGTCTAATTCGGGGTTGGTCCATAGTCGTATCCAATATAATAATGGTCTTAAGATGATTAAATCTGCTATGCGTCTCAGGCCTAAGTCTAAGAACAGAGGTATCAGTGGAGTACTAGGAGGACAAGCACACAAGGACCTCGCAAAACTATTCTCACTAATACTGAGCCTGTTACAGTCAGAAAAACCCCAGACCTCTGCTCCATATGCGGCGGCACCCTGTGCTCTGGCGATGTAGATCTTAATTGCCGGGGAGACAGTTTTTGCTGTCGTGCCCCTGTAAAAGCGCAGGATTGATGCCGCGCCATGCTGCAGGCGGCCCACACTTTTGTTGATCTGTTCTCCCCAATTTAAATTATCAGCAATCCTTACACCCAGGTAATCAATGGAGGAAACCTTATCCAGGAGGTTTCCTTCTAAATGGATAGTGCATTTCTTCCGTGCTCCTGAGCGGAACGCCATTAGCTTGGTCTTTTTATGGTTTAACTCTAGGCCGTAGTCGCAACAGAAGGAGTTAAATCTATTGATAAGAGTTTGAAGACCCATGGGAGTTTTAGAAATAAGGAGAGAGTCATCAGCAAAAAGAAGGATTGGAATTTTTTGAGCTCATAGGGTGGGGGCATCATTCTGGCACGTCATTAAAACCTGTACAACCTCGTTAATAAAAATAGAGAATAAAAATGGTGCCAACACACAACCCTGGCGAACACCCCTATTTATGGGGATTTTATCCGTTAGTTCGCCTAGGTTCCCCCATCTCACCTGCGCGTATGTATCCTCGTGCAACCGCTTTGTAAATTGGATTAGATTGGCCGGAGTCCCTATTTTTTTAAACACTTCCCACAACTTTTCCCTCGGGACCAGATCAAATGCTGATCTCAGGTCGACAAAGGCGATGTATAATGGTTGTTTGGCCAGGGCTGTGTACTTCCAGTACAGAATGGCCAGTCTAAAGACCTGGTCCACTGTACTGGTCCTTGGGCGAAATCCAGCTTGAAGAGGGGAAAGAATATTCTGATCTTTGGCCCAATTGGTTAATCTACCTAGGAGTTGTTTGGCAAATATTTTTTGGATGTTGTCAATTAAGCTGATTGGTCTGTAATTTGTTGGAAGGTTTGCGTCACCCTTTTTATGAATGGGGATAATTTCTGCTCCCTTCCATGTCATGGGGATCTGCCCCCCTTCGGCAATTTTATTAGAGAGTATATTGATATACCAAGTCCAGACTATTGGTTCTGACGAGTAGAGATCCCCCGGAATTTTGTCTGGGCCTGGGGCTTTCCCAAGTTTTAAAGAACCAATAGCATTGGCTGTTTCTTTGGTGGTAAAGCAGATGTGGCTCTTAGAACCCTGTGTGTCCCCTGCAAGAGGAGCTGGGCCACAATACTCATCAGGGTAGGTGGAAGATCTTGGCCTGCTTCCCCTGTAACTAAGATTGTGGGGTTTCAATTTTCCTGTATAAGCCAGAGAAATGGTCAACCCATTTGTCTGGCTGTATGTGGCTTCTCACACCGATCCTGCCCTATTTCTCTCGTTTGCCTAACAATTCCCAAAACAATTTATTATTGTTAGATTGAGTAGCATCCAATAAACTCTGCCAGGTTGTGTCCTCCCAGGTTTTTTTTGCTCGGGTGATGGTTTCTTTGTAAATACGTCTAGCTAATAATATTTCCCCATGGGATCCGTTCAAAAGGGCACCTTTTAGTCCTTTCCTGGCCATATGGCAGGACTCGTCAAACCATGTGTTAGAGGTAGCTCCTTGGTGTCTTACCCCGACCTTCCTGTAGAATATATGTTGTAATCTTATAATCAAATTTTCATGTATGGATAGAAAGGGGATATCATTGGAATCGTGATCTCTGTATGGGGCAAGGTTATCTACAAAGGCCTGATAAATCTCGCGTAACAGGTAAGGGTTTGACTGGACCTTTGGCCACCTGACCTTTGTAGATGTGATGTTCATGGTAGGAATAGGGACCAAGGTAGTTTGTTTGTTCAAAGTCCTACCAAACACATCACCTGACATAGAAAGTAGTAAGGGATGGTGGTCACTTTCGGTTCTAACGTCCACCTTCATATCATCCAGAAAGGGCCACAGTCTCACATCCACTAGAAAGTAATCGATTACGCTTGTGGTTGGACCACGTTTGAAAGTGGGTGCAGTGTCCAGGTCAGAGGGCATACGGCCATTGCATGCCCTGAGACCGTGTTTCAAACAAAGGGATGCCAATTGGATAGCTACATGAGAATTAACACAGTTTTTGTCACTAGTCAACTGTGCAATCCCCCATGTTTCATCTTCATCCTCTGTGAGACCAGTTAGTATCGCAGAGGGTTCAAAAGTGCAGTTTACATCCCCTGCTATTATTAGGTAAGTGGTTGATTGCAGGGTGTCTAGAAAATCAAGAAGCTGTTTTAAGACTGGTGACTCAGCCCCTCGCGAAACCGAGCGGGCGTAAATATTGACAAATGTTATGGTGAAGTCCTGTTGGAACGTAATTTGTAGTCCCATCAGATCTGGGCTATCGAACTTTAAAGTCTTATGTGAGCACTGTACAGTTTTATTTAATAGCATCAGAAGTCCTCCTTTTGCTCTGCCCGTCAATTTTGTGGAGGGTTGGGCAGCCACATTGAAGGAAAGAAACCCGTCTAGGGTAGTCAGCTCTTTGGACCATGTTTCCTGAAAAAGACATAAGTCTTGGGTATTGATATACGAGCACCAGTCATTATCGTCTAGTTTCCTCCCAAGGCCTGCTAGGTTCCATGTCATGATTGATATGCCTTTTTCCTCAAGGACCGGGGTTGGTGGCTGTGGGTTCAGCCTCTCGGGAGTCGGCTCTGTATCGGTAGGTCCATCAGAAATCCTCGGACTGAGTTCCGTTAAACTAGTGCTGAGAATTGGTCCCTGGGCTGTTGCCAGTCATACTGGATTAGGCCGAATAGTGTTGACATGCCTGGACTGATTGCTGGTTGAATTATTACATAAGTAATCAGAAATTTGTGGTTGGCCTTCCATCTCCGATGCTGTCTCTAAGGTGATGTACCCCCTTTTTTGTTCCATAAGATGAAGAGTTCGGTCATTGAACAGAACAAGGTTTTCTACCAGGGATCTGTTATGGAACTCGATTGAAATTACGTCATATGTTGATCCTAAGGGACACCACCGCTTAGTGTTACAGATATCCGAACGTATAACTGATAGACAGTTTCTTTGGTGTCGTAGCCAGTGGATTACTTTGTTAACCCTAGACTCATGATCCTCACTGAGTCCAGGAAGCAGTTTCGGGACTTGTTTCAAGAAAAGGGTATTAGTTCCAGGCTTGAGGCATTGGGGTTTTGGCAGTAGGACTGGTTCATGAAGTGTCCTCTGAAGGGAAGGGTCATTGGGACGACCGGAAGCATATTTGGGAGCGTATGGGTCGTTGTCATTAGGAATAGCATAGAATCTCCTGGGTGGGAAATTGTCAGTCTGTATACAGCTCTTTGCTGATGGATAGATTGAGGGCCCTGAGGGGAGTCTGTTAATGGCAATGTGGTTTCCCATAGTGTCCCCCTCATCTAGTGATCTTTTGCAATGTCGACTCGCCTGTGTGATGTTGTATTCTGGGCGTGTTACGTTCCCATCTGGGCCAACCCGATTTGACTTCTCCTTTTGATGATCGGTAACCTGGCCCCCCTGTGCAAGTTGGGTTGTTAATGTTGGGTCTGGCATTGTATGGCCTGTATTCGCCTCTTCGTCCCTATGGTTGCACTTGCATCCACACTCTAAGCTCTCCCGGAAGCATTTGGCCATTTGTAGAACCAGGGATCTAACTTCTTCTATTCTCTGAAGTATAAGAGCATTGCTAAGCTCAGTGACAGGATGCATTAGAGGGGGGAGAGGAACTTGTTTCGAGGTGCGATGGATGGTTCCTTTGCTGATATCGTCTGATATTGTATCAAAAACTCTAGGAGTTTCATCATTCTCGGCTAGGGCCTCAAACCGGTTCCTACAAGGAATATTCGGGATCGGAATCGTCACAGGACTCAGTAGTATGGCAGGATTTGGGATGTTGCCCTCTGTTCCCTCATGGGGAGATCCGCTTCTGTGCACCAATACATTTGTCGTGTTTGTTGTAGCATTTGAGGTGGGGACGGATAGCAGGTGCGTTGTTGGTGAGGTTGCACTGTTTTTGCTCAACCCTGAGTCCAGGTCTTGATCCTTTGCCCTTTTCTTAAAATAGTCTTGTATCTTCCCTGGTGGAACCAGGGCATTTTTTCAGAGGGAGGCACCGTTATGATTTGGTGAACAGTTTAAAATTGCCTCAACCTCTTCAAACAACAGATCTATCTCCTCGAAGGTTTTTTTTGGCTTAGTAACTAATTTAGCAGTGCGCTTCCTCTGCTTTTTGCTATCTGTCAAGGGACCTAGTGAGTCAGCAGCTTTCCTTTTCCCCATGGAGCCTGTAAGATTATAGAATATCAGAAAATATATAAGTTGAGCTTACTTGGTGTATTTAGGCAGTAGATGAAAGAGAGTGGGCCCAGCCCAGCCTCTTCTGGACGATGACGGGCGCAGGACGGGCCCGCCCTTGGCCCGGGCGCTGCCCGGGCGCGTCCCGCGCTGCAGGAGCGCGAAGATATTTTAAAGGGCTCCTGCCCAATGACTTGGCTCTCCTCCCGGCACTGACAGCGCTTCCCGTGACGGCAGGAGCGCGAAGATATTTTAAAGGGCTCCTGCCCAATGACTTGGCTCTCCTCCCGGCACTGACAGCGCTTCCCGCGACGGCGGGAGCGCGAAGATATTTTAAAGGGCTCCTGCCCAATGACTTGGCTCTCCTCCCGGCACTGACAGCGCTTCCCGCGACGGCGGGAGCGCGAAGATATTTTAAAGGGCTCCTGCCCAATGACGTGGCTCTCCTCCCGGCACTGACAGCGCTTCCCGCGACGGCGGGAGCGCGAAGATATTTTAAAGGGCTCCTGCCCAATGACTTGGCTCTCCTCCCGGCACTGGCAGCGCTTCCCGCGACGGCGGGAACGCGAAGATATTTTAAAGGGCTCCTGCCCAATGACTTGGCTCTCCTCCCGGCACTGACAGCGCTTCCCTCGACGGCGGGAGCGCGAAGATATTTTAAAGGGCTCCTGCCCAATGACGTGGCTCTCCTCCCGGCACTGACAGCGCTTCCCGCGACGGCGGGAGCGCGAAGATATTTTAAAGGGTTCCTGCCCAATGACGTGGCTCTCCTCCCGGCACTGACAGCGCTTCCCGCGACGGCGGGAGCGCGAAGATATTTTAAAGGGCTCCTGCCCAATGACTTGGCTCTCCTCCCGGCACTGACAGCGCTTCACCCATAATGCCTTCCAGTTGGGATGCTAGTCCCTGGATTGCACTCATGATCGTTGCCTGCCCCACAGAGATGCACCTCAGGAGATCACTATCCTCCTCAATGAGGGCGGCAGGGCTGACTGACACAGGGGCAGAGGTGCTTGCGGCGAAGGAGATGCCCACCCTCTTGGGTGAGAGGGCACGGGCAACTGGGTGTGGTGCTACAGTGAGGGCAGTGCTGGTAAGGGTGGTGGTGGAGAAGGATGGTGCTGGGATGGTCCCAGATGGCTATGCCACCACCAGAGAGCCACAATCAGAGGGGGAATCTAAATCAAATGTGTTGGTAGCTCCAGTCTCCCCCATGGTGCTCCCCTTGCCCTCCATCCCACTGGTCCCCTTTGCTTCACTGGTGTCTGCCTCCTGGGTCCTGTGGGCTGCTGCATCCCCACTCACTGGTGCCCTTCCTCCTTCACCAGATGAAGCTAATGCACACAAAGACAGAGATGGATAGAGAGAAGGAGGGTGGGAGGAACAGAAAGGGAGGAAATTATGTTAACCCACACATCCACTTCACATACAAACAATACAGATTACAGCCCCTGCTGGGGGGAAAAAAGACCATTTATCACTCATTTACAATTGGGTCATGCAAGCGATACCCAAACTCACCTCACCCATGCAGCCTACACACCTGAATAAAGACCACTACATGGCTATCAATTGCATCAATGACTTATCCAACAAACCAGCCCAGGACCATACCCTTCCACATGTCATCCATTATGGGATGATACAAATCTGAGCACAGAGGGACTGGGAACACTAACTAACTGACAGGAATGTGTGGAGTACATATGCAACAGAGGTCTATTGATGTAGCAAGTCAAACAATTGCAATGTTCATATAACATGCCTGTCATTACCCATGTACAGTGCCTAAATGACCACCTTTGCACTACATCAGTACACGCAGAGTTGGAGGATGAAGCCAGTGACATAATTGCATAAATGAGCGGCCCATACCTACAGGTGAACATGTGTCACAGTAACACCACTTCTTATCCTGCACAGCTCAACATAGCTAACATCACACATTCCTACATGATGGGTGTGACAACCAGAACTGTGCATTCCCCAAATCTCTGACCACGTAAATTCCTAATCCAGTGAGGGTCACAGTACCCAACTATGCAGTAGTCACCTGACAGACAATGCTTACCCCCTTGTGGCTGCTGTGCTTCCTTCAAGCACCCATCCGACTCTGGGTACATTACCGCCAGTATGCAGGCCATTAGGTGGTCAGGCTCCCACATTGGGAGGCCATCCCCAGCTGAGCCTCCGTGGTCTTCTGGGCCCAGCACCTCAGGTCCTCCACAGCTTCCTGCAGTTGGTGCTCCGCCAACTATGGACCCCCAGGGCCCCCACTTCCTTGGTGATGGCTCTCCGTAACCCTTTTTTCTGGTGGGTGCTGACCTGCATGGGAAACATTCAGAAAAGGGGGGATGCGATATTAATTACAACAATACAGTAGTAACCTTTGGTGACACACAACAAACAGGGACCATGTACACTGCCCATATTTCACACATATCCTGTGCATGCTAAACACCTGATTAGTCATGACATGTCAATGTGCACACACATACATCGTCAAAAACCACCCGACATGTGGGCCAAAGTACGTTGTACTGACCTGTTGCCCTGGAGCACCGTAAAACCGCTCATACAGAGGTAGGACCCCTTCCACTGTTTCTCCAGTTCCTCCGTATTGAAGGCTGGGGCCCTATCCTCTGCAGTGCGTTCCATTGTTGCTCCAAGTGACAGGACACAGCAGCACATGAAGTGGAGGTCTGTCTTTCCCGAAAGCCAGGAGTCAACTGAGCCAACTCATACAAAATGTCAGTTATGACCGCAGGGGTCATGACCTTTACTGCCGCCAGGGATCGTCATCGCTCCCAGTCTCCCATAGACATCAATGTAAACCAAGGGGAGTTGCACGGAGGTTCAGACTGCCTTCCGCCATGACGACTTCCGCCGGCGGAACAAGGTCACTTCAAGCTGTACAATGTATGCCGGACAGGCGGATGCCATAATAGTCTGTGACATTACTGTCCTGGGTGCACACTGCGTAATTACCTGCATGTCATCACAAATAGATACATTAGGTCACACATTGTGGATAATGACACATGTAGTGAGTGTCTGTTGACATCACCACATTTGTCACTATAGTTGCCACCATATATGATCAGAATAGTGGAACTCATGGAAGGTGTATGTGTACATGTCCTGTATACGTCCATTGTCACAGGGATCATGTGCCATCATCTGGTTAGGAATGGAGTGTGGAGTAATGTGTCTTCCCACAAAATGACAGCCAACTTGCTTTATTTACACTTTGTGACTGTTGTATGTCATACTTGGTGCCCTACATTGTGAGTGGTTCCCAGATTGTTGTTTGTGTCCCCGCACAGATATTGCCACAATGGAGTGATGAGGAATGCACCACTTTACTGGCCACCCGCAGGTCTTGATACCATGGAAGCGCGCCACATCCTCCTGATCCATCGACTGAACCATTTTTGCATCAGGGAATTGGTCACCCAGTTGAAGCCTGACTTCCTGCCGGGATTGAGAAATCACCAAGTCATTCCTCCAACAGTCCAGTCCTGCATTTTCTGGTGAATGGCTCTTTTCAGGTTACAGTGGGACTGGTTGCAGGGTTTTCACAGCCCCAGTTCAGTAAGGTGTTGCAGGATGTGCAGGATGCCATACTCAAGCTTTTGCAAAGTTACATTAGGTTCCCACAACGTAGAGAATTGCCCACTGTAAAAGCAGCCTTCTACAACATATCAAATATCCCACATGTAATTAGAGACATTGATGGGACTTACATTGCCCTGGTACCTCCGAAGACCAATGAACAGGTCTACAGAAACAGATAGAGTACGTCTTCGCTCAATGTACCAGTGGTGTGTCTTGCAGATGAGTACATAACACGAGTGAAAGCAAAATTCCCAGGATCAGTACATGTTTCCTACATCCCGAGGAACAGCAGTGTCCCTGCTATGATTTCACAGCTACAGGGAGAAAGGGCCTTGCTCATAGGTGTGTGTACTGCTTTCCATGTCAGACGTTTGTACCCCTCATAATACAGTCAGCACTCTGCCTTGCATTGTTACCTATGGTCATGTTCCCTTTTCCACACAGGTGACTCTGGATACCCCAACCTGCCCTGGCTCCTGACACCTTTGAGACATCCAGCTGCAGGGGGGGAAAACAGGTACAATGAGGCACATGGCTGGATGAGATGGGTGATTGAGCGGACTTTCGGCCTCTTGAAAGCTAGATTTAGTTGCCTTCATGTTTCTGGTGTTGCCCTACAGTACAGACCAGGAAAAGTCTGCAAGATCATTTTTGCATGCTGCATTCTCCATAATCTGGCCTTCAGAAGGCACATCCCACTGTTGGAGGAGGGGGACGCTGATGCTGGAGCAGTGTTTGGGAGCGGTGACTCGGATGCTGAGGGTGAGGCAGACGAGGATGAGACACATGACAACAGGACTGACCTGATTCGTCACTACTTTTAATGATGTGCAGGCATGTGTGAATTGTATGTCATCTGCACATGGAAGATGTATTGCTGAAGCCAGTCACTAGCCAGTATTTGCATGCATCAAGGTTTGTGTGGGGACTACAGCCTTCTATCTTGGTTCCCGACCTTGAAGGGTAGTGATAATGTACTGCTGCTAAGTACATGTGAGGAATACTGGTGCCATTGTGGTACAGCCTTATTTTTGTACCAAAGGTTTAGGGTCCTCAGTCTGCCTGTTTGGGGATATGTTCAGGGGAATTCTCGGTCCTGTCCTGCTGTGTAGGCATGTCATGTTGTCATGTTGCATTGTCAGCTGCATTGTCAGCTGCTGTGTGACAAGTATCTGTTCCTGACGACTCAGGGAGGTGTACAATAGAGGATGTTAGAAATGGGGTCTTTGGTTGGCAGTCAGGTTACCCCCTGCCCAAGCAAGGACCCTCACTCTAGTCAGGGTAAGTCACACACAATCCAAATTATTCTGTGCCCACCCTCTTGTAGCTTGGTACTGAGCAGTCAGGCTTAACTTAGAAGGCAATCTGTAATGTATTTGTGCAATAAGTCATACAATAACACCATTTAGCCCCACAAAAATATACCACACAGTGTTTAGAAAAAATATAGAATATTTATCTGGATAAATGCAGGTCAAAACGATTAAAATGCAATAAGTATATGTTGAGATATCACTGAAAAGTGATATAAAGTGTCTTATGTCTTTTTAAAAGCAAACAAAGTCTCTTTCAAGCACAAAGTACCTGGTTCACATGAAAAATCTCCACAAAGAACCGCAGAGGAGGAGATACGTGGAGACAAAGGGGTGGGTGTCGATTGTGGGGTTTTCAGATGCCCCGGGGATGGTGCGTGGATCTCCTGCACTGGCAGGACAAAGTCACAGGAGCTTCGTCGATCCGGTGGGTGTTGCGTCAAATTTTCTACAACCCGGCAGGCGCAGCATCAATTCCTCTTTAGAAGTCGGGCTGCATCGTTCCAGGCCCTGCTTCGAATTTCTGGTCGCTACGCTGGTGCTGCGTCGATCTTCTCATTGCGAAGTCAGGCTGCATCATTCCGTTTCGGCGTGAGGTGAAATTTTCACCACGGTGCCGCCTGTGCATCATTTCTTGCAGTCTGTGCATTGAATTTTGCTGCGCAAAGAGTCCTTCTTGAAAAGATGAAGTCTTTCTGGTCCTGAGACTTCAGGGTTCAGGAGGCAAGCTCTATACAAGCCGTTGGAGAGCACTTCTTCACCACAGCCAGAGAGCAGCAAGGCAGCAGGGCAACAGCAAGAGGCAGCAGTCCTTCACAGAAATCAGTCAGGTGAGTCCTTTGGGCAGCCAGGCAGTTCCTCTTGGCAGGATGCAGGTTCTGGTTACACGTTTCTTCTCCAGGAAGTGTCTGAGTTGGCAGGGGCAGAAGCCCTGATTATGTACCCAAATGTGCCTCTGAAGTGGGGGAGACTTCAAAGAGTGGCTTAAAAGTGCACCAGGTCCCTTTTCAGTTCAATTCTGTTTGCAAGGGTCCCAGTATGGGGTGTGGTAGTCCTTTGTGTGAGAGCAGGCTCTCCACCCTCCCAGCCCAGGAAGTCCCATTCAAAATGCAGATGTATGCAAGTGAGGCTGAGTATCCTGTGTTTGGGGTGTGTCTGAGTGAATGCACAAGGACCTGTCAGCTAATCCCAGCCAGACGTGGATTGTAAGGCACAGAAAGATTTAAGTGCACAGAAATGCTCACTTTCTACAAGTGGCATTTCTAAGATAGTAATATTAAATCCAACTTCACCAGTCAACAGGATTTTATATCACCATTCTGGCCATACTAAATATGACCTTTCTACTCCTTTCAGATCAACAGCTACCACTCAAACAATGTATAAGGGCTGTCCCAATGCCAGCCTATGAAGGGAGCAGGTCTCACAGAAGTGTAAAAACAAATTTAGAATTTTTACACTACCAGGACATGTAAACTACGTAAATACATGTCCTGCCTTCTGCCTGCACAGCACCTTGCTCTTTGGGTTACCTAGGGCATACCTTAGGGGTGTCTTATATGTAGAAAAAGGGGAGTCTTAGGCTTGGTAAGTACTTTTAAATGCCAAGTCGAATTGGCAATGAAACTGCACACACAGGTCTTGCAATGGCAGGTATGCGACAAGATTAGGGGACTCTTAAGATGGAGGCACAATCAGTGCTGCAGGTCCACTAGTAGCATTTAACCTACAAGCCGAGGGCACATAAAGTGCACTCTACTAGAGACTTAAATTAAATTGTCCAATTGGGTATGATCCAATTTTACCATGTTTAAAGGGAGAGAGCATATGCACTTTTGCACTGGTTAGAAGTGGTAAAGTGCGCAGAGTCTTAAAACCAGCAAAAACAGTGTCTAAAAAGTGGAGGGAGGCAGCAAAAAGTTAGGGGTGACCACCCTAAGGCTGTCAGGTCTCACAGAGGATGTTACCTATGTTACATCTTTCCTGTCCCACACATGTGTGACTGCCTATGCAGACCCTTACATATGTGGTATCATAGCTGCTGGTCCTGTCATCCTGTGTATGAGTTAAAATGGTGTGGATGTATGTATTGTTTACATGCCTTACAACTTTGTGCCTGATTCCATTTCATTTTCCCTCTTCAGGTCACAGTTGATTCCTGTATGCTCTGTTGCCATCGTGGACTCAGGAAATCATTACAATTTGGATTTACTTACACAAGTGCCTGGGTGTCCCACTTCATCTGTCACTTCAACATTGTTGTGGTGCTGACACGTTTATATATTTGATGCTTGAAAAACAGGATTGCCACGACATACAATGAAGAGACATGCACCATTGCATGTGTGAATTTGTGTTTATTGAGTGTATGACATCACAGTCCAGAGGAGTGGGATATTGGTGTGGGTGCTGATCAGAGAGGGTGGTACAGCTCTTTCTCTCACAGGTCCTGTATCCATTTGCCCGGTATGCTGTGTACTTGGTATTGGACAGCCAACAGGGTGTAACAGTGGCACACAAGGGTGACAGTTCAGAAGAAGGATTACTTCCTGGGGGGAGCTCAATTCCAGTAGCAGGTGCTGATGTTGTCGCCAGTGGTGTTGCCTGACTACAGGATGGGGACTGCTGTTGGGTTGAGGATGTCTGCAGGATGTTATTCAAATTCCTTGAACTCCCCTAATATGGAGACCATGGTGGCAGTGAGTGCCTGCCACTGCTGCATGGCCTCCTGTTGGTATTCACCCTGCAGCCTTTGCGTGTCCTGAAAGGTGGTATCTTGACCTGGGTTTGCTGGTAGGCTCCCAGGACTCTGGAGATAACCTCCTGGCCAGTTGTGTCCTGTACCAGCCTCGTCCCTTGGCCCACGATTGCCCTCCCACTTGCCCTTGCCCACTGTGTCTGTGCCCCTGGTGCAGTGTGCCCCCTCCTACTGACACCAGGACTGTCATTGTTTTGGGTTTGAACCGTTGACTCCTGTCCCTGTCCTGTGGGGCCCACTGTTGTTTGATGTGACCTTGGGATGCAGGTATTGGAAGGTGGGCTCTGCTGTACATTAACTACCACAGGGGAGGTGGTTTCAGTTGTGGGCGAGGTGATGCTGGTGGTGGTGGACTGACCACTCATGCCTGATGGGCCAGGTTTGTAGTCCATATCCATACTTCCAGGGGAACCTGCTTCTAAGCCTGCACCTTCGGTCACTGGGCTCCTATACTGTGTGGCAGTACTTGGGAGACCTTTATAATGAGAGGTATTTTGTTAGATGATGGTATTGTAGCAGTGACACACATGATTGTATGCCATCATTGACTGGATTTGCAGGGCAGTAATGGCATTGACAGTTAGCGTTCCACTGCTTGGGTTCCCATCAGTGGAATGTTACAATGGGCCTATTTTGGAGGATAGTTCATGTTTGCCTTGCTACTGTCATTGCCATGTACTAATGTGTATTCCTAATACTTATTGGTGATGGGGAGTGACATGATTGAAGGTGCAATTGCAGTGATGTGATGTGGATGTAGCAGTCATTCAAGGGTAGGGAGTGTTGCATAGTGGTAGATATGGTACTTGCTGCAGTGTGGGGTATCCATGCACTAGGTGGGCCTGTGAGTGAATGGTGTCAGTAGGGTGCTGCAGCAAGCAAGGGTGGGTATTGGGTCATTGGTGGGTTTGTGCATGTTAGGGTGGTGTGAGGGGGTGAGAGGGTGGTGGGGGTACATGCTGTGCACGGGGACATGTTGGCAGGGAGTACTGGCTGTAGACTTACCAGTGTCCAGTCCAGTAGGTATTCCTGTCAGCCCTTCTGGATGTAGTATGGCCAGGACCTTCTCCTCCCATGGTGACATTTCTGGGGGGTCCGATGGGGGACCACCAGCTGTCCTCATTATGGCGATTTGGTGCCTGGAAGCCATTGTCTGTGCCTTCCCCCTAAGGACATTCCACCTCTTCTTAATGTCCTCCCTTGTGCATGGATGGCTCCCCACGGCATTCACCCTGATGACTATCCTCTGCCATAGGTCGTTCTTCCAGGCTATGGATGTCTTCTGGACCTGTGCTCCAAACAGTCGCACCTCCACTCTGAGGATTTCCTCAACCATTACCCTGAGCTCCTCTTCTGTTAATCGTGGGTTTTTTGGTGGTACCTTGGTGGTTGTGTGGTGGGTGAGGGTGTTTGTTATGCAGGGATTCTGGGTGTGCTGTTTGTTGATGTGGGTTTGTGTGGTGGTATGTGTGTGTGCTCTGGTATGTTTGTGTGCAGGGGTGTGTTGTGTGATGCGTGTTCAGTGTGATGGTGCCTGTGGTATCTAGGTGCAGTGCCTCCTTTCAGTGTGCTCTTGCCTTGCTCTGTCAGAGTTTCTAGTTGCAAAGGGTTCTGGGTATGTGTAGGGGTGTGTTTTGTGGTGCTATGGACAGGTGTGTGTATGTGCCGCAGTTGTTGGGTAATGGTATTGTCCATTGTGGTGCAGTGTTCTGGTGGTGGTACATTTTTTCCCTACAGCAGTTCTGTCCGCCAATGAATTTCCGCTGTGTTGGCTCCGCGGTGCTGATTTGTGAATCTTTATTTGGTGGGCAGGATATTCTCGGTGTGGCGGTGCTGGTGGTGCAGCTGCCTCCTTTACCTCGTCGTTTCGGCTGACGGTGTCATTTTTTTTGTGTATTTTGGGTGGTGTTTTCTGGGTGACTCGTAATACGGCAGTCTTCACTCCGCCACCACTGGCGATCTTTCGGCGGCCGATTGCAAGGTGATCTTCGGTGATGACCACCAAACCAGGAATGACCACCTGAGTCTCTAGACCATCTTTAAGAATAGTATTCCACTCAGAGACTGTAAATGTACAATTATCATATCCAGCCTTTTTTGAGTACTACCCAGCAAAGCCAGTAGATAAAGGAGTAATTTCTTCTTTTTACACTTTGTGTTTCTTGCTAACTACAAATACTCAGTTTACTTTCATGTATTACACTTTTTACTCAGTTAAGCACTGCACTGGTCACACAGTTTACATGTGTGCAGTATCTCTCAATGTAACTTTTTGATTACAATCAAAATGTTTTCTGTGTTCTGGGCTAGTTAAACACGTTTTCTTTGAATTTAATAGTTAAAGGTTTATGCCTACAATCATATGGCATAGCTACTAATTATAATGCTGGGATTGGCAGAACTGAAGTCATTCTTTCTATCATAATTAATCATAATTATTGGAAAATTTCTCATGAGTATGCATATTTGTGTGAGAAACATAATACAATATTTAGTGCTATTTTCTTATTGCAAAATGCACCCTAGCATCCAAAATCAGCCTGAGGATGCATCTTGGGCTAAGGAAATAGCATTAAAGGCTACAGGCAGCAGCAGGCAGCAGTCTTTCACTCTCTCTTGGGGACAGATTAAAGAAACGTGGAGCTGCATCCAATGCAGCGTCACTTTTCTTGTGCCCCTTAGTGCCCCCCGTAATGCCACTATGTGTGTGCCGTATTTAAGATAGAGCACACCATGGCGCTAGTTAAGGACTAGCATCAAAAGTTCTCACTCTAGTTTGGCACTTTGCATGATGAACGTCAAACCTTATGATGCTAATACTGCAAAGCAACTAGAGGCTTATTATAAATAATGGTGTGCCTCCTTTTAACGCCTGCTCTGTGCAGGCATTAAAAATGCCACAATAAATGGCGCTAAGAATTCTTTTAGATTTCTTTCACCATTTCTTCTAACCCCTTAATGGGAGAATGCCCCCTTTGCATACATTATGCCTGGTGCAGACATAGTGCGTGCATTGCGCCACTTTGTAAATATGGTGCATAAAAAAATGACGCTAATGTGGTGCAAGGAGGTGCTAGGCTCTCTTAAATCTGGGCCTAAGTTTATTGTTTCTGTGGACCTGCAGCAGGATTTTGCCCCTAAATTACTCAATATGGCATAATTGCATAATTTCAGTAATTTCACACCACCAGAGTAATGTGTAAATACCGAAATTACTTTGATTTCTCTGGCATAATCACATTTTCTCCCAGCCTTAATAAGTGTTGGTGTGACTTTGCACCACATGAGTTTCTGCACAAAGAATTGGTGAATAGCCATCAGGGTTTTGCACAAAATGAAGATCTTCAAATGCAATTAAGATTGTACAAACTCTCTTTTTCTTTTAATTGTTTTTACTTGCAAAGAACAAGGAGGGGGCCTCCCTCCAGACTCACTAAGTCCAGGTTCAGTGCTGAGGGGGGCTCCTAGAGCTTAGGTCCCCCCTTCCCCACTGGGTCTGCGTGGGCCTTTGTTACACCCTTGCAACAACTTAGGTTTCAAAGGACCAGCCCCTCAGCCGGATAGACTCCTTCTTCACAGGAATCATACCTTGTCAGACTACCACTCTAACATTGAGATTCAAGACCCTGATGTGGGTCCTCAAGGATCATCTCTTTGTCCCACCCTGTACAACATCTACATGATTTCACTCACTAACACTATCAGATCCCAAGGCATAAGCAGTATATCCTACCCTGACAACATCAAACTCATTCTACCCTTGACCAACAAGACAACCACCACCAGAACCAGCTCCACCCCCTGCATGATCAAGGTAATAGAATGGATGAGAACCAGCAGCCTGAAGCTCAGCTCCAACAAGATAGAAGTTCTCGTCTTCAGAAACAAGAACTCTCCCTGAGACTCCACCTGGTAGTCTTCAGAGCTAGGACCCACACCTGTCCCCACCGACATCACCAGAAACCTAGGAATCATCCTGGTTGATAAACTTAACATTTTAGCGCAAATCAATGCAAAATGGATGCCCCAGAACACCGGATGCAGCATCACACAAGCACTCATCACAATTAGACTCCATTACTGCAACACACAGTATGGTGGGATCTCTAAATAGCTCCTACACGGCCCATCCGGAATACTGAAACAAGATTCATCCTCAATGTTGGACGTTTTTGCTTATGCAGGGTCATCCCCAATCGTTTTGCCTCATGCCTCCTATTTTATTTGACCTGTTGTTGTTGGCTTTTGAACTCTGAGCACTTTACCATTGCTAACCAGTGCTAAAGTGCATATGTTCTCTGTGTAAATTGTATGGGTAATTGGTTTATCCATGACTGGCATATTTGATTTACTAGTAAGTCCCTAGTAAGGTGCATTAGAGGTGCCAGGGCCTGTAAATCAAATGCTACTAGTGGGCCTGCAGCACTGGTTGTGACACCCACATAAGTAGCTCTGTAATCATGTCTCAGACCTGCCACTGCAGTGTCTGTGTGTGCAGTTTTAACTGTAAATTCGACTTGGCAAGTGTACCCACTTGCCAGGCCTAAACCTTCCCTTTTCATATATGTAAGGCACCCCTAAGGTAGGCCCTAGGTAGCCCCAAGGGCAGGGTGCAGTGTATGGTTCAGGTAGGACATATAGTAATGTGTTTTATATGTCCTGACCGTCAAAATATTGCTAAATTTGTTTTTCACTTTTGCAAGGCCTGTCCCTCTCATGGGGGCTACCTTTAAATCTGATTAAAGTGTAGATTCCCTTTGGGAGCGGATGGACATGTGGAGTTTGGGGTCTCTGAGCTCACAATTTAAAAATACATCTTTTAGTAAAGTTGATTTTAAGATTGTGTGTTTGAAAATGCCACTTTTAGAAAGTAAGCATTTTCTTTCTTATACCATTTCTGTGACTCTGCCTGTTTATGGATTCCCTGTCTGGGTCAGTTTGACAGTTGGGCTGGTTGCACCTCACACTAGACAGTGACACAAAGGGAGCTAGGGTGTAGTCTGCGTTTTCTGATGAGCCACCTCTGCCAGGAGGGAGGAGAGGAGTAGTCATTTACACCTGAAAGGGCTGTGCCTGTCCTCAAACAATGCAGTCTCCGACCTTCTGGTGAGTGTCTGGGGCCTGGCCTGGGCAAGGCAGGATTTCACATTCAAAAGAGACTTTACTTTGAAGTAGGCCTACTGCAAAGGAGAAATTGGGTATAAGAAGGACACCCAAAACCACAGACTTTAGAACACTTCTGGAAAACAAGAGGAACCTCTGCCTGGAGAAGAGCTGAGGAAGAAGAGCTGCCCTGCCTGTGCTTTGTGGAGCTATCCTGCAGTTGCTGCTTCTGCTAGAGTAAGAGGGTAAAGGCTGGACTTTGTGTGCCTTCCATCTTGAGAAGAAATTTCCAAGGGCTTGATTTAGAGCTTGCCTCCTGTTGTTTGAAGCCTCAGGAACAGCAAAGACTTTTCTCTGGCAGCACCTGGAGCCTCTGGAGAGACTCCTGCCCTGACAAGTGGTGCGCTATCCAGTTCCTGGGCCCTTGGAAGGAAAAACTGGTGAAAATCCAAGGAAATCGACTTTGGACGACTCCGGACCGATGCCGCTGCTGAATCCGGTGACGCCGCCTGCAACCGACTCTGTGATCTTTGCTGGAGCACGACTACCTTCGCAGGCCCGACACTGCTGCAGCCCCGCCAAAGTCCGCGACTCTGTGGAAGTCGCTGCACCACATCATGACCGACGCCGCTCGAAGTGTGCGGATTCAACGTTTCACACAGACGCTGCGATCCCCGATTTTGCGCATCAGCTTGTTTCCATTCTTCACCAAGGTACTGTACCTGGGGGTCTGCGCGACTCCGTGGCTGGCGCCGTTGGTGTCGGATTATTGGGAATTACTCTGTCACGATGCTGTGTTAACACCTCATCGAAGCATTTTGTGTTTCTAAGTGCTATTTTTGAGTTTAAGCTTTAAAAATTCCAAGTTGACTTGTGTATGTCGGATTTTTGTCGTTTTGGTCTTGTTTTGTTGAGATAAATATTTCCTATTTTTCTAACCTGGTGTTGTGTCATTTTGTAGTGTTTTCATTAAGTTACTGTGTGTGTTGGTACAAATACTTTACACCTAGCACTCTGAAGTTAAGCCTACTACTCTGCAAAGCTACCAAGGGGATAAGCAGGTGTTAGCTGAGGGTGATTCTCTTTTACCCTGACTAGAGTGAGGGTCCTTGCTTGAACAGGGGGTAATCTGACTGTCAACCAAAGTCCCCATTTCTAACATTGGCGGCAGCGGTAGGATTTGGACTTGTATTTGTACTTGACATACAGTGATTAAGTGTACATTACTCTTTGAGTTCAGACCACTACGTGACCACATACTACTCGTCTTGTGATTCTGCTTTTTGTTCTCTGATGTCCTCCTGGAAATATTGCTAATATTTTGGGGCTCTGGTTTATGGTTGTGTAGCCTTTGCAAAATGGAAGTCAATTTCTGGCACCTATTTATGTATAAAAAGTGGCAGCTTAAAGCATTTTGCATGGAAAGGGACTGGCTGTGAACAAGAAATCCAGAAGGGAGGATCTTGAGTCAGCCCTGTTTCAGTATGAGTTGAAACGTTGTCAGGCAACACCACCAAATGAGTCTGAGGAGGAGAACTACTTTGAGGAGGAGGACTACTCTGAGGAGGAGGGCAGTGGCCCTGAAGAGGGAACAGAAAGAGATGATTGGCTCCTAGCTCGAATCTGGAGTCTGGAAGAGCTAGAAGCAGAGCCATGAGGGCTGACTCCAGTTCAGATGGTGGCAGCAAAAATCTTATATCCAGTGCTGCTGAAGAAGTGCACATGTCCAGATATGTGGTGCCCTATTTGAAGGAGGGAGTTAACACACACCAGGAGGTTCAGGGGTATGAGGTAGCTCCAGTGATGCACAGGGTCCCTGAGGTGGATTGGGGAACTTGCATGGGGAGTCATATTCCTACTAGTGGGAGGAATACTCTACTGACTCTAGGTGAGAGTGACAGGGAAAGGTGTTCCCCCCAGGTAGAAGTCCCGGTTATGGAGTGTGAAGACAACCCAGAAGAGTGTAGGTTGAGTGTCAGGGACAGTCAGGTACTGTCCCACCAGTCTCAGGAGGGTGATGTGGGGTGCTTTTTCAAAGCAGAGTCAGTGGATGGTTTGGTGAAGGGTACTTTGGTTAATTCATGTGAGGGGCTAAGGAATGTAATTGCTGGAGAGCATATGTCCAGTCCTTATTTTCCAGAGCTACGCCAACACCAGATGGAGTGTGAGTTCTCTGACCCCAGGGAACGTACACTGGAAGCAGATGTCTGTGTGAGTACCAGAGAGGCTGAAGAGGCACCCCCTGGTGAGTGTCTGGGGCCTGGCCTGGGCAAGGCAGGATTTCACAATCAAAAGAGACTTTACTTTGAAGTAGGCCTACTTCAAAGGAGAAATTGAGTACAAGAAGGGCACCCAAAACCTCAGACTTTAGAACACTTCTGGAACCCAAGAGGAACCTCTGCCTGGAGAAGAGCTGAAGAGCTGAGGAAGAAGAGCTGCCCTGCCTGTGACTGTGCTTTGTGGAGCTATCCTGCAGTTGATGCTTCTGCCACAGTAAGAGGGCAAAGACTGGATTTTGTGTGCCTTTCATCTTGAGAAGAAATCTCCAAGGGCTTGATTTAGAGCTCTGCCACCACCTGGAGCCTCTGAAGAGACTCCTGCCTTGACAAGTGGTGCCCTATCCAGTTCCTGGGCCCGTGAAAGGAAAAACTGGTGAAAATCCAAAGAAATCAACTTCGGACGACTCCGGACCGATGCCGCTGCTGAATCCGGTGACACCGCCTGCAATCGACTCTGTGATATTTGCTGGAATGTGACGACCTTCGCAGGCCCGACACAGTTGCAGCCCCGCCGAAGTCCACGACTCTGTGGAAGTCGGCGCACCACGTCGTGACCGACGCCGCTCGAAGTGTGCGGATTCAGTGTTTCGCACAAACACCGCGATCCCTGACTTCGCGCATCGGCTTGTTTCCATTCTTCACCAAGGTACTGTACCTGGGGGTCTGCGTGACTCCGTAGCAGGCGCCGCTGGTGTCGGTTTATTGGGAACGACTCCGTCACGACGCCGTGTTAACACCTCATCAAAGCATTTTGTGTTTCTACGCAATATTTATGAGTTTAATTTTTAAAAATTCCTAACTTGACTTGTGTATGTTGGATTTTGTTGTTTTGGTCTTGCTTTGTTGAGATAAATATTTCCTATTTTTCTAACCTGGTGTTGTGTCATTTTGTAGTGTTTTCATTAAGTTACTGTGTGTGTTGGTACAAATACTTTACACCTAGCACTCTGAAGTTAAGCCTACTGCTCTGCCAAGCTACCAAAGGGGTAAGCAGGTGTTAGCTGAGGGTGCTTCTCTTTTACCCTGACTAGATTGAGAGTCCTTGCTTGAACAGGGGGTAACCTGACTGTCAACCAAAGACCCCATTTCTAACTCTCAACCTCCCAGATATCACCACACCCCAGAGAGTTACACTCGATTTCCATACCAAATTCAAACTCCTCAACTGCACATACAAAGCACTGCAGAACATTAGACCAGCCACCATGAACCACCTCGTGCACTTTCACCGGATGACAAGACACCAACCATCACTCATACTCTCCAAGTCAAGTCAAGTCAAAATAACTTTATTTCGTCTGGAAGCCATAAAAGTAGACAATACAAAACATAACATGATTGTGCAACATGTCAGTTGATGACACAGTTTACTTTGGGAATCCTGAAAAATACACGGATATAAACTATTTTTAAAATTTTAACGTCCCAAAAGGTATAAAAATATTAGGTCATTGTAATTTGACTCCAATCAATTAAAACTTATCAAACTAAATAAATATAATCTAAAACCGAATTATTAAAAACACGTGCTTATAACAATTCTCTAGTTCATATCTCTCCTATGTTCTACAAGTACCTCACCGCTGAGGAACCAGTTTTATCATTTATCTCAGTTGTCTGGTATAAAGGGAGGAAATTCCATAGTTTACTTTAAGAGCCATAGAAAAATAATGGGATCACAAAGTTGTAAAAAAACAGAGCAAATCATCATTATTCTTAAAATCTGAAGATCCCAAACATTGTGTCTTTAGCTTCAGCCAGTTAAGACCTGTTATGTAAAATAAGTATAATCTAAAACCAACGTGTTAAAAATACATATTTATAATAATTCTCTTGTTCTTATGGCCCATGCACTTCGCAAATATCTCGCAACAGTAAAAACTATTTTATCATTTGTGTCAGTTGTTAGAAATCGTAATGCTGTATTCCATTCCCTTATCCCAACTGCCCTACATAACGGAGCAATCCACTTTTTCCTAGGTACCAGATATCTAGGGCAGAAAAACATAAAGTGCGCGAGTGACTCTTTTGTCTTTTGACAATGATGGCAGTATATTAAATTGCAGTCCTCCGATCTCCATTGCGCTGTAAATGTCTTGAGCGGGAGGGTCCCTAGTCTAAACTTGATGAATAGTGTTTTAGTATAGGGTGGATTTACATTATCCATATAGGCCTCAAATTTGGGGCTGCATTTATGGTCTAAAAACTGTAGAGTCAGACTGCCATGATTTTTTAACCAAATTTGGGCCAAAATGTTCTCCCAATAGCACCTTTTTACACGCTCCTTTGTTTCCTTGGTCAAATTGTGAGGAGCACTCCACACCTCCTCCATCTTAAGGAATTTACACGTATCTCTAATGTGTCTGAACCAAGGGATCTTTAATACGCTATCACTTACGAGAAATTCATCTAGTGCTATTTGGAGGGTGGACCGATATTCTGAGGTCCAAAGACGAATCCAATACATTAGTGGTCTTAGTGCAATTTCATTATGTATTTCATTTAGGGCTAAGTCAAATCTAAGCGGGGTGAGAGGGGTGCTCATCGGCAACTTCAGGAAGTTTCGTATAAAGCGGTTTTCTACCGTGGTCAGACACCTAGAATTAGTATGTCCCCAAAGCTCAGCACCATAAATTGAGGCTGCTACTGCCACTGCTTTGTAAACGGTGATGGCAGGTGTTATCTCCCCTTCCAAAGTATTGGCTATTTTCCTCGCTATCACTGTTGACCTTTGCATAAGTACTGTCAGACTCTTCCTGTTCTGTGCCGACCAACGTTGGTCGTCACTTAGCCTAATCCCCAAATAATCAAATTGGCTGACTCTCTCCACTGGTTGGCCTGCTATCATCATTTTTCCCCTAAATTGTTTATGCGGGTTAAAAGCCATGAACTTTGATTTTGTTGGGTTAATTTCAAAAATTATAAAAGGTGTCCAATTCATTTTGTAAGCCCATGGGTGTTCTTGAAATTAATAAAGTATCATCGGCGAACATTAAAATGGGAACGGGGGCTCCAGCTAACCTTGGGGCATCATGATTACAATGTAGCAATTGGTCCGCAGCACCATTGATGTAAAGGTTAAACAGTGTAGGTGCCAAAATGCACCCCTGCCTAACCCCTCTATCAACAGGTATAGCTTCTGTTAGATCGCCGCTTTCTGACCAGCGCACGTGAGCATAAGTCCCTTCATGTAGATATCTAATCAGTCTTAGTAGTTCACTATTGGGTTGATAACTCTCCATGACTTTCCATAATATATCCCGAGGTACCATGTCAAAGGCAGCTTTTAAATCGATAAAAGCTACATACAAATGGCTTTTATTAAGTGACAGGTATTTCCAGCAAAGAAGGTTAAACCTAAATGCCTGGTCTATTGTACTCAACCCTCTTCTGAAGCCTGCCTGAGAATCGGAGAGAATTTGAAAATCCTCTATCCATGTCTGTAATCTATTCAGTACCTGCTTAGTGAATATCTTTTGGCTAACGTCAATAAGACTGATAGGCCTATAGTTGATAGGTTGTTCCCTTGGCCCTTTCTTATAAATAGGGACTATAATTGCTCCTTGCCACGTAGTAGAAAGTCCTCCCCCCCTCAGTATCTCATTACTAAGCGCATTTAGATACAGTGACCATGTTATCGGTCGGGAGAGATATAAATCCCCTGGAATACCATCAAGACCAGGGGCCTTCCCTTTACGTATTGATTGGAGAGCCTCTGTTGTTTCTTTTAGGGAAAAAAGGTCCAGGTCAAATTTGGGTGGTGTTGTACTCCCCCACGTTAAGGTATTGGCAAAAAAGTCACTTGTGCACTCACCCCATATTCACTAAAGCAGAACTGGAGGTTGCTCATTTAGTTACATTGCACCCAAATTCTGGACCACCTCCCTCAACATAACAGAACTTCATCATCACTTCTAACTCTGTGGAGCCCAGTACCTACACAACTGCTCAAGTGCCTAGATACCCTCACAGGTGATTAGTATGCTGCTCAAATTCACATAACATAAAACGTTGGCTAATATCATGACAAGCATGGAATGAAACAGGTTGTTTTTGTGTGCCTACTTACTGGTTTGGCAAAGTGCACTGATTCTGTGCTTTTCACTTTTCCTGTTATTTATACTTTCCATGGAATTTCATCAGTGGCTTCTAAATGTTGGCTGACTATAGTTAGTTCAAAGCTAGTAGTTTGCAGGTAAAAACGTAAAAAAGAATTAAATGAAGTAATTGAAATCTTGCTGATAAAACGATTTTCAAGATTACTTGTGTACAAAACTTCATACAAAGGCTGTTGGAAGGGGTAATACACCAATAAATATTATGACATAATATAAACTAAAGGAGAACTGAATTGGAACTTTGGGTCAGATGGTGGAAAGGACTACATATTTTAAAGTGGCAAACTCAACAGATATTGGTAGACTTTTTCTTATGGCAAACTATGCATTCTCCAAAGTTAAAATTGGGATTAAGGGTGATTAAAATTAGAAAAACTAAATATTTAATCCTTAAATGTAAGAGGATCTGCACTAAGCAAATGATTATAGCGGAAAGAGAACTCTCCCCAGTCACATAGGTAATTATGCTAAATGAGATCACAACAGTTAATGCTTTGAAACACTTTACTGCAGAACTATATGTGGTTATCGAAATCTGTAGTCAATTGGGAGTCTCCACAGGTTTTCCCAAACAAAAGGTTAAATCAGTTCTACAAGGTTTTGTTTGAAAAAAGAAACACTTATGGCAACGGCCTCATAAGTTGGAGATTGTATTATCAACCCTAGGACAGCGACATATCAGAGGCATAATGAAGAATTGAGATTGAGCAATTCGGCAGGACCAGATACAATAAGTTATAATATATATAAACACGAGAGATGAGCTAAAATTTTGATGATCCTGACTGGCTTCATTGGAAAAGTTTGCCAGCCTCATGGCATGAGGTTATAACAATTTTTGCTTGTTGTTAAAACAAGCCTCTGCAAAGCCAATAGGTGTTGACTTTTGCCCCAGATTTACTCAGGGTCGTGCGGGTGCTTGTTAGAAGTTGCATCTGCACACATCGGCCAAGACACATTTGAAGCACTTGACAGGCAATCTTAGAATAGGTTTTCTATTAAAGCAAACCAATTCCAAGATAGTCACCGATGCGTATACTTGTATCCTGATGCGTGTCACAGGTGTTTTGAAACATGCACCATCACACCTGCTTGTGCTTGCATCATAACACATGGTGATCATTTTTAATTAACTGTTCAAACCTCATTGATGGCCATGTTAGGTTGGTTTATTAAATGTGAAAAAAGCACAACCAGGAATGTGAGATGGCCAGCAGCACTTTGCAGCTTGAAGGCCCTCAGAACTAAAAAAGAAAAACAAAAGGTAGGAAAATGGGCGTGAGATAGGCAGCATTCGGACAGGGGAGGTTGGTGAAAGGAGAACACAGTGGGCATGTGAGAAAGAAAGTAAGCATGTTGGTAGCACTTTGAAAAATAAAAATGAAAAATAACAAAGCTAGCAGATTAGGGAGCAAGTTGGGAGCATTTGGGAGAGGAAGACGAGAGAAAGAGTGCAGGAAAATAAAGAGGAAAATTAAGAGGAGAAAGGAAGGAAAGAGTCCACTCAAGTATGTCACAGAAGGATATGATTTATCCTATGAGGACTATGGGAGACCAGCTGCTCTTGAGTAGGACAAACACAAGTGAAATGAGGAGGAAACACCCTAACTCAAGAGTTGAAAGCTGAGATAGACAACAAAGCCATCTAATCATGAGCAAAATCGCACCAGCGACAGTAAGCACCATATAAATGCAACAACAATACAGTGCAATATCAGGTGCTGACCCAAAGCCACTGTAGTTAACGCTATCTACTAGAAGGAAACGGTTCTGCACACAGGCAGTTAACTTCCTGCAGCCAACAACAACAAAAAAGAATCAAACGCAAGCCAACATTTTGTAGGCAGCACTAGGTTTAACTGATTAATATAGAAAGTAAACAATACTCAGCTAATAACTATAATTTTACTGACAGTCAACTTGATAAATGGTTGATGATATGAACATTTAAGCTATAATTAATAAAATAACAAACGTGCAAATTAGTTTCAAGCAAAGTAGTACTGAGCCTCAAATCCAGAACTGTACATTGGGAAATAAAAAATCTCAGGACACAGTAGTCTGTCATCTTGTTCTGCTGTGACATGTGACACAAGGTGGACTATGTTTGAAGAGGCAAAGTAATGCAATGATGGTAGACAGGTAAGGATAAATGTGAAGAGAAAGTATTTACATTTGAATAGAGCATTGGAAGGGGAAACCAAAAAACTGTAAAACTGCCACACCTGAAATATATTTTTGACAGGAAATCATAATTCCAGTACCAGCTGGTCTGGCCCAATCTGACAAGTCACATCTCCTCTGAACAAGAACAAAGTCGAGTACGGACCAATTTCATCCTTGTTGGTCCTCATAACCTAGGTGCAGCTCTGGTTCTAAGGCACAGTGACGACATGTCCAATGTCAGGACATACCTATCACAACTGTAGCATTTCACTGAGAAAAATTGATGAGTGCAATATTTAAATTATTCTGGTGAAAATTCTGGACTGGATTAATTTCCATCATAATTATGTTCACAGTACCGCTCCAGACAGGGACAAATGTTTTATGAGCTAGCTTTGGTCCTCCTCCAATATGAAGAGTTCCGCGTAGGTTGCTAGGCCACATACCTTCTGAAAGGAAAGACACAATCCTAACTTGGCCAACCAGTTTCTACTTCGCTGAACTTCATCAATGAGGTGTAGCTTGAGTCTGTGAAACAGTGAGCACAGGACCCATACATCTATACCTGTCATTGTGGCAGAGTAACTTGTCAATGATTTTTCTTTGAATTGAATGTTTCTGGACTTCACTCTTGCTCCTGACTTTGCAATACATGAACACTCTTGTTCGCCTGAACTATGGCCAATACTACTGATAGCCTGTGCAACAGATGACCATGTTTTAACTCCCACATGCAATATGCCTTGCTGACCCTTACCACGCACGGCTGTGAGGTAGTTAAGATCAACTAGATGGCAATTCAGTAAATGGCTAGAGTTAGCTCCCTTTTCAGTATTGCATCCACCATTCAGATGTGTGCTGCTCAAAAGGAGTAATTTCAACCCATTGTAGGTACTCTAAATTTAAGAACCTTTGTGCATGATGGTAGAGCACCAGACACACCTATTGGGTATTGCTGGCACCTGAGTGTCAGCCTATGATGGATACTGAAATACCCAGTTGGCAGATATAATATTCTCAGATTACATACCAGTTGCGGAACAGATGGATTTTTAGTGATGGTGCTGCTTATCAGCTCTAACACACTCAGATAAGGTCTTTTTTGGATTTGCCCCACACTATCATGTAATTATTGGTTGCTCACAATGTTTTGGATGTGCACTAATAAAATATTATGGCCTGTATTTATACTTTTTGACGCTAAACTGCGCTAACGCAGTTTAGCGTCAAAAAGTTTAGCGCCGGCTAACGCCATTCTGAAGCGCCATGCGGGCGCCGTATTTATTGAATGGCGTTAGCCGGCGCTAGCAGACCGGCGCTGCCTGGTGTGCGTGGAAAAAAACCACGTACACCAGGCAGCGCCGGCGTTGGGGAAAATGGCGTTAGGGCGTCTTAAAATGGTGCAAGTCAGGTTGACGCAAAAAAATCGCCTCCACCCGATTTGCGCCATTTTTAACGACGCCCAGACGCAATTTACATGACTCCTGTCTTAGTAAAGACAGGAGTCATGCCCCCTTGCCCAATGGCCATGCCCAGGGGACTTCTGTCCCCTGGGCATGGTCATTGGGCATTGAGGCATGTAGGGGGGCACAAATCAGGCCCCCCTATGCCAAAAAAAAATAAAAGAAATATAAAAAATTATACTTACCTGAACTTACCTGAATGTCCCTGGGATGGGTCCCTCCATCCTTGGGTGTACTCCTGGGGTGGGCAAGGATGGCAGGGGGGTTCCTGGGGGCATGGGAGGGCAGCTGTGGGCTCATTTTTAGCCCACAGGTCCCTTAACGCCTGCCCTGACCCAGGCGTTAAAAAGAGGCGCAAATGCGGGGTTTTTTGACCCGCCCACTCCCGGGCGTGATTTTCGCCCGGGAGTATAAGTACGACGCATTTGTGTTGCAGTCATTTTTTTGGACGGGAACGCCTACCTTGCATCTCATTAACGCAAGGAAGGCGTTCACGCAAAAAAATGACGCTCTTTCCTCATACTTTGGCGCTAGACGCGTCTAACGCCAAAGTATAAATATGGCGTTAAAAAAACGACGCAAATTTGGCACAAACGGAGTATAAATATGCCCCTATTTGTGCTAATTATGACCCCACAAATAGGTTCTGGAGAGCCAAAACATGTATTGAACTGTCTGCCACAACGCAGTTCATCGACTTGTGTTGATTGAAATAGCAGAGATTTTATTTAAGCTGTCTAAAACACTTTATCAAGTAATGTTGATGAGATTTACCATCTCCCAGTAACCTAGTTTTTTTCATGTTTTGTAACTTTCAGTTTTTGTGAAGTACATCAGCAGTCATTCCCATGTTTTCTTTGACTTGTTAACCATAAAAGGGAAACATCAATTACTTTGTACTAAGTTGAAATGGATTTCTTCATAAACATATTGTTTCCCTGTTCTTTTCATTTATTTTCCCCATTTTGCAATTCGTACCGGCTTGAGCTATTGGAACACTAGCAATGCTAACATATGCTGATTTCAAGAGAAAAATATTTACTCTAATGATTTACCAGTAGCAACCCAGTTCCATATAATAGACATTTTACCCGGGTGTGGCTTTTGAGTGCAGGGTCACCGTATATAGTTAAACAGACGTTTGGGATTATTAGATGGGTGCATTGGCATTCTCCTGGATATCTACAACTCCCATGATTTCCAAAACGTATTCCTTGGATTCTCTGTGAATCAAGGAAAGTCAGAAGCAAGTTCCAAAATGGTATTATCTTTCTGGGGCAGATGTTTTTTTTTATTTCACTGCTCCTGCATTGGTAATCAGTTCGTTAATAGGCAGACCGTAGAAAATTAATTCTCGAGTGACAAATATTTTGCACATCTCCAGCATCAATAAATATTTTGTTCATCTTTTAAAAAATATTAATCACCCAAGTTAGCATTAGACGCAATCAAATTGAATTGTACACACAAACTACGTGGCAGATGCACTTGATGTTCTTTGACTTTTGGTAATTCCTAGATAGTGGGCCATTCTTTGCGTCCTCCTAATGATGTTTACTGCTTTCATAGGCAGACTGCCTCACAAATCTGCTCCATCTTGAAGCTGGTTTTCGATTTATGCCTTTAGGGGCTTGCGTATTAAGTTGATTTACACACATTTAAATAATCATTATATTCAATAGTTTGAATTAAAAAAACTGAATTGTGTTGAAGCAAACCTTCCAATACTTAGGAAGAAACTTACAGCTCTGTTGTCAACAATGAGTGATAAATATGTACCATAGTACCTCACGCATAAAGTCATCTTGTTGTTGCAAAGCCTGCAAATTGCAAAAATACAGACTGCAATAGCAAAACACCTTTTTACAATCTATCAAGTCATTTTATAAGTTGGAAAAGGCCATTACAAATCTCAGATAGTAGAGGAAGTGAAAGGAGTGCTTCCCTCCTGCTATGTTGGAGTCACAATCAATTGTGTCAATGTTTTGTCACTGTAATTGTGGTTGCAAACCATTGACAGGTACCATCATTAGTGTTTGATTTGCAAAGGAAATTGGGCCCAAGGGACCAGCGTCTCCTTTTGGAATCATGTTGGGCAGCCTCAGGTAGAGCATGCATTGGTCGAGCAAACAATTTCTTACTCCCTGTACTGTGTTTTCAAATAGAAACATTATTTTTTAGAAATCAACACTGTCCATTTAATGGGCACAGGTTTATTTTGAGAAAAAGCTTTCCCATTTGGGAAAGCAAATGCCAGGATGGTGGTGACTATCCTTGCATTCACAACCATTTGCTGCTATTCACAAGGGGTTGCAAACTGCACCCATCCTAATCAGTATTCATTTGGTAGTTTGTTTTGCGACTCCTTCTGAATGAGCATTTTGCGACACAATCTACTACTTCACAGGCCACATAATAAAAATGACAAACAGGTTGTTAGAAACTGGGTCTCTAGTTGGCAGAGGTACCCTGCCAAGTAGGGACCACAATCCTAGTCAGGGCAAGTCAGTTACACACCATAAATGAACCTGTGCTCATCCTCTGGTAGCTTGGCACAGAGCATGCAGGCTTAACTTAAGAGAAAATGTAAAGTATTTGTGCAACACTTAATACAGTAAAGAGTGAAAAACCATACAAAAAGATACTGCACCTGGTTAGAAAAATAGAGCTTAATTTAATGAACAGAATAAGACCAAAACATAAAAAATCCAATAAGTATAATTCGAGATATGCATTTTTTAAAGATTGAAATTAAGTATAGTGATTAAAAGCATAAAGCTCTAACTGGGGCTATCTGGTCGCGCTAAAATGGGTAAAATCTGAAAAGTCAGGCCGACTGTGATGGGGCATGGGTTCGATACAGGGATGGGAGATTAACACAAGGAAGCGTTTCTGTTCCACTAAACGTTACATAAACCCAAAACCATAAAACCATGTGGCTATGCAAAGGCTGCAGCGAGGAAACAGTGGAGAGTGTACACTGAGGTATGCAGAAAATGGAAGAGAGCCTCTCTGATGGTATGACAGGAAAATATTGTTGTCAGAATATGATCTGACAAAAGTATTGTGTATTGAAATCTTTTGCAAAAATATTGCCCTACTGTAACGAAAAATAAAAAGCTATAGTGAATGGGGCAATGTTTATGAGATATTTATGTCAGATGATATTTGTGTATATGATACAACTACTATGATTACCATTAACCTCATGGGGCACAGTACTACCATGTGGCCTACAGGCACACAAGAGGAGATCTACTATGGGTACCCACCTCTCATGTACCTAAGCACTCCTCAAAGCACCTTTTAAATGGAAGAACCCTATGAGTCCAGAGGTCAGCCACATCTGTCAGAGGTAAAGTGGCTTCCCAAAGACCTCCAGTAAGAGTTCAAACATGTTCAGTTCAATTTACTATTATTTTATTTTTGAATTTCATTAACAGTGTTTACTCAAAGGTACACACTTGCACCATACAACTTGGTGCATGTGCGACACAACTCTTTAGGCAGATTTATGAAACTACATTAAGGTGGCCTTGTGAAGCTCCATAAAGCTAGAGTAATGCTACGCATCGCAGATCGCTGTGTTGCATTACACTGCCCTGGGAAGGCATTCCATTGGCGTTGAGTGGGTGTTCCCATGAAATTCCCACAGATGTTGATGCATTCCCTTATTTACCAGAACTGGTAAACCTGGAAATGCTCAAAATGCTTCCCCTTGCGAGGGGAGGCATAATGAGGAGAAATATCTGTATTTCTCCTTGTTATTTCCTCTCTCTATGTGTTCTGTATTTTACAGCACACATAGAAAGAGCAACACACAGAGAAAGAGGAATGAGCCTCAGGGGATTGTTTTGTGCAGGAAGCTGCTCCTTCCTACACAAAACACTAGCTCTCCTTACAACAGAGGCACTCTTGCACCATGGAGCAAGGGTGCCTATATTGGCACTAGACTGCCAAACGGCACCAGTGCAGGGAGAAAGGCAGGAATGCACTGTATTCTTTTAAATAAGTTGCATTCCTGCCCTCTCTGTCAAGCAGCAGCACAGCAAGGTGACTTGCTGCAATACACTGCATGATTTGCCCATTAGTATGGCCCTTAGGGTGTTATTGGCAAGAGGCCTGTTACACCCTTGCATTACTGTTATAGATACTTCAGTGGTGCAGGAGCCTCGATCATATCTACGAGGTGACACAAAGCCACCCTGTGTAGCTTTGTATGGCCTCATATATATGGAGTAAGGCAAGACAGTGGAAAGTGCTGCCTTGCCTTATTTTGACTAAAGAAGGCATTCCATGGGCATTGTGGTGGGTGTGTCCACACAACACCCATGGATTTTGACTCTATCTCAGATTTACAATGTCACATGAAACCTGGGGTCACACCAAAACCTCACACCTCCCCAAAGGAGGTGTAACGAGGAGAAATGTTTTAATTTCTCCTCGATTTTTTCTCTTTCCATGTGTAGTGCATTCTGCAAAAACATATAGAACAAGGAAAACACCTCCATGGAATCTTTAAGTCCCGGAAGGTGTTCCTTCCTGAAAAAAAAAACAATCCAGCCAACAACGCAGGCACCCTTGCAACATGGTGCAAGGGTGCCTGTGTTGGCGTTAGGCATCAAATTGTGCGTCTGCGCTGGCTGAAAGGACAGGAATGCACCATATCTTGTAAATAGCGTGCATTTCTGCCCTTTTGATTTGGTGTGGGGCAGCACAGCAAAAAGACTTGTGGTGCTGCCCCATACCTAATCTTTGTAAATGAGGTTCAGAGTTCACAGATGGAGTAGATTCTCTTGAGTATGGTTTTCGGTGAAATCATATATTCTTTCTTAAAAATGCTGGAGGAGTTGTTAGTTTTGGCTAACTTGGACATCTTTTATGAGTAGCATAACAATATTGTAGGACCACATGAAACCTATAATTAATATCTGAACATTATGCATATGTTTATTATGGTGATTTGTTCTAGGAATTGCATTTCTCAAAAGTGCTTACTTTAAAGTGATATTTAAATTAAAAAATATTTTGTAAGTCCTTTTGCCTTTTTCTTCAATTCTTGAAAGCCAAAGACGTCACTTGTTTTGGGATATAGGAACCTAAACTCACTATATAACAGAGAGGAAGTAAGAAAGCCAAAAATACTGTTCAGCCTGTTTGAAAGGGAGTAGGCTGGTACTGGGCAAAATGTTCTGAAATACAAGTCATTTCCTCAGTCGCAAGTGATTGGCTTCAAATCACAACGTTATTGGTGCCCTCCAGAAAGCCCATCATTTTTGATCTGGGTCACACTACTGACAACAGTATTTTGTTCTAGCAGTGTTTTCGATCCTCTAAAGTTTCATTGGTTTCCGCCCTGAAGTTACGGTTGGATTTTTTGAGAATTTCTTTTATCTTTAGAATTATTTCGTTTACTTGGTGCATTTTTAGCAATCCAGGTAGACTCGCAATCCATTTTTTGTTTACCGATAAATTTAGCACTGTTTGACAAATCTGCACAAATTTTGGCAGGCATTATGTACTGCCTACTCTTACTATGCCAGTTTTTTGCGCAGAACTGTGAAGGAGAGGGAAATAAAGCGGACAGCTATGCACAGTTTAGTGGGGATTTGTCAAGGATGGTAATGTTAAGAGGTCAAAATAGCTTTTATTTTCTCAAAACTCTGGTGCCATTTTACAAATCTCCATAAAAAATTAACTCAACGCGCTAAACATTTGTCAACGTTCTTTCATACTCTTAAAAGAGCACTATAAGCTAGGGCCCTGTGCCCAGAAGCCTTAGTGTGTGAGTGGAATAGGGATATTGCCTCTACACAGGACTTGTCCTAATATCAGGCCCTGAACCCAGAACTCCTTACCTTGTGCAGTTGATTTGCGTGGCACTTGGCTAGGGCTACTGGATTTATGTGGGAGTTAAAGACAGAATTATGTCTTATGGTTGACTAAATTATGTGGCAAGAAAAAGCCAATTATATAGCATAATGTGACACATTTGGTGGCAGTATTATTTGATTATGTTGTTATTTGTACACATTTGAACAATTGCTTTTCCTCGTTAGCATCAGTATAACACTTAAATACCCCAATCATCAATTGAAAGGGGACCTCCCTTTGGAAAGAGACATCCACTCTGTGGAAATGTATGGCAGTGTTTTAGTAACTTTAGGTCTGTTTGAGCTAAAACTATATTTTTTTTAAAATCTGCTAATAATGCAGCAGGTTAGGCAAATATATAATCATACAGAAAATGCAATGGCTAATTAATTGCATATTTCCAGTGACTCTGTACATGTCATGGGTAGAGTTAGGCCAAAGGTCCAGCACTACACCCAGAGGTTGGTGTGCAAGGCCACATGCAGAGCAAAGCTTGAGTTCCCACTGATTCCTCAATGTAATCTTACATACCAGGGTTTCTCTCCGCCGTCGGTTGTAAGTCATTTCAGTCACTATTTTCACTTTCCACTTTACATGGGACCGTGCTTCACGTTCTTCCTGCTTACAGTATTTTTTTTTTTTTACCATAGTCAATTAACCGAGCCATTTCGTATTCAGTGCTCACTTTCCTCAAATATAATTTGGCACCGGAATGTTCTTGTTTCCTTTTCATACGTTTTAATTGTCTTCCTGCATACTGCCTGGGTCTTAAAGATCATTAAAGTTTCAGCTCACAGTGTTGCTTCATGTATTTCACATTCTCTCCTACTGCGTTGTCTGCTCTCTTTGAGTGATTGCGAACATTGCCATCATAGCTGTTTACAATGTTTCTAGCATGACAAATTCCCGATTTTTGTTATTTTTTACCCCCTTACCACATTTGAGCATACCATTTTTTGTACCATTTCAATGTATTATCTGATTAATAATCGTGAGTTAGTTCGAATTGTGACCCACTAAATTGTGTTTTTTTGTGAACTGACCATTAGTACATTGGTTTGCAAAAGACCACCCCGGATTCAAAAAATACTGGTCATAAATTGTGTCCAGCATTTTACAAACAGTGTTTTGTACATCAAAGCAAATCAAATTATTCATTATTTTGATTTTAATTAGCAATCTTAAAAATAAAAAAAAACAATATAAAATCACATTCAACATGGTACAACCCTTTTTAAATTGAAAAAAAAGAAGTAGTCAATCATTTTGAGCTTTTTAACTTTCCTACACTAGGCAAGTAACAGCTTACAGCATGACCTAAAAGTGTGGAGCATAGCTACAGGACAGAGAGACGAGCTGGCCTGCAATTCCTAAATCTATCACTTCTCAAAACAGGTGATAGAAACCTGAATCACGCAATTTTATATTAATGCCAGAAAAGCATAATTTGCATTACGATCTGTGCATTTACCATCACCGGGTTATAAAGTAGGGATTTTGGAAAAGGCCCGGTCCTTAGGGAAAGTTTTCATATGGTGGATAATCCCCATTCTGAAGCTTACCAAAAGTTCAGTTTGTACATAGATGAGGCCAGCCTAAATAAAACACCATCGCACAACACGTTTTAGTCAAACAATGAGATCTAACGTACACCTTGTTATTTCTATTTCTCTTATTGAACCCTCCTTTCAAAAATACTTTCTTTAGCGAACACGTCTTTTTGCTTTAGCTATAGTCTTTATTAGTGATGGCATGTATATTTTGAAATATCCCACTTGTCACTCTTTTCAGAGTGCTACCTACATATATGTTTTTTACTCGAACTCAGAGACATGAGACATAGACAACACATTGTTTGTCAGTTGTTATCCTGTCTTGCATATCACCATTTCAGCCATCCCATGTGATGTAGAATTTTGGTATGCTACTATATTGATAGGCTTTCCATGTTTGGCATCTGATACAATCACCTTCATGTCCTCTTAGCCACTCTTTCCCTCTTTCATCCCTTGAAGCAGCTCTTAATCAGTTTATCTAGTAACACAATTTTATGCATTTTATTGCAGGTCTCGCTCTCAATTTTAATATAAAATGTTCATGCTACAAGAGAATTGCCAATGCTTCTTTTTTCACTATTATAAGGGCCTCTTTTGATTGAACACTACTGTGTTACGAATTTTTGCTCTTCAGCCTCAATTTTATTTTCGTTAATATCTTCAGGTCTCACTTTACTTATCAGCAGAACCTCACAAATTGTTTTCTCGTTTCGCGATTTCAATTTTATTTTATTTATGATTCGGAACTCAATTGAGGTCCACATAAAAAAATAGACAATGCAACAATACTTTAGTCTCTACCACTAGTTACACCTAAAATCTAGTTGCACATAATAAGAACATTTATACTATAAAAGTTGTACACACCACAATGTTTTTCAAACTTAAAATCACACCACTACATTGCACTTATGAAATACAAAAGGTTGAAAAAAGTGCAAAAGCTCACATCAGTGCAATTAATATATCATAAAATACAAAAGTATTAGGCTTTTAAATTCATTGCCCACTACATACAACAGGAAAGTGCAGAGTGCCAAAGTATAAATAAAACACAGTAATTAAAGAAAAGGAGTACCGTAAATACAACACCAACTGTCTAAAACGGGGTCAGTCTGACCATAATATTATAAATAAACATATATGCATACAACAGTATTTTCATGGGGTAAACTTGATTCTTCTTTTTGAGTTTTAACATGAGGTGCTTCGCTTCCTCTGCCACACATATATTATATTGTTACCAACAAATTGGGGCAACATTCATCGTGTTAGACCTTACCACCCGACTTAATTCAACAAATACTCTTAAAAGAAATTTAAAAAACATTTGAAAAAATTACAAATTTTAAAACAAAATCTTTCATTAGGGGGATCATACAAGGCTCGGAGGAACTCAGCCACCGACAACAAAGAGAGCTGAAGACAAATTGGTTTTAGCCATTTGCGCGGCAATGAAGCAAGAGATGGACAAACAAATAATACATGGGTTAGGTCTTGGGATTCAGCCAGGCAAAAATTCCACTCTTTGGCTGTTCCATGCCATTCCGCCGATAAGGTATTCAAAGGGAGCAATCCCTGGCGAAGCAGCATCAAAAAGCATCTAATGCTATGAGGAATATTCCATGTGATGTAAGGTTGTTATTTTGTTATCACTAGAGTATTTCCTACATTCACAAAATAACTTTTTGTTTTGCAGCTCTCAAGATCTAAACGATAACTCAATGCCCATAATGCTTTTTTCAAAATAACTTTCAAATGCAATGGGGATAGTTCCAGGACCAGGCTACATTCTAGCTCCAACCTTTCAAGGGCATAGAAAAAGTTCTTACAAAAGGCATATTTAGCCATACTATTTTCTGAAAAGATTTCTTTCTTTAATATAGATCTTATGGTGTTTTCCTCGTTCTTCAAAATTGAAGCAGCCAACCTGATAACCCTGCTAATCCTTGAACATACACACTTCTAAGCCCCAATTCCAACCTCAAGGCCTTCACTGAGGCGGCTGTATTAACAGACATTAGGTTTCTAATAATTTTTCCTTCTGACTGATTCAGGAACCCCCATTTAGAAGTATCTAAAAGTTCCACCCTGTATAACAGGGATGCAGGAATTTTGACACAGTAAGCAGATAAAAGATATAAAAAATGCCTTCTCCCTGTAGGTGTATATAGGGCCCCTAAGCCGCTTGCCTGACCTTCGGCCTTAGATTTATTTGAGGCAATGTGGACAACATCACTAAGGTTCCAGTTAACTATTTTCTCTAAAAAGGGATATGATTTCACTCTTTCAAGTTTTTGCTTTCTCAATGTCCAGTCGTAATCAGGAAAAATCATCTTTTGTTACCCCCAGACAGCAGAGAACCTTTCTTTTTGAAACATTGATCTTTAAATATTGTAAGTCAGAAAATGTTGATAAACACAGCAGACGATCCTGTAGATCCTTAGTGGTTAAATCAAAAATTACGATGTCGTCAGTGTATAGCAGACAGCAACTTGGGAGCCCACCTAATAGCGGAGGGAAACCCTTGCCCCGAGCTAAGGAGGAGGGAAGATCTGAAATGTAGAGGGAAAAAGCAAGGGAGCCAACAGGCAACCTTTTTTTATCCCATTAAAAGTAGATATCTTATGGGATAAACCTCTATCGCCCCCCTGAAGCATTCTACACCAGGTGTTAGTGTGAAGAGCTACAATTACCTCGAGGAGGGATTGAGGTACCCCCAGAATGGAAAGCTTAGCCCATAATAGATCTCTATCTACTTTGTCAAAAGCACTTGAAAAATCGATGAAGGCGGCATACACCACCCCGCCTCTCAATATTACATATTTTTCTGAGATAACTTGTAGCACTGCGATATTATCCAGGGTGCCATGATTGCGCCTAAATCCAGATTGTTCCAGGGGGATGATGTTATTCTCCTTTGCCAAAGACGTTAGTCTGGAAAGCAGGCATTTGGTGAAAAGTTTGCTTACTGCATCCAGAAGGGCAATCTGACAGTACTTGCCAGGACAATTTCGGTCTCCCTTTTTAAATAAAGGTACAATGATACTACTGACCCAAGAGGTAGGTATGCATCTAGAAAGGCAGCATCTTATAAAAACCACATACAAGATCTCACTCCAAGAACTCCTGTCTTGTTTTATTACTGACAAGGGAAGTTCATCAGGGCCCATTGCGGCAGAGGATCACACAGAGCGAATAACACAGTCAATCTCTTTTATTGAGGGAGGGGAAAAAAGTATATTCCTGAAATTTCAGGGGATCAAAATGGTTTGACCCCATTTGAGTCATACAGGAAGGCAATAAATTCAAACCAGCGGGCTTCAATGATAGCGGCCGGGGGAGGGGGGGACGGATTCCCAACCAGCGCCCTTCACCTACTAATGCCCAAAAACACATTGCCTGGCCCTTTGTAGCAGCTTCCTGGAGTTGGATCCAAAGCCTATCCCTAGATTCTTTTGTGAGGCGGGCCTCCAACCACTTCATTCTCCTTTTTAATAGGGCAACCCTTACTTTCCTATCCTCCGAATAAACTAAATGCTGGGCCCTGACCAAAACATTTCTATGTCTATTTAAATCAAGCAGTGTGCAGGGAATAGTTTTCTGGGCTACTTTTTTCTCTCCGGACGAGGTGTTAACCAACAACTGCTTCTTGAAATTAGAGAAATTTTGTAGTTCCATCCCCTCCCAATTAATCAAGTCAGCAACCACGGGTGCTAACGTCGCCAAAATGCCTGCTACCCTCTTAATATTCCACTGGGTCCTCCCTGTCTTTTTATCAAAACTCTGGGTAAACCCTGACAGACTTCGAAGAATCTAGTGATGATATGATTGTTACAAGAGTGATAAGAAGCAAATTAGGGTCACTGTAGGGGGTACTTATAATCCCAAGATCTCCCAATAAACAATATAAAGAATATCTAAGTACTAAGTAATCCAAAACGGCCTTTCCCCCTGGGGATATATGTGTGAAGGAAGAAGGAGAATCAGAGAAGGACCTACCTTTGGCAATAGTCATTTTTCTTAAGAAGGCTGAGGAGAAGTTTTCCTCTCTTGTTAGTTTTAACTAAAGGGGGAAAAACGCCAGCTGGAATTCGAAGTGCAATTTCTCTCTCACCTTCAAGCATTTGACATAAAGCAAAATTGGAAATTTTGCAGTTTAGGTGTCCCATTAGTGCTATTAATGGGGGAAACTCAGTGTCTAGGGCATTCTCAAGATAGGCGAAAACCATTTGTAATAAAGAATCATATGCTGCCTCGGGGGGACATAAATGTTAATTAATAACAATGATGTAGGGCGTCGGTCTATGTTATGCATTCGAATAGTTAAGACCATGAAGAGGTTACTGGTGTCTTTCTAACAGGTATAATCCCATTTAAGTGTATTAGACAGTAGGCAAGCTACCCCCCTTTTAGCATGTCCCCTTCGCGACGAAGAGGCCTTACAATCAATGACGAAGTAGTTGTCCCATAATAAATCTGTGTCTGACCAAGTCTCCTGTAAACAAAATAAATCCGGCTTAAGCAAATGAAGATAAGAGAATTTTTTGCCCACTAAATTTTACCCTTGCTGCATTCCTGGAAATGATTTTTTATCCTTTGCTAGGAAAAGGGATGGTGCAAGACCCTGGGCCCCTGCTCTTGAGAAAGGGCACCCGGAAACCAACCCCAATCTTCCTGGGCATAAGTGGCTAGTTGATTAGGTACGGATCACAACTCCCGCAGTAACACCTGTCTATCATTCCCTGTTAGGGAGACTTTAAGAGCCTGTAAATCTATTCTAGTTCTAAACCCAGAACGGTCAGTGCCTTTAAAATGATCAGGAGATTGTGGTCTATTAGGGGCATTAATCAAGGCCTTATCCCCACAAGGAACAGTATGAGACAGAAAAGAAACCACGTCAATCCCCCAACATTGCAAAGAATCTGCATGTGAGAGGACCAGGTTCGTCAAGAGCAAGGAGCGAAAGGCAACCCTAAGCCTAAAACCACCATTAATCATCATTAGGGAAACAAGATCAATGTCATAACTAGAAATGTTTTTCAGAGAACTGGATTCCGAGAAGCATCTTAACAGAGTGGATCTATTTAAAATTAAATCTGCATCAAAGATAGGTAAAAATTCTACTATCTGGGAGTCCACATTATAACCTGTTGTAGGTGCTCCTCCCTACCCAAAAAAGTGGAGGAATCATTAGGGGCAACCTCCCGTGTGGGAGGCAAGAAAGGTGAGGCAGTCTTGTTTCTCACACATGCATCCTTAACTAACATCTGTCGATAATCCATGCTCTGAACCATTGTTTCTGCCACAAAGTCTAATATACAAAGTCACTTTATTTCTGAGCAGATTTTTACACCTCTTTAAATGCAAAGGACATCACATTTTAGGAATCATGGGTGACTACTGTTCTGATGCACAATTCTGGTAATCAATCCACTTTGTCATTGAAGAGTTTTTCATCATATGTGGTACGTGAAGTTAGAGCTTATGTTCAACTTCAGGTTTGTAGTCAATTTTGCCAAAATTGAAACACATATTTCAAACTCTCCTGCGAGTGTTCTTCTTATTAAAAAAATATTTACAATAATGCAGATCCAGAGGTGGTGTGCCAGGATCATCCTTTCTCAATTTTCCTCTGTCAAGCCATCTTCTGCTCTCAATAAACCATAAACAAATTTGTGTAGGAAGAAGTCAAGGAGATGCCCATACCAGAACTTGGTATTGTCAGTAGTATTTGCTGTTTACTTTTGAGTAGGCCCGGGCATAGAAATCTGCTGCACCAGCAGAGTTTGTGGACTTTGGGCACTTTGCGCTATGCAGAATAGAGCGGAGTTCCCGAATTCCGCAATCCTGTGTGGAGCAGAGTTCATTTGTGCATGTGAGGTTGTGTTTTGGTGCTCTCTCGCACCACAATATGTCCAGGCCGCTAGCGAGCATGTGTGAGACTTTGCGTTCATTTGCACTGTTTCCGGGCACATGCTACAGACTTTACTTTAACTCGCATTGCTTCTGGTCACAACTGTGGCCAAAACAGTCCTGCTGGCAAGCCAACATGCACCTGGAGTCGATTTTCTAAATATGTTTAAAAATGTTATGTAGGGCAGAAATGGCATTGGATTACATTTAAAATGTTGGCTATTTTTTGCATTTCATTTTTTTTTGCGAAACATCTATATGTTGCGTGGTAATATTTGATGATGTAGGAGGATGAGTGCACTGTTGTTGTGAAATTTTTATAGCTCAGTTAATGTTCATGTTTTGCATTGCTGAATTAATGTTAGTGTTTTCTTCATTGTTATCATCATGCCTCCTTATAGCCAGTGTGTGTGTGTTTGTCATCATCCACCATTTGCCTTTGTCTTTCATGCCCTTTTGCCAGAGGCCATTTATGTAGGCTATGTCCATAGGCTTGCTTGTGTTCTTTGTTCTCCATGCCTCCCTGTTCGAAGTTCTTGTTTGACCTTGTGGCTGGCAGGTATTTTCTGTATCCAACAAATGTGTCTTTGCCATAGGCTTGCATGTGTTCTTCTTTGTTCTCCTTGCTCCTTGTTGTTTGACTATGGGGGCTTGCGGCCATTGTGTGTATGCAGCAGGTATTCCAATGCCATAGATTTGCATGTGTTCTTTATTTGTTCCTGTTGTCAGCAACTCACCTGAACTCGGGCTGGTTCTGATGGGAAGACAAAAATCCCCAAATCCCAAAGAAAGCTGACAGGGCAGCAAAGAAGGACACACTGTAACCCTACAAGCTTCCAAGAGGAAGGGGGTTGGGATGAGAGAGAAAGAGAGAAATACCAGGACTTCTGCATATTCAGATGTGTCTACTCTGGGCCCTGCTGGGATCAAGGATATCTGGATTCTGGTTCTAGATTCAGGATACTGGCAATCCGGATTATTTAGATAGAAGGGTATGGACTCAAATATCCCTATAACGAAACCACACTTTAAAACAGACAAAATTAAACATATCTTTGCCATTAACTAATGTCAAATCAATATACCAATAATTCACACTAGAAACATTCCCTAGTGTGATTCAAGAATTATTCAGGAATTATCATTAACTGAAATTATTGTGTACAAGGATTTCAACTGAGAGAAAATAACTGGTTTAATCACAACATAACTAATTCAAATTTTCCCATAGTTTAAGTCTCAAGAGTTCAAGATTCATATGCAAATATGCAATTGCAAGCAGATTATAGTTCTCAGTTGTCCCAAAAGTCTTTAGAACACTAACATCAGATTCTGGTCAAGAAAACACACTGTGAATACCAACTATGAGCACAAGATCCAGGAAGGTGCAGCTATTACAAGAAGTACAACTTTTCTCTAATGTCTTTCAGTCATGAGATTGATTTGAATAGTATTGCTGGATTTAGATATGTTTGAGTAATCAGTGCTGATCAAGATCCCAAATTAAACAGAAAAACTTGTGTTACCTTATTTGGAAGAATTGTGTATGTTTGCCAGCACAAGAAAGCCTGATGGGAGAGATGAATTGCAACCTGCCTGTCTTTTACAGGTACTGTGGTATCTGTGGAGAAGATTGGAAATACCAGGTCGGAACTCAGGAAGCGCTTTGCTGTGAGGAGATGCCTGTCACTGTAAAGGTATGGATGCCACTGTGAAGAGAGGACTGCCACTGCAAAGGAAATGCTTTCAAAGACTTGAAACAGTTAAGCGTTGTTTCCAAGTTAAATGAGGCTAAGCAGGATTTAGTCTGAAATGCTGGCTTTTATAGTCGGGCCGAAACCAGGTGCAAGGAAAAACATGGGAAAAACAGAGGAACTCATTAGTAATTATTTTAATTGCACATGTTTCTCAGCTGTCTTTTTTCTTCAGAAGGGTCAATTAAACAACCAGCAGTTGTTGACAGTTGGCATGTGCTTCCTGGACTACCTGGGTGTGGCCCAGGTGGTTGGAGACAGTTGACAAATGCTTCTTGGATTTCCTGGTGAGGCCTAGGTGTTTAGAAGTTATCTTGACGACAAGCATGTCTCTAGATCCGCTTTAAACATTGCCATTATGTTAATAACTGAGTTGTCATTTTACACAAGGTTTCAAAGGCATAACATGATTCAAACTGATAATGTGATGAAAAGACAATAACAACATCCCTGGTATCACTTAAAAGGGGGGATAAGTTATGACTAAGGCATGACTAGCCCTGCTCATAGCTCCAATCATGACAGTTCGCCATGCCTCCTTGCTCCTTCTTGTTGTTGCTTGACCATGTGGTCGGTGGCCATTTTCTCATCCATCCAGTGTCCTTTTACCATAGGTTTGCATGTGTTCTTTGTTTACCATGACTCCTTGCTTCTTGTTGTCGTTTGACTATGTGACTGGCAGCCATTTTGTAGATGCAGCCAGTGTTCCTTTGTCATAGACTTGCATGTGTTCTTTCTTTGTTCCACATCCCACCTAGCTCCTTGTTATTGTTGTTTGACCATGTGGCTGGTGGCGATTTTGTACATGCAGCCAGTGTTCCTTAGCCATAGGCCTGCATGTGTTCTTTGTTTGACATGCCTCCTTGTTCTTTGTTGTTGTTTAAACATGTGGCTAACAGTCATTTGTACAGGCAGCCACTGTTTCTTTGCAAAAGGCTTCCATGTGTACTTTCTTTGTTCTCCATGCTTCATTGCTCCTTGTTGTTGTTGTTTGACAATGTGGCTGGTGGCCATTTTGTCCATCCAGTCAGTGTTCCTTTGCCATAGGCTTGCATGTATTCTTTCTTTGTTCTCATGCCTCCTTGCTCCTTGTTGGTGTTTGACCATGTGGCTGGTGGCCATCTTGTCCATCCAGTCAGTGCCCCTTTGCCATAGGCTTGCACGTGTTCTTTGTTTGACATGCCTCCTTGTTCTTTGTTGTTGTTTAAACATGTGGCTGACAGTCATTTGTACAGGCAGCTACTGTTCCTTTACAAAAGGCTTCCATGTGTACTTTCTTTGTTCCCCATGCTTCATTGCTCCTTGTTGTTGTTTGACAATGTGGCTGGTGGCCATTTTATCCATCCAGTCAGTGTTCCTTTGCCATTGCTTGCATGTATTCTTTCTTTGTTCTCCATGCCTCCTTGTTCCTTGTTGTTGTTTAGCCATGTGGCTGACAGCCATTTTGTGCATGCAGCCAGTGTTCCTTTGCTTTTTTACCTTGCCTCCTTGCTCCTTATTGATGTTGCTTGACCATGTGACTGACAGCCATTTTGTGAATACAGCCAGTGTTCCTGTGCCATAGGCTTGCATGTGTTCTTTCTTTGGTCCCCATGCCTACTTGCTCCTTGTTGTTGTTTAACCATGTGGCTGGCAGCCATTTTCTGCATGCAGCCAGTGTTCCTTTGCCATAGACTTGCATGTGTTCTTTCTTTGTTCCTCATGCCCCCGTGCTCCATGTTGTTTGACCATGTGGCTGGTGGCCATTTTCTCCATTCAGACAGTGCCCAGTTGGCATAGGCTTGCATGTATTATTTGTTTGCCATCCCTCTTTGCTCCTTGTTCTTGTTTGACCATGTGACAGGCGGCCAATGTGTACATGCAGCCAGTCTTCCTTTGTCACAGGCTTGCATGTGTTTTTTCTTTGTTTCCCATGCCCCCTTTCTTCTTGTTGTTGTTGTTTGACCATGAGGCTGGTGGCCATTTTGTCCATCCAGCCAGTGTCACTTTGCCATGTGTTCTTTGTTTGCAGTGCCTCCTTGTTCCTTGTTGTTGTTTTACCATGTGGCTGGCAGCTATTATGTGCATCCAAACAGTATGAATTTGCCAAAGGCTTACATACAAACATTGTTTATTATTGATCATTTGTTTATTTTAAGTGTATATTTGAATTTTTTTTTTTATTTGTTATTCTATTATTTGCAATTACTTTTATTGTTTCATTCTTTACTTTAATTTAACATTTTTATTATTTTAGTTTTGTAATTTAGTTATTTTAATCTTATTTTTTATTTTTATTTCATTTATTTTTTTATTTTTTTACATGTTTAAAATATTTTTACTTTTTTATTTTATTTCATTGAAATACAGCATTTTGCCTTCACGCATCCATTCACATCCTTTCCTCCATCCATCCACCAAAGGAGCACAGCAGCACTACAGTATTTTGTTGATTTAGGTGCATCATAATTCCATGTCCTCTTGCATACCCTTACTGTGGGGCAAGGCAGTATAATCAGCTGAATGGTTCATTTTTCAATGTTTATTCCATTACCCCTCGACCACTTTGCAGCCATAGGTTTTTTTTTAAGGATTATTCCACTTACCCTTGCACATATTTCTGACTTCCCCATGGGGTCTCGTTTAAAACAGATGTAGATCAAGCAAATACCTCTATCTGCATGTTGTGCTGCCTGATTTGAAATGAAATTTTATGGTGTGGTGGTGTGGTTTGACTTTACAATGTTTGATTACATAGGTATTTATTACATAAGTAACCAACCATGCCATTATTGAATGTGTCTGTACTATTTCAACCTGCAAAAATGCTGCATTTCACTAATTACTTGTTTTTCTCACTTGGTTGCTTTTAGGTACACAAGAGAAGAGACATCACATCAACCACAGTGCTGCCAAAGAGAAAGTCCTAAAGTTACTTCAGTCCTCCAAATTCTTCTGCTTGTCCATCTTAGTGCCACTGCCAACTTAGAGCTTAAGATGGCTCCAAAGAAAGTTTCTTCCAAGCAAGTAGCTAGTAAGAAGAAGCAGATTTCCACCAGTGGTGTGCCAACTGCATCCTTTTTTGGGAGGCTTGTGCCTGCCACACCGGCCTCCAGGAAATAACCTGGGAGCAGCACTCCTGCATCAACAGCACCACCCCAACCTAAGCCCAGGACCATGTATTTCAGTGAGGGAACCACTGCAGTGATGGTGACACTGATGAGCAGTGATGTTGAACTGGATTTGTCTTTTTTTGTTTTTAAGTAGTACCCAAACGTATCAGAAAACTGAAGAAAGTGTACAGCGGCTGCAGCCAGCAATAGTAGATCTTCCTGAAGTTGGAGCAGAACAGGAGGTCAAGCTTCTTGTCGAGCAAAAACCTCCTCTTTTTGAATCAATGGCTCTGAGATAACCGGCAGGAAAAAGGAAAGGTGCCTCTCCACCATCTTCTTCAAAAGCCACTTCTGATGATGATGATAGGGACATTGAGTGGACCACAGCAGAGTCCAGGGGATGCCAGGAGAGGCAAGGGAAAAGAAAAGTTCCAGAAAACATTAGACTCATTGAAGAGGATGATAATGACGATGAGCCAGTCATTGTGGATGCTGGCAGACAGGAGTCTTATATTACCATTTAGCCTGCTCCGAGGGATGTGGCACATACAGCACCGTAGGCTCCCATATTTGTAAGGTCCCAGCAGAGACCTGCACCAACCTGTACCTCAGTAGAAGTATGCACTGCAATCAACACACCTACCTACCTCCAGTTCTTCGTCAGGCATTAGGAGTTGCCCAATAAGTAAGTACTCCTCTCCAGTTTGGGACTTTTTTAATGATAAGCAAACATAAGGAGAACATTGCATTATGCTCCATTTGCCACATGAGTGTTCATCAAGTTAAGCCTAGTTCACATTAAGGTACTGGAGGCCAGATGACCAATATGAGAAAACATCATGCAAACCGGTGGGAGGAGCACCTTAAAAAAATGCCTGAAAGTGGTTACAGTGGTGAAGATGAGGAGAGCCGGAAACATCAGCTATAACTGGCCAAATCACGGTGAAAGGTGAGGAAGGAGTGGGTGACACCCTCATGCAAAGCAGCCCTGTTGCCAGCAGTGTACCAGTATCACCCACCTCAGCAACCCCACAGTGGCACCAGATTACCAAGAGTCAGATGGAGAGACCACAGTATACGATGACTGCACCACAATGCACATTGAATCTACCATCACCTACAACTCAAAAGTCGACTTCCTCAGTGGACCCACAAAAGAAGAAAATCCAGGCTACAATTATGGGCATTTTTAGGCACAAGGGGCCATATGACTGCAACTACCCATTGCCACATTTGTATGATGGGAAGCTGGAAAAATTGTTAGCACTGGACCTCCTCCCTTTTACTTTTGTTGAAGATGTGAGATTCTTAGAGTTTGTAGCAGCCATCTGCCCGAAATGGAAGTTTCCAAGTCAGACCTATTTTGCCAGAGTGAATATTCTGATGCTGCATCACAATGTGCAGCAATTAGTTGGACAAGCTTTGCAGCAAAATATTGTCCACATTATCCACCTGACGACAGATATGTGGACCAGTTGTCAGTCTACTGATTACCTTGCATCACTGGAAACAAAGAGGAGGGACCTGGGAGCTTGGTGGTCCAGTGTACAGTCTCCCATGTACAACGATAAGAAAAGAAGGGTACACTGTTCCAAACAAAGAGAGGATAGGACTAATTTCTACAGGAGCGAGAACCCTCAAGCATCACATTGGATGACTAGTATCATCATTGGGAAAGCTCCTCGTTAGGCCGGTGCTGCAATGCCTAACGGGCTCCACTGAGGGGGCTCTTAACCGTTTTAGCTCTACTGATAGTTAGAGAAAAATAATCAGTCTGATAGGGTACCTGATTGTGAGATACCTGAGCATTAAGGGAGAGAAAATATAACTGAAATAAAATTGGTTACCCATCAACAATAAATAATCATAATTTTAATCACTAATAATGTGATGGAGACCAAAGTTAAAAACAAAATGGGAGTAAAAAGTGAGTGATAATGCTCATCTACTCACACAACAATATATATAAGAGGGTAAACCCAAATATGGCTCCTCTGAAAAAAGGGTCTACATGTTTCACGTCTGGTGGTCCATCCAGATCCCTTGACGCTTCATCAGGACCAAAGAAAAAAATAACTTCTCCAAATAAATTTCAAAAAGCCCAAATAGGAGCAAAAATAAGGAAGAACAGTCACTTACTGTAAGATTGTTCTATATGTCAAACAAGGTCACCCTAAAAATAAAGCAACAGTATGTAGAAAATAAAGTCCCAGTCAATTGAACACATAAACATAGTAGTTTAGTACATCATGCGCAAAAGAAGTGTAAAAATTAAATAATATAAAAACATTGTTAAGGCTTACCATCCCCGGTATGTGGATAGAGCTCCTGGGAATCCGGTTCCTGATATTTGATTTGGAGAAGTTATTTTTTTCTTTGGTCCTGATGAAGCGTCAAGGGATCCAGATGGACCACCAGACGCGAAACATGTAGACCCTTTTTTCAGAGGAGCCATATTTGGGTTTACCCTCTTATATACATTGTTGTGCGAGTAGATGAACATTATCACTCACTTTTTACTCCCATTTTGTTTTTAACTTTGGTCTCCATCACATTATTACTGATTAAAATTATGATTATTTATTGTTGATGGGTAACCAATTTTATTTCAGTTATATTTTCTCTCCCTTAATGCTCAGGTATCTCACAATCAGGTACCCTATCAGACTGATTATTTTTCTCTAACTATCAGTAGAGCTAAAACGGTTAAGAGATAACAAGGGCATGAAAAATACCCAGGAATCAAACTTTAGTACTGTTAGGAATGGGGTCTTTGGTTGGCAATCAGGTTATCCCCTGTGCAAGCAAGGACCTCACTCTAGTCAGGGTAAAAGAGAATCACCGTCAGTTAACCCCCACTCAGCCACTTGGTAGCTTGGCACGAGCAGCAGGCTTAACTTCAGAGTGCTAGGTGTAAAGTATTTGTACCAACACAAAGTAATTTAATGAAAACACAAAATGACACAACACAGGTTTAGAAAAATAGAAATATTTAACTTAACAAAACAAGACCAATACGACAAAAATCCACAATACACAAGTCAAGTTATCAATAAAAAATGAAAAAAGAGTCTTCATGTAGTTTTAAACACACACTAACGCTGTTAGAGTGAAAATGTACCTTGGGTGTGTCAAAAATAACCCTGCATGGGTGAGTGTGCGTCAAAGAGAGCTTGTGTTGCGTCGATATTACTCACGAGCAAGACCTTGAGACCTTGCGTCATTTGTCTTCTAGTCGGATCGATGTGCATCATTTCTTCTCTCTGCAGGCCAGCAATGCGTCGATCTGTCAGCACTCGGGTCTGGGCAGGCATTGTGTTGTTTTTACATGCCCAGCGATGTTTGCGTCTGGAATCCAGCCGCACGATGATCCGAAAACCATGCAGCGCGGTTTGCGATTTCACCAGCCTCCGTCAGTGATGCTGTGCGTAGTTTCTCCAGCCTGGGACATTGCTCTTTGGGTCGCATTGCAGACGAGCATCAATTTTCAGCCGCGAAGCCGGAGGCCCGTCGATATGTTAGCCGCAGATCGGCGTTGCGTCAATCTTTTCCCTGCACAGCAGTCGGTGTGTGGATTTCTCACTCTTGGGCTGCCAGCTTCTCCTTTCAGGGTCCCAGGAACTGGATGGGCACCACATGGCAGAGTAGGAGTCTCTCCAGAGACTCCAGGTACTGGCAGAGAGAAGTCCTTGCTGTCCCTGAGACTTCAAACAACAGGAGGCATGCTCTAAATCAAGCCCCTGGAGAGTTCTTCACAAGAAGTAAGACAACACAAAGTCCATTCTTTGTCCTCTAGCACAGGCAGAAGCAGCAACTGCAGGATAGCTCCACATAGCACAGTTGCAGGCAGGGCACCTCTTCTTCCTCGGCTTTTCAGCTTTTTTTCAGACAGAGGTTCCTCTTGGTTTCCAGAAGTGTTCTAAAGTCTGTGGTTTTGGGTGCCCTTCTTATACCCATTTTCCCCTTTGAAGTAGGCCTACTTCAAAGCAAAGTCTCTCTTGTTTGTGAAATCCTGCCTTGCCAGGATAAACCAATTACATACACATTTTGTTTAGGAACACTTGCACTTTAGCACTGGTTAGCAGTGGTAAAGTGCGCAGAGTAACAAAAACAGCAAAAACAGTGTCCAGCACACATCAACAACTGGGTAACAGAGGCACACAGTTAAGGGAGACCATGCCAAGGATGAAAAAGTCTAACAGGTACAAAGAAAGAATTTTTTTTACAACAATGGGAAAGAAGAACAAGTGATAAGAATGATAATGACACATAACAAGGAGCAAAAGGAAATGTTCAACATCCTCATGAGACATTGCAGTATTTTGAAGCATGATTCTAACATAGGTTCCATGGTAGGGACTAGACCTATAGGAAGGATCCCTTTATTAAGGATAAACTTGTGATGAGCCTTCTGTTTTGTTTTTCCTGTTATCCCGCAAGCCTACTTCTACTGTCACCTACCACCCCCTTAAGATGCCATCTTTGGAAAACCCTGCAGTAAGAAGATTCCCTTGCTTCATCTATTTAGGTAAGAGAAGAATTATGGATTGGAGTGAAATTGTTTAGTTAGTAATTAATTCCTCCTGAAGAAGGTGATATAAGTGTTAGGGTCAATATAGTTGGAGAGGGCAGTGGAGCAAGGGTATAAGTAAATGCCTTGCACTTTTTTAGAGGATTTAAAGAACAGGCTACACTTAAAGAAAGCAGTGTAAACTAAAACACCAAAATAAAAATTTGAGGCATAAATCAAATAAAATCTTCTTTTTATTTTTAATAAATTCAAAACTCTGCCTTTCCACCTACAACAGGCCCACCCCTCCCCCCAAACAAATCACCCTATCCCTAAAAAGTCCAATGAAAAGTCCAATGTGAAAATCGGTCCCAACCCCCTCAACAACAAGTGTCCCTCCCCAAAACAAAAAGGTTAAAAAAGAGTCAGAAGAGGGCGTTCTCCAGTTGGGTGTAGGAGCTCATCCAGGGTTGCCTCTATGTGTGGCACCTGGCGGTCCAGGCAAAGCATTGCAGGACACGGCATTGAAAATTGTGGTCCGAGCATGGGGGCAGCAGTGGTAGAACAGGGAAGGGCTTGTGCCAGCTGGCAGCTGCAATGATGGTGCTGCTGGGAGGCTAAGGTGCGGGCGGACGGTTGGAGGAGTTAGGACCGGCGGGCATGTTGGCTGCTGCCTGGGCCTGGTCCTCCTCCTCCTGAAGGGCCACCAGCCACCGATATTCATTGCAGATGCTCTCTAGCCTCTGCCTCTGTAGCCAGGCTGCTATCTCCTGGCAAGTTGGATGTCAACCAGCAGTAGCTAAAGCAGGAAAGAAAAAAGAAAATGACAAATTATGAACCGTGCTCTGTGCAAACTATTTAAAAAAAAAACAGAACAGCCTAGTAGCAGCAAATTGCTGGTCCCCTAGGGATACTGGAATTTGATGCAGCTGATTACCACAAGTCACAGGGCCATTTTCTTACCCACACATGCCTCACTGTAGTTGCTGAATTCCAAAAGGTTAAAATGTGAAATAACATGAATCTCTTATGGAACACATGAAATGTTTATCACTTGTACATAAATGTGATGCATGTCAAAAGGGATTTCTACCTTTTCTTTGGGTCCCTGGGAAAGAATTTTGGAAAGAATAAAGGACTGAAGTGCTGAAAGGTGACAAAGTGGCCACTAGGAGGGAGGTAAACGCACCATTTAATTTTCTAATGCATTGACAACTTTATAAATGCTGTATTAACTGAAGCAAATACACATTTCACAGGCAACACTATTGTACTGCTGAATTGTACCACACTGCAGTTACGTCATAGTAGAATGGGTGACTAATGGGAAGGGAGTTATGATGATGGGTAAGAGGATACAGATCTTCCTTTCTTCAACTACGGTGAGTTAAGGGAGAGGACAGAAATTTAAAATACCTCTACCTTGAACTAAACCTTTGATAACCATGCAAACCGAGCAAAGTAGGTGAACAGTACACACTTCCCTCTGCAGAACAGCTCCCTTATTTCTTGATCCAAGCAAGTATACATTCATCTATTCTATTCATTCTTGGATAATCACCATTTAAGCTTTCCCTTTCTTGTCCAGTCTTTCAGCATTCAAATCAAGCCATCCATATATCCACCCCTCCATCCATGCACTCCCCTTTCCAGTGTCTACTCTTTCAAGCACCCTGCTTTCACCTATCCATCCATTTACGATGTATCATTTGTTACCATTGTTCATTACCATCCACCCTTTCTTCACCTGAGCATCAGATTTTACCCATCCACCCTTCATCCATTGAGGCATTCCTTCACCCCTTTCATCCATCCTTAAACCCACCCATGCATCTCCTATCACTCACCTATGCATCTCCTTTCCTTTCAGTTGCACATCCGTTCACTTATATCCCATTTAACCCATTCTTTCTTTTAGCCGTCCATCCTTTGTTTGCTTTTCTATCAAGCCATCATTTGTAGTGTCAATTCATTGTGAGCTTTTGTCTGCTGATTTGCAGAGAGAAGAGGCTATTAGGAACTCAAGCCCTGCTGTAGCTGGTACACTAGGGGCTTCACAGCAATGCCCTTGCAGTGAGTATATTAGTAATTGTCAATGAGCAAGAGCAGTATAACTTTTCAATGCCAGTTACTGCTGCTGCCGGTTCTTCTCTCCAACCGTTGCCATGTCTGGTGCACTGGTGCTCCAGCTGGCCCCTGCACGGGTGGACAGTGCACCTGGAAAACGTTATACATTTTAGATTACAACAAAATCCAACCACAATAGATCATTTCAGTTCTATCTTCCTCTATCATTCACTTTAGGAATTTTGTCGATTGGTAGAGAAGTCAGGTAGACAAATCAATTGCAAACATTTCATATGAAGTGGCAGAGCTAAGCCTTTAAAGCACAATAAAGAGGTGGAATACTTTCGTCAATCCAAGAGAACCTATGGAGAGGTCTTGGATGGCAAATGCAATGGGCATGAGCAGGGCTAAGAAAACCTTTACAAACATGCATAGAAAAGCTGAGTTGGGCATGCAATCTTGTCAGTAGAGTACCTGTCCTAAACATTTGTCATTGTTTAGGGTCATTTGCCCACTGCTTGATCCTGGGGAGTGCAAAGCCACAGTCTCTCTAGTGGGTGCTTTGTCCACTGCTTGGTCCTGGGGAGTGCAAGGCCACAGTCTCTCTAGTACGTGCTTTGCCCACTGCTTGGTCCTGGGGAGTGCAAGGCCACAGTCTTTCTAGTGGTTGCTTTGGCCACTGCTTGGTCCTGGGGAGTGCAAGACCACAGTCTGTCAAGTGGGTAGTTTGCCCACTGCTTGGTCCTGGGGAGTGCAAAGCCACAGTCTCTCTAATGGGTGCTTTACCAACTGATTGGTCCTGAGGAGTGCGAACCCCACAGTCTCTCAAGTCTCTCAAGTGGATGCCTTCTTCCACTGGTTCTGGAGGGGGCCTTGTGCCCAGTGTGCGTCATCCTGACAAAGATAGGGTGAATGTTATGCATTTCTCCTCTGGTTCTGGAGGGGGACTTGTGCCCAGTGTGCTTCACCCTGCCAAGGATTGGGTGAGTGGATGCATTTCTCCACTGGTCTGGAGGGGGCCTTGTGCCCAGTGTGCTTCATCCTGCAAAGGATAGAGAGAGTGGATGCATGTTTCCACTGGTTCTGGAGGGGGCCTTGTGCCCAGTGATGCAGCACTTGGGGTGTGGCAGTTCACATTCCCTCATCTGGGTGTCTGAGGCACGAGATTTGCATGGACGAGGTAGCATGATACTCCATGGAGGCAGGGCCAGACTCCATCCTGCAGCGACTAAGGCTGCAAACTGGTAGTAGTGCCGGTGCTGGTGGTGGTGGGAGGCTCCAGGCCGTCTCCTGCAGCCTCAGACTTACGCACGCTGGGGCTGCTGCTGCTGGTTTTGTTGCCACCCCTTGTATTTTTTTATTTTTATCTATTTGTGGTGCTTGTTGCCCATTTTAAGATGGCCGCCGCTGTGATCGGCAATTTATTTGTCCTCTTTCCTTTTCTAATGCTCGTAATACTATAAATGCCGGTTTAAGCCAGCACGAGCGCTTTCAACTACTCCAAATAAGAGATCGAGACCGAACTTATCACAGGTAGGATTTTATGTCCATATTGTGTAAACCTTCAACCGTACTCGCCAATGCTTCTCAAACGCTAAAAATAAAAAATAAAAATTTCAACCAGATAACGGTATTTCTTTGCCGCTTAGCCATTTTACTTGGCCTGTAGGCGTGCCAGATATCTAAATACAATACGGCAATGAATGTTAACAGTACTGTGCCCCCATCTCTTTTGTCTCTCTCTGCGTGTCTCCACATGCGTCTTGACGTTTTCTGAGTTAGTTATGGCTCGATAATAACATTGCCGGTTGAATTATTGATTATGTGAAGTCTTAAAACTCCATAAATTTTACAATTTGACTTTAACCGCAGTTAGCAGCATAAAAGAAGAGAATACACGTTAAGCTCAAGGTCTCCATATTTCACCGCCTTTACAATTATGCGGTCAATGTCTTCTAAGATATTATGGTTGACAGGCAGATGTATGACTATGCTGCGTTTCAAAATAAAAATAAAACCCAAACCTGACAATGTCAATTTTTTACGTCTGTTCATAACACCATATCAATAGATGGGTGTTTCATAGTATGAACACTTACATAATTTCCTTAGACATGGAAGGATATATCACTTACTTCTAGGTCGTTATTGGATATGATGTCACCATTCTCATTACTCACTTTATTAGCACTGGGCACTGAGCTGCTTTCTTGATCCTCTTCTTTTTTCAGTTGGACTTATCACGGTCCTGGTACAAGCCTTGACTCACTACCAAGGTGTACCGCTGAATATAGATTGATATATCCATATATGTGAAAAGCAATTTCTACCGCGAATAATACAAGCTGGTCATATTGGGATACAGACCAAGTAATTTACAGTGTATTAACAAGGTATGATTCTTCATTACAATTTCTGGTGGTTCTCGTTTTGCTTTTATACATACACCTTTTCTTTCCCTTTTGTATGCCCATCTCTAGGGTCACTGATATATACCTTTATAATCTTCAGCACTGGGTGTTATAACGATTCACTCCAAAAGAAATTTTTTTCCATGTGTCACACTTATTCAGCATGCTCATTACCTCCTTTTTCTAGTAATCTAGAATAGCTCCAATCAGCTATCTGTGAATTCACCTCACACAGAGGTAGGGATACCTTTTTGGTGATGGTAAAGATTGTATACTAGACATTGGAACTATTGGCTTACTATGACATATTTTGGATATTGTTTCACAGCCTTGAAAAAGTCATTGTTACGACGAAACACGTGTCGGCTGTATGTACATGGAACGGTATAGCGATTTCTGTACTCAATGAATACCCAAGAAGAATAAAGGACTAATATTTGGGATGCTTGGATGTGCCGTGGTTCTTTCAACTTCCTTTGGAAATAGGTGTTAAAGGCCTGAGAGGAGTAGCCTCTCCTGACCTCTGGAAATGATCTGAAGGGCACAGATGGTGCCCTCCTTGCATAAGCCAGTCTACACCGGTTCAGTGATCCCCCCCAACCCCTGCTCTGGTGTGAAACTGAACAAAGGAAAGGGGAGGTGCCCAGAGCCCCTCCAGTGTGTCCCAGACCTCTGCCATCTTAGATGCAGAGATGTGAGGGCGCAGTGGACACCTCTGAGTGGCCAGTGCCAGCAGGTGACATCAGAGACCCCTCCTGATAGCTGCTTGCCTTCTCTGTAGCCAATCCTCCTCTGAGGGCTATTTGTGTCTCTCCTGTGGGTATCTCATCAGATAACGAATGCAAGAGCTCACCAGAGTGCCTCTGCACTCCCCTCTTCAACTTCTGCCAAGGATCGACTGCTGATTGCTGTGGGATGCCTGCAAAACTGCAACAAAGTAGCAAGAAGACTACCAGCAACATTGTACTGCCTCATCCTGCTGGCTTTCTCAACTATTTCCTGGTGGTGCATGCTCTGAGGGCTGTCTGCCTTCACCCTGCACTGGAAGCCAAGAAGAAATCTCTTGTGGGTCGACGGAATCTTCCCCCTGCTAACACAGGCACCAAGCTTCTGCATCACCAGTCCTCTGGGTCTCCTCTCATCTTGACGAGCGTGGTCCCTGGAACACAGGAGCTGTATCCAGGTGTCCCCGACAGTCCAGTGGCCCTTCTGTCCAAATTTAGTGGAGGTAAGTCCTTGCCTGCCCACACCAGACAGTAATCCTGTGTACTGCATGAACTGCAGCTGCTAGGGTTCTGTGCACTTTTGCAAGACTTCCTTTGTGCACAGCCTAGCCCAGGTCCCCAGCACTTCGTCCTGCATTGCCCAACTGGCCGAGTTGGACTTCAACTTCGTGGGACCCCCTTTTGTTGTGCTGATTCGACCTTCATGCTCAGATCTTCTGAATGCCTGTTCAGTTACTTCTGCGGGTGCTGCCTGCTTTTGCATGGGCCCTCATTGTTGCTGAGTGCCCCCTCTGTCTCCTCCTCCAAGGGGCGATCTCCTGGTCCTTCCTGGGCCCTGGCAGCACCTAAAACCTTCAACTTTGACTCTTGCAGCTAGCAAGGCTTGTTTGTGGTCTTTCTTCATGGAAACAACTCTGCATCCTCCAGCACACTGTGGGACATCTTCTGACCAAAGGAAAAGTTTCTGGCACCTTCCGTTGTTGCAGAATCTTTGGCTTCTTCCACCCAGAGGCAGCCCTTTTGCACCTTCATCCGGGGTTTAGTGGGCTCCTGCCCCTCCTGGACACTTGCGTGACTCTTGGACTTGGTCCCCTTCCTTTACAAGTCCTCAGGTCCAGCAATCCGTCTTCAGTGCTTTGCAGTCAGTTGTTGCCTTTGCAGAATCCCCTATCTCGACTTTACTGTCTTTCTGGGGTAGTAGGGTAACTTTACTCCTACTTTTCAGGGTCTTGGGGTGGGGTATCTTGGATACCCTTAGTGTTTTCTTACACTCCCAGCGACCCTATATACACTACACTAGGCCTAGGGTCCATTTGTGGTTCGCAATTCACTTTTGAAGTATATGGTTTGTGTTGCCCCTAGGCCTATTGTCTCCTATTGCATTCTATTGTGTTCTACAGTGTTTGCACTACTTTTCTAACTGTTTACTTACTTGATTTTGGTTTGTGTGTATATGTTGTGTTTTTTACTTACCTCCTAAGGGAGTATATCCTCTGAGATACTTTTGGTATATTGTCACTAAAATAAAGTACCTTTATTTTTAATATCTCTGAGTATTGTGTTTCTTATGATATAGTGCTAAGTGAAATAAGTGGTATAGTAGGAGCTTTGCATCTCTCCTAGTTCAGCCTAAGCTGCTCTGCTATAGCTACCTCTATCAGCCTAAGCTGCTAGAACACTTCTAATCTACTAATAAGGGATAACTGGACCTGGCACAAGGTGTAAGTACACAAGGTACCCACTATAAGCCAGGCCAGCCTCCTACATATATCACTCTACGTCCCTCCACTCTACACAACATCAATATACACTACTCCAATCAATGCTACTCTACTCTAACCCACTCCGCTATATGCCACTCTTCTCTATGCCACTTCACTCTATGCCAAGGCACACTACGCTAGTCCACTCTAAGTCACTCCACTCCATGGCATGACACTCTACTCTTATTCCACTCAACAGCACTCCGCTCTATGCCACTCCAATCTAAGCCATTCTACTCTATTCAACTCCCCTCTACATCACTCATCACCACTCTACTGTATGCCACTCCAGAATATGCCACTCCACTTATACACCATTCAACTCTATGCCTGCCTTTGCCTCTTTGCTCTACACTATTTCATTGCACACTACTCCATTCTATGTTACTCCATACTATGCTATTCCACTCTATGCCTCTCCACTCTATGCCACTCCACTGTGCTCTACTCCACTCAGACACTCCACTCTACTCTATTCCACTGTACGCTACAGCATTTTACTTCACACCACTTCACTGTTTGCCACTCCACTCTACACCACTCCACTCTATGTCACTCCATACTACACTCAATGCTACTCAATTGTACGCCACTCCACTCTATGCTATTCCATTCTATGCCACTCCACTCTTAGCCACTCTATGCTATGCCACTTCACTCTAGACCACTCTACTCTTTCCCATTCCACTCTACCTCACCACACTCCAAGGCACTACACTCTATGCCAGCCCACTTTACATCATTCCACCCTTTGTTATTCTACTCTACATCACTTCACTCCTTACCACTCTTTGCCACTTTGCTCCACATTATTCTATTCTACACCTCTCCACTCTCTGCCACGTCACTCTACACCACTCCATTCTGCCCCACTCCACACTATGACACTATGCTATTCCCCTCTATGCCACTCCAATCTATGCCAGTCTACCTTAGCCTATTCCACTCTATTCCACTCTACTCTCTACCAGTCCACTCTGTACCACTCCACTCTATTCCACTCAACTCTATGCCACTCCACTCTATGCCACTCTACTCTATGCCACTCCACTTTATGATATTCCAATAAAAACCACTCCACTCTACACCACTCTATTCTACACCACTCCACTCTATACTACTCGACTCTACACCACTCCACTGTACGCTACTGCGCTCTATGCCACTCCACTGTATGTCACTCCTCTCTGTGCCAGTCCACGCTATGATATTCCACTGTATGACACTCCCCTCAATGCCACTCCACTCTAAGTCACTCTAGTCTATGTAACTCCATTCTATGGCACTCCACTCTATGCCATTCCACTCTACGCTATTTCACTATATGACACTCCACTGAATGCCACACTACTTATGCCACTCCACTCTAGCCTATTCTACTCTATTTCAGTCCACTCTATGCTTTTTCACTCTGCACCACTCCACTCTATGCCACTTGACTGTATACCACTCCACTCTACGACACACCTCTACACTACTCCATTCTAAACCCCTTCACTTAATGCACTTCAACTCTAGACCACTGGATTCCATTCTATTCCATTGCAATAAACACCACTCCAGAACATAGTACACCAGTCCACTCCACACCACAACACTGTACACTAGTCCACTACATGCCACTACACTGTATGACACTTCACTCTACCTAACTTCACTCTATGCCACTCCACACTATTCCACTCTACGTCTGTTCGCTCTACTATTTTTAGACCCCAGTAGCCTTGAGGCAAGGCATGGATTAGGCACAAGTGCAGAAAACGATCCCCACAGGTTTTTATAAGCTCTCAGATTACACATTTTCACCCTGGTTATTGATGTGGGCAGAAACAGCCTCAAGTCCACTTGCTCCAGTTACCACATTACAGTTTATCTAATCTTATGGTTGGTAAGAGCCAGCTGTACTCTCATGTTGCTTCTGTTGGTGTCAAAAGGCATCGGACATAGCCTATGTCATCTGCGTATGCAACCACACTTCAGGACAGGGTACCTGAGAAAATGTAGCTCAGAGGCTCTTTTCATTGTAATCATAGTGTACTCTATAGTTTTGGCTCACCACTGGCGGATCGCAGAAAGGTACTATGGCAAGGCAATTTGGTGTGTGTTGTCGGCACTGCAGCATTCTTGAGCAGATTGGCTATCTCTCAGCAGTGTCATGGCTACTCACACCATCTGTGGCAGAAGCACCAGACAGAGGCCCGTGACAGCCCCGTGCCAGGGGGACCCATAGATTGTGAAATCTGATCAGTCTTTTAAGTCCAGATCTCAACAGGAACCACAGAGTTAGACAAAGCATATGTGAAAATTGTGTAATTTGTATTATTCGACATTTCCTCAAAGTTATGGGAAATTCAAATCCATCATTTCACACTATATTTCAGAGGGAAATGTGTACTTGTGTTAATGTTTGGAAAAGGGATATATTTTGAGCTTAAAAAAGAACAAAAAACAGATTTACCAAGAAAAACAGCCACTCTCTATTAGTATTTCCTCTGTGTTCATGGGTAATTTTTACTTTGAATTTCACGTTTGTCACAAATTGTTATCACAACTGGCGTAAAATTACTTAAAGTGGCATATTGGTGCTATTTTGAGAATTTCTCTTGCGCATAATGCTAAATTCCCAAAATTATGCCAGAATAATTTAAATTTAGATTCCTGCAATGGCAGCTATAACATTCTCTCTCAATGTGGCAGCCAGCAAACAAGATCATTCCAGTACGGTGGTTCCTTGCCAGGTCTGTGGTAGTGAAATGGTCCACAGGAAAATGAGCTTCTGCAGCCAATCAGAATTCAGTATTGTTTTAATTTTGGAGTCACTGAGGACTCAATACTGCAGTTTCACCTTGAATTAATGGTCCAGAAATATTTACCTCAACCAACCTGAATCAACTAAATCCCCTCTTGAAAGCTAACTTCTCAAAAATAGCTGAACGGATTCACACCAAATCAGAAATATCATGTTTTCTGAATAAAGTATCCACTTTCAACCAAATTTGGAGTAATTTCCTTCAGTGGTTTGCGTCACTATTAGAAAGCAAATTTTGCCATGAGAATAGTTAAAATGGGAAATCATACTTCTGGGACCCCTATCTTTCTTGGCCCCCATTTTATGCTCTCCACAAAACGTTCCATAAATGAGTCAAAGTGGATAAACTTTTTGGTAAGCTTTGTGCATATTCCCAATTTATTAACAAAACAAACAAGCATTTGCAATGCAACGGGTCTCGCGTTTACTCATGTTAGAGCTGATAGCGTTGTAAACTCCTAACCCGACTTTTCACCTATCGGGCAAAAGTGCATTTATATACGTAACCCAAAAAAGTGCAATTAACTATACAAAGCGCTCGACTTCTGCCAAGAGAGATCGCACTCGTAAATTAGAGAAAAAGAAGACCATGAGCCCGATGGAAAACAGCGAGCCTCGCATGTTTTCTGTACTTGGTCGCTGCGCTCGAGGTGGGCTAGCCACCGGAAAAGGCATGAAGTATGCGTGCCTTCGATTAATGAAAGCAAGCAGATTTTATTAGGCAAGCTCACGAACCAATAAAAAACACTGACATGACGTCGACAGGGCTCTGAGCCCTTTTCTAAACACTAAAGCATCTTGCTGTGATACGCATGCGCGAGCGCATGCAACGCAGGCTCGACCCTAAAAATGCCTTTGCTAGGCAAGGACACGCCCAAACTATACACTAGTGCTATCATTTTTATTTGAGTTGCAGCACCTGGACGGGTCCTGACCCCATCATACTCAAATGGCTGATGGGAGAAATGGTATATCCTTTGCAAATTAGAAGACCCAATTTTAAAAAATGTTGGTATTGTGGACACTATAACAGCCCACATATGCTTAACTTTTTAACCCTTTCAAGCATAACCCAAGGGTTCCTTTAAACATGCATTTATCGATAATCAATGCACAGTTTTACGCCAAATCAAAAAAGCACGCTTTTTTAATAAAGTTCTAACTTTTGCAAAATTTGGTTTAATTTTTCATTCAGAAGAATGGAGAGCAGGGTTTCCAATGGGAAGTAACATGTTTTGGAACCCCACCGTTTTCTTGGACTCTGCTTAATTGATCCATGCAAAACGTTCTAGGAAGGAGTTGAGGTTGAACTTTTTTGTTGAAAGTTTTGTGCAGATTCATTAAAACGGCACTAAGGTATCATCAATTTAAAAATAGTTCTCCTATGGAAACTCTTGCCTACCTATACCTACATAGTGGTTACAGGCACACAGACAGGCAGGTACATAGACAGACGAGTAGATAGATAGATAGATAGATAGATAGATAGATAGATAGATAGATAGATAGATAGATAGATAGATAGATAGATAGATAGATAGATAGATAGATAGATAGATAGATAGCAACTCTGAGATTCCCTCATTCTTGGTCTATTACTCCATGTATGTAATAAAGCAACAACTAAGTCATGACTCAAAATGTAATAGTGGCTCAGTTAACCACTGAGTTCACTCCAGGAATCCGTATTTGATCTTGCGATTACAGTTTTGAGTGCCATGCGACTCACTCAGCCTTTCATCCTTTTAAAGGTTTCCATGAGTTGAGCAACAAAAAACATTCGTTATTCAGGGCCAAAAATGCCCCAAAGAATGAACGTGGCCATTACAAACACACGTTATATTATCATCTCTTTCTGGACTGCTTGTGAGGAAAAAAGATTGTGAAATATTTGGAATAGGCAGATGTGCCATGAAAACTGGTATACCATATACATTCTGCCAAAACAGGGGTGGCATTTCAATTCTAGCCCAGCGTCTAATGATACATCCACACGATCTTAGTGCTATAAATCACTTTCCAGCTTTATCAAGAACCAGCTAAATTATGCCCGAGACTCTTGCACTTGATGACATCAAGAAGTGGGTCATATATAGTTGTTGTATGTATTTATGTATGCATGCCAGTATGCATGTTAATGAACAGTGATTGTTGGCAGGGACGAACGACCATTTTAATCGGAATAAATCACAAAGGGCAAAGGACCTGCATCCCATCGAAAGCTCCATAATGCCCTAGTGCACGATTCAAAGCAACGCATACAAAATCAACAGCTGAACGAATTATTGTACTTCCCAATGTCAAAAAATAATGTCAAATGGTACAGCCTTCATGTCTTTTGTTGTCGTTGCACAAAAACAAATTGATACCTTACTGCACTGGGAATATTTCAGTTCAAAACTGTTGTCATTAGACGATTGTCCAAAGACAGACACTCATTCACATCACCAAGGAGAGACGTCGTCTGCTCAAAAGAGCGTTAGTCTTTTCTGACGCAGGTCGCGGAGGTAGGGTTTCGTTCTGAACATTACTCCGATATATACGGGGACGTTCCCATCCTAACACTAAATATCAGTCAATAAATGTCATGTGAATTGTTGGAATACATGCGAAATTCTCCACTGTGATTTTTTTTTTATTAATTGGTTTCAACATGCAACAAAAGAAAAGTTCTTGGCTGGGGAGGAACAACACCAGCCCGAAGAGTGGACGATGTACCTATTATCTACCTACCACGAAGGGCACTGACCTATGACAGCGGCAGCAGCAGAAACATTAGAAATCATGTGCAATTTAATCTTTACACAAATAAAGGCGAAGGACCACAATGCCTGAATAATGAAGAGCCTCTCGGAGAAAAGGAGAAGTCTGTCCCCGAGGATACTCTTCATTTCTTTCCTGAACAATTCCATTGCGGTAGCAGGATGAGGTGCGCGCGCCAGGCTGACACGCGCTGTAATAGTGTTTTGGTCAGTTGACTGTAGATGTTCTAAAGTGATTGCAAAGTGCAGCTGTGACTCGGTTCTCTACCTTCATTCATTCATTACTGTTCCGTGTCAACTCTTGCAGTCTATTGTTCACTGAAAAACTGTCATCGTGATTGAAATTAGCTGTTTTTTCTCAGTTTCGGGAAGGTGTGTTTTCTTGTTTCAAGAAACAAGCTGGCTTGATGCTGGAGTTTATTTTATAATGTTGCCCACATTTTTGGGGGTTGATCGTCAAGTAGCAAAGATTTAATCAAATAGAACAGTTAGTCGTATGACTTATTTCCTTGGACGACACTCTAGTCATCTTGTTAAATAGAATAATAAAAAAAAAAAACACATTAAACACAAAAAAGTTCCAAATTGTGATTAGGGCCAATTGGGTTTTTTCCACAGCAAATCAATGAGATGTGGAAAAACTGAAATGTAAGCAACTGGATAGAAAAACTAGAAAACTTACTAGGAAAAAAAACTAGAAAAATAGAAAACTCCTTACATGGCGTCCAAAGAATTTCACCAAAGTTATTTTATGAAACGAAGGGTGGAATGTCTCTTCTCAATATGGTGATGGGCCCTTTAATAATTGTGGAAAAATAGTCATATTGATTCAGCGTCGCCAAAAATGGAAATATGCTTTGGTGTAGATGTTGGTAATTCTCAAAGAATTTTTTGCATACGTCTAGAAAGTTGCAACATTTGTAGCTTTAAATATGTATTGGTGTGTGCAAGCAGGTGCGTAATTGTACATGACCGCTAATTACGCATTTAAAAATAATCACAAAGTGGATTGCACATACTAACTGTTTCTGTTCTGTGAGGAAACGTTTTTTTTCCAGTGGGAAAACCACTTTACTGACAAATCACCATTTTTGTTGATGCTTCCTCTCCGTCGCCACCCTGGAAATATCATTAAATCTGCTTTGAGAGGAGTAAATCACAGTGCTACACAGGTAGAATTAAGTTATTGACAAAATGTGTGGGTGTTCACACAATGTCCTTACCCTTCACACCTTGGACTATCCCAATTGCCTTTTTTAAACATTTCTTTTTTTGTTTTTTGGGGAAAAAAATAGATAACAAAAAGCTCCTCTACAAGGGAACGCATATTGTAGCAAAATACATGTAGGAATAACTGCATACTACATCATCACAGGGACAAGCAACATTGAGGTCGTACATACATCGTTTTCAAAAATGTGCATACAGGTAAAGGAACAAAGACTACCCCAATTACTTGATGGTAATATTTATTACTCTTCGTCCTACTTGCTCTCTACCCAGTCATAATAAAGTGATCCCATCCTCTTGAGACAGGAGCAACAGACCGTGCTGACAATGAAACTCCAACACACTGACGAGGTGCAATGAAAAGCTTTCTTTTTCATCGTCCTCCTGACATACCAAGCCTAGAAGAAAGCCACACAAATGAAGAATAGGAGGGTGTTTCATGATATCTTGGACGAGCATGGGTAGAACTAGGAATAATGAAAATTACTGGAAAGTAATCAGTACATTATCTCTACATCCATTGTCCTCATCACGGCAATGGAAGAGGAATGTCAAAGCCAAAATGGTTTCGTTAAAAATACCACCCCCTTGTCAATGCTCACCCAGTGGTTTATTGGAACAAATGCAAATGATAACAAAGCTGATTTAAACATAGTCGTTCAAAAACTCTTGTTAGTATTCACCATCCACTGAAGTGTATAATGACAAACAACAGTGTGCTGAGTTGCCCAAGTAGCAGCCCACAAATTAAAAAAAAAGCAGAACGCTATTGAACTTAAACCAGACAGCTTCCAAACATCTGGATGGGCTCTTTTAAGTAGTAGGAGTCACAGGAATGTCGGCCTATGAATAGTCTAAGGCAAAAGTAAATCTGATCATGTGATTTACAGTCAAAGAAAATGTTGTCCTCTCTTGACTCACCTTGCCAAATGGAATACAAAACTGATCAGACTGGAGAAAAGACAGAGATCTAATTAGGCAGGTGTTTAGATCTCAAATCACATTAAGCTGGTAAACACACTCTTCCTTGATAGAGAAAGGAGTCTCAAAATGCTATTGAAGGACTACTTCCCGAAATCTGTGGGGAAAGGAAGATATGTCAAAAGGGAAGGATTTGGACACAAATTAGTGGAATCATCAGAAAACGTAAAAAAAGAGGCTTAGTCTGAAGAGCTCCCTGTTTTCCCTACCCTCCTAGCAGAAGTAAGAGCCATTAAGAAGACTTTTCATTATGAGAAATTTGATTTGTATGGAATTCAAAGGCTAAAAGTTATGCTACTTCTATACCAATAGAAGTCCCAAAGTGGAAACAAAGGCTGAACAAAACAAAACAAATAAGAAGCCTTGTCACCATGGGCACTCTTTTTTCAAAAGCACCTCACAGCTCCATTGAGAGTTAACGGAAGACAGGGATACTTTGAGATGGAACTCATGACTGAGTTTCACAGCGCAACTGAAATGATTTCAAATGCCTAGTGTAAGACTTAAGGGTGGAAGGTCACCTAGAATTCTAAATAGTTTCTGGTAAGTAGGGAGGAAAACCCTTTTATTGTAACTTCACCTTTTAATTTCCAAACCAACAAATCTAGGCTATCTGGAACCAGTACCTGAAAGGGAGAAGGAAATAGAGGAACATTCCCCAGATCCGCTACCCACAGGGAATTCAGAAGAGAAATCAGGATTACCTGGCCTAGAAGGGGCCCACCAAAATTAGAGAGTAGGGACAATATAAAGAAGAACTGGAGGCCACACGTCCAACATAATAGGCAGAACGTCATTCAAAATAGGTTTGCCCCTTTGATCCTCAGGGAAGTCCCCAAGTCAGTACCTGAATCATTCGAAGCATCTGAATTAGAAATAACTGAAACCTGTTTCTCATGCATGTATAGGTTCACTCCCGCTTTGTGCTTATACCTGTCCAATGTCATGTCCTAAACCCAACCAACATATTGTTTGGTCTATGTGGTGGCTATCACTACTTACTTTTGAGTACTGGGGCCTATTTTTCATCATCAGACTGTGACTCAGGGCAAGAGACAGAAAGGGACAAAACAGATGAACAACGATGAAAAGGAAAGTTAGGAAAACAGTAAAAAAGGAAAAAAGCATAGATGAAAGTGAATCTGCAACGCTTAGATAAAGAGACAGAAAGTGTAAAGTGGTGAAATAATGGGGAATAAGGTAGAATCAAGATTAGACAGGATTGATATTATGCAAACTCATCATTCGCGTTCGATAGAGCCGGCGGTAGGGTCATAAAAAGCTTTCGCCACTGAAGTTTTTTTTTTCTTTTTTTAATAAGGAAGTATGCAATGGCAGCACAACAAGGCAGGGCCATTCTAGAATTCTCCATGTTTACAAGTTTAGATGAGGATGGGTTTAACAAAAATCCTGGAGCGTTCACAGTTTTCTTCGATATCTCCCATGTAACAGTTTGTTCTTCATTCCGTTAAACTGCATAATGGCTTCGAATTCTGCCCCATACCAGTTCGGAGAAAGTCAAAACAAAGAGTTTGTTGCTCTGGTGGTTTGATACACTGCACTCTTCTACCAGTGATTTGTCAACACTCAGTCACACCCGAAAGTGTGGCTCATAGTTGTGGCTCCTGCGCTAAAGTAATGGATTGAATTATCTGCTGCTTTAGCTCAATTTAACTGAACGTAGAGGAGGTTCCTTATTGCGTTATCATGGTCTCTTCATCAAAGTGGGGAATAATTATAAAGGTAAATAAATAAGTGCATTTAGCCTGTACAGCGAAATCTTTTGTTTTATTATAGATTGAAATTTGATTCAGAAACGCAATATTCAATCAGTCGATGCCCTGTAGGTTCTAAAACGTTCCCGCCAGTAAAAGATTATCTTCAGGTTGCACTAGACCCGTGTGTTATAGAAAATTAACTTTTTGTGCAGTGGGATTTTGGAGATGTCAAACGCTGTCCTAAACATATTCTATGCTCAAGTAGCACCGTTCTGGACTGCACCATACTGTATTCTGGCCTGGACTTCAAGTTTCATCCACCAGGTTATGTAGACATTTGGCGAATACATATATTTTTTGTGCCATATGGTGTAAACATAGCTTCTTCGAAAATGTCATGGATAAAACCGCAGGTGGTGCGCCTTGGTATGGAAAAGGTTTTGCTTCACTACTTCAGACATGGTAGCAACTTAATAAAGTTTGCTTATATTTGACTTATTGCATCTGCCCAAGGATGTTACCTTTGTGGTAGAATCCTAACTGTGATTATGTGCAGTCACCGTAAACCAGTAAACCTGTAAACCAGTGACCTTTGGAAGCGGGTGCTGGGAAGAAAAAAAAATTATGGGGCATATTTATACTTTATATGAGCCGAATGTGCGTAAAAATTTTTGACACACATTTCGGCGCAAACCTTGCCCCATATTTAAACTATGATGCCCGACCCCACAGATGTCAAAAAACCTCAGTGTGCGTCATTTTTTGGATGCGGGAAACCGCCTTCCATTAATGACATGCAAGGTAGGCGTTCCCGCCCAAAAAATAACTTTAAGGCCTGTGCGCCTTATTTATAATCCTGCGTCATTTTGACGCACAGGAGGTGGCGGGCCTTAAAAAACAGCTCACAGCCTGATGTGCGCAGTTTTTTAACGCCTGGGGGAGGGCAGGCGTTAAGGTACCTGTGGGCTCACTTTCATGGTCTCAGACCATGGGAGCAGTCCAAAGGTGCCCTTCCCTGCCCCCAGGGATACCTTCTGCCACCCTCGCCCAACCCAGGAGGACACCTATGGATGGGGGGACCCATCCCAGGTAAGTACAGGTAAGTTGAGGTAAGTATTATTTTTGTATTTTTTAAAGTGGCATGGGGGGCTAATTTGTGCCCCCTTCATGCCACTGTGCCCAATGCCCATGCCCAGGGGACAGGAGTCCCCTGGGCAT